>NC_140468.1:21610737-22266987 GCF_051167445.1 Perissodus microlepis | reverse complement strand
CAATATTTCTGCTAAGTTCTGCTATGCTATTGTATTTCTGCCAAGTATTATGTTTCCTCTAAGATATTGCAGTTCTGCTAAGTTATTCCATTTTCGCAAAGTTCCTTTGCTTCTGCAAAGTTTTTACAATTTCTGCAACTTTTCAGCTTTTTCAGCTACTTTTTGCATACAGCTTCAGCTTTAAAGCATCCACACTGCATTTTCGCAGGAAATGCAAATTTTTCTAGTTTTATCTACTATTCTGATTTTATCTACTGTTTTTTTTTCTACTGTTCAATCAATTTTAAATCATGCTTTTTATTCGTTTTTGTTTTTTAATGTCTCTGTAAAGCACTTTGAATCACCTTGTTGTTGAATTGTGCTATATAAATAAACTTGCCTTGCCTTAAGAAGACTAAACACAGCAGATGTGACAACGCCCTTAAAACATGATACAAACCTTAAGTGGCATCATTTGAATTCCTCCTATGTAGAGTGACGTAGGAATCAGCTCTTACCTTCACAAGGGAGAGTAAGAGCTGTTAATGCAGTTGGTGCGATGCTTTAATACTGTAGCAGGTAACATCATGTTCCCAGCCACACAATATTGAACAAAGCCTATTATTTGTAATTAGGGTAACCAGTGAAAAGGCTTGAAAAGGTAAATGTAGAGCATTTATATCAACAGCAGTAGATTTTCTACTGTATCAAAAAAGGCCTCTGTTTATAACATGACACGAGCACCACCACTCACTGAAAAAGACTAACCATGGTTATTTTTATTAAGGCACTAATAATTGTATGATTGTTGTCTTGGAGCCTTGAGATTCCCTTCAACTGCATTCACTTAAAAATAGAGTAACTTAATTCTGGAATGATTGTCTGCAGTACCACCTGTGGCTCACTAGAGAGCCAAAAACTTCTGGGGGTCTTTTATTCTATTTTAATTTCGAACTACACTGCTTTGGTTCGGTCTCAGGGTTCTTATCAGAAATGTTTTCACAGAAGGCAGCTGTTCTTAGTGAAAAAAAAATTAAAATCCTGAATACTCATACTGTAGATCAGTGGTAGTCAGTCCAAAATTCACACTATATTCAGTTACCAGGAGGCCCATTATTTCCCATACTTCTCGGGTTTTGAAAGGCATAAAATACAGAACTCTGATTCAATATTGGCCCGAACAGACACAGAACTGCAAAAAATAGTATTGATGCCCTAAAGGTAATCGATACAATACACTTTCTGTCAATTCTAAGGTTTTGCATATAACAGCATAACATATAGCAGCCTGATTTTCAAGCTCACAGTCAGTTGCTAGTGGACTTTCCAGGCTCCAGTCTCGCTCTGATCATTGCCCTCTTCCTGATTTTGTAGTTTTTTGCATCTTTGTCACACTTAACTGTTTCAGACCATCAAATAAATGTTACTATTAGACAAAGAACACACATGGAAATACAAAATGCAGTTTTTAGATGACAATTTCATTTATTAAGTAAATCTATCCAAACCTAACTGACTGTGTGGAAAATAATTACCCCATAAAGCTAAAAACTGGTTGTGCCACTCTTGGCAGCAAGACCTGCAGTAACTGTTTTTACGATAACTGGAAATGAGTCTTTCACATTGCTGGGAACCATTTGTGGCCCACTCTTCTTTGTTAATTTGGTGCCACTAGGGAGTTTTTGAGTATGAACGGTCTGTTTAAGGTCATGTCAAAGCATCTCAATCTAAGTCTGGACTTGGTTACTTCAAAACCTTCACATGGATTTTTTTTTTATGTTTCAGAGGTGGACCTGCTGGTGTCCAGCTTCAAGGCACCAACTAATCCTCCTTTAGGATTTTTGGCACATTGTTCAGGTCCTGAAACAGCAAAGTAGCCCCAGACCATCACACTCCCACCACCATGTGAGTTATAAAAAGGACAAATCAAACAGGACTACAAAAATAGATCACTGGCAATTTAAAAAAAGGATGACTGCTAATGTGCAATTTTGATTCACAAAATAAATGCATGAAGCTCTTTTCAATAACATGAACACAATATTTTTTATATTTTTAAAGGTGTGGTGGTATCCTCTGCTAGTTTGTTTAAACTTTCACATTCTTCCCACTGAGTTTTATTGTTATGGCTGCAGGGAGAGACAATTATAATTAAGGGAACTTGGATATTGTGAGATTTTTCTAACAAAAAGATCAGAAGAATGAGCTAATTTTGCATTCTGACCTGATCCTTGATATTTAAGCATAAAGATTTTGACAATGTCTACTGAGAATTTAGTTGCTGTTTTTTTTTTTTTTTAAATTGAGTCTGAGGCACTTTTAGAAGATCAAATGATATTTGGTGCAGGAGAAGGATTTACTCAGGCAGCTATGATCACTTACAGCAAAAGAGACTTTACAAGATCAGACAGCAGGAGATAAGAGATGGGACAGAAACAGCGCTTGTGAGCATGGCCGTGCACGTGTGAGGTGTACATTTTACTTTTTCATCTTTCACATCAATTCTCTTTCATTTTCTTTTGTTTCTAGAAAACCAGCATTCACAATGAAATGTTATGCTATGGATTTGCTGGACAAAAACAGGTCTGCATTAGGGAGTCTTGCATTAGAGGTTACCTACAGGGTACCTACAGTCATAAGTTAAGGCATCTCTTCAGCTGTAAGACTTTGGGGTGGTGGAGAAGGGTGGAGGATTAATACTCTGTCAAATGCATAAGCCACAGTTCCTAATGAACCTCTTAACAGGTTGGCTTGTAGAGGTCATCAAGGATTTAAAGATCACAACTGACAAAGTTGTATGAGTGACTGTTTATACTATGCTCACATCATGGCAGATAACAGCATTTGCATGTGTATCTTTATTACTGCATCACTATGTGACAAGTCACAAAATAATCCAGCAACTGTACAACAATATGTTAGCCTCATATGAACCCCTGAAAGATCGGATCCTTTTTTTGAACTTTTAAGTAAGAGAGAGTTTGCATTATTTTATCAGATGGGGGAAAAAAGTGAAACAAGAAAAAGATTCTTTCGTGTGCGATTAGTGTGAAACTCGTGAAATTAGATCATGATGCAACTATGTGTTTGCTGTCTTTCTGTTTGAGCTAACTGATCAAGATACCAGTCAAGTTGATTAGCAGAGTGCTAATAGTTGTGTTAAACCAGACAAGTTCACCATGGAACAATGACACAGAATTTACAAGTACAGATAGATCTATCATATAAAGGTATGTATTAGATTTAGCTTTAAAAATGGCTAATAATAGTAGTCTGTGTATGTGGAGTGGATATTATGTGGCTCTTCACAAATACTTTGGAACAAAATCAGATGCCAACAAAATATAATAATAAAGAGACGTGTTCAGTTCATTTACTGCAATAAAAAAACACTTTGTAACAGAAGGTTAAACTCTGTTATTGAGGTTTTGTACACATGTGACGACTAACTATGTGACGTTAACTTGTCCACCTTCTGAATGGTTGAGGAGGTTCATAGCAGTAGTTGGGAAAAGTAGATTGCTACAGTCCCTGTCACAGATCCTACAGACAAGTTATAGTAATTACACTGGTCAGTAGACAATTGGTTCGGTTGTCCATAGTTTGCATGTCAGTAACAGACTTGCCGACAAACACTGGCCAGCTACCTTTTGAAAAAAGGTTTTAGCACTAGGGGACAACTAATCTCCATTGCTGGTTTGCATTGTACTATGGCCACTAAACTAGTAGTTAGCAAGTATTTGCAGACAAACATGAAAAACTACCAAAGCAATCAACTGGAGGTTTTTGGTTTCAGCTGATTTCTGACAGCCAGTAACTTCCAGGAGCCACTGCCAACCAGTGGGAATGTTCTCCACAAACAGGCAGTTTTATCATGTCCAATGTTGTAAATACCTCTTGAGAGTCATGTGCAAATAACAGTTTTAACTGTTATAGCACAACCATCTTTGACTACAACCTTTTCTCTCCAATTGATTTCCCATTTAGATATGTCCTTGTCTATATCACTTGATATTTTCTGATATTTATGAAAAACCCAAGAGTTAATTTTTGATTATCTTACCTGAACCTTTACCATGGTTTGTTGTGGAATATAGTTGAATAATGTTTGTGACTCAAGTCCTAATGCATAGCAGGTTGTTCATACAACAGTAGACACAATTATAATTTCATTTTCTGCTGACAGACAGAAATAAAAATGCTCACCTCTTTTGCGGCCTCAAAACAAAGTCATCATCACAAGCTCACTATGACGCAAATCCGTGCAGCAGCAAGCAATTTGTCTGCATCTCATTTGCTCATCTACTTTCACAAATTATCCACCAGAGACCACTCTGAAAGGGAGGTCAGCTGAAGTGAGTATTTAAATCAATGGATGTGCACTGGAGCAGCTACCTTTTTAAACCAGACCCCTCCTTGAAGCAGAGAACTACACTGCTAAAACAGGAAGTGGAAACACGAGGACTATGTTAATTAGGATATTTGCAATAAAAGAATGGAGAGTGATAGATAACAGATAACAGCACATCAACTTAAAGGAGACACAAAGCTTTTCTTTTTTTCTTTTATCATTGTTATCATTTTCGTGGATGTCATTTTTTTAAACTTTTTTATGCCGAAAGAAAGTCGATTCACATTTAAAACACCTTTACGAACTTCATTGACTTCTTGCTCATTAGTAGGAATCCTGCAGTCCTGAAGAACCAGTGCATCAGCACAATAGGTTGTCCACTCTGTTGCTGGAGCGGAGCTTGTTGTGACTGTAAAGTTGTTGGTTGCTTTCTCATCCTGTTAATGTATGTCTTCATCAACACCCTGGTGGCCCTGGAGCAGCCTCTGAATAAAGAAGGTATTTGGGGTATTTCTACCATCCTCTATAAAATGCACATGGCTGTGCCTGCAGAGGCTTCTCTGCTTAATGAGTGTGTACGTGGATAGGATCTTCATTGTGAAGAAAAACTCCGGCTCATTTCTTGGTGGGTCCTGTCTATTTTGCACCTGCATATAGGAGTCCTCTCGCCACATGAGATACCTTTTTTACCTGCTTTTAACATAATCTTACTGAGTATTTTAGCAGATAAATTTGAACAAGAACTTTTTTCCATCTTGTTTGAGTTTATGGATTATCAGTTTTTCAAGCAGCAGGTCAAAGTAAGAACTCTGCTTTCTGTCAAGTAGACCACTTCCCCTCAAGGTTGTGTTTTAGCTCTGTTGTTATTTATGTTGTACACCAACTTTTGCAAAACTCTTTTCCAAACTGACGTTTTATTAAACTGATACAGATTTAGTGAGCCTCTTACACAATGAAGTCCAAGAGCATGGGCAAATGTTTTGATTAAATGGTTTGAGGCAGTGTTGTCCTCAGCAAAGACAAAGGAAAACATCAAGCCAACCCACCTTTGTTTATGGGGAAATGATCCAGTCTCTAATCAAGTGCAAGTACCTCAGAGTTGCGCTTGATTAGAGACTGAAATGACTGTTGGACTGACTGCCTGGGAAAAGCGGCATAACACAAAAGAACATGTTTATTGAAGAAACTTTTATCCTTCAAGGTTGATTCTATGCCTCAAATTCTATTGTGTTTTTATTGAAAATGTGTTGAATTTCTGTGTTTGTTGTTTTGAAAATAGCTCTGAGGTTCAGACATAGGCGCCTAGAAAGACAGTACCAATGGCTCGCACAAGGCCTTGATGACCAGTGTGGAAACTGTGGTGATAATTCTGTACCTTAATGTAGTGGAACAAAAATGGACATTAAAAAAGGCAGTAAATTCAGTAGAGATTAATGCTCTGCATCCATACACTGACAAATATACTGGCATTTGCTTAGTGCTTTCTTAGTCTTGCTGACAACTCAAAACTTTATTGTTGTTCACCTGCAGCAGGATAAGACTGCACCAAGGGCTACCAGGCCCAGGGAGAATAAAGGCAGACTGGGAGTCAGGGCGGAGTGCCCACTCCGGGTCAATCTACGCCCCTACCCTCACCCTATGGTCACGAGCTGTGGGTAGTGACCAAAAGAATGAGATCGCGGATACAAGCGGCTGAAATGAGCTTCCTCTGAAGGGTGGCTGGTCTCTCCCTTAGAGATAGGGTGAGAAGTTCGGCCATTCGGGAGGGGCTCAGAGTTGAGCCGCTGCTCCTCCACATCGAAAGGAGCCAGTTGAGGTGGTTCGGGCATCTGACAAGGATGCCTACTGGGCGCCTCCTGGGTGAGGTTTTCTGGGCATGTCCCACCGGGAGGAGGCCCCGGGGCAGACCCAGGACACGCTGGAGAGATTATATCTCTCGGCTGGCCTGGGAATGCCTTGGTGTTCCCCCAGATAAGCTGGAGGAGGTGGCTGGGGAGAGGGAGGTCTGGACTTCTCTGCTTGGGCTGCTGCCCCCGCGACCCGGCCCCGGATAAGCGGAAGAAAATGGATGGATGGATGGATGGATAGAAGTCAGAACTTGAATGTATATCTTGTTTCTTTTTACATCTGATTGATCCTAAACTGTAACTTTAAAATGTTGAAGATATGGTGAAAATGTGTCAGGTCCTGTTTTTGTACTTTATTGGACCCTCAGATTACTGTTGTTTAGGTAGAGCATTTAGCTCTTGGAGGGTGCATTTCTGCAGGGACAGAGTGTACTGGCTTTCTAATCACTGAAAAACAATAGCAAGTTTCATACACTCATCTATTTGGATGGTTTTCAGAAATAATGAGGGTTTCTTTGTGACATGAAATTCAAGCACAACCGTTAGAATTGTACAAAGCTCAAGGTTTTATTATTCTGCCCCCATTGCTATAATAAGAGTGTGCTAATTCTTGTAAAAATATGTTGTAAGTTATAAAGTGATTAAGTAAAAATCATCAGTGCAACAGCACTGATGAAGATAAATTGCACACTTGGCTCAATAATTAATGCTCTGGACAGAAAGAAAGCTGCCAATATCAGTCTCACTGAAGAAAAGAATTCATAGTTGATAACTACACCAAATATCCCTGCTAATATGATTTGGATGACCGCCCATGTAGGTCAACACTGATGAATGCATATTTATCCAGTGTGAAGCCTGGTGACAGTACACTGACAGCTTTACAAAAGTCCCATATCATTTGTCATTGTGCACTTGATTATAACGAGAGAAGAGGTGCAGGATTATGCACTTATATGTTCATTTATTTCAGTGTATTGCATTGTGTTGCCATTTGTAGTCATTGTTAGGCTAATTTCTCTTTCAGGGAATTCTTGTTGTCAACTACACACTTTTTGTCACACTTTTTTCCCCTCAATTTCTCCCATATTTTAAAATGCATTTAAATATTTTAAGTGTAAAACATGCATTGGGAAAATGTTCTGTGTTTGATTAATGTAAAGCCAAGAGATCATCTATGATCCACATCTACATAGCTGGCAATCCTGTTAGATCCTTGCTATAGCTTTTGTTACTCTACTACTGTATCTTAAGAGTGGTCCTGGGTCTTGGGCCCATAGTTTTCGAGTTACTCAGTTTCCTTTGTTTTGGTTATCATTATGATTATTATTAGAAATTACCTCGTGGCTTTTTGCATATTTAGTGTATTGTTTGAGTCTTGATTCTTGGTTATCTGTTAGTATTTTTTGATTGATTGAGTTTATTTTGGTGTCTTTCTAGTAATTCATAGCATCAGTGGTTGAACTGAGTTCTGTTTCTTATTTAGGTTGCTTCAGAGGGCCACCTTTCCCTGAGGCTCATTCTGCTAGAGGGAAAAGGGAGTTTTTCCATCCCACTGTCGCCAAGCATCTGCTCATCAGGGGTCATTTGTTTGTTGGGGTTTTCTCTCTGTTAATGTCAGATTTTTACATTACAAAATAAAATACCTTTGAAGTGACAGTTGTAATTTGCTGTTATATAAATACAACTGAATTTAAATTGTATAGTTCTAAGGCATTTTAGTTTAGTAAGACAAATTTGTCCTTCTTGTTTCTATTAAATCCTCTGTGTTCCTTTGTCCTTCGTCATGTTTCAGTGTGAGTTCATGTGTCTGTGCTTAGTTGCCTGGTTTTCCTTCATCCCTTAGATTAGATTTACTTCCAACTTGTGTTTACCCTAAGTGAGCTCACCTGTAAAACTTTTCATTTATTTAATTAAATAAATGAAAAGTTCTGTGTGTGATTTATTGATTGCATTGTGTGTGGTCAGTTTTAGTTTCAGTCTTCCCTCTGTCCTTTGTCATATTGGGTTCCTGCTCATAAACCTTCGTTACCCACCGTTGAACTTAACTACTTTACATTTCATATAAGTCGTGATAATCTGCGACTTCAGGACATACTAATAACTTTCATTAGTTTTTGAGCAGTTGCAGTAGTAATAGTGGTAATGACAGGTTGTCACATGGCATGGCACATCTGGACTTGCCTCAAGTCACAACATTTTGGGACTACACTATGAATGACAGTTGCATGGAGGGTTGGAGGGTGTTCTGCTCAAAAAGGACAGTTCTAAGCAGATCATTAAAAATTCAAATGGAGTTCAGAATGAATTCTAAACTTTAAGTTACTAGATCATTTTAATCAGTGTGAAGTGAACTGGGCAAGCTGTTAGAAAGTTTGACCTTGAACAGCATTGGTCACATAAACAAACCAGTGTAAGCGGATGAATATTCTGGAGATTAGGTTGTTGTAGATTTGGCGACTCCTCATTAACCCTGAATTCTACAACTGAAATGAAGGGTTCAAGGTTAGGATTACACTTATAGCTGCAAATAGCACACTAATGGGAAAAAAAGCTAGGTTGAAATAAATGGGATTTTTACTTTAACTGCATGAAAAACAAACTCAGAGGAAATGAGTAATGGGCCCAACATCTCATCACAAAGCCCTTCCACAAACTACATGTACAAAGAAGTCAGCAGCTGATCATTTAACGGCTCAGCCTCTGAGCAAGCTTTACTGTTTCCATCCAAACAGTATAGCCTTTAGCCTGGCTTTGATTGCATCACAGAGACAGAGTACAGACAAGGCACCACTGTGCGTGTTTGATCCCTGTGGGGCCACACCTGCAAACTGCTCGTCACATGTTCATGCCCTTTTCATTATATCTAACCATCTGTATCTCTGATTGACTAGCTAATTAGCTGTCTGCATAAGTAAATGCATCACTAATGCCTCATTGCAAGAGCACAATTTTTCCACATTTCTGTCATCCGTGACGCTCTAATTACAGGGTAAGTGTGCAGTCAGTGTCTTTTATCTGATCACATTACAGCATGAATGAATGAATGAAAAGCATTCATCCTGGAATTCCTACTCAAGCATAAAAAAGCTTTTTACTGCATAAAGTTTTTACGATATTCAGGCTAAAGATAGGGAGACTCATTTGATGTGTTGTGATTGGCTGTGATGTGAGTTGTGAGCAATTACATAATCTCAAAGTCCATCATGTCATCTGAAAATAGGAATTAATGTCTGCTTTTACAGAGGTGCTCACACTTGCTGTTTATTATGCTCCCTAAATCCAGGAATCTCGGAGTATAAGATATATATGCCACAATGTTACTCCAGTTCAACAAACTTCTAATAATGAAAATATAGCTATATACAAAGAACAAACACGAATAAGGGAGCTGGGCGCCCAAGCAAAAACAGACAAAAGAGAAAGAAGACCACGAACCCACCACATAATGAGCTATCGGATTCTGGCTTTTCCCCTAAACTAATATTGGTAAGCTAAAGTAAGAGAACCTAAACTGAAAATAGGACTGGCCCCCAGATCAGCTCATAATAAAAACAAGAGGCACCACGAGAGCACAAACCTTCATCAAGGCAGCTCCCTCTCTGGGTAGTACACTCAAAAAAATAATTCATTGGATGAACGTAATTTTATCTTGCCACTTATATTCCATCTAAACAAATCATGTTATATTAATCCATCTTGATTGTGTTGTGTCAACACGATATATGTGTGTAGGTTTAACATAATATTAACATTAATATTCAATTAATTTGACTTTTGTTCAATCAACATGTTTGCACCACGTTAGTCTAATTACATTTATTTAAATCCATCTTATATTGTTTAAACACTTTGGCACATCAAAAGTCAGTCTTGTTACATGAACTAGTAAAATATTTGTTTGTTACACCAATGATAACCTTGTTGAATGAATGAAATGTAACTTATGTCTGTAGTACATGTTGTATTCATATTAAGTAATGTTCAACAAAAAAAAAATCAATGGATTTACAGCAACTTCCAATCCACCCATCTTCTTATCTTTATCTGGGCTGCGGAAGTGATAGGGCAAGAGGGACAGGGTACATCCTGGACAGGTCGCCAGTCTATCATACAGAGACAAACAATCATTTGCACTTTAACATCTTTGGGCAATTTAGAATAACCAGTTACCCTTACAACTGCAACTGTGGAGGAAACCAGAGTACGCAGAGAGAACCCACTGCAAACTTCAATACATTGTGGATTTGAACCCAGGATCCTCTTGCTCTGAGGCAACAGCACGAACCACCATGGCATTAATCTGTCAATACAGACTTAACAAAAGTAGGAAAGCTATGCTTGATGATGCTTTATGTTGTTGTCCTTGACAAGTTAAACCATAAGAAATAGTAACAGCCAGTGTTGGGTAAGTTACTTTAAATTAGTAACTTAGTTACATTACTAGTTACTTCTATCAAAAGTAACTCAGTTACTTCAAGTTACTCGTTACTTTCAGAGTAACTAGTTACTAGGGAAAGTAACTTTGGTTTTACTTAAAATTCTCTTGTTAATGTGTTGCTTCCGTAACCGGATACCCAGCAAGATTACCAGTCTTCTAGCTTGCTTACTTGCCACAAGTGCACTGTGCCACCTACCAATAGAAAGGAAAAAATAATGTGCACATTTCCACGAGAGAAATCCCACGCCTGATTCTATCCTAGCCTGCTTTTTACATCCAACACAAAAACTGCAGTTGTGGTGCTTTCGATTGTACTCAGAACTCGGAAATTCTGCCTTCTGAATAGGAAGATGTAGGTAACACCAGACTGCAGATGAGCTGCATACAGAGCTGGACTGGGACAAAAAAATCGTCCCGGGCATTTTGACTAGATACCGGCCCACCATTATAGGAAAAATCATAAAGCTTTTGAATGAAAATAAACACTGTTGTGACAGTGATGTACACTGTTCTGATGGTATATATGTATCAATCTATCAATTGTTTGTTGTAAGACTCAGATAATTATTTTTTTAAAAGTGAGACATTTTAAATGAGAATAAGAAAGTATTTCCTTGTGCCCCCCTTTCCCTTTTAATTCCCTACATGGACCCCTGGCAACACTTTGCTAGACCCGCCCCTGCACAGTTACCAGCTGTCAGCTACTTAGAAAAGGATCCTGGTGTTATTTGTCTCTCAGAAACAGTTCATAACTTCTCTTCAACTCATTCATGTTAACTAAAAGGTAAACCTGTTTCTCCATCACAGCTCTGATGATTCAGTAAGGACATCTCCTGGTTTCATCTTCATGTTTCCCTCTCACCACATAACCAAACCGATATCATGACCAGCAGGTTTACAGCTGTGGCTCCAGCAAACATCAGCTGATACTAGAAATTAATATTAAATAAATTCTAACAACAGCTGATCAAGCTTAAAAGTGCTGCTGTTGTTTACCGCGACATCCGCTGGTTTCCTCTTTCTGGCGCAAAGTGGGCGATAAATAAACAAGAGAGAAAAGCCGATCAGCTGATCATTGATCAGTTTCATGATTGAAGTAGAAACAGGAGAGGGAGGGTGAGGGGATGAGAGAAGAAGAGGCAGCTGTGCAGCGTAAACACAGAATAACTCCAGCTTTGTGTATTTTTTATTGTAGCTTAAGTCCGGGACAAACTGTGTTCCTTTTCACCTCAATACGAAACGCGTAATATTTTCTCTGAATACGAGATGATTCCGTTTTTTACGGGAAGGTTGGCAACTCTAATAATTAACCTTATGAACAAAATAAAGTTCAACATCAGTAACATAGCACCCATCCAGCTGTATAGAAACTCCGTCATGCTAGCTAGCACGCAGTACAAAAAAGTCAGCATAACGAAAATAAACTCCACCTAAACTTGGTTCATATCTGACCCAGATGGACTGCAGGTCATAACTTCTTACCTGAAGTTCAGTTCACCTGACACTCTCGGACCAGCGGCCGCTTCGGGTCTCTCCTCTTGCCTCCCTTTTCCTTCATCCACCTGCTGCCTCCACCACTTGCTAATGTTATTGAATCTGTGGAAGCTCCGCGATAGCCACCACACGAAGTAACGAATAACGAGCCTATCTAAATCCCAGTAACGAGTAACGCGTTCCTGGTTTTGGCATAATAACTAGTTACCGTGCTCGTTACCACAATAATAACGTAGTTACTGTAACGCGTTACTTAATAACGCGTTAGTCCCAACACTGGTAACACCATACACGTGGTGTGGTTGTCTGCCTCTTGTAACCCCACTGATTTTCCTGTGGTTTGACATCTAATGTGATCTTGTGAATTTCGTGAGTCGACTCACAAAAATGAAATTGGGTGGTTGTTACATGCATAAGATCCAAACTTGTAATTTGAACTAAATAATTCCATGTTTCTATGGTGAACGTAATTAAATCATGTAGCATCTGCATGAAATTCAGCAACTTAATTTGTTGTTGTTGAGATGACATCATACAATCTAGTAAGAGTGGCTGGATCCAGGCAACTAACCGCTCTTACTAGATTGTATGATGTCATCTCAACAAGAACAAATTAAGTTGCTGAATTTCATGCAGATGCTACATGATTTAATTACGTTCACCATAGAAACATGGAATTGTTTAGTTCAAATTACAAGTTTGGATCTTATGCATGTAACAACCACCCAATTTTATTTTTTTGAGTGTATTTACTTTTAAGGAAATAGTTTTTAAAAGTTCTTTGTTTGATTTGGCTTAGTTTTTTTGTTCTTTTTAAAAGTACATGAAGATCTTTGTAGAGCAATAAAAACAAGTGCGAAGTGCAGACTCTTGTTATTTGCCTTGTTGAAACACATTTTAATGTACATGAAACAATTTTTTATTTTGTTTCCCAAAAAACAAACAACTAAAGAACAGGAACAGTGTGTATGTATTCAAACCTTTTATGTATTTAAACGGTTACAACCTTTAACTGTAATGTACACAACAAAAGTCATAATACAGTAATTAGCTATATCCAAAAAAATATCCCATATTGTTATTTTAAAGAGCTATATATAGCATTACTGTCACTTTGACCAATGATAGCCAAAGAAGAATACATGTGCAAACATTACATGAGCTCCTTGGCAGTGGTCATAATGAACAAAAAACTGCGAAGGGAGAAGAGGATGACATCCGTGCTGATGGAGATGAGGGAGGAAGACAGAAGGACCAAGAAACCAAAAACAAACCTGCATGCCCCGCCTTACCTGGCTGGATACAGTATGCATGCCAGTGAGCCTTCCAATCAGCACTGGGGATAATTCAGTGGAGAGAGCAGGTTAATGAGGATGACACAAAGGCAGATGATAGATGTACCAGCACACTGAGGCTACGTGAACCACTGATGACCAATTACTCAAGTCTGTTTAATTAGCAGCACCTGGCTGCTACTTAATGTCTGTGGAGTGCACTTAGTTTTTGACACACTGCTTTTGCATTTTGGGTTAATTTTTGTTAAATAAATGATGACACAATGTCATGTTTTGCGATTTATCAGAGACTGCACTTGGTCTGCTAAGGACCAGTTTGTGTTTATGTAAAACCTTCAAACTGAGGGAGTGTACTTTCTGCAACATGACTATTTAAGCTAATGTAACAATAAAAATAAAGGTAGGTGTAGCCAGAGACATTATCAGGCTTCTAGGATTTGATGTAGCTTTAACTTTTCCATCCACTAACTTGTGTTTTGCTGAGCTAATGCGGCTACATTAGCCACATTAGCTCTAGCAATAGATATAGTTCCTGTAGAGCAGGGGTGTTGAACTCCAGTCCTCGAGGACTGAAACTTTTATATGTGTCCCTGCTTTAACACACCTGAATACATTTAGTATGTCACTGGCAAGACTCTATAGAACTTGACTGTATGCTGAGGTAGCACTTCAGCCATCTGATTCATGTTACAACAGCTCAAGAGTGAATGAACATGGTGCAATAAAAGTAATAAAAGGAAGTACTTTTTTTTTAGGTTGCCACCTCGTCATGCAGTCAAGTCCTGCTAATGACCTACAAATTTTATTCAGGCGAAGAATAATAAAGACATTGGGGTAGATTATAAAACAAATACAATTTTTAACACTTAAAAACAACCAAATTCCTGGGAAGTATTGAACAGCTATTTCAGAGAAAATCCGTTATATAAAAAAAGAGATTTCCTGAAATGGAAATGTTATGAACTGAGCTATATGGAACATTGAAATTCTTTGTGTTAAATATTACTGTGACTCATACAGGAGTGACAGTCTTGTTTTTCAGCTCTTAACTGTTTTGTTTTGTGGATTCACAATAATCACAGAGGAAGTTTAGTTGTCACATCAGTTGAGTTCAGTGTCAGTTGTCAGCTCAAAAACTCTTTAGGCTTTACATCGAGGAATAATCCTTCCTGTTACTCACTGACCTAAGGGGTGTCTGAGTGGTGTCAAATGGGATGACAGGTTCACTGGCGTACTCAGTCAAACGCACCTTCAAGCGTTCTGAGGGGGAAAAAAGAGGCAGTCTGTAGACTTCCAGTCTCACTGTTTCTGAAGAAAGGCCTGAAGAGGATTCGTTGTTTCACCCTGAAAAAGCTCTTGGCCCAAAAATAATTGTCTGACGCTCGCAGTTGTTGCAGTTTCACCCCGGTTCTTTTTATTCCTCGGGCATCCAGAGACGGCACCGGACTCAGTAGTCATTTTCACAAAAACCTTTATTCATCTTTATTCATCTTCATTTAAGCATGCATCTTCTAGAAGGGGAGATGTGCAAGGCCGGTGTCCCTCTGCAAATCTTCCACTCCTTTCTTTGTTACAGTCAGCTTTATAGAAGCGACCCTATCATAAAACCCCCATGGTGTGCTGCAAATTCTGTGTCTGTGTGTGTATGCACGAGCACGTGAGTGCCTGTGTGTGCGCGTACCCATGTGTATGTGTGAGTGCACGTGAGTGACTGTGCATGTAGGTGTGGGTGCGTCAGTCAAAGCACTGTGTGTGTGTGTCTCTGTGTACGTGATCTCCTCACCTAAGCTACACCAAATTCCTCTACACAACAGAGAAAACAGAGTTAACATATTACAAACACTGAGACCCCCACCCAGGTCTCCCCTGGGGAATTTCCACTCAACATTAACTTCTCTTTGTCTTACTTTCACAGTTCAAAGTGGGGGAGGGCCTCAATACGATTACGTTTCAGGAGCAGTAATCAGATAAACTTGTGTTCTCTCCACTCTGAGAAAGAGTTAAGTTAAAGTGGCAGCTTCAGGTGCACCTGACTGTCCTGCTTTGTTCTCAGCTGTGCAGAGGATTTCCTGCTCTCTGTGTCTTGCTTGTCAGGCAGCTATTTCCACTGCTGTTGTTGTAATTTTGTGCCTGATTTTGTTTGATGAACATCAACAGGCAAAGGAGTGAACAGTCTGAAAACTGGAAAAGGAAAAAATACGAATGCATTAACATGCGTTCACATACATGTGCTATTAAATAAAAATTGGACTAGTTGCCTTTAATATTTTGTGATAATCTTCTCCCTATATGCACATATATTCAAGGAAAAGTTCAGTTTTGAATGTTCTACATTTAGCCCCGCTGCAGACTGGTGACATGTCCAGGTTGTCATGTTGCTGCTGGGATAGGCTCCAGCCCCCCACCGCAACCTGAAATGGATAAACAGATGAAGATGGATGGATGATTTTATACAGTGTAGGCAGGGGTAAACAGGTGTACGTATTTAATCAAGTATTCAGCAGACTCAGAGTAAATAGAGTATAGTAAAAAGATTCAGCTTTTGCTTTGCTTCGATTTTTTTATAGCCTGTATTTGCATTTGAGGAACCATCTTGCTTTGCTCCATCGTCATAGCGACACCAACCAGTCCCTCACAGGAAAGGGCAATCTCACTGAGTTTAACAGTTAGCACGATCCAAGCTAGCGATGTCTTACTAACTTTATTCGTATACAGATGAGTCAATACTCATCAGTGATCAACTTCTCCTTTAATTTGATGCCAAAGTAAAGATGTGACCGCCTCACTCTCACTCACGCGATTTGATTGGTTCGAGGCATTTATGCAAAATTTGGAGAAAAAAAGTGTTTTTTGAAAAGTTAAACTTTTCTTAACTTTTTAGCGTGAGCTGGCTCCACAAGTCAGTTTGGCAAAGTGCATGAAAGGTGAAAGCACTGAAGCCTAAAAGTGTACATGTGTATTTTTTCCAACCCAGACGCTGGTAAAGTACAGACAAGACGCTTTTAGAGAAAGTTAGGTCCTCCATCTTAACGATTTTGTGTCTCATGGTATGGCATGACAAAAAACAAGCCCTAAATTTCATCTAAAAATGCCTCCCTTGCTGCATAACAGAAAACTGACTTCTTTTGAGACCCAGACAAAAGCCAAAAACATGAATGTAGAGGCTGCTCTGAAATAAAAGACTGAGCAACAGCAAGGGGTGTGTCAGCATCTGCTGTTAGCAGTGATCGATGCACTGAAAAACCTTGAGGTGGTTTACTTCATCATTGTGGTCGACTGTGCTGTGGATGAAAAAACTAGAAGCATGCTGAAGGTAAGCGGGTCTTCTCAGATTGTCGGAGAGACTCCAAATGGTACAGGAAGCAGGTTATGTACATATGTATATATCTGGTATTATATTCAAAGATAAACGATCAGGCACACCTTTGGTGAGACATTTGGACACACCAAATACTCTTTAATGAACTTTCCTAAATAATCAGCTACAACTTTACAAAAGACCACCCAGATAATGGTGATAGATGGTTTGTAAACATCTTAATGACAGTTTAGTAAACACTAATGATTATTGTGGCTGAACATATTTTTATTAACGATCCATTTTTAATGGCTCCCATAGTCTTTTCTCCTGTCACCCTCCCTCCTCCCAAACAGTTGTGGCAGATGGCTGCCCCTCCATGAACCTCCTTCTGCTAGAGGATTCTTCCTGTTAACAAGGAGTTTTTCCTTCCCACTGTTGCCAAGTGCTTGCTCGTAAGGGATCATTGGATTGTTGGGGTTTTCTCTTTATTATTATAGGGTCTTTACAACTGTTGTTTCGTTGTTGTGATTTGGCACTTTATAAATAAAGTTGAATTGAATTGGTCCCCTTCATAGAGCAGAAAACACTCAGGTTTCAGAGAAAACCAATCTGTAAAGTGTATTTCATTATTTTGAAACACACCCTAATGTACAAGACAGCTTATTCATACAGCACGTTCTATTACCGAAGCTATAATAACACAGCCATGTCTCTGTGTTTAAACTGTAAAGCCAAAGCTAACTGTATGATATTGTGAGGAATGGATTCATAACATGGCAGAAAAGTCAAAGTTGTTTATATTTTATTCTACACTTTTCTGGCATGTGTTTCCGTTACTGTGTTACTGTTGTTGAGTTATATAGAAAATTCTCTAGAAAATGCTTATTCCTGTTTTATTCCCCGTTTTCTATCGCTATACTTATTCTTAGACAGAGGGCCTCTAGGAGGAGCACAGAGTCGTGGAGTTTTGTTTAGAGCTTCAGGGATGGCAAATTAAGCATGATGAAACAGTAGCATGAATGAGATGTCCAAAGCAGCTCCATTGAAAATAAAGCTAACAGCATTCTTACTCTTACTGATAATGATGAGCTCAAGCAACTTGAGACTTGAATACACTGCTTAATAATCATATTCTGAGCTTTAGTTTATGTGACTTTTTGTCAGCAGTTTTCTCAGAGACAAGCCAAACTGTATCTATATAAAAGGTCTCATATTTAATCTTTAAAAGCACACAGGGACATAACTGCGACTGCTAAATTACCAAACTGACTGCGACTAAAAAAGCTGATCAGGAACAGCTCTGCAAATTGGCCGAGTGGTCAACATCCAGAATTTAGCATTTCAGCTAGTGAGTCATCACATCTCTAAAAGCAGCAGAAATCTGCAAACTACAAACAAGTCATCAGTCACTAAGTCCCTACCTGCAGTTTTTTTATACGAGTCTATGATGATGAATGGTAACACAGAGAGGTGATGTAAAAATAGACCTGTGCAATTTGTTTCTATTTGCTGCCCACACACGCGCTGCTGCAGTGCTGAAATTGGTCCGCTACAGTACTTTCATTGTAAACACTGGTACTTAGAACTTGTGTCAGGAGCAGTGGTTCTACTTTGAGCTCCTCACCCTGTTCACAATAGGGCTCCAAACCACATGTACCCATTAACCCTTACTTGTGATGTTATGACCCTGCCTTAGACTCCTTCACTTGGGCTTCACTTGGCAACCACTTGTGAATAAGGGAGGAGCGGAAAGTAGCAATAGAAAAGTACCTATTTCAAACTGACGGTTTAAGATACTAAGCTTAAACTGTCGAGCCAAGCACCACAAAGTTGAATGTGCCTAATCCGAGTTTCTGCTTTAAAGTTTAATATGATCTCTGCACGGCTTACATTTTAGGGATTGTCTCTGGGGTGAATGTAGCTCAGGTAGAGCAGGTCATCTGCTAATTTGAAGGCTGATGATTTGATTCCTGGCAAATATCCTTGGGTAAGATACTAACCCAAGTTGCTCTGCAATGCGTCCATTGGAGTATGAATGTCTTTGAATGGTAGCTAGAAAGAACACAGCACAAAATGCTTGTGTGAGTATGGGTGAATGAGACAATTTCTGTAGAGCGCTTTGAGTGCTCAGATTAGAAAAACAGTCCATTTAATTCAGCTCAATTAAATTTTATTTATATAGCGCCAAATCACAACAACAGTCGTTTCAAGGTGCTTTATATTGTAAGGTAGATCGTACAATAATAGATACAGAGAAAAACCCAACAATCATATGACCCCCCTATGAGCAAGCACTTTGGTGACTGTGGAAAGGAAAAACTCCCTTTTAACAGGAAGAAACCTCCTGCAGAACCAGGCTCAGGGAGGGGCGGGGCCATCTGCTGCAACCGGTTGGGGTAAGAGAAGGAAGACAGGATAAAGACATGCTGTGGAAGAGAGACAGAGATTAATAACAGATATGATTCAATGCAGAGAGGTCTATTAACACATAGTGAGTGAGAAAGGTGACTGGAAAAGAAAAACTCATCATCATGGGAATCCCCGGCAGCCTACGTCTATTGCAGCATAACTAAGGGAGGATTCAGGGTCACCTGATCCAGCCCTAACTATATGCTTTCGCAAAAAGGAAAGTTTTAAGCCTAATCTTGAAAGTAGAGATAGTGTCTGTCTCCCGAATCCAAACTGGAAGCTGGTTCCACAGAAGAGGGGCCTGAAAACTGAAGGCTCTGCCTCCCATTCTACTTTTAAATACTCTAGGAACAACAAGTAGGCCTGCAGAGCGAGAGCGAAGTGCTCTAATAGGGTGATATGGTACTACAAGGTCATTAAGATAAGATGGGGCCTGATTATTTAAGACCTTGTATGTGAGGAGCAGGATTTTAAATTCAATTCTGGATTTAACAGGAATCCAATGAAGGGAAGCCAAAACAGGAGAAATCTGCTCTCTCTTTCTAGTCCCTGTCAGGACTCTTGCTGCAGCATTTTGGATTAGCTGAAGGCTTTTCAGCGAGTTTTTAGGACATCCTGATAATAATGAATTGCAGTAGTCCAGCCTGGAAGCAATAAATGCATGAACAGTTTTTCAGCATCACTCTGAGACAGGATATTTCTAACTTTAGAGATGTTGCGCAAATGGAAGAAAGCAGTCTTACATATTTGTTTAATATGTGCGTTGAAGGACATGTCCTGGTCAAAAATGACTCCAAGGTTCCTCACAGCGTTACTGGAGGCCAAGGTAATGCCATCCAGAGTAAGAATCTGGTTAGATACCATATTTCTAAGATTTTCAGGGCCGAGTACAATAACCTCAGTTTGATCTGAATTAAGAAGCAGAAAGTTAGCGGCCATCCAGGTCTTTATGTCTTTAAGACATTCCTGCAGTTTCACTAATTGGTGTGTGTTATCTGGCTTCATGGATAGATAGAGCTGCGTGTCATCTGCATAGCAGTGAAAATGTATGCTATGTCTTCTAATGATGCTGCCTAAGGGAAGCATGTATAGTGTAAACAGAATTGGTCCTAGCACTGAACCCTGTGGAACTCCATAACTGACCTTAGTGTGTGAAGAGGACTCTCCATTTACATGCACAAACTGGAGTCTGTTAGATAGATATGATACAAACCACTGCAGCACAGTACCTGTAATACCTACAGCATGTTCTAATAGGATATTATGGTCAACAGTATCGAATGCTGCACTGAGGTCTAGCAGGACAAGCACAGAGATGAGTCCACTGTCAGAGGCCATAAGAAGATCATTTGTAACCTTCACTAAAGCTGTTTCTGTGCTGTGATGAGCTCTGAAACCTGACTGAAACTCTTCAAATAAGCCATTCCTCTGCAGATGATCTGTTAGCTGTTTGACAACTACTCTTTCAAGGATTTTTGATATGAAAGGAAGGTTGGAGATTGGCCTATAATTAGCTAAGACTGCTGGGTCTAGAGATGGCTTTTTGAGTAAAGGTTTAACTACAGCCAGCTTGAAGGCCTGTGGTACATAGCCGATTATTAGAGATAGGTTGATCATATTTAAGATCGAAGAATTAATTAATGGCAGGACTTCTTTGAGCAGTTTTGTAGGAATGGGGTCTAAAAGACACGTTGATGGTTTGGAGGAAGTAATTATTGAAGTTAACTCAGAAAGATCAATTGGAGAAAAAGAGTCTAAATTAATTTCAATGGTACTAAAAGTAGCTGTAGATGATGTTACATCTGTGAGATAATTATAGGTAATTTTTTCACTAATGATTAAAATTTTATTTGTGAAGAAGTTCATGAAGTCATTACTAGTTAACGTTAAAGGGATGGTTGGCTCAAAAGAGCTCTGACTCTTTGTCAGCCTGGCTACAGTGCTGAGGAGAAACCTGGGGTTGTTCTTATTTTCTTCAATCAGTGACGAATAGTAAGATGTTCTGGCTTTGCGGAGGGCTTTCTTAAAAAGCAACAAACTATTTCTCCAGGCTAAATGATGATCCTCTAAATTTGTGACACGCCATTTCCTCTCCAGCTTACGAGTTATCTGCTTTAGGCTACGTGTTTGAGAATTATACCACGGAGTCAGGTACTTCTGATTAGAGTTTTTAGTTTTCACCGGAGCTACAGTATCCAGTGTCGTACATAGTGAGGAGGTAAGATAATCGACCTCTGTTGGAGTAGCGTTCAGATAGCTGCTCTGCTCTATGTTGGTACAGGGCATTGAAGATGATAACAGTGGGTAGATTATATTCTTAAACTTAGTTACAGCACTTTCAGAAAGACATCTACTGTGATAAAGTCTACTCTCCACTGCTGTGTAATCAATTATTGTAAATGTAAATGTTATCAGGAAATGATCAGACAGGAGAGGGTTTTCAGGAAACACTGTTAAATGTTCAGTTTCTATGCCATATGTTAAAACAAGATCTAGAGTGTGCTTAAAGTGGTGGGTGGGTTCTTTTACATTTTGAGAGAAACCAATTGAGTCTAATAACAGATTAAATGCCATGTTGAGGCTGTCATTTTTAGCAATGGCTGCACTGCTAAACTCTTTTGGAGTTGTTTTTAATAATCCTGAAGAAACTCGTAAAGGTGCTGGTTTCCTTCCTGCTGCACCTGTTCATTATCAATTAACCATCAAGCTGCACTACTCAAGGTGGGGTTCTCCTGCCCAAGCTCCTCCATTTTCCTCTGTCAGTCACTGCAGTAGAAATGCTCGGGGTCTGTCTAGTTTACCAGTTGTGCTTCTGAGCTCCTAATTTTGTATTTCCCTTTACTGTATCATGCACCACACAGCTTAGCTCCTCTCTGCCTCAGCTCATTGCTCACCTGACTCCCCAGCCTTACCTCATCTCTTGGATCACCTCTGCACATTCCAAGTCTTGCTAATAAACTTTTAAACTGATCCCCATGTTATACTCTGCGTTAGAATTTGCCAGTTCTTGTTTCAAACACAATGCTTTCTAAATCCATAAATCCAGGCCTGTCTGCTGAGTCTCTGACCTTTCAGTTCAACCAGACTGATTACAGTATAACTGCATCCTTATAGCCGAATCCTTCAAACGAGGTAAAAATTCCAATGTGTTCTGCACACTGCTTTCTTTTCTCTGAGAAATAAAATGAAAACCTTTTCTGGAATGTTTGCAGGGTTTTGAAATGATGATGCACCCTGAATGTGTTTCAGCCTTTTGAGTTGTGCTGGTGAAAACAGCTTTAAGGATCCAGACCTTTGATCTAAGTAGAATATTTCTCCATTTTATTTCAGGAACCATTGGATGGACATAAAATTTGATTCAGATGTTTGTGATCTGCAGAAGAATTATGACATAAAAAAGAAGGGCATTAAACATGACTGAAAACACAATGATATTATTACATAATGGGATACCAAGACAGATTTATAAGTATGCATACTAACAGAGTAGTAATGTTCATGCAGCTGTAGTTTTATGTTCTGGGTTGTCATCTTGCTAAAAGACAAATCTTGTATCAAGTGGCAGTAGCAGATAGCAGCGAGGGACATTTATGCTCCCCTTGTACATTCATGAGCCTTTCAGATCGTTCTGCAGATGAATATCCCCAGAGCACCACCTGTCTTCCTGCTGGGGATGATGTACAACAATGAGTTACCTTTGGTTATAACTTTACTTTGTTTAAAAGAGCTCCCTGGGCCTTCTGGCACTTGTCTAGATGTCTCTTGAATTATTTGTTTACATTTAAAATAGAATCGGGGTGACAGTTTTCTGCTTTTGGATTATGACGGTGACAGTTGTGGATCATCCTTAGTTGCTGGGAAAAAAGGATTTCTTTGTGTGTATTTAGGAGGCTTTAACAGAGCATAATGTTAATAAAAATTACAATTTAAAGGATCCAGACAGCATGTTTAGATTCCTGGAGACAACTGATATGTTCTGGTATGTATTACATGGTCTAGTGGTGTTTTCAGGCACACATATAGATAGATAGATAGATAGATAGATAGATAGATAGATAGATAGATAGATAGATAGATAGATAGATAGATAGATAGATAGATATACATACATACTGAATGTGGTGATGATTTTACTTTACTATATACTCTTGGCTGACACAGTGATTAGCAGCAAGGAAGTTTGGGGTTTGAATCTGTGTACTCTGCATGTTCTCACTGTGCCTGACTCTGCTCTCTCAGGATACTCCAGCTTCCTCCTACAGGCCAAAGACAGGCTTGTTACTTGGTCCCAAAACGGCCTTAAATGGGGAGTGTGTATTTTAGTGGCTGTCTGTCTCTCTAGGTTAGCCCTGCAAAAGACTGGCAACTGTGTGGTTCAGGCTCCAGCAACCCTGAACAGGATAAGCAGTTGAGCCAGATATCTGGTGGCTACACTGGAAGCCCTGAAACACTGACCACTGCCATCAGAGGCTAATGCCAGTATTGTAGTTTGTAGTGAATTTCATCATCAGAGGGTGAATGTAGATATAGATATAGATATATATCTAATTTTCCGTGACCACAGTGTATTACAAAACCCATCCCCAAAAAGTTTGGACGCTGTGTAAAATGTAAATAAAAGTAAAATGTAACATTTTTCTTAATCCAATAATTTATTTGCAATAGAAAAAGAAACATATCAGATGTTTAGACTGAGAAAATGTAGCTTTAAAGAAAAGTAATTGCTCATTTTGAATTTTATGAAAGGAACATGACTCAAAAACACGCGGGCAGGGCCGTGTTTACCACTGTGTGGCATCACATTTTCTTTTAAAGTGTAATCAGCTGTGAAGTAAAAAGACCACCTGCTGGGCTTTTGGGAGAAGAGTGGTGTCCTGTTGTGGTCTGATATGGGATTCTAGCTGGTCGGCAGTGTTGGGTCTTTTTTTATTGTATTTCTTGTTTCATGATCCACCCAAATGTTTTCAGTTAGTGAAAAGCCTGGACTTTAGTTCTGTTTAGCACACAGACTCTTCTACGAGGGTCCAGTGCTGTGGTAATAACTGCAATATGCCAACATGTTCTCGCTCCCAAACAGAGATGGGCAGTAACGCTTTACAAGTAATGCATTACTGTAATCCGATTACTTTTTTCAAGTTACAAGTAAAGTAAGGGATTACTATTGCAAAAAAGGTAATTAGATTACTGTTACTTTCCCGTAAGCACGCTGCGTTACTGCGTTACTAAAACTGTGATTTTTTTTTGCTAGAGTGTCTCATGACAATGACGTAAGCGAGTGCGACGTTTGTGACAACAGCTGTGTGCAGATCAACAATGGATCATATATCGAGTGCGGGAAAGAGTATGAGCGTGCAGTGTTTAAAGCGTGGAAGTACTGACCTTACTTTCAGTTTGATTCCGTAAAAAGTGACAAAAAGATTAGCCTCCGCTGCTCACTGCGTGGGAAGAAAAATCCTTTTTACAGCGAAAAAAAACCCTAAACTTCCGAGCAAGCACCGACAGTACGCTGCCACAGAATGAGAAATTCACAGAGAAACTCCCGGATTCTTCCACTGACCGCTGCAGCACACCTGCACCAGGGCAAACCTTCGCCTGCCCCACTCCTGCGTTACAGGTGAAAATAGAGCAACAGGACCGCTGAGTCTTTGATTTTATTTATTTTCTGCTGTGTTTTACTTGCATTTATTTGACAGAGTGAGTGTAAACACAAAAACCTATTTTATTTTATGTGCTGGAATGTGCAGAAAATAGATTTAAATGTTAAACAAATTTGAGAAATTTGAGAATGTTGCATATAATTTAATGTTTGCTTGATGCATAAAGTTAAAAGATTAAAACTAATAAAACAAATTTTAAAAAGAGCCTTTTTTTTTTACATTTATATGATAGATTATGCAGAAAAAGTAGAATTGGGCTGAAAGAGCTATCGCTTTATTACCTATTCAGGTTGTATTTTTTTTAAAGTAACTAAGTAACCAATTACTTGAAAATATGTAATCAGTAAAGTAACGGGATTACTTTTTGGGGGAAGTAATTAGTAATCAGTTACTGATTACTTTTTTCAAGTAACTTGACCAACACTGCTCCCAAAGCGTAACATTTTACGGTAAGTGACAAATCATTGGTATATTACACTTCCGGGCACCCAACATGTATATTACAAGAAAACATGAGAACCGTTTGGAATGAATCTACACATGTACATTTATTTTACTTAAATCGCTTTGGAAAACACTATCTAACGTCATTAAAGTGCTGGTTAAGGTTAGCGATAAGGTTAGGGATAGGGCTGGAATACATGGCTGGAACGTCTATTACCGCAGGACCGCAACCCGGGGCGTAGCATAGGAACGTGAAAGGTCGCCTTTTGCATTCCCATGGAATGCCTCAGGATGTGGCAAAATTGTTGGTATATTAGGCCTCAGGAGTGAGAACGGTCTGAGTTTGCAGTTTAGAATTGTCTTGCTGAAATATACAAGAGTTTCCCTGAAAAGGTCATTGTCTGGTTGGGAGCATTTCTTTCTCCAAAACCTGTATAGACATTTCAGCATTGAAGGTGACTTTCCAGATGTGCAAGCTTCCAATTCCATAAGCACTGGTGATGATTTCTGGAAGTGTTCCCGAGCCCATGCAGTGATTATTTATTTATTTATTACCATGCTTGGTTTGAGGGCCCGAGGATCACGGGCACCAGTAACGATTGCACACAGAGATTTCTCCAGATCATTTGATCTGCTGATTATATTATGTAGTGAAAATGATGAGACATTCAAAGTGGTCACAATTTTACACCGAGGAACAATATTGTGAAACTGCTCCACAACTTTCAGAGACAGTCTTTTGACGATTGATGAAACTCTCCCCATCTTTGCGTGTGAGAAGCCCGTCTCTGTAAGAAGAGATCCTGTTACTGACCCGTTCTCAGTTAACCACATTAAAACGTTCCTCCAGCTCTTTCTTTTTAGTACCACTTACTTTTCCACCCTTTTGCTGTCTCTATCCCAATTTTTTTGGAGATTTGCTACAAATTCAAACTGAGCTAATGTTGTTCTGATTGTTCTTAAATCTGAGTTTATTTGATTTGCAAATCATTGCATTATTTTTTCCATTTACATTTTACACATCATCCCAACTTATTTTGAATTGGAGTTGTATATGTCCAAATAGACACAAAGTATAATAAGAACAACTAGTCGTCCACGGTGTGCACAGATGTCCATGTGTGCGTTTGCCGTTGAGGCCAGAACTTAATTTGTGCCATTTGTTGCAAGTTTCAGGGTTGATAACATCACAGGAATAACATCAATAATTCTTCTTTACATGTTCGCTTTGACAGCTCGTAATGAAAAAATGGCACTATTCAGATATTTAAAAGTAAATGCTGGTAAGTTTATCTGCTGGCAAATTGTATAAAAAGTTTTTAGCTTTAAATATTAATTAATTCTAAATAACATGGAGGAGATAAATATGTTAATTTTCTACAGGTTACTTTGGGTTTTCTGTAGCATTTTATAGTAGAGATGGTGCACGTGGTCTAATATTAAAAGTCCATTCTCCAATGCCTGAAGACATAATAACATTTCTATGATATACAGAATGAGGTCCATGAAGCCTCGGGGGAGGCAAACAGTGATGGTACTTCACACAGCCGAGAAAACACATTTATTCTCTTCTGTTGACTTTGCATTAATTCAGCACAGCAGCATTTTTGGAGTTTCTGAAAAAACGGGCTGAAGTTAGTTATAGAGAACAAGTTTTCCCTTTACACTGACCAGCGGGACTTTATATTCAGGGAATATCATCTGGCTTTTAATAATCTGATAAAACGAACTGATGAACCAAATCTGACCTGTAGTCATTCACATAGTTGGACCAGTGATCATATCATCCCACTCTAACCCAGTAAAGATTCTGATTTTGCTCCTGAGTGGAAAGCTTCTGGTGCCAAGGGAGCTCGACCTGTCCTGAATCCTTAAAGTAACAACTATCATTTTATTAGCAGTATACTAGCATTTTATAGACAAAATAGGCTTTACTATAAGAAAAGGACAGAGAAATCCCCAAAATCAGATAACCCCTATGAACAAGCACCTGGCAATAGTTGGAAGGAAAAATGCTCTTTTAACAGGAAGATGCCTCCAGCAGAACCAGGCTTAGGGAGGGGCAGCCATGAGCTGCGGGGGTGGGTGACAGGAAAAAAGGCACTGTGGAAGAGAGCCAGTGCTTAATAATGACTTATAATTAAATGCAGAGTGGTGTATGAATACATAGAGAATGAAAAGTGGTGAGTGACGAAACATCATCAGCTCCATCCACTCAGTATTCACTTAAGGCAAATCACTGAACAGCAGCCACTTTCTACTGTGGATTTTAATATGCAGTGGAATAGATGTCCTAAAAAATGACACTCGAGTTGGCTGTTTAGTTTCTCTAGTAAGTACAATGTTTAAAATTTGCATACCGTTTACTATGACGATAAATTATGGATCCATCTTCCTAAACAAGCCACAGTAGTCCACGAGCCAGTAGATGAGATTACCAATGCCACATCTATCATTTGTATGGATGGAGTCTATGGTTGAAACCTATCTTGGATACACAATCAACAGTGAAATTCGGGGTGAAATTAGAAGTCCATTTGTATTCATATGCACATGGTTATCAGAAAGTACCTGTTCTACAAAAGCAAAAAGTACATCAATGAAGTAAGGGATCCTTATGTCAGCAGCTGCACATTGATTTGAGCCTTTGTTAATCAGATTAAGTCCCACAGCGGGAAGAAGAAGCATTGAATTTGTGTTCTAAGAGGGTGGTCTATCAAGAAGCTGACAAGGGAGAATGAAAGCAAAGAGTTAGAGGGGAAACTAAAACTGGAATGAACCAGATAAAAGGCCATCGTGATAGACAGGAGCAAGATTGAGTGCATAGAAAGCAATAGATAAAGGTGCAAGATTATGATAATGAAGTTCAGCGAACACGTTTCTTTCTGCGAGCCGACATCAGGAATTTAAAATGTAACAGAACAAAGGCTGTGAGTTCTAGAAGACTTTTTTAATGCTAAGATAAGAGCAGAGAGGGCTTTACGAAATACCGGCATATTGGGAAATGTACTTGGTTGCTTTTTTGCCGCAGGTAAGATGAAATGATTGAAGGGGGTTCAACTCTGTGTACGAAATATTGACCTAGGGCTAACAGGTGATTAGCTTTCGCTGAGCATGAAAACTGAAGGACATAGATTAGATCTACATCAGATACTGACAATTTTTTCAAACCCAGTATTATCTCACAAACACACATAACATTTCTTTTTGCAATTATTGCCTGACACATCAGGTTAAGTCAAAATTATATCCAATGGGCTTACATTCTGACGCATTGGCAAAGTGTCATCTTTCAAAATGTAGGTTTAATGTTGTACAGCATTATATTTTAACTCGCCCAAGTCTAACCGTCTGTTTTTTCAATGCATGAAGAAGTTGTTAGTGTGTAAATTTCGTGTAAATTTCAAGTAAAAGCAGCATTAAGCTTCTATTATGGATTTTTTTTATTCTTTCAACACTAATACTACCATTGGTAATGGCACCAGGCACCAACACAGAAGAACTAAAAGCATTTTCTATGTACAGCATATGGGTGCTTATAGGCTTAATGCATAAACAAATTAATTATCTTTATTTACATATTAGTTTTGCAGGTTTTCTAAGTATTGCAAACACAATTAAATGCATCATGTTGTCAAAGTAACAGTCCTATGTCAAATGACTCATGCAGTAATTTTACGGATCAAAATGTCCTGGAAAGGTTTTGTATTTATTGACACTAATTGTGCAAGTTAGTGCCAGATATATACACGAGCTTCCTGCAGTACTCCATCGGTTTTGTACTTTTTGTTATTAAGCAATTTCCTTCTATTTCAAGTCACAAAAATAACCCAATTGTACTCTGACATAGTGATAACATCTATGAATGCCCAGATGATTACAGAGAATGGTCAGAGAATATAAAAACATCCACTGAGAGGCAATTCTTTGTGCAAAAATCCTCTGTTAAGGCCCAAGGACAGAGGAGAGGAGATGTTAACATTTACTCAGGTAACCATTAGTTACAACCAAGCATTTCTGAAACTAGCACACGTCAAACCTTGACGCAGATGCAGAATACCCCACCATGGGCCACTCATATCAGATAATAACAGGAAGCTGTGGCTACACTTCACAAAGACTCACCAAAACAAGAGAAGATTGGAAAAACATGGTCTCATTCATTATATCAACAGCTCAAGCTGATGGTGGTGTGATGATGTGGGGAATATTTTCTTCACTTTGGGCTCTTAGAGATAATTCGACATAATTAATCAAAGTGACATATTCTGTTTTATGTGACACAAAGAAAATCACAAAAGTCCCACCTGCTTGTTGTTGAAAGGTAAAATGATGCAAAATAATGCACCAACCATCACTGGGACATGCATTGATGAACAATACTAGAAAAAGTAAAGTGGAACAGATGGCTTTAATCAACAGCTAATTACACACTGTGCTGAATAAAAACTTAATTCTCCTTTACAATAATTCCCTACATGTTTATAGTCTGGTAGATAAACTCATTAATTTTCAATTCAATTCAATTTTATTTATATAGCGCCAAGGCGCTTCATAGATACAGAGAAAAACCCAACAATCATATGACCCCCTATGAGCAAGCACTTTGGCGACAGTGGGAAGGAAAAACTTCCTTTTAACAGGAAGAAACCTCCGGCAGAACCAGGCTCAGGGAGGGGCGGCCATCTGCTGCGACCGGTTGGGGTGAGAGAAGGAAGACAGGATAAAAGACATGCTGTGGAAGAGAGACAGAGATTAATAACAGATATGATTCAATGCAGAGAGGTCTATTAACACATAGTGAGTGAGAAAGGTGACTGGAAAGGAAAAACTCAATGCATCATGTAAATCCCCGGCAGCCTACGTCTATTGCAGCATAACTAAGGGAGGATTCAGGGTCACCTGGTCCAGCCCTAACTATATGCTTTAGCAAAAAGGAAAGTTTTAAGCCTAATCTTAAAAGTAGCGATAGTGTCTGTCTCCCGAATCCAAACTGGAAGCTGGTTCCACAGAAGAGGGGCCTGAAAACTGAAGGCTCTGCCTCCCATTCTACTTTTAAATACTCTAGGAACAACAAGTAGGCCTGCAGAGCGAGAGCGAAGTGCTCTAATAGGGTGATATGGTACTACAAGGTCATTAAGATAAGATGGGGTCTGATTATTTAAGACCTTGTATGTGAGGAGCAGGATTTTAAATTCAATTCTGGATTTAACAGGAAGCCAATGAAGGGAAGCCAAAACAGGAGAAATCTGCTCTCTCGTTCTAGTCCCTGTCAGGACTCTTGCTGCAGCATTTTGGATTAGCTGAAGGCTTTTCAGCGAGTTTTTAGGACATCCTGATAATAATGAATTGCAGTAGTCCAGCCTGGAAGTAATAAATGCATGAACAGTTTTTCAGCATCACTCTGAGACAGGATATTTCTAACTTTAGAGATGTTGCGCAAATGGAAGAAAGCAGTCTTACATATTTGTTTAATATGTGCGTTGAAGGACATGTCCTGGTCAAAAATGACTCCAAGGTTCCTCACAGCGTTACTGGAAGCCAAGGTAATGCCATCCAGAGTAAGAATCTGTAAAATAACCTCAGTTTTATCTGAATTAAAAAGCAGAAAGTTAATTAATATAAGCAACAATTAAGATCAGCGTCTGATGGAACAGTTGCATTAGAATCTGCAATCAAATGTGGCCTCTTATGAGTAAAGCTTTCATTGGGTTAGCTGTTTTCAGACTAATCTCCTGTAAAATTAATACGTTATGTGTTTTCCCTTCCTTTAAATGTCCATTTACTAACTTGCACTTATTAACTTGCAAGTCAATTTGAAATCAGGTCAAGAAGCCAAATTACTAATAATCCTGGTACTTGCAAGCAGAGATGGGCAGTAACACGTTACTGTAATCCCATTACTTTTTTCAAGTAACGAGTAAAGTAAGGGATTACTATTGCAAAAACGGTAATTAGATTACCGTTACTTTCCCGTAGGAACGCTGCGTTACTGCGTTACTAAAACCATGATTTTTTTTTTTGCGAGAATGTCTCATGACAGTGACGTAAGCAAGTGCCACGTTCATGACAACAGCTGTGTGCAGATCAACAATGGATAATATATGGAGTGATATATGCAGCGTTTAAAGCGTGGAAGTACTGACCTTACTTTGAGTTTGATTCCATAAAAAGTGACAAAAACATTAGCGTCCGCTGTGCGTGGGAAGAAAACTTCTTTTCACAGCGAAAAAAAACCCCTAAACTTCCAAGAAAGCACCGAGTGCGCTATGACGTAATGGGAAATTCACAGAGAAACTCGCGGATTCTTCCACTGACCGCTGCGGCACACCTGCACCAGGGTAAACCTCCGCCTACCCTGCTCCTGCTTTACAGGTGAAAATAGAGCAAAAGGACCGCTAGTCTTTGATTTTATTTATTTTCTGCTGTGTTTTACTTGCATCTATTTGAAAGAGTGAGTGTAAACACACAAAAAAAATTATTTCATGTGCTGGAATGTGCAGAAAATAGGTTTAAATATTAAACAAATTTCTTCCAGTCAGAGAATGTTGCATATAATTAAATTTTTGCTTGATGCATAAAGTTAAAAGATTAAAACTAATAAAACAAGTTTTAAAAAGGGACATTTCCATTTGATTACATTTTGTATGATGGATTATGTAGAAAAAGTAGAATTGGGCTGAAAGATCTATCGCTTTATCACCTATTCAGGTTGTAAATCATGTTTTTAAAAAGTAACTAAGTAACTAAGTAATTAATTACTTTTAAAAATAAGTAATCAGTAAAGTAACTGGATTACTTTTTTGGGGAAGTAATCAGTAATTAGTTACTGATTACTTTTTTCAAGTAACTTGACCAACACTGCTTGCAAGAGATGAGCACTGATTTGTGTCTGAGTGCAATCAGCAAAAATAAACCTCCACCACCCACCACCTCTTCCATACATCATGTCACATACACACCACATTTCCTTTATCTGTCCCTATAAGCTGTTTACACACATCCCCGAAGATCACTATGGAAACTAAGCATGCACATTCAGTGTGAACTGAAGATGAACAGGCAAAGACGACACATGCAGTTTCTCTGAAATAACGTAATTCTGAGGTTATGTAACACAACAACCCTGGCACAAAGTTAAGTCTGAGAGTTTGTATTATCCATAAATACACAGTAAAAATCCCTTTTTCAGGACAAGGACGATGCACAGCGCAAGATTTAGAGCAACAAAAGGAGCAACTCTGACTTTCCCAGATTTGTATACTTGTGTGTTCCAGTAATTTGGATGTAAAGGACCTCATAAATAACATATCAAACACCTCATCTCATTTCCATCTGTGGCAGGTGCTGGTAAACATAAACAGTTGATGTTGTTTCTCTTTCTAGCCAAAGCGTAATGTCATTTAATGTTCGCCCACAGTTTCTGCAGCATCTGCCAGTCAGCTGGTGATGCTAGCGTGTTCTTCCTGCACAGTGAACCTCTTTTTTTCATGTTTATTCCCCCTCCCTTCATGTATAGCTTGCAGAATGTTTTACTTCTTATGTGGGATTTTTTTTAGCTTATAGTGTCTGAAAATAGACCCTGGCCTTTGCTGTGCAAACCCATCTGTGTACCAACTGTAAACAGAAAGTCTTATTTTTCTCCCGCTTCTCATTCACAAAGATAGAGATGACATTTCTACTTCTTTCTCACCACAAAAATTAAAAAGTAAAAATCCAATTTCTTCCTACTTGCCTGATGCTCTCTATCCTTTTTTCTTTCCTCTGTATGTTCCCTTAATCAGGATGCCTCATTCCATTGAAACTGAACTTAAAATGCATTCAGTTCTCTGTTTACAAAGCCTGTAAATGGGGAAAAAAATAAATATATATGATCTCTGTGCTCTACTATACGGACATACTGTGTAAAAGGCCTATTTTTGAAACGTTACTAAATCTACGTTTTTTTCTGACTCTTGCTGCTTTTTCTAGATCTAAAAGTTGCTTTTATCAACACAATCCTCAGCAGTGGGATGAAATATTCTGAAATAGGTATGCCAAGTAAAAAGGAAAGTTAACTAAGTTATAAAAATCATATTCACAATAATAATAATCTTTATTCATGTGGCAAAAACAGCTATATTTGTAACTTTTTAAAACACACAGTTACAAAGTACTTCAAAGTTTGAATAAAACCACTATTAAACTTAAGAAGACATGTTATAGCATGCAGACGTGCAGTCAAACATACAATCTTACAAATATTCCAATGTACATATTTCCATGTATATGTTAAATGTGAACTATAACTATCTAAAACAATGGAAGAAAGATTAAAGAATTGATCATCTATAAAAATGTGATTTCAGAAGTCGTTTACAACAAACCACAGATCAGCCGACATGATGAGCTGCAGAAGGCTGTTCCAAAGTTTGGGTGCTTCAAACTCAAAAACATGGCTGCATTTATAATCAGAGACTGCAACAGTTGGCTGAGGCTGAGTGGTTGTGGCAAGGACCCCACGCACACACACAGTTGACAGTTTGTTCAGGTATCTTTTATTGTCTGTGGGCACCAGATACTGTTGCTTCAGTGCTCTGCACGGTGGAAGCAGTCACTGCAAGGCTGCTGCCACACACACGTCCTCCTGCTTTGCCACCGCTCCTCTGCAGCAGGCCAGACACCACACCTCCACCACAGTGGTGTTATAATGTCTTAGTAGCTCTGATATGGTAAATGGACTGATTCTTATATCGCGCTTTTCTCTCTCTCCTGGAGTTCTATACAACACTCTGCATTCACCCATACACACCCATTCACACAAGCACTCTATGCTTTGTCAGTGCTTTTTAACTAACATACACTCATACACATTCCTACTCCGATGGATGCATCAGAGAGAAAGACTGGAGGAGACTTACACTGGGGGAGTCAGGAATCGAACTTTCCCATCAGCAGATGACCTGCTCTACCTGCTCTACCTCCTGAGCTACAGCCACCCCCTGTATGCAGGAGCCTGGCCACATAGAGCTCCATATGTTATTAAAATGTTTTCAAATGAATTCTGAATTTTGCTGGAAGCCAATGAAGGCCAGCACGAACAGAGGTAATGTACGAGCTCTTTCATTCTTGTAAGTAGCCTAGCTACAGAAAGGCTAAGGGCCAAGAGTTGCATGTGAAAGGTGAGTTACAATAGTCACAGTGGGAGAAAATTTAAGTTTGTACTAAAAGTTCCAAATTATTAGATAACAGTAGAGGTTTGATTGCTTCAGTATTTCTTAGATGAAAGAAACCAGATTGGATGAGCTTTGAAAGATGAGGGTCAAATTTTAGATGCTGTCAAATAATACCAAGGTTCTTTGCAGACTTGATACTGCTCATTAGGCAGGAAACATTGTTGAGGTTGATGGGCTTAACAGAGAAATACTGTGTATTGTCAGCAAAGCAGTGAAATTGCCTTTCACGCTGTTACACAGATGGACCAGAGGTAACATATATAATGAAAATAGAATTGGTCCAAGGATTGAGCCCTGGGGGATTCCACATATAAGCGTGGAGACACGACATACAGTTGTCAATATAAATTCAGAAGTGTCTTTCAGTGCTGTTAAAGAATTAAGTCTAATAGTACTAAAGTGGGAAATTCACCCTTATCTAAGCACATAAGAATATCATTAGTAAATTTCTATAATGCTGTTCCAGTGTCAGTGTCCAGCCAAAAGAGTGATGTGTGACAGCTCTAAGTACTTTTGAAATCAATGGCAGTTTGGAAATGAGCCTATAATTATCTAAAACAGCAGGATCTAAGGTGGGTTGTTGTTTTTTTCAATTAGAGGGAAGAAGATGCCTATTTTAAAGTACCTTCAAAAACAAAGGTAACAAAGTGCTTTGACAGAACAGAAAACTCTGAGAGTAAATTCAAGCCAAATGTGACAAATAATTAAGCTAAAGTTGGCATAGAGTTAAAGCAGCCGTAAGATCAAAAAACTGAGAGGTGCAGAAAACAATGACTAATAAATGCCAAAGAAACAGTAAAAGCAGGGGAACTTGGAAAATTAAATAAGGCAATAATTAGACAATTTAAAAAAACTTCACATGTTATGGATTCACATAAAAGCAAGTCTATAAAAATGTGTGCTAAAAAGTGATTTAAAGGAGATGAGTGATTCTCCAAGCCTTACATTATTAGGCAGATAATTCCAAAGTCAAGAAACCCTGAGAGCAAAAGCATGTTTAAGTTTCACCTACTTACGGAAAAATCTGTGAACTGGCTTATATTGGCCAGTATTTGTACTTGTGTAGGATGAGACAAGACCCAGATGAGGTTTGGAGATTTTTTTATGACTGTATATGAAAAAGCTTTACTGCTAACATTTGCATTTTTAAATGTATTGATCAAATCATGCTGAAACATTTTGAACTGCGTTCGATTATTTTTGCCCCTATTTATACTTGAAAATTAACCCTAACTTAAGTAGACATGTTACTTCTCTGAGCATTGCTCCAACTAAATTAAAACAACAACCTCTATAACCTCTCACATACATAGTTGCATAGTAGGAAATGCCTATCATCCAGGGGAGGAGTCGCAAACTCCAGTTTGATCCAGTTTTCATTATTTTTCCGAGCAGCAATTTTTTTTTCAGTCACCATTTTCTGGCACTCGTTACAGAGCTCTAAGTGGTTGTGGATGATTGTGTGATGATGTATGATTCTGAGGCTGAACAGGCTAGTTTAGACCAGTTGTTTGGCTACACTGGGATATTGTCAGAAGCTGCTCCACACATCATTTCTTTCCACATGCATACAGGTCCTGCCAAAAATGTAATGCAAACCTATGTGACAGTAGACTGTGCTAATGTTTCAAGAGGAAAAAGAAAACGACTGCTACTGCCATGTGGTTTCTGTTATTTTTTCCTCTTCCTTTGTATTTGTGCCTCATTTCTATCCTCTGTCTTCATCTGTGTGAGTGTTTTTCTTGGTCTCTATTTCAGGTTACTTTTTGTTTTATTTTGAAGATTAGTAGCTTTGGGTGTTTTTACCTCCTTCCTTTGTTCTTTTCTCCTGTCTCTTTATTGTCTGGGTGTCTATTCACTCAGTCTTTGACAGGTCATAAATTATAACTCCCTAAAGTACCCGAGTACCTTAATTTCTCATGGAATCAACATACATGATCTTCCTTCCAGTTTTAAAACAAGGAGCATTCTGTTTTTTCAGACACCTTTCTTATACTTAAATGATACATAAATACTAGGGGTGCAACGATACACAAAATTCACGGTTCGGTTCGGTTCGATACTTTGGTGTCACGGTTCGATATTTTTTCGATACAAAAAAATGTTCATGCCTTTTTAATTTGTCATTTATTAAAATTATAAATATATATTTTAACTCAAAAGTACAGTTTTTAAATTTAATGTTGCTGAAACAACAAAGTAATAAAAAAAATAAATCTATCTGATCGAGAAATCAGTCATCTTTGGAAAAGAGAGTTTATTACAGAGAAATGGCTCTTTCCAAAATAAAAGCTATACTATACGCTTCTTCTGGGCTATATTCTCAGCAGCATATTAAACATATCAGGTCCCCATAAGGAGAATCATGTGCTAACGGCTGTCTAAATGACTCGGGTAAAGTTTGTAGCATGCGTGCTTGTTGTTTTTGTCTGCTTCCACTTGTCTTTGCACTAGGATGATATCGGCGTAAATGTGCAGTCGTAATCATTGTGTTCCCACTAGTGCTGTCAGCATTAATCTCGTTGAAATGACGTTAACGCCACAACACGGCAAATCTCCGTTAACGAGCTACCGCGGATCGCCCCGTGCATGGGGCTGGACGGCCAACACGTTAACGAGCTAACTGCGCTAACACACTAGTTCCCACCAATGTAATTGAGCATTGCGTGGCACATCCAACATACTGTTTTACTTTTGTCCATGACGCACTTACCTTCAGGGTCATACGTCACATGAAAACCAAAATAGTTCCAAACGCCACATCTGAATGAGGGTGGGGGAGGTTCAATTTGCCATGTTGCAAGGAGAGCTTAACTTCTGTCTTGCTAGCTTGCCCTGCGCTCAGTGAATCTGCGTTCGACTACTCCACCTAGGCTGCACTGTCGAGCGCAGATCCACTGAGCGCTCAACACAGACAGCATCGTCAGAAGGAAAGTTGATAAAATAAATTAAAAATTTTGTATTGTTCGATACATATGCGTACCGAACCGAAAGCACTGTATCGAACGGTTCAATATCGATACGAGTATCGTTGCACCCCTAATAAATACATAAATATTACTTTGTTTTTGTTTGTTTTTTTACTTTGTTTAAAGCTACATCGGTGAAGCCTTGTCTGTTAGCATTTACAAATGACTCAGATTGAATTAGCAGAAACTCATTCGGAGTCATGTTTTTTGGTCTTCACCAAACCATCAATGCTAAAATACACTCTGGACACGTTATAAGGTGCACCTGTTCAACAACAACAAATCTCTAATCAGCCAATCATCTGGCAGCAACTTAATTTAGACATGTAGACTTGATCAAGACCACCTGATGGAATGGTCAGCCTGCCTCGAGCTGATAGGACTCCAACAGTAACTCTGTCATTCATTAAAACTAAGAGCATCACTGGTCAGAATTTGGCATAAACAACATGAACGCACAGATCCATCCAGCCTCGTATCAACAGTTCTGGTTGTCGGTGGTGCTACAGTGATGTGTGGGGACATTTTCTTGGCACACTCTGAGCCCTTTAGTATACCATCGTATAAATGCTTCAGCCTATTACTAAAGTCCATCGTTTTACCCACGGTGTACCCATCTTGGTTCCAGCAGGAAAAGCATCATGTCACAAGGCTCAGATCATTTCAAGCTGTTTTCCTGAAAACAACGATGAGTTCATTGGTTACATTTCACTGTGTGTTATACTTGTATAACTATCCATGTGACAAATAAAGAACCTTGAACCTTCATTGTGCTTAAATAGCCTCTGCAGTCACCAGATCTCAATCTTTGTGGAACGGTAAAAACACGTGAAAGATGTGCACCTGAGAAATCGCAGGAACTGCACAATGCTATCTGGTCAAAATCTCTGAATTTTTCCAGCACCTTGCGAAGAATTATGGCAGGTTGTGGAAGCAAACGTGGGTCCAACTTGAGACTAACATGATGTACATAATAAAGTGTCCAGTAAGTGTACTGCTTGTTCCCCTGTTTTAATGGTGGCCTTGAGAAGAGTATGTTTCTGAATCTTTTTCAGTCTTTTTCTTTTTCAGTTTGATGACCCTGAGTCAAAACACTAAGGTCCATTCGCCAAAATGCTGACTGATATATGCTATTTTAAATGAACGACAGTGTTTCTGTGGTGTTTCTGCTGTAACCAGGGCGAAGAATTAAAAAATGGCTGTGACTGAGTTAACTGCCACCATGCTTAACCCTCTTTGCCTCTTCAGCTGCACTTGGAGTCCCACGTGACCCAGCTAATGACTGTAATATCTCTGGCTTCAGCGCTGCTCTTTTTTGGCTTTGAGGATGGATGGTACAGTATCAGAGTTGGCCACAGAGCTCTATCACTTATGGATGAATGAGTGTGAGGACACCTACGCTGTCTGGGGAAGATTATTGGCTCATGATTGCTGGCTCAGGACACACTCATCGATCTGGAAAGACAGGGGCTGCAAGAGAGAAAAGCCCAATAGCAAAGTGACGACAATAAAAGGACAGCTTCATGAATAATAATGTGTAATGTGTAATAATGTGTGTAGTGCGGTTTAATACATTTAGTTTTGGAGACATTCTCTGTCTGTTTTTCTTGTCTTGAATATAATGGGACCAGATGAAACGCGTCTTCTGGTGCTTAAAAATACAATTGAAAAAATAAACAGCGATACCTCTTTCAAGAAATCCTGACCCAGTTACAAAGCAAGTTTTACAAAACTAAAGAATACAAAACTTGTTTCAGGTAAGAACTTTGTTTGCACAGGGGCCTGATTTTTTGTACTTTTATTGATTAAATATTAATTATGTAGGAGGTTATTTGCCTAAAATTATTAGAACTCCACTGACTTATCTCATTTGTAAAATCTCTGTCATGATGATCTCACACTGCTTCAGTAATGTTGAGGTCCGAGCTCCGGGGAGGCTATGAGTGGGTTTTTTTCTGTCCTAACATGCGATTGTTTCATATGTCGGTGTTTAGAGTCTTAACAAACATAAAACATTCATCTGACAATAGTCAAGTGCAAAAGCTGAATGAAAATGAATTAAAATCAGCCACTGACCAACAGAAACCTTTGAAAGACCTTTACAAATCCTAAAGGCTCACTTTAGAAATTAAGAAAGTCTGTGTACTTGGAAGGAAAAATGTGAAGTAGTGAGAGTGGTTTGAGACTTTTGCACAGTGATCTATAATACTTGATGTTCATTTTATTGATACAGTGATCCATTCAGGGTAAAACTACGGTGGCCCTGAAAGGCCAAAAAGACTGCAACTTAAGAAAACACCAGCAATACGAAAAATGCTGGAAAAGCAAACAAAACACAAAAGAAATATGAAAAACAACAACGGAAATAGGAAAAAACACAAGGGAAGTGTTTCTGGGGAGACAATAACCCAGTGATCAGTTGCAGGAACCTAAAACATGGTAGGTGTGTTTTATCATAATTCATATTGTCAGGGTTTCTGGGTCGTTGACCCAGTATTTTCAGTTCACGTTCACTGTTTATCTACTGCCTGTTCCACTTCCTGTTTTATTGTGTTAGCCTTGGTCTGTGTGCATTATGTTCAGTCCTCTTCCCATTTATCATTAGTTCATTAGGTTCAGCTGTTCACTCACCTGTCTCCAATCGTTGTCATTGTTAGTCATGTATTTAAGCCCTCTCTTCCCTTCAGCCCTTGTCGTGTCATTGATGTTATGTTGTCGTTTCCACCTGCGTTCAGCCAGCCAGCCATTCAGTCAGTCCTTCAGTCCTTCAGTCAGTCGTCCAGCCAGCCAGCCATTCAGTCAGTCGTCCAGCCAGCCAGCCATTTCCTACCTCTGTTCTGTTCATCCACTCCTTATAATAAACCTTCACCAGTCTTCACCTACCTGCGAGTCCTGCGTTTGGGTTCCTTCTTCCTCACCTCCACACAACGCCTGACACATATAATACTGATGACGGATTTTTAGGCTAATAGTTAGGCTAACACACTTACCTCTCATCTTTTCTTTCCTCACAAAACCGATAGATCCTCCACTTCTTTTAAGTGTCTCCCAGCGCAATTCTTAGCATATTTTGGTTCCTGCAACTGGTCCGTCGGGTTATTGTCTCCCCAGAAACACTTCCCTTGTGCTTTTGGAAATCTGTTTTTTCTGTTTTCGTTTTCCTTGTTTCTGTTTTGTCTTATTTCCGTTGTGTTTTGTGTGCTTTTGCAGCGTTTTTCTTATTGCTGGTGTTTTCTTAAGTTGCAGTCCGTTTAGCCTCTCAGGGCCACCATATAAAACAGACAATAAAACAGAGCATGCTTTATGGTGTGGGTACCAGAGATGGGTAATCCGATTACTTTTTTCAAGTAACGAGTAAAGTTAGGGATTACTATTGCAAAAAAGTAATTAGATTACTGTCACTTTCTCATAAGCACACTGCATTACTAAACTTTGATTTTGTTTGTGAGAGTGTCTCATGACAATGATGTATGAACGTGCGACATCCGTGGCAGTAACAGACGTGTGTAGATCAAAAATAGATAATATGGAGTGTGGGAGAGAGTACGACACTGTAGTGTTTAAAGCTTGGAAGTACTGACATTACTTTGAGTTTGATTCCATACACTCTACATGGGAATTTTTTTGTTGTGTTTTACTTCCGTCTATTTGAAAGAGTGTAAACACAAAAAAATATTTTATTTTATATGCTGGAATATGCAGAAAATACGTTTAAATGTTAAACAAATTTCTTCAAGTCAAAGACTGTTGCATACAATTTAATTTTCGCTTGATGCAATGTGCATAAAGTTAAAACATTAAAATTCATAAAACAATTTTTAAAAAGAGACATTTGATTCAATTTTATATGAGGGATTATGCAGAAAAATTGAATTGGTCTTTATTACGTATTCAGGTTGTGTCATGTTTTTTAAAAAGTACTCTAAGTAATAAATTAACTAATTACTTTTGAAAACAGGTAATTAGTAAAGTAACAGGATTACTTTCTTGGAGAAGTAATTAGTAATTAGTAACCAGTGTTTGTCAAGTTTCTTGAAAATAGAAATTGGTTACTAATTACTGATTACTTCTAAAGTAATCCCATTACTTTACTCATTACTTGAAAAAAGTAATCGGATTACAGTAACGCGTTAAACATTACTGCCCATCTCTGTTCGTAACTAATTACTATTTTCAAGTAACTTGACCAACACTGGTGGCTACTACACTGAAAAAAAAAGTTCTTTCAATTTACTTGATTTTATTGTGTACATCGGTCCCACATAATATGAATAAGTATGACTGACTTAATTTTCCACTTTCCCTCAAGTAATTAATGCTTGTCAAATCAAATTACTTTATTTACATCAGATTACTTAAAAAAAATCATGTTTGATGTACTAATATTAATCTGTTATCATAATATCAATGTATTGCATAATGTCAATATATTTTAATGTTTAACACCAACTTATTTTTATTTGCCAGTGGTATGCAATGATATTATGTAATGTAAACACATTGCAATTATGTTCCTGCAACGCAACTTATGGCTTTAAATCCTACTTAATTTTTTCAACTGAAATATTAACTGATCATTATTGACAAAAAAGGCAAAGACTGTGAGTGCTACTGAACAATTCACATTTATTAAACTGTAACAGCAGTGAAAGCAGCAATTCTGCCATGAACAAGTCCAAAATCACATCCATATAAACTTGTTAACACATTTTTAAAGATAGCCTGCAGAAATAACTAAAAGAAAAAGTTAGTTTGAGAATATATTTACAAATATTTCACAAAAAACTGACCTTAGCAGCAAATAAAAGAAAGTGCTTATAGATGATCCTGTCATCTCTTACATATAACATTTGTATTAATTACACAATTGAAAATGTAAACTAAATTAAGACTACTTGAAAAAAAGCAACACGCTTTTATGAATAAACAGATTTACACAAATATAACTTGTGTATTATTTGACAACAGTTTCAGCTTCTGTACAAGTATTTATCTGTACAAGATTTCAACTAAGTTGAGCCTTAAATGACATTGTTACATAACTAATACCAAACACCTACATGAATTTTAATCTTCATTTTAAACATGTAAGCAGGACATTAAGTTTGACTTAGAACATATTGCTAAAAATCGTCAGTAAAAATTTCTTACAACATGATACCAAAAGGAAAAATCATCCTGCATTGCAGTCACATGAGGGGAAAGCAATAAAAACATAATCAGTATAACGTTACTGAACACAAAATGAAAAACTGCAAAGAATTGCAGAAGTGCAGTCTTTGACTTCTCAATGAAACAGATGGTTTTTGAAAGCAAGAACTTTAGAGAGTTTAGCTCCATCCAGTTCCATGAAAACCTTCTGGAAAACGTCAAAGTTGTAGCGAAGGTCAGCAGGGTAGGCAAGGTTTAATGCATACATGAGTCCAAATAGCATTATCACAGCAAATGCTACATTATCCAAATTCTTCGCCACCCTGATGCCTGCAAGGACAACTCTTGTTTATCTGCTGAAGCTTGCTCTTTAATCAGAATCAGAATCAGAATACTTTATTGATCCCTGGGGGAAATTATTTTTTGTTACAGTGCTCCATTGTAAACCAACATAAACCAACATTAAGACAAGACAGACAATACGCTAACTAAGAATAGTACAATATATATATATATATATATATATATATATATATATATATATATATATATACATACATATATACATATATACATAAGTCACTCATTAATAAATAGCTGGAAAAGAAACGTGTAGTTGTAGCAGTAACCAGTGTGTTAAGTGGATGCGTTGTACAGGGAGATGGCCACAGGCAGGAAAGATTTCCTGTGTCATTCAGTGGTGCTTTTCGGTAATCTCAGTCTCTCACTGAACGAGCTCCTGTGACTGACCAGCATGTCATGGAGTGGGTGGGAGGTGTTATCCAACATTGTCTTTATCTTGGACAACATCCGCCTCTCCGACACCACCTTGAGGGAGTCCAGTTCCATCCCCACAACATTACTGGCCTTACGGATTAGTTTATTAAGTCTGTTGGCATCTGCGACCCTCAGCCTGCTCCCCCAGCATGCAACAGCATAGAGGATCGCACTGGCCACAACAGACTCGTAGAAAATCCTGAGCATTTTCTGGCAGATGTTGAAGGACCTCAGTCGCCTCAAAAAATAGAGATGACTCTGGCCCTTCCTGTAAAGTGCTGTGGTGTTTTTAGCCCAGTCCAGTTTATTGTCAATGTGTACTCCAAGGTATTTATAGTCCTCCACAATGTCAACACTGACCCCCTGGATTGAAACAGGGGTCAAGTGTTTCCTGGTCTTCCTGAAGTCCACGATCAGTTCCTTGGTCTTTGCCACGTTGAGCTGCAGATGATTCTGCTCACACCACGTGACAAAGGAGTCGACCACAGCCCGGTACTCTGTCTCATCATCCCTGCTGATGCATCCAACCACCGCAGAGTCATCAGAAAACTTCTGAAGATGGCAGGTCTCTGTAAGAAGATGAATTCAAACAGTGGTGTCTTCAACAGTCTCACTGATGGCACGTTCTTCCATGCCCTGTAAAAAAGAAGCCATGTTAGTCATTTCATGCCAAGTAAATAATATGACACTGTGGAAAGTCCGAAAAAAAAAGAAAAAAAAAAAGACAAGTACATACCACATACTCCCGGATAAGCATGCCAGGGTCTTCACCCATGTAGATACACACTCCCTTGACAGACGCAGCATCAACATCTTCACACTGAAATGAAATGTATGTAATTAGCATCTTCATTCAGCCCTTGTCCTTCATTTAAGTTTTAATAGTGTACTTTACATGAATGTTTTTAAAGTAAAGGCACACAAATTAATAATAGGTTTACTGGCAATTAATAATAAGTTGACAAAGTGAAGGTTAAAAAAACAAGCAGATGTAAAAATACAAAATGAGAGAATTTATCATGGGAAAACATTTGAAATCTTCAACAATTATAAAGTTTCATCCAAAGAGGATCATGTTCAGTGAATGTTGAGGCTTAATCACTTACATTATCCATTTATGCCACAATTCTTTTCAGTATTAGTCCAAGCTCTCCTCTTCTGTTGACCAACTTCACCAGGTTGTCCAAGTGGAGAGCCAGCTGAGCCAGGAACTTTGTCTGAGGGGGGATGGTGGCAATTCTCTTAAACTCAGCGTTGATCTGAAAACATGAGCACAGAGGAATGAGCTTCAAAGGTTTAATGCCTGGAAGAAGGCTGCAATCACTCATGCTGAAGAAATGGGCTGTCAAATAACAACTGTGCCTTAACCATTTTAGGCTAATACCACAAGAACACCGTGTATCAGGCAAACCTTATCTCATGGAAATCAAGTAGATGAGGCCATCTTGCCATGAAAGCCTCCACCATTGGTGCATTACGAACAACTTCATGTCTTCTGTATGAAAAAGTCTTTTCCATCTTGAGTTTCACCAACTCTGTTACTTTTTTTTATGTCCATGTGGTGGGCTTTGACATGTCAATAGCTTTAAGAGTCCCTTTGTCTGCTACTTCTGAAACTGAGGTGAGGTTAAGAAACTCATTCCCAAACAAGGAATCCATAAACTGAAGTCTGAAACTGCCCTGAAGACAACACTGTCTCTTGACTTCAACGATGAGATCCTCAGTTGATTCAGGCGCTCCATTAGAGAGTGAGCCTTCGACAGGTTCTGTCAGCCAAAACAGTCTTTAGGACCATAGGACTCTGTAGGCAAAAAAGAATTACATATTCAGAAAGAATCATTTCAGTTTAGTTTTCATAAAGCTATCCATACCCAATAGTCAAAGTTATAAAGATCAGACATAAAAAAAAGAAGAATTTATCTAATGACATACATGAGACTGAACCTATTACACTTATATGAACACCTTTTATTTCTATATGCCTTTTTAAAGTCACAATGTGGACTGATCCAATCTCATAGTCAACCAATGGATAAGTATCAAGGAGTTCACAGAGTGAAATGAGAGTGAATATTCTCGTGGATACTGGGCTGAGCGCAAAAGCTCTGTCGTGCTCTCTGTACCAGCCACCAAGCTCTCTGACAATGTAGAATATGCTGTGGTACAATGCAGATATGGTTTTTCAGTATTCTGGCAATCCACCTGCTGCCCTTTCGGCCAGTACCATTCCCTTTCTATAAGTTATACTCTTTATGTCACACACTGTCCAAGGTCGACCTCTAGAATGTCAGGGAATATTACCTAATGATTTAAGCTATCTTCTCTTTAAGTCTTTAACTCTTTAAATCCACTAGAAAGGCCGATACAGCTGAGCCCTCTAATTCAGAATTGCCAAGAGATGGGGAGTTTAGATGGTAAGCTATCATCATCTGATGTTTTGACTTCTGTAATCATAAAGGTAAAAATTCCACCATCACAAAAAACATTAATTTTAATTGAAAAAAGGTATTCCAGTCCAGAAGAGCATCAATGGTTTCTTTAAAGTACCAATCTTTCTCTCATTTATACATAATGTTTTGAGAAGCAGCTCACATATGTTCTACACAAAGTAGAAAAAGGAGGGGGGGAAGGGTCCTAATTTTTGTTAGGATGATGTTGGAAAATTCACAATACATCACTTAATAAGACACTCTGTTGAACAAACTTATCTCCTTGTAGATATCTGCTGTATTATTTGAGCTTCACCAATAGAATAGTCAAGTAAGTGACACTTCACCTAAAATAATGACTAAATGGAAAAATGATTTGGCATTTATGGGCACAGGTTCTTAAACCCACGTCTAAGGTGGCAGGATCCTTATTATAACTTGAGTGCGTGTCAGCAGCAAGAATTAATGTATGGCACTGTGGGGCTCCCAGCTTCTTAAACTCTGACGGTTACAGCCGGACTAATTAGCCACTGTAGCCATAACTAGCACGAGTAACACAAACACTATTGCGGTCTCTCAGTGACGTTTTAACTTGCTAAGCCATCAAAAACGTCAGTGCTCTGTGTCACATGCATAAATTCCATATCTGACCGACAACAGCTGCAATTTGTTACTATTTTTCAGTTTTAGCCACAAAGCTAATACCAACTTTAGCTAGCACTGTAAAAACAACATGTAGATGGATTACAGATTACTTTTCATATAGCATGCACTACAACTATTCTGTGAAAACGTACCCAACCAAAACAAATGTATTTAAATTACTTACCTTCTCAGTATGCCTGACTCAGTGCCAAAGGTTGCATGTGGCTAAACAATCTTCCAGAATCTGGCGGTCAATTGCGCTCTCCTTAAATTATGTTGTTGTCTTATTGGATAAGACTCTAGGTCTTATTATCCAATCATATTTAGTTGTTGTCTTTGAATATATTGCATCATTTCCGGTTGTGGTCAAACATGATTACAATGGTTTTAGTATTCTAATTTAGTCACTTTAAATCAATGCAAGAAAAATGAGTAGTCTCAGTATTGTTTATAATCAAGTAAATGGTACTTTATTTAATCATGTAAATAAGAGAAACATGAAAGGCTTGTGTAGCATTAACTAAATTCATTTGTGCAAATTCAAAAGCCTGCCAATTCCCATTTTTTCAGTGTAGGGCTGGGTATCGTCACTGATTTCTAGAATCGATTCAATTCCGATTCACAAGGTCCCGAATCGATTCGATCCACGATTCGATTTAATTCGATTTGAATCTGGGAAATTTTGACAGTCAGAAATATTATAATTCAGATCAGTACATTTACATATTTTTGTATCTATAAAAAGGAAGCTGACACACGCAAGACTTTATCAAAGGTGTGAGCATCACAGCAGAGGCCTTTGTGTCAAAGTAGCTGAGGATAAAACGCAGAAAAACATGAAGGCGATTTTCCTGGCCTGGGATTTTATAAAAAAATATTCTGCAGTACATCAAAAACGAAAGAAAACCATTAATCAACATATGAACGTTACCTCTGAAGTTACAGCGGTTTTATTACAGACACAGCTAAGCGTTTTGCATTTTGCATAATTTTAAAAAGTTTAAATTTGTTCAATATTGAACGGCAGAAATTAGGTTTTCTTTTCGGAAGTATGTGAAACGAAAAAAAAAACGTCGGCCGACAGCGCTGTAAACAACGGTAGACTTGTGCGTAACAAGCAAGCGAATAATGAAGAAAACAGACAGACAGGGAGAGAGAGAGAGAGAGAGAGAGCTGTGCATGAAGTGTGATTTTATCGTGGTGGAAGCAAAACAGCAAAGGTAAGAGGGAATTAATGACGATATTTATGTGAAGCGTAGTTTGGATCTTCTTTTGCTGCTGGTTCGGTCAATATTGTTTGGAGAGAGATAAAACTAACAGCTTTAGAATCAGCGCAAAAAGGGCGTAAACAAAGCGCGGACCCGCGGATCAGAATCAGCGAGCTGACGGCTTTCAGCCCCGACCGTCAGCTGAGAAAGGCGACATCTCACTGATTCTGATCCGCGGGTCCGCGCTGTGTGTTTACGTCTTTGTGCAGAATCCGTGTACCTGCTCTCATTTACTGTCTTAGCTGTTTGGTGGTTGTTGAAATTTTGTGATCTTTCACCTGAGATTCTGGCGTTTCGGGCAAAATAAATTAATATTAAAAAATCGATTCAGGATTTTAATGAATCGATTTTACGTTATCCAAGCCAGAATCGATTTTAATCGATAAATCGATTATAAAAACCCACCCCTAGTGGCTACCTTTTCACATGTTGCTAACATATGAGCATTCAGTGTTTGTCAGTGAGATTCAGACGTATGTTGTAAATTCTGGCAACAAAAAAACAACATAACAAGATGACAACAGCCCAAAATGCCAGAGACCACAAACCAATAGGTCCATGTTTGTTTAGCCTATTTCACCTTGTCAGATTTGCCCAAAATATAAGCTGCTTTGCCGTCCTTCTGGTCACTAATTGGGGCTGTGATGAACAGAATAAACCAAATCAATAAGACCTGAAAATAGCAGCTGGGATAATAAACTCATCAGGAAAGTGTTTAATGAGGTCAGAGTTCAAGAGAGCTGGTTTTCCACACATTTCTTTACAACAGGATTTCATCTTTTGCAGACAAAGACCCCCCCCCCCCCCCCCCCCCCCCCCATCCACACACACACAATACTGGCACACCATCTTTGTTCACAGCCTGTGGGAAAAATAAAAATAACTTCCAACATAAGAGAGAAAAACAGATGACTGTGATTGTAGATAAGAGCAATAAAACCTATTTATTTAATCTTGAGATGATAATAAGTTTTATTATAATAATTGGAGATGTATTTATTTTTTTCCGTGACCTATAATAAACTATTTGCATAACTCAATGCCGACCTGAGTGTTTGCTAATATTACACAAACACCGAGCTGCACAAAGGAAATGCTGGCACAAAACAGCGCGTGAGGGGCTCCGACTGCGCTGCGGTCAGTGAAAGAGAAAGTTTTCGCTTTCTGCTCTGGTGAGTCTCAAGAAAATGGCACACTGAAATTAACTGCAGGGGATTTATTCTTTTTTTGTGTTTGGCGGTGGGTGGGTGGTTGTTTTAACACATGTTCCTCTAGCAAGTATCTATGCGTGACATTACCTGTGTCCTAGCTTTTCATATGACATTTTAGCAGACTCGGTCCTGCTTTTGGCATCAGGTGCGCGCTCAGTGCTGACTAAACTTTTAATAATACATTCCAGTCTCACATCGTTGCGCCGAGAAATCCACCCGCTCTTCAAGAAAGAAAAAAGAAGCCGATGCTTTCCTCTTCGTCCATCTGAGCATTGTTTACCGGTGAGACAGCTGACTGTCAGATGTATATGGAAGTAACGTTTGTGACGTCAGGAGCAAAGAGCAGCAGGCGGAGAGAGAGGAGGGAGGGGGGAGGGAGCGAGACACAACCTGTGCCAGTGCGCATCTTTTCCAAAACTTGTCCGGAGCTGTCAAAGAGCAGGGAACGGATCCGAACACGCCATGAGTAACAAATCTTTAAACCTGAACACCAGCCCGCCTCGGGCTGGCGGCACCGTGGACCACGAACTCGTCATCACTTCCACTTTCGGGACGCTCCTCTCCGTTGTCTACATCATCGGGGTCTCGGGGAACGTGTACACGCTGGTGGTGATGTGCCACTCGATCCGGTTCGCCACCTCCATGTACATCTCCATCATCAACCTGGCTCTCGCGGACCTGCTCTACCTCTCCACCATCCCTTTCGTGGTGTCCACCTACTTCCTGAAGGACTGGTACTTCGGAGACGTGGGCTGCCGCATCCTGCTCAGCTTGGACCTTCTCACCATGCACGCCAGCATCTTCACCCTGACCGTAATGTGCACGGAGCGCTATCTGGCCGTCACCAAGCCGCTGGACACGGTCAGGCGCTCTAAGAGTTACCGCAAAGCTCTGGCGTGGGGCGTGTGGCTGCTGTCGCTGGTGCTCACCGTGCCCATGATGATAATGGTCGCTCAGACAACTAAAAGCACGCCGGACGGGGGTGTGAAAAGGATGTGCGCGCCCACATGGGCTCCACTGGCTTATAAAGTTTACGTAACGGTCCTGTTTGGCACCAGCATCATGGCCCCGGGGCTCATCATCGGGTACCTGTACGTCAAGTTAGCCCGCACTTATTTAGAGTCCCAGCGCAACTCTGTGATCAGCAAAGGCGGCAAAAGGTCACCGAAGCAGAAAGTGCTGATCATGATTTTCACCATCGTGCTGGTGTTCTGGGCGTGCTTCCTGCCTTTCTGGATCTGGCAGCTGCTGCCTCTGTACCACACCAAGCCGCTGAGCCTGGCCTCGCAGACGCACACGTGCATCAACTACCTGGTCGCGAGCCTCACATACAGCAACAGCTGCATCAACCCTTTCCTCTATACGCTGCTCACCAAGAACTACAGGGAGTACCTGAAGAACAGGCACAGGAGCTTCTACAAGTACACGTCGTCGTTTAAGAAGCGACCGCCCAGCCTCTACTCGTGGGGCAAGTCGGCGTCCTCCAGCAATCAGTTCGAGTTCAACTCCGAGACGCTGGTCATGGGGTCACTGAAGTGAGGAGGAAGCGTCTGGAGCCGGAGCAGCGACAGGTAGGCGGTGATGTCTCCGTTACGCACGGGCTGGAGTCAGAGCAGCTCCGCATAAAGCAGGAAGCAGCCAAAGTTTGTTTTCTGTCATTTTAAAGTGCGGCTGTTCTTTAGTCACACACATGTTGTTTGTTATTTTATTCTGTCCATGATGGACAGCCCACTGAGCCACTCTCCCTCTCTGCTGCGCTCCTTCAGCTCAGCCTCAGTGGAAGAACTCTTCCTGCGGTGCTGTGTTGCAGTACAAGGCCGCGGCGGTAATTAGAGAAGCTGAAGCACCTCTTAAACGCAGAAGTGATTTTAAGAAGCACATTTGAATGTTTAATTTAAGGGTGTTTTAATCTGACATTACATTATTTGTATTAGAGCAGTTAAATAAAGGGGGCAGTCAGAATTTATGCTATTGCAGGTTTAACCTTCTACTGACACGCCTACACTACAAACCAGGGACGTGCGTTGGGATTATTTTAGGATCATTTGATTTGGTAATCTGAACCTCTGTAAACCACAAAATAAAACAGCCCCTACCAAGGACCCATTTTACAAACGGAATAAGTCAGCGGAGTTCTGATGCCTTAAAGTAACCTCATAGTCCCGAAATACATTCACATGTAGTCAAATTCCCACACAGTAAATTAAAAAAAAACGAATAACAATAAAAATAATCTGATTAGGGTATAGATTTTTTTGTCCCACCTTCTGCAAAGGTTATGTTTGACTGAAGAAAACATGTAGTGCACCTGTAGGTAGATGGAATTCCAAAGCCCAACTTTCACTCCATATTACTGATACATACACATGTCTCAATAATATGCACCAGAATATTAACTTTTAGAAGGACCAGAGGTTTACAAGCTCTATATTAGTTTATGCTGAGCACATGTAAAGTTGGTCGTCATATTTCTTCAAGCTTTTATTGTTTGAAGTAACTGATATAGATGTTACTGTGTTATTCCTTCATAGAGGTACTGGACTGCTCTAACAAGTATATACTCTCACCACTACTACATCTGACATCCAATATTATATTTGCATATACACAGAGAGAATGTTTGAACTACGTTGGAATGGGAAAACTGATTTTTTTTGTTGTTGTTGTTGTTTATTTCTTTTGTTTTTAGTAGCATTGCATCTCCCAAACTGGTCAAGGACTTAAACTCATTGCTGCTTAGCTATGATGCTACTCTGCTGCATGCACTGCAGATAGTGAAAAAAGGATCATAAACAGCTGAGTTAAAGCCATTCTGGTGGGCATACTATGCGATGATAACATTTCTTAATTACCCTCCATTTAAGGATTATAAATGTTTCACATTTGCAGTTATCTGACAAAAAATAAATAAAAAACAAATTTATAGACATACAATATGTCAGGTCACTATGAGCTGAGCTGATCCTTAGCAGGTCTTAAAACCAGGTAAATACAACCTCAGATGAAAAACAAAACATGAAATATTACACTGCATCATATTTTTTTAACCCAAAATGCAGAAACAGTGTGTGGAAAAACTAAGTACACCCTCACTGCTGTTATAGGAATAAAGAGGGTCAGTACTGCAGCAGGCAGGTGCTGCTAATTAAATACACTTGACTTACTGATCATCAGCAAGTGTGAGTGCCTCTATAAAAGCAGAATTTGGGGCAGTTTGGTGACCTGGAATATTGAGGTGTGTTAACACAATATCAAGCAGAAAACAAAACACACCAGCAACAATCTTAAAAAAGCAACTGTTGCCCATCTATTTGTGGAAAGTCAAAAACACTCAAGACAGCTGCTAATCTTCAGAGGAGTGGTGGTCCCAGGAAATCCAAAGAACAAAGAGCTACATCTCCAACTCTAAAAGCCTCAGTTAGCATGTTAAATGTTAAAGTTAAAGACAGCACACTATTTAAAAAAAAAAAGACTCAATAATTACGGCTTACATGGAAGGATTGTCAGGATAAAGTCTCTTCTTTCTAAAAAGAACATTGCAGCACAGTCCAGGTTTACAAAGTTGTATCTGAACAAACAGCAAGACTTCTAGAACAATGTCCTTTGGACAGATGAGACCAGAGTGGTGACGTTTGACCATAATTTACAGAACCATGTTTGATGAAAACCAAATACGGCATATCAGCACAAACATCTCATACCAACCGCATGTTGGTGGAGGGGTGATGAGCCTACATCTAAACAGGTGAATTGACCTCGATGCGTTGTGTGACAGCCATAATAAGAGCTGGTCAAATTCTCTGAAAACAAAAAGGTGCTTTAGTATTTCCTTTCTTACCTCCTTTAGTAGAAGACACTGGAACATCCCTTATGAGAGGAAAGGAGATAACTTCTTCTTCAAAGTAAGACAGCATCTGACTGTCACTAAAACAGCAGATCAACATAACTGATAAGCGACATGTTTCACATTGTAAAATGCTGCTTTTTTCAGTTTTAACCCACAGGTGAACGAGGAGTATTGCACTACTCTACTAAAACCTGCTTGATTTGAATTTGTTCCCTTGTGTGAAGCACTTTGTAAAGCGGATTTTAAAAAAGTGTTCTACAAATAAATATAATTACCCACATTAAAACAATCAAGCTGAAGTGGACCTAATTTGTGTTAATTGTGTCCTCATTCTGAGTTGCTGTATTTTCAGCTTTTAGAACTCATTAATTGATTTTACTTCAGAGATGCTAAAAACCTTAATAAAGGAAAAGTGAAAATAAGGGGATCATCTCTTTAGTGGGGGAAAAAAAAAATCTGATTGGATAGCAGCACGAGTATCTGTTAAAACAGCTATTTAATTTGAGTGTTACTATCATTACTTGTACACAACTATGCAAGCCTACATGAAGAAACACTCTAAGAACACAAATGGAGGAGTGTGTATCTAATGCTAGTTTAAACCATAGACTGTATAAAAAAGATGGCCACAATTACGTCACTCAATTGATTGAGCTAAGCATTTTCATCATCCTTTTTGACTCTAAGAGTGCTCTAATTTACTAACGCACTGCCCCAGCATAAACTGGGTTTTGGTGTAAATTTTAAAAGGTACTGTTGGTATTTACAAAGAGTGACAATCATCCATAAAGCTAATCATGCCCTCACACGCTACTTTGTCCCGTTTTAGTAAATTTGGCCCAAAGTAGAACTGAAAATTAGAAAATTGTTGCATGATCATGTTGCAAGAGGACTTAAAACTACAGATAATATAAGCTAATAGGCAAAGAGTTTACTGAAGTCACTCATCAACACAGTTGAGGGTAGGTTTGAGTGATATATGAGTCTGGAGCTATTTGTCAATATATTAGTCCCAGAGAGTAACTTTAAAAAAATTTTAAAGAAAATTTAAAAAGAACAGATGGAAGAAACACCTTTGTTGATGTTGTATAGTTTGTTCACCAGGGCCAGCACACCCGTTTAAAATGCCTCAAACATGATAATCAGTTCATGTGAGCAGAATTATTCAGAGTGTAAATAAGCAAGGTACAATTTGTTGTTCCAATAAAACCAGTTTATGTTTAAGATACATAGTCATATTTTCCTAGTAGGGAGTGATGAATAACTACATGTAACAAATGCTAGGAAGATGCGTTTGTTTTGTGTCTGAAAGAAACAAAATATTGTGCAGTAAATCACCAAATATCAACATCAAAAATCTTATATTTTCTGACTTCTTCTTATCCCAGTCAGAAATGCACCTCCTGCTGGTCATTAGAATGAATGCAGGTTCAATGAATTTCAAATGCCAGGAACCTTGGTTCATCTTTTATATACAGTTTACAGATTTTAACTGCAGAGCCATCACATTATTAAGCAAACAAGTACGAGCTGAACCCTCTGAGCACTATAATTATCTTTTCCTAAGTTCTTATAAATTCTCCCTTACGTCTTACTTTAAGACGCTCCCCATCACCATCAAGGAAAAGTGATTAGCAACAGAGATAATTTTCTGAATATTTAATTGGAATCCTGAATTTTGGCAGGAAATGGAAAAAGAAGAGAAAAAGAAGCACACACATGGCATGTCACTGCCATTGGATTTGCATGCATCCACCCGCAGAGACAAACACACTTCTGCTGCTGTGGTAAAACCTGAGCCAAAACACCTACTCCTCAGCGTGCTCGCATCCAGGCTTTGTGCGCTCTGTTTACTGTGGCCCACTTACCTGAATGGACAGACAGGACTTCCTTTCATGCCGTAGTGTTTGTGTGGTAATAACACAGTTAATAGCATAGCACCTGCACCCATTAACAATTACTGCAAAAGTTTAGAGGTTGGAAGGCCTCAGTGGCAAGCATGCTAACAACAGATGCATAAAGTGCCTGTGTTTTATGAAGAGTTCACAGTCTTTAATTAAGACAGCTCTTCACTCTAATCTGGCATGTTGTTTCCAGCTCACGCAGCCTTCAGCTGTAAAGCCACTGTCTTCTTAGATTCATAAGAAGCATGGAAAAAAAGACTGTTACACACCAAGAGTGGTGGAAATATTATGCACGTCTAGGCAGTAAAAGTAAAATGTCATTAGTGACAGATTTCCTGTCATTCTAAAACATATCTGAATATCTAGAAGTGTGACATTTTGCAAATCATGTCCCAGGTGGGACTGGGCACTTTGGTACACTGACCTTTTTGTGTTTGCATGTCAAATTGTCCAAACTCATGCATAAATTCATTACAGCTACATCGTGCCACATCACAGATATGGAAATCCCCCACCCTTTCTTCCTTTTTCTTCCTTTCTCCACATATTGACTGACAAAACTTTGCAGAAGTTTGAAAATTCTGGATAAGACCAGGTCTGTGTGGGATTTAGCAGCTTAAATATGCATACATTTGAGCTGAGAAGTTTAGCCTGGATTTGTAGATTTCTTCTAAGCGTTATCTTAAGAGCCACTTTTGGGTTTCCTGTAAAAATGTAATACGTTAATCCCAAAAGAGAAATTAGAACAATGGACGTTAAAGGTCTTGAAGAAATTTGTGCCATTTGATTCTGTTTAGTTTCAGCAGAGGTGCAAGCACACTTTTTTTTTTAGTGTGTAATCGTTTTTTTTATCTTACATCTTAGCAGACAAGCATCAGCAGTAAGGTATCCAAAATTCCTATAAATAAAGCCATAATTCAGTGTTTAACCTCCATGTAAAGCTCAGCAGGTTTTTGAGCTTGTGGATGAAAGAAAAAAGGGAGAAAATCCCTCCTAAAGCACAAAGTGCTAGATTCTTTCTTTACTGTAACGTGGTACAGATAATACTGCTGTCTGTGTCTGCAGAATATTGCATTACATTAAACATTACATTAACTTCCAGCGGTTTACAGCTCTGTGTGAACTGTTTATATTGGCGGCTGTTTCCCTGCATTTCATTAAAGTGGAATTTAGACAGCTCACTAGAGTCTGAGTCCTGTTTAAGCCTTGCAGAGACTATCTAATGGCGCCAGTTAGCACAAGCCAATGATAACACCTGTAATAATCAGTCACATCTAGACTATTAATTACACAACCCATATCATGATAAAATACTGCTGAGGGCAATATGTTCTACAAAGAGTCTGTTCTTTGTTTAAATTACCTTAAATAGGCCTCAACTGATCCTGCATCAATGCCTACAGCTGTCAAAGCCTTAAAAATAATACTTGGCACAGTCTGCACCATACATTTATTTGCAGTCCAAATCAATTACACCCACTCCTGCACAAATTTATCCTGGCATGCATGATAATAGTTATTGGTAAGTAGAAGTATTTACTGTGTTATTGTCGGGCAAGGCCAGACGGGTCATTTACAATCAACTATTGGCTCAATTCCATTCCCACACAGTATCAACAACTAAAATAAATCACATTTAGAAGCAGTGTCCTTGATATTTAAAGAGATCAGAAGGCAGTGTTTGTTTTTCCAGTCTGTTCAAACCAACAGGAAAGATATAAGGAAATGAAAAAACTGTGTGTCTGCTTTAATATAGGCTAGTACAGACCTTCCCAAAATATGTGGCCCCCTAGGGGGGGGGCGCAGAACCATTGCAGGTTTGGGAACCACTGGGCTAGTACAACCTTAACGTAATCAGCTAGCAAGTGATGAAAAGCGAAAAAAAAAACCAAAAAAAAAAACCAAGGCTTGGACACTGCTAGCACGGGGCGCCCACACAAACGCAAAGCAGGAGATGAAGCATCGCTGAATATGTTTCCAAACCAACTTCATTCTAAGCCAAAGACTAGAAAATATGGTGAAGCATATCTTCCCTTTGGTTTCACCTGCACAAGTGCCGAGGTAGGTCTCTCTGCAGAATTGGTTTTCCCTTCATCGGGAACACGTGCTGGGCTCTTCAAATCACAGACAAACAGTATCCCACATTCTTGATTTTTAGTTCACAAACACTTCTTGTAATGACTAACTACTCCAGACATGTTGGAGATGTTAGCTCTTTATACAGTAAAGTTACAGCGGGATACAAATAATATCAGGCTGATCCTGCCACGATTTGTTCCCCCTGTCTAAATCACGGACAAACAGTATCTCACAGTTGTTTATGTTTTTAAACCCATTTTGCACAGAGAGGCATTTTTTGAAAAATGTATTGATAGCAATGTTGAATATTATTACACAGAAAAAAACAACTACATGTAAAATAATCGTGTGCACGCGCGAGAATGGGGGGGGGGGGGGCGCGAACATTTTTCTTGTAAAACAAAGGGGGGCCCAGCAAAAAAAGTTTGGAAACCACTGGGCTAGTACAACCTTAACGTAATCAGCTAGCAAGTGATCACAGTATGTCACTTTAGAGCATAGGTGTCAAACTCTGGCCCGCGGGCCAAATTTGGCCCGCAGCCTAATTACATTTGGCCCACGAAGCCATACCAAATTATTATTAGAGCTGGCCTACTGGTATTATACAGCTAATATATATATTGTTTAGTATTAAGCTTTGCTTGTTCCATATTCAGTTTTTCAGCAAAACGTGTTTGAGTCCATAAGAAAAGATTCATTATTATATCTGGAGGAATAAATATATTTCAATAAATATTAACGTTAGCCCGCGACTTTGTTCCAGTTTTGAATTTTGGCCCACTGTGTATTTGAGTTTGACACCCCTGCTTTAGAGGGAAAAAAGCTGACATCAATTCAGTTCAGTTTTATTCATAATCAATCATGAATAATCAATTCATAATTGTCTGATCAAATTTACATTCCAACCACAGCAAAGCCTCCCAACCTGCAGTACAAGGACAACGCAATTTCTTATGTTTTTTTGTTTTGTTTTTAAATAAAGCTTTGGCATCTTTCAGCATCATTAGCCAGAAAAGTACAAGTTGGAAGATTCTTTTGCAAAAATTTGTCTTAGAAGTTTGTGAAGTGTGCTGAATTAGTTTGCTAGCTAAAGCTGATTATGCAGAAGCAGCTACAATATATATATTTGACCATTTCATTTATGTTTATATTTATTAACAGTTTCATGTGGAAATGTCACCACAACAGTAATAGATGAAGAGTACAGTGACTGGAACCATTATTTATAAGGTTAGAGGTAATTAATGGCTTCTTTATTAGTAAATTCATACGTGGACATCTTTATCAGATCAGTTATAAACTCTGAACAAGGTGCTGCCATTTAACAGCTGTGTGACCTTGTCACATCAGAGCATAAATATATATAAATATGCAATGTATATATATGTGCTATTGCACAGTGACCCAACACCATGCTCATTTCAAATAAACTCCCACACAGCACAGCACAGCATAGAAAGACTTACCTCTGTTCTTTATATCACCAGTGAATGTGCTAACAGCTGTGCAGCAAGGTGAGAAAAGTGTGAGAAAAAATGTTTTTTGTTTTTTTTTACATGTATCTTTGGAATATGTGAGCTCACTAATGATAAATTATAAATGTATACTTACATTTTTGAGAACCAGTGTGCAACTGGCACATCTTTCTGTAGCACAAAAGTTGCAATTCTTAGCAACAAACTAACAGGGAAGCATCACCTCACTTCAGTTTTTCATGACCTTTACGAGCATTCTTCATTTACCATTCATCTATTCATTTATTCTGCTTTATCGTGCAGGTATTTTTAATTTAAAACTAAAAATCTGTAATAGTCCAATGTGCAACGTACACAACCAACAACACCCAGACAAAATTAGTTTGGGGTTTTTCAGAATCTATCTACACAGCCTGATATTTTCAGTAGGAGTTGGAACAGAAACAAAAAGAGCTTAAAAAAAGAGCGAATATTGGACATGCATCAGACTGTTGCACACAAAGAGAAGTGCACAGAAGCAGCAGTTTACTAGCATATTTATGTTAATGAGTCAACTATATACAAGTGAACCTAGTGCCAAAAAAATGAATGGATCTGTTAGTGTAGGCGATTTATAAAACTTTTACTTTCAAATGCCAAAAAATGCAGAATTGCACACCTGATTTTAAATATACACTAAAAGATTGTCCTAGTTTTTTATTAAGTGTAAAAAACCTGCTGTTATTTTAAATGACATGAAGAGCCGTTTTTTTGTTTTGCTTTTTTTTTTTAATGGAAAATGGCACCACGTAATAATATTTTGACTTTCTCTTTCTTTCTTTCTTTGATGGCTGGCTGACATTTTGTTTCTGCTACCTTTAAAAAAAAAAAAAAGAAAAAGCCCCAAACACACCACTGTTAAATGTTGACAAAGAGAGTAGCATTAACATTTAAAATCACATCAGAGCATAAAAACTGAAATGGGTGTTGGCATATAAAATAAACACAAAATTGTGGATCCTAAAAACAAAAAACTCCAGAATCGATAAAGAAAAAATGAGAATGGAAACGGTGGGTGGTTCGGTGCAGCTGTGTGAAAAATAAGAAAGGTGAGGATGATGACTTCCCAACCACACGATAGTCTCAGATCAATCAAGAGATTCCTCAAGTGGCTGGCTCACAAAGGAAGGGCGGATAAGACTCTAGTAGCAACCAGCAGGAGCAGAGATGGGTATAACACTGATTAATTGAATTTAAAAAGTAGTAATACATAAAGGTTTAATATTCCAGGCTGCTGGGTTTAAAATAGAAAAGTACAGAGAAGTATGACTAACAAAACCAGGCAAACTTTTGATGTCATTTTATTTCAAAACATCCTCAAGACTGCACAGAAGCATAAGGTAGGAAAAACCAAACGAACAGGACAGAGAGACGGTTCTTCTTAGAAGAAAATACCTCAACGGGTCATAGGACGGGGTATGAGTGGTACTTGGTGATGAAACGTTGATTATTCAGTTGGCAGTTCATAAGTTTCAGATCTCTTCTTCAGGGAATCAGCAGCTCTCTTAAAATAATAAACAGAAAGGCAGAAAACAATCCTGCTTTGGCAGAAAGCCTGCAGGGGAACTGAAAAACCCTTAAAACCAGAGATTAAGATGGTGCAGGAAAAAAAGACATATCTGTAGAAAACAGGATAAAAACACAAGGGTGTGTAACAAACAGGAAAGCACAGAGGGAGACCACATGTGGCTCTTTTTTTCCCTGTTGCACCATCAGCAAGTCAATACTTGAAAAATAAACGGAGAAAATCGAAGATATTGACCGAGCAGCTACAGAATACCAATGTAAAAATCCATGTAAAAGCTCTTTTTCCTTCCCCTTGTTCTTAATTCCTGCCTATCCTGCCTCTTTGTTGCAGGGCCTATCGGAACCAGTGGGCAGTGCCGTCATCCATCATCCGTGGTTGCCTCATGGCAGGGCAGGGTCAGAGATGGCGTGTGCAGGGTCGCAGGTGAAGGACACAGTGATGGCGTAGCGTGTCCCCCACATTACCTTCTCCACGCGGTGGAGGTTCTCTGAGCCAGAAGAGAAGAAAGAAACTCTCCCTAAGGGTGGGGACAAAAGGAACAAGAGGAACTCTTTAGGAGAGAGGAAATATAAAAGCTGTTCAATATTTACCGATTCAGATCCAACACACACACAGCTGGTGTTACCATGTGTTGAACAAGGCTTTTAAAGTCAGAGAAAACCTCTATTAATCTCATGGTCAGTTGTTACATCAGAGGTATTGGCAAGGCAGAGACACGGCACTTGACGAATAGAAATCTTGAAGCGAAATCTATTGGAGAATGCTGTAAACCCAACTATAGAAGCTGCCAACCATGCCTCTTTTACGAGATGCGATCACAAAGTTCTGGGATTACACTTCTACAAATCAAAAACAGCATTAGATTTAAATTTAGACGATCTGTCCTTCAAGGGCATCTTCTCGTATATCTCTGGACTAATTTAAGCGCCTCTGTGCGCACGCTGGATCCTCCGCTGTGTCAAAATGACGATCAACTTGAATTAAATCATAGGTGTCAAACTCTGGCCCGCGGCCTAATTATATTTGGCCCGCGAAGCCATACCAAATTACTATTAGAGCTGGCCTACTGGTATTATACAGCTAATATATATATTGTTTAGTATTAAGCGTTGCTTGTTCCATATTCAGTTTTTCAGCAAAACGTGTTTTGAGTCCATAAGAAAAGATTCATTCTTATATCTGGAGGAATAAATATATTTCAATAAATATTAACGTTAGCCCGCGACTTTGTTCCAGTTTTGAATTTTGGCCCACTGTGTATTTGAGTTTGACACCCCTGAATTAAATTGTATGAAAGTGGGGGAAGTTGCAGGAAGATAAATCTGGCAGTGAGGCAGGTGGTGAGAAACGATTATGCTGTCATGGCCACAAACCTGTAGCATTTTTCATGAGCCGTGGGGGCTCACAGACACACACGGCAGTGCAGGTCATTCCAGCTCAATATTCTTTCACAGATACTTCATAGCTTTAAAGCAGCGGTCCCCAACCTTTTTTGCGCCACGGACCGGTTTATGCCCGACAATATTTTCACGGACCGGCCTTTAAGGTGTCGCGGATAAATACAACAAAATAAAACTAGTACCGGTACCGAAAAAAAGAAAATTTATTCATAACACACGTGAAAAGACCCAGGAAAACCGAGTAAACGATAAAAACGATAACAAAATAACGCTGAAAACTGATAAAAACCCTGAAAACTATATATTTCACACCTGAGCCTCAACTCTCGTGGCCCGGTACCAAACGACTCACGGACCGGTACCGGTCCAAGGCCCGGGGGTTGGGGACCGCTGCTTTAAAGGAGAACTCTGCGCTGACAGCTCAAGCCCCGCCCACCCCCAAAACCCCCCAGCAGGTATGCTCCTATTTACAAAACTTAGGTGATGTGCTGTGCTGGAAACTGGACATTTCAACAAGAGAAAGAGAGGGAAAAAGAACATGTAGTCTCTGTATCATAATTCAATACAACAATGATCCTCTTCAAGAAAGTGTTTTCAGTTTGACACAAGCTGAGGTTTGCTTTCTGTGCACACTTGAGTCGCTGAACTTGGATCATGGTGAAATCACAGAACGCACAATGTCGTTTCCAGGGATTTATATCAGCAGCACTGGAAGCTGTTCAAAGGCGTATGAGAAGATGACTTTAAAGTCAAACTAATATTAACAAAAAATGTTAATTTTTTTAATTATGATCACATCTCATCTCAACAGTCAACCTAGGAAACATATAAGCGAGTTGACTGGTTTAAACTGTCATAGTAAAAGATGATGATGGTACGTCTGCTTGTTTTTAATGGCTGATCATTCACATGATTAGCATATTAACATTCATTACAGAGCAATGCCAGGGTAAGAGAAGTGATTGTGTCAGAAATCTGGGTAGAGGTGTAGATGAAACTTGGGGCATGTGTACTAGAAATAAACGTGTGGGGAAAAAAGATTTTTAAAACCTCTTTCTGGTGAAAAGTCAGCAAACTTTTTAAATGATTCTTATGAGATTTAACTGGCTGCAAACATTCAGTTTTTATGAATTACTGATCATGTATATAAAGTTATGGCCTCCCTAACCTTCTTTCAGATACGTATCTGGTCTTAACCCAAAATAAATGCCTAAAGGGAGTATCAAGTGGCAAGACATCAAGAAAGGACGCAGCTAGCGAAGCTTGGTATACACACCAGAGGCAGCATAAGCAGTTATTCTGGTTAAACACTTCTCATTAGTTTAACAAACCCCACTGTGGGGGTGGGGACAGAAAAATGTCAGTTTGGGCTTGGGTGACCAGGCTAAAAACCCGGAGTCAAACTGTATTGAATGAATATGATAAAAAATTAAATTGCTGATACTTTTGTGCATACTGAAATTTTCTTTTATATTGTTGATTTATAAAAAATGTTTAAAATATGAGGCGTGTGAACTATTATTGACTTCTAAAGTGGGACATAGTGGAAGTAGTTTGCAATCGATTGGTTTAACCTGTTCACTGAGAAGACAGTCGTCCCTGGTAGAGCCCGACCAGAGATTTTTAACACTGATATTTGGTGATTTTAAAATCTGGCATTCTGAAATAAAGGCTGATCGTTTTAATAAATTCCGATATCGATATTTCGGCAAAATGTTAATATCAGCCAATAATATCAACTCGCTGGTAAAATGGTAAGGGTCTCGAGACAACTCCAACTCTAACACCATACCAACACCATAGAAGCAGAAGTTTAATCAACTTGATGATAGCTTACTAAACGGCTATGCTGTTCATAGAGAAACTGCTATAACATCCAATTTGAAAGTGTTGGTATGCACTTTTTAAAAATTATTGTTATTATTTTAACCTTTCGACAGATTATACCTTGCTTATTAACCATGCTTCCAGGTTTAGCCTAATATAGCTTATAAGCCTTAAAACAGTTCAAACACTCCCCCTAAAACTCTCACTACAATCACAAAAGCTGGATGTTTATTTCGAGCCAAACTTGCTGTTTTGTAGTTATTATGCAAAGCAAGGTAAACCATGTCCTCCCTCTGTCTGGTTGTAATATTTTCCTTTCATTTGCAAAAAGAAAGTAAATAAGGTGAAGCTATTATTAAAAAAAAAAAAAAAAAAGTATTTGCAATGATGGTGGAGTCAAAAACCATTGATAAGGGAAGCGAACACAAAGACAAGCAGTTGGTAGCAATTTACTTATTCTAGGGTTTCACTTTATTGGACTGAAATGCATTTCCTTTGACTGAAAAGGTTTTTTTTCATTAAATAAACAAACAGTCTGAGTCTGGTGAGGTTTCCTCGGGATAAATTTTCTTCACTTATCAGAAGCTCTGCGTCACCAGGTCATCTCATGAACTACTACCAGTTACTAGCCAGTGTTGTTTTACCTGTGCTCTGTGTTAGATAAGACATTTCCATTCAGTTTGGAAAGTTTAAGCAGCAAGCCCACAGTTGTAGATTTTTATTCAGAATTCTTTCAGACTCTTGGTTTGCTAATAAACTTACAGTGTCTCAAACCTTTTGAAGAGAATATCTCATTATCTTATGCCATGAATAAACAGCTGGAATCACTGAGCCCCCATTCTGTTGCTATAATTTCCCTTACAGGCGCTTTATACATTTGTGTGTCTTTGTGTATCTGTGTAAGAGAGTTTGAATCCCCCTGGATAGCATTAGCTGACGACATCAGAGGTGCTCGCTGTATAACAACACAATTTATGCTGCAAACTCTGAGAATAAGGGAAAAAGGAGAAGGAATTAAACAAAAAAGCGCAAGCGTGAACACAATAAATACTCTAGTGTAGATAAGATAATAATAGTAATTCAAGATGCAGGGAAAAAAGCATTTTGAGAAAAAATAATTGCCCCCTACCCCTAATAACTGGTAGTGCCATCCTTGGCAGCATGAACTGAAATTGGGCACTTAAGATAACTAGCAATGAGTTTGTACGGCTTGATGAAGGTCATGTCAAAGAATCTCAATCAGATTGGACTGGGCCACTTCAAAACCAACAGTTTGTCATTTAGAGCCATTCAGAGATGGCCTTGCTGCTGTGTCTCAGATCATTGTCCCGCTGCATAACCCAATTTTGCTTCAGTTGAAGGGCTTTCAGGGTTTTCTGGTAGAAGTCAGGTTCAGTCAGTTACAGCAAGTCATCCAGGTCCTGAAGAAGCAAAGCAGCCACATAACTTCCACCACGTTTGACTGTTGGTATGATCTTTTTAGTTAGTTTTACACCAGATGGAACGGGACTCAAACCTTCCAATGATGTTTTGTGGCAAATGTGAGACTTTGTTTTCCGTTTGGTTAACAGTGGGTTTCTCCTTGGATCTCTCACATGGAGGCCATTTTCGCCCAGCCTCTTTCTTACTGTTGAATCACAAACTTTGACAAGTTAGCCGTGGAGTTCTTTAGATGTCGTTGTGTGGATAATGGCTCTTTGTGGTTCAGTGGAGTCCCAAAGCCTTAGAAATGGTTTTGTAACTCTTTCCACAGTGATAGATATTACTGACTTTGTTTCTTTTTGTTTTCTTTTTCTTTTAGCCTACTTCACTTCATTCTTTTTTCTACAATAAAATTATCATTTAAAAAATAAATTTTGTATTTAATCTAGGGCAGGAGTGGGCAACTCCAGGCCTCAAGGGCCGTTGTCCTGCAGGTTTTAGATATCACTCTTGGTCAACACACATGAATCAAATGATTAGTTCATTACCAGACCTCTGGAGAACGTCAAGACATGTTGAGGAGGTAATTTAGCCATTTAAATCAGCTGTGTTGGATCAAGGACACATCTAAAACCTGCAGGACACCGGCCCTTAAGGCCTGTGGTTGCCCACTCCTGCTCTAGCCTATAAAATACTGATGACCAACGAGTAATGCATTTTTTTAAAATTATGTAACATCAAAACATCCACTTCTATAATTACCTAATAACTACCTTACAATATCAGCCACATCATCTTGTCTGCTAGAGTCTAAATAGTACTTTCTTCATTAAAAGCACAACTAAAAAGGTCTTCATAATAAATACAACATGTTTATTAGCAGAAAAAAGGCAAAACTGCTACTTCTTAAAAACAGAAAAACTATATGTTGTAATTATTGCTTTACCTGCAGTCTTTCCCAATAGTATTTTAGCACTTTGCGGTGTCATGAAAAGGAGTAATGCATCAGTACATTTCTGTCATTTAAGGATTTAAATAGAAATTTTCCCATGAAACAGAAAACTTTAGAGAAACAATTCCACTACCTGAGCTTATTCTTGAAGCACCTGGGTCAACAATAAGTTCTGTGGAGGAAATTTATCCTCCAAAGCTAACGCTTAAGTGATAGTACTTCCTAAAGATTGAGAGTATTCTGGGTTTAGCTTGAATATGCTACCATTTACAGGATACACAGCACTGCTAAACCTCTGACGTGGCACTTAACATTGTCTTCATTAAATGTATAAGGGAAGTTTTGCCTCATGCTACTCATGTGTCATGCCATTAACCCATGAATATTTGCCCATAATCACCAACGGGATGAGCAAGAGTACAGGTCTAACAGTAAAGCTGAACCATAGAGCTTCAACTGCCATCAAATGGCTTTAATAAGCTTGTCCTCTATTTCCGATTGTGATTGTCAGAAGCATCCGGAGAGAAGGTGATAGATTTTTGTGACACAGCATGACAGGAGCTAAATCTTTTAACTTGCGTATCTACGGATTTGCCTCTCTTTAAATACCCTGTTGTAAAATTTATTTTGATCTCAGCTTCCTTTATTATTTCCTGTGTTAGTTTATCACTGGTTCTTGAATATAATATCCATCCATCCATTTTCTTCCGCTTATCCGGGGCCGGGTCGCAGGGGCAGCAGCCCAAGCAGAGAAGTCCAGACCGCCCTCTCCCCAGCCACCTCCTCCAGCTTATCCGGGTGAACACCAAGGTGTTCCCAGGCCAGCCAAGAGATATAATCTCTCCAGCGTGTCCTGGGTCTGCCCCGGGGCCTCCTCACTGTCGGACATGCCCGGAAAACCTCGCCCAGGAGGCGCCCAGGGGGCATCCCTGTCAGATGCCCGAACCACCTCAACTGGCTCCGTACGATGTGGAGGAGCAGCGGCTCTACTCTGAGCCCTTCCTGAATGGCCGAACTAGTGCGAGCTGGAGGCCGTCACCTGATGAAGCCAACAGAACCACATCATCTGCAAAAATCAGAGATGAGATCCTGAGACCACCGAAGTGAAAGCCTTCCGCCACTTGGCTGCGCCTAGAAATTCTGTCCGTAAAAATTATGAACAGAATCAGTGACAAAGGGCAGCCCTGGCGGAGCCCATCACCCACCAGGACCAAGTCAGACTTATTGCCGGCTATGCGGACCAAGCTCTTGCAATGGTTGTATAGGGATTGAATGGCCCGTAGCAATGGGCCAGACACCCCCATTGCTGAATATAATATGTACTTAATAATGTATAGCATTGATATTTTGTAGTACACTGTATGATTTTTTTAATTCTTTAATTTTATATAATAGAAAAGTCCAATGTATATAATTTTAAAGTCAAGTGAAAAAAATTGTTTTTTTTATTATTTCATGGAAAAGTGGTTTGGGAACTAGTTTGCTTCTCTTGTACGTCAACAACTGAGCATCATGTCAGTGTTTGACTGACAGCAGGCTGCGGTCCGGTAGCAGAGCGAGAGAAACTGTGATTAATTTTTGATGGATGGAGTGAGAAAGTAAGGACCACACGCCTCCAACTAGACCTCAGTGAGAGCTGCAGCTTTGTTTACATGGAGTTTAATGCGCTGCAACCAAGCAGCAAACTAGGCATCTAGCCTTCAAACTAATGTTAGCGCACTTTTCCCTGGTGATGTGTGCTTTTTGAAGCAGGAATCTCCTCCTTGAATCGCTACCTTATCGTGGTGGAGGGGTTTGTGTGTCCCAGGGATCCCAGGGGCTATGTTGTCTGGGGGCTTTTGCCCCCTGGTAGGGTCTCCCATGGCAAATTGGTCCTGGGTGAGGGACCAGACAAAGAGCGATTCAGAAGACCCTTATGAAAAGAACATCGAGGGAACAGTTTACCCTGCCCGGGATAGGGTTACCGGGGCCCCGCCCTGGAGTCAGGCCCGGGGAGGGTGCCCGAGGGTGAGCGTCTGGTGGCCGGGCCTTAGTCCATGGGGCCCGGCCGGGCACAGCCCGAAGAGGAGACATGGGCCCATCCTCCCGCAGGCCCACCACCCGCAGGAGGCGCCATAGGGGTCGGGTGCATTGTGTGCCGGGTGGCGGCCAGGAGCGGAGGCCCTGGCGGACTGACCCCCGGCTGCCAAGACTGGCAATAGGGACATGGAATGTCACCTCTCTGGTGGGGAAGGAGCCTGAGTTAGTGCGTGAGGTTGAGAGGTACCGGCTAGATATAGTCGGGCTCACCTCTACGCATGGCTTGGGCTCTGGAACCAGTCTCCTGGAGAGGGGCTGGACTCTGTCTCAGTCTGGAGTTGCCCCTGGTGAGAGGCGGCGGGCTGGGGTGGGTATTCTAATATCCCCTCGGCTTGCTGCCGGTACGTTGGGGTTTTTCCCGGTGGATGAGAGGGTTTGTTCCCTGCGCCTTAGGGTCGGGGAACGGGTCCTGACTGTCATCTGCGCTTATGCGCCAAGTGGCAGTTCGGAGTACCCAGCCTTCTTAGAGTCCCTGGGGGGGGTGCTGGAAGGTGCTCCACCTGGAGACTCTGTTGTCCTGCTGGGAGACTTCAATGCTCACGTGGGTAACGACAGCGAGACCTGGAGGGGCGTGATTGGGAGGAACGGCCTCCCTGATCTGAACCTGAGCGGTGCTTTGTTATTGGACTTCTGTGCTAATCACAGTTTGGCCATAACGAACACCCTGTTCGAACATAAGAGTGTCCATAAGTGCACGTGGCACCAGGACGCTCTAGGCCGTAGGTCGATGATCAATTTTGTAATCTTATCACCAGACCTGCGACCATATGTTCTGGACACTCGGGTAAAGAGAGGGGCTGAGCTGTCAACTGATCACCACCTGGTGGTGAGTTGGATCAGGTGGCGGGGGAGGACGCTGGACAGACCTGGTGCACCTAAACGCGTAGTGAGGGTGTGCTGGGAACGTCTAGCAGAGGCCCCAGTCCGCGAGATCTTCAACGCACACCTCCGGCAGAGCTTCAACAGCATTCCGAGGGAGACTGGGGACATTGAGTCCGAATGGACCATGTTCAGCGTCTCCATTGCCGAAGCTGCTGCATTGAGCTGCGGCCGCAGGGTGGTTGGTGCCTGCCGTGGTGGTAATTCCCGAACCAAATGGTGGACACCAGAGGTGAAGGGAGCCACCAGGCTGAAGAAGGAGTCCTATCGGGCTTGGTTAGCCTGTGGGACTCCGGAGGCAGCCGACAGGTATCGACAGGCCAAGCGGAATGCGGCTCGGGCAGTGGCTGAAGCAAAAACTCGGGTGTGGGAGGAGTTCGGAGAGGCCATGGAAAAAGACTTTCGGACTGCCTTGAAGAGATTCTGGCAAACCGTCAGGCGTCTCAGGAGGGGAAAGCGATGCTCTACCTGCACTGTGTATAGTGCTGGCGGAGCGCTGCTGACGTTGACTGAGAAAATTGTCAGGCGGTGGAAGGAATACTTCGAGGACCTCCTTAATCCCACTGACACGTCTTCCGAGGAGGAAGCAGAGTCTGGGGATGAGGGGAATGACCCGCCAATTTCCGGGGGCGAGGTCACTGAGGCAGTTAAACAACTCCTTGGTGGCAGAGCCCCTGGTGTTGATGAGGTCCGCCCCGAGTTCCTGAAGGCTCTGGACGTTGTAGGGCTGTCCTGGTTGACACGCCTCTGCAATGTTGCGTGGAGATCAGGGGCAGTACCTGTGGACTGGCAGACCGGGGTGGTGGTCCCCATCTTTAAGAAGGGGGACCGGAGGGTGTGTTCCAACTACAGGGGGATCACACTCCTCAGCCTCCCTGGGAAAGTCTATGCCAGGGTGCTGGAAAGGAGAGTTCGTCCGCTAGTCGAACCTCGGATACAGGTGGAACAATGCGGTTTTCGTCCTGGTCGCGGAACACTGGACCAGCTCTTTATCCTCTCGAGGATACTTGAGGGTGCATGGGAGTTTGCCCAACCAGTCTACATGTGTTTTGTGGACTTGGAGAAGGCATTCGACCGTGTCCCTCGGGGTGTCCTGTGGGAGGTGTTGCGGGAGTATGGGGTGTCTGGCCCATTGCTACGGGCCATTCGACCCCTATACAACCGTTGCAAGAGCTTGGTTCACATTGCCGGCAATAAGTCGGACTCGTTCCCGGTGGGTGATGGGCTCCGCCAGGGCTGCCCTTTGTCTCCGGTTCTGTTCATAATTTTTATGGACAGGATTTCTAGGCGCAGCCAAGTGGCGGAGGGCTTTCGCTTTGGTGGCCTCAGAATCTCATCTCTGATTTTTGCAGATGATGTGGTTCTGTTGGCTTCATCGGGTGAGGGCCTCCAGCTCGCACTGGAACGGTTCGCAGCAGAGTGTGAAGCAGCGGGAATGAGGATCAGCACCTCCAAATCTGAGGCCGTGGTTCTCAGCCGGAAAAGGGTGGAGTGCCCACTCCGGGTCGGGGATGAGTTCCTGCCCCAAGTGGAGGAGTTCAAGTATCTCGGGGTCTTGTTCGCGAGTGATGGGAGAAGGGAGCCGGAGATCGACAGATGGATTGGGGCTGCAGCTGCAGTAATGCAGACGCTGCACCGGTCCGTCGTGGTGAAGAGGGAGCTGAGTGTAAAAGCGAAGCTCTCAATTTACCGGTCGATCTACGTCCCTACCCTCACCTATGGCCACGAGCTGTGGGTAGTGACTGAAAGAACGAGATCGCGGATACAAGCGGCGGAAATGAGCTTCCTCCGAAGGGTGGCTGGCCTCTCCCTTAGAGATAGGGTGAGAAGTTCGGCCATCCGGGAGGGGCTCAGAGTAGAGCCGCTGCTGCTCCACATCGAAAGGAGCCAGCTGAGGTGGTTCGGGCATCTGACAAGGATGCCCCCTGGGCGCCTCCTGGGTGAGGTGTTCCAGGCATGTGCCACCGGGAGGAGGCCCCGGGGCAGACCCAGGACACGCTGGAGAGATTATATCTCTCGGCTGGCCTGGGAACGCCTTGGTGTTTCCCCGGATAAGCTGGAGGAGGTGGCTGGGGAGAGGGAGGTCTGGGCCTCTTTGCTTAGGCTGCTGCCCCCGCGACCCGGCCTCGGATAAAGCGGATGAAGATGGATGGATGGATGTGTGAAACAAGACATGCTCATCTTTTTAGGACAAGGAAGAAAAAGACTTAAGTAGTAAAGCTAAAGTGAGTTATTTTCAATATGCAGATGAAACAGTGCGTGGGCTCTGTGTTTGGCAGATAGCCGACATGATGTAGTAGTGGTAAGTTCAAGGTTTGGTATCTACCATTGGTTAGTGAAATTTTAAAAAAGCAGACCTTTAAATTCCAAGCTTTTATGTATCAGAACACTTGAAATAATCAGATCCTTATTATATCTTAAACATCTGAATCCCACTGAAGTGCTTTTGGTTGATTTTAAACAGGCAGTATAAGCGCTACTACTTGTGCTTCTAAAAGACACGGGGCTGGGTATCGTCCCTGATTTCTAGAATTGATTTGATTTGATCCACGATTTAAATTCGATTCGATTCGGGGAAATTTTGTCAAAAATATTATAATTCTGATCATTTATCAGTACTGACACTTGTGAGAGCTGTGTGAGAGCTTCTTATCGTGGTGGAAGCAAAACAGCAAAAGTAAAAGGGAATTCGTGATGATGTTTATGTGAAGTGAAATGTGAAGCTTAGATTTGACCTTCTTTTGCTGCTGGTTCAGTCAATTTTGGTTGGAGAGTGATTAAACCTGCAGCTTCAGAATCTAGTGCAAAAAAAGACGTAAACACAAAGCGCTGATCCGCCGCATCAGAATCAGTGAGCTGTCGGCTTTCAGCCCCGGCGGTGTGTCCGTGTACATGCCGTCGGGTGAGAAAGCAGACATCTCACTGATTCTGATGTGTCGAGTCTGCGCTTTGTGTTTATTTCTTTTTGCGGAATCCGTTTACCTACTCACGTTTGCTGTTTTAGTTGTTTGGTGGTTGGTGAAATAGTTTTGTGAGGTTTAACCTGAGATTTTGGGTTTCTGGCAAAATACATTTATATTTAAAAATCAATTCAGGATTTTAATGAATCGATATCGCTTTATTCAAACTAAAACCGATTTTAATCGATAAATCGATTATTGAAACCCACCCCTAAAAATACAGTAATAAACTGTTAAAATTTCCACATAAGATTTACTTCTACTAATAGTTTGTAAAATGTTTTTTTTAGGTGATTCTTACTTTTGACTGTGTTTAGGAAATTCTCCGTTATCTGTGGGTATCCAGTCATTAGGATCAAAAGTTTGATGCCATATAAGGGCATGCAAAGTCAAACATTTTCCCTGAATACACGTTTATTTTTTAACATCACAGTGAAATCTGCATTTTGGAGTCTCATAAAGTGATTATGTGCACCATGATGAATTTTTTTCTTTTGTTGTGTATTATTCAAATGAACGAATTTGCCTTGAGAATCAAACACGGTTAAACATTCAGAGAAACAACGACCACGTACAAAAATGTCTTCTAGATAAATGTAAACGCCATCAACGGGAAGTGAACAGAAAAAAAAGTATGTCATAACACTTGAGACAGTAGGAGAAAAAACCTGCAGAAACACTGCCGTCTCTCTTGGACCTGCTAATAAGAGACTTAAAAAAAAAAAAAAGAAGATCCAATTAATACCATCACAGAGGTACTACGATGCATAATAGTGATCAGCATGAAATGCTTCAAGTAACGCCACCAGACTGTTTTTGTTTTTAATAATAAAAAACAGCCACATGCTGCTGATTAGCACTTAATGAGCTCTTGAACTTCACAGACCCAACTGGGATGAGTGCACAATTCTAACAAGATGCTAAACAACGCATGACTCATCCAGTGCCGATAACAAAATCGCCTGCTGGAGCGAAACGCCTCTTTAGACTGCCGGCACAGTCACAAGGTGCGTGGCACATTGACACAATGTCCAGTCAATTTATTACTCCCATAGCCTTATAATTAATCAGCTGGGGAAGAATTAAAGAGGGTGTTTGGTGTAACCAGAGATGAAAGGGATAAAAGTAAGATAAAGATAGATCACATTAAGCTTGAGCAGACAGGACAGAAAAATGTGCTCCCAGATGCAATTACCTGGATTACATTGTGACTGACTTCAATTTAAAACCCTTGAGAAGGCTGAAAGGAGTGTGGTCGCTTTCCATTTGTCACCATGCGTCAGTCTAAAGAGCAGCTTAAGCAGATCCGTTTCACTCTTTTCTTTTAACGATAACTGGATACAGCTTAAGATGGCGAGTGCTGGAAAATGTATGCCTGCTAAACATCATCTTATTAGCATTATCACTCTGAGAGTGTTATCACCGTGAGCTTCAGACAAGAACAGAGCTGCAAAATGTTCTTGTTTTATTCACTGTGAAATTATTCTGGACATTTTCAGTAGCATTTGGGCGTCTCACCACTGGCTGTCTGTCGGTGTGTGTTAGCTGTGTGATAGACTGACAACCTGTCCAGGCTTCACTTCAGCTCCCATCCAGTGACAGCCAGGATAGGCTTCAACGCACCGCAAAGCTCAATGGGAAGAAAATGCATGGAACTCGAGCTCTCAATACATTTATACAGGCTTACACTCGATACTAAAGTCATAAATGATTTCACAAGAATCAAGTACAGATGTCATCCAAAGCTGTTTCCCGTCATTTGTAGAACAAGAAGGAGAAAATCCTCTTCAGGCGAGCTCTGACTAGACAAGTGGAGGGCATGCAGCAGGACGCATGACGCACAATGCACAAACAATTACTGTGAATTCTCTGGTCAGTTAGTTGTGCTATTCTCACATCTCTGCAGTCTTAATCCACACTGACTTTGGATTCCAGAGCTGGGAGGCTAAAAGCTAACTTGCTTTCTCACATCCACCTGTAGAAAACTGTAGGGCAGTGCTGCAGGCATGAAAGCATCTTAACACAAAATCTGTTTGTCATTGAAAAGAAATGAGCATTAGACAGGAGTCTAACAAACAGCTACAGAAATGAGAAGTGTGGGATCCAGCCACTGTTACGTTGATGTTAATCATTCTGTCTGTGATGAAACATGAGGAACCAAATTTTATACAAAATTCAAGGACTCTTTTACCTCTTAATTCTATAAATAATTCTCACTTTAACCAAGTGGCAGCCTCCAGAGATGAAAAATCAACCGAGTGCAGACATGCTAAAAGTCTACAGTTTCTTCAGTTCAGTTCAGTTCAGTTCAATTCAATTCAGTAATAGTTATATATCGCCAATTCACAACAACAGTCACTTTATATTGTAAGATAAAAACCTTACAATAATACAACAATCAAAGACTCGCTATAAACAAGCACTTGGCGACAGTGAAAAGGAAAAACTCCCTTTGAACAGGAAGAAACTTCCAATGAACCCAGGCTCAGGGAAGGGCAGTCATCTGCTGCTGGGAGTGAGGGGAGGAAGACTGGACAAAAGACATGCTCTTGTATAGAGCCAGAGATTAATAATAACTAATAATTAAATGCAGAGTGGTGCGTAAACGCACAGTGGATGGAGAAAAAAAAATGTGGGTGAAGAAGAAACGCTTAGTGAAGCTCCCAGCAGCCTACGCCTATTGCAGCATAACAAAGGGAGGATTTAGTGTCGCCCTAACTATAAGCTTTATCGACAAGGAAAGTTTGAAGCCTAATCTTAAACGTACAGAGGGTGTCTGTCTCCCGAATCCAAACTGGCAGCACAGAAGAGGGGCCTGAAAGCTGAAGGCTCTGCCTCCCATTCGACTTTTAAATATCCTCGGAACCACAAGTAAGCCAACCGTATGAGAGCGAACTGCTCTACTGGGATGACACGGTACTGTGAGGTCATTAAAATAAGATGAGGCCTGTATATTAAAGACCTTGAATGTTAGAAGGATTTTAAATTAAGTTCCAGTGGCCACTTGAGGCTGTATACAAAAGGAAGTTGATCCCCAAGTGCCCAGCTATGAAATATATGTTTAGACCCTGGCAAAACAAATGGTTTTGGTGTCCTTTCCCTTTATGGCAGTTGTGTAGTAGGTACATTTAAGTAGCCAGTCGGCGTCACTCTGTGCTTCCTGTGCCTTTAATTAAACTACCTGCAGAATCCTACAACTTCCTGTAACACTGCGAGCTGATCTTCCACATACGGTCATTTCTGACTAACATTGAAGGCATCATATCGACTGTGTTCATCTTTTACATTCAGTCTATGATTTTGCCCACACACACTAGCAGCATCTTTAAAACAACACACCTTCTCAGAGTGAGAGATTAATGCACATATTTTCACTCCATACACTGTGTGTGTCTGTACAAGCACAGCGGGCAAGGTCAGACCGGCCGTTTTAAGGTGTCTGCCCAGCTGAGGTTATCTAATTCCCCCGTGGTTATCCAAGCAGCTGGAGCTGCTGGCTCCTCCAACTGGTAGACGTGTCTTTTTCGCTCTGTCCTTTTATTACCCTGTTTGTATCTGCCATTCCCAGCCAAACACCATATCTCTCACGCCATCACACACTGTATTTACTCTTTATCTGTCTCCCAGCCATTTTCTGTGTCTGACCTACCTTCTTGCCCTATCGGGGGCACTTTTCACATTCCACAAATCTATCCATCATCTCATCTAATCCTCCACTTTTTCCTCTGCAGTCTGAACACCTCCACCTCTGTCCCCCTACTGCTCGTTGTCATTGCATCCTTGACTGTTGCACTCTCTGACAAAGTCCTGATTGTCTTCCTGGTGTTATAATTACACCTTGTTCATTGCAGTCGCCTTGAAGAGACATGATTATCTCGGCAAACTAATCATCCATCCAGATATGAGGATCAGACTCTTATCAAGTCAAAACATGTCAGTGAGCTACCCGGGATCCATCCCAAACAGTTTCTTGATGAGGTGATGGTGGATTTTAGTGGAGAAAATAAAATGATGGGATGTTGATGCATTATGAATGAGCCTGTATCATGTCTACTACTCGACGCACACACATAGCAGGTTAGGATTTACCAGCTTTACAGATTGCCAAGCATTTAAAAATCTATCAAGGGGACAGACTGTACTTTTCCTAGTTCACTGTTCCATGACCCTCTTCCCCACCTTCCTCTTCCTCCTGCAATGTTCACTGGGTTTAAAAATCCTGCTCATGTCGCCCTCTTTGCTGTCTGGAGGTTATTCTCACCTCGCCGATACAAGACAGCTGAGCTATTCACCTAAACCCGTCACAGGAGACTAGAAGGCAGACACGCTGCAGTCACTCTTTATTATCATACGTCCTTCAGTCGATGTCCAAGACAGTGTCAGCAGCCCAGGATCCTTCACTGCAGCTCACTGAGTATGACACATGAGCGAGAGGTAGCAGAGATTAAATGGAGGTGAAAAAAGGCACACAAAAAAAAGCATTTAAGGTAAGAGAAGTAGTAAAATATCCTATTTCTGAATTGCTTTTGATTAAAAGTGGCAGAAGACTTGGTGTAAATGGCACGAGATGATGGACAGTGGGGAGATAAAGGGAGAGAGCAAAAAGTGGTGAAGAAAGAAGTTCAAGAAGGGACAAGGTGAGCGGAGGCAGTCTGGGATGGTTTGCTGTCAGAAGTAATCGAGAGGAAGTTTTACTTTGAGGAAGAAGGAAAACGCCTCAGGCGATGTTTCCCATACAGAATCGTTCAGGAGTAATGCCGTACGTGGGGGAATATGAGCCGAGAAGGAAGCTGCCCCGAGTTCTTGTCACACTTTTTGCACAAAAGCTAGGTCACACAAATATTACAAACCATGACACTTTGGAGCGTCACCTCTTTTCTTCCCCCACAGTGAGGCCTCCACGATCAGCAGACTATACTGGCTAACCGAGCTAACGCCACAGGCTAACGTAGACCTATGCGGTTTCACATCCGTGAGAGCCGATAGGGACACGCAGGCCAGCGGAAAAAGCAGAGGTGGGGGACTCATTGTCTACGTTAACAACAGATACTGTAACCCTGGACACGTCTCCGTTAAAGTTTCGGTATGCCGTCCGGACCTGGAGCTGCTAGCTGTTAGCTTGCGGCCATATTATCTACCTCGGGAGTTCAGTCATGTGATCTGTGTGTGTGTTTACATCCCTCTGAGGGCCGACGCAACAGCTGCCTGTGAGAAAATACACACAGTCACAGCAAGACTTCAGACACAAAACCCCGAGGCTTTCATTATTATATCTGGAGACTTTAATCATGCCACACTGGATTCTACTCTGGCTGCTTTTCAGCAGTTTGTGAATTGTCCCACAAGGAGCAACAGGACAATTGACCTACTGTATGCCAATGTGAGAGATGCATACAGAGCCACCCCCCTCCCCCCACTAGGGAAGTCAGACCACAACCTGGTTTACCTACAGCCACAATACACACCCCTCGTCCAAAGGCAGCCTGTCACAACGCGCTCCATCCGGAGATGGACCCCAGAAAAGGAGGATGCTCTGAGAGACTGCTATGACACCACAGACTGGGATGTGCTTCTGAGCCCACATGGTGAGGACATAGAGGGGGCGACACACTGTCTTACAGACTACCTCAACTTTTGTGTGGACACAGTCGCCCCTGCTAAGACAGTACGGTGTTATCCTAATAACAAACCGTGGGTAACACAGGAAGTCAAAGCTGTCCTCAACATGAAGAAGGCGGCTTTCAGGAGCAAAGTGAAGGAGGAGATGAAAGCAGCACAGCAGGAGGTGAAACGCTGCCTGAGGGAAGCAAAGGACACCTACAGGAGGAAGGTGGAGCAGAAGTTGGAGAGGAACAATATGAGGGAGGTCTGGAATGGTGTGAAAACCATCACAGGCCACAACACCAAGAAAAGCACAGTGGGGGGGACTGTGGAGAAGGCAAACAAACTCAACAACTTCTTCAACAGGTTTGACCAGCCCACAACCCCCCCACCCTCACCCTCACCTTTACTACAGAGTCCTCTCCCCACTCTCCTACCTCCCTCGCTTCCCCCCCTTCCTGACACTATGACACCCCCCTCCTCCAATCCCTCTCTCAGCAGCAAGACATCTTCTCCCCCCCCCTCCTCCCAAACATCTCCCAGTGTCACAGTGGATCAGGTCAGGAGACAACTGAGGAAGCTTCGCCCCAGAAAGGCAGCAGGCCCAGACAAGGTGTGTCCTAGGATGCTAAAGGCGTGTGCTGCTGAACTTGGGGAGCCGCTACAACGAGTCTTCAACCTCAGTCTGCGACTGGGGAGAGTGCCCGCCCTATGGAAGACATCCTGCATCGTCCCGGTCCCCAAAAGGAACCGGCCCAATGAGCTGAATGACTTCCGACCGGTGGCACTGACGTCACATCTTATGAAGACTCTAGAGCGGCTCTTCCTCAACCTCCTCCGACCACAGGTACAACATGCCCAGGACCCACTACAGTTTGCATACAAGGCGGATGTCGGAGTGGAGGATGCCATCCTGTACCTCCTACACAGAGCCCACTCACACCTGGATGGGGGAAAAGGCACGGTCAGGATCCTGTTTCTGGACTTTTCCAGTGCCTTTAATACCATCCGGCCTTGTCTGCTTCAGGAAAAACTGAACAGGATGGAGGTGGACCCCTGCCTGGTGGCTTGGATCTCCGACTACCTCACCGACAGACCACAGTACGTCAGGCTGAAGGACATCACGTCTGACACTGTGGTCAGCAGCACAGGAGCACCACAGGGAACTGTGCTGTCCCCTCTTCTCTTCACCCTGTACACCTCTGACTTCTGCTACAACTCTGAATTATGCCATATTCAGAAGTTTGCAGACGACACGGCCATCATGGGGTGTATCTGGGATGATCAGGAAGAGGAGTACAGAAGTCTGGTGAGGAACTTTGTCGCATGGAGTCACACAAACCACCTGCAACTCAACACCTCAAAGACTAAGGAACTGGTTGTGGACTTCGGGAGGTCCAGAGAAGGTCCACTGCCGGTTCAGATAGAGGGGAAGGAGGTGGAGGTGGTCAACAAGTACAAGTACCTCGGGCTGTGGGTGGACAATAAACTGGACTGGTCATGCAACACAGAGCACCTGTATAAAAAAGCCCAAAGCCGACTGTACTTCCTCAGGAGGCTGAGGTCTTTTAACATCTGCAGGAAGCTCCTGAGGATGTTTTACCAGTCAGTGGTTGCTGGAGTACTTTTCTATGCTGTGGTGTGCTGGGGGAGCAGCACAGCAAAGAAGGACTCATCCAGGCTGGAGAAACTGATCAGGAAGGCTGGCTCTGTGGTCGGCATGAAGCTGGACACTCTGGTGACAGTGGCAGAGAAAAGGACACTAAAAAAAACTGCTGGACATTATGAACAATGCTGGGCATCCTCTGCACACGGCCATTAACAACTAGAAGAGTCTGTTCAGTGACAGGTTGCTTCTCCCCAAGACAAGAACTAACAGACTTAAAAACTCCTTTGTCCCACACGCCATCAAACTGTTTAACTCCTCTCTGGAGGGGAGAGGGAGGGGAAACAGGAGGACAAAGGAGGGGGGAACAACTAAGCTGTAGTGCCTCTTCACCTCACTGTGCAATACCTTTTGTGCAATACTTTTGTTAATAGTCAATGGTGCAATAGACCTCAATACTTGAAATGTGCAATTCACTTGTATTTTTATTTTTATTCCTATTTATTCTATTTATCCCCTTCGTATATTTTATTTATATATGTCTCTGTATTTATATATATGTGTGTGTGTGTGTGTGTATATATATATATAATATTCTGTAACTGTAACTTCTGTCGGTGCTGTGCTTTAGGAAACAGAATTTCCCAGAGGAACCCACCCGAGGGATTAACAGTGTTGGGACTAACGCGTTATTAAGTAACGCGTTACAGTAACTACGTTATTATTGTGGTAACGAGCACGGTAACTAGTTATTATGCCAAAACCAGGAACGCGTTACTCGTTACTGGGATTTAGATAGGCTCGTTATTCGTTACTTCGTGTGGTGGCTATCGCGGAGCTTCCACAGATTCAATAACATTAGCAAGTGGTGGAGGCAGCAGGTGGATGAAGGAAAAGGGAGGCAAGAGGAGAGACCCGAAGCGGCCGCTGGTCCGAGAGTGTCAGGTGAACTGAACTTCAGGTAAGAAGTTATAACCTGCAGTCCATCTGGGTCAGATATAAACCAAGTTTAGGTGGAGTTTATTTTCGTTATGCTGACTTTTTCGTACTGCGTACTAGCTAGCATGATGGAGTTTCTATACAGCTGGGTGGGTGCTATGTTACTGATGTTGAACTTTATTTTGTTCATAAGGTTAATTATTAGAGTTGCCAACCTTCCCGTAAAAAACGGAATCGTCTCGTATTCAGAGAAAATATTACGCGTTTCGTATTGAGGTGAAAAGGAACACAGTTTGTCCCGGACTTAAGCTACAATGAAAAATACACAAAGCTGGAGTTATTCTGTGTTTACGCTGCACAGCTGCCTCTTCTCATCCTCTCACCCTCCCTCTCCTGTTTCTACTTCAATCATGAAACTGATCAATGATCAGCTGATCGGCTTTTCTCTCTTGTTTATTTATCGCCCACTTTGCGCCAGAAAGAGGAAACCACCGGATGTCACGTTAAACAACAGCAGCACTTTTAAGCTTGATCAGCTGTTGTTAGAATTTATTTAATATTAATTTCTAGTATCAGCTGATGTTTGCTGGAGCCACAGCTGTAAACCTGCTGGTCATGATATCGGTTTGGTTATGTGGTGAGAGGGAAACATGAAGATGAAACCAGGAGATGTCCTTACTGAATCATCAGAGCTGTGATGGAGAAACAGGTTTACCTTTTAGTTAACATGAATGAGTTGAAGAGAAGTTATGAACTGTTTCTGAGAGACAAATAACACCAGGATCCTTTTCTAAGTAGCTGACAGCTGGTAACTGTGCAGGGGCGGGTCTAGCAAAGTGTTGCCAGGGGTCCATGTAGGGCATTAAAAGGGAAAGGGGGGCACAAGGAAATACTTTCTTATTCTCATTTAAAATGTCTCACTTTTAAAAAAATAATTATCTGAGTCTTACAACAAACAATTGATAGATTGATACATATATACCATCAGAACAGTGTACATCACTGTCACAACAGTGTTTATTTTCATTCAAAGGCTTTATGATTTTTCCTATAATGGTCTAGTCAAAATGCCCGGGACGATTTTTTTGTCCCAGTCCAGCTCTGTATGCAGCTCATCTGCAGTCTGGTGTTACCTACATCTTCCTATTCAGAAGGCAGAATTTCCGAGTTCTGAGTACAATCGAAAGCACCACAACTGCAGTTTTTGTGTTGGATGTAAAAAGCAGGCTAGGATAGAATCAGGCGTGGGATTTCTCTCGTGGAAATGTGCACATTATTTTTTCCTTTCTATTGGTAGGTGGCACAGTGCACTTGTGGCAAGTAAGCAAGCTAGAAGACTGGTAATCTTGCTGGGTATCCAGTTACGGAAGCAACACATTAACAAGAGAATTCTGAGTAAAACCAAAGTTACTTTCCCTAGTAACTAGTTACTCTGAAAGTAACGAGTAACTTGAAGTAACTGAGTTACTTTTGATAGAAGTAACTAGTAATGTAACTAAGTTACTAATTTAAAGTAACTTACCCAACACTGGGGATTAATAAAGTTTTATCTTATCTTATCTTATCGTATCTATACGACACACAAAGCTTTTGAGTTTATCTTTCAGATTTTCTTCAGTGACGACCTTTTTACACTGAAGGGGAGCTATTATAGTTTTCTTTATTTTCTGTGATATATCTACTGTTACAGTGATGAATGCGCAACCTACAAAGTTTAAAACATGAAGTCACCATATGAGCGTGGATATCCCTAATATTTTGACTTGCTGCTTTTTATTACCAAAAACCAGTTTCCAAAAATCAAACGTCAGCAAAGTGTTCTCATATTTTTTCCTCTTCTTAGTTCAGTTTAAGAAAACAAACTGCTGCTGTCATCTGTTCAGTTTTTCTTATTTACACACGTTTTAGTCCTGATGGAGCGCTTAGTTACGCTTAGTTACACTTCGTTACGAATCATGTGGACAGATTTGTGGATAATAAATGATTGAAGTGGTCCTATTATTCTTCCTAAAGCTTCATATTTTTATCCCTGGACTCCACATAACTTAATCACAATCATTTTATTTATATGATAGATAGCCCCTCAGTTGATCCATCCCCTGAAATGAGCCGTTTCAGCTCCTCTCCCTTTAAGCCAAACTTTTTCCGATAAAGAAACCAAAAAAGGATCATTTAACAGCGCTCCATGTCTGCTGGCTGTGCAACAGTGCATATATTACAGAAGACAGGAGATATTTGCCATTTGTTTTAATATTTGTGCCCCCTGTAAACTGTGCTACATCTTAAAGCTGTCAGTGTGGCAGGTGGATGTTGTTCACTCTGCCTGGAAGCATCCACAATTTTAATATGACAAAAATAAGGAAAAGTAAAAAAGGTGCACATTACCAACGACTCAGTTATTATCTATTTAATAATAATTCCTTATTGATATTTGATAATTACTTCTGTCTTACATCTTTACTCTCTTCTTAAAAGCAAGTATCTTAAGTGTGTCTGTATATTGGAGAGCCTCTATTAAGTATTGACAGAGCAAAATGTGAGGTAACCAGTATTTCACCCCAGAAAGCGCAGACATTACATTTAGACTTAATGGACAACAGAAATAATTAAATAAATGTGATTTTTTTAAAAAGCCATGTTAGATCTATAACTAGAAAAAGAATCCAATCACTCTTTATAAAGCATGGCGTGCCATATGTTAAACAGGAAGAACAATTTATTGCTCACTTTCAATATCATCCAATTCAGTATATAAATAAAACAGGTTTACATGTTGTGTCACATTCCTTTAAAGTGACCAGCTTGGAAACTTTCCAGATTTCCTGCATGCTCCCCCTGAGGACGGATTCAACTCCTCTGCTTTAAAATGTCTGAAAAGCAGATGCCCCTCTAGGCTTTTCTGCTTCAGTCTTCAAGGTGTTCATTTGCTTATAGTGTTGCCCATTTTCTTTCCTTAATGTGAAGTGTTGACACAGACAGATCATACTGACAGATCACGTTACTTCTAAAAAAAGACCACGTGTAGTTACTTCTAACTTTTTAGGTCCTAAAAGCTCAATAAAAAACCAAATCCCCTGCATGCGCACTGTGCTACAGTCTGTGCTGCTGATTACCCACTTACAGAGGATTACGCCCACTTTGCTGCACATATTAGTGTGCTAAAACCACCTCCAGGCTCCCTAATGCAGCTCAGCAATTATAATTTTAAACTCTGCTGTGATAATGAAATCATTTATCTGTCTCACATAATTTACTTTAACTTTTAGGCTTATGAGAACAAAAACAGCTATCAGGTGTTAACGTCGACGGCCTGCGTTTACACCATCCTGTCTTTAAGCAGGTCAAGCATTAAAAAAAGGCTTAAAGCTAAAGAAGAACGTGTGTTAGGTAGATTCAGCTTCTAATACCTGCCCGTGGTTCCACAGTCCGGTTGCCATTCTGGTCCATGAAGACAAATCTACCTCCAGTGAAGTCAGAGCCGTAGTCAGACAGGTACAGGAGGGAGGTGTAGTCGAAAGAGCCATAGGTCACCTGGCAGACAGGGAGAGAGGAGGAAAGCACGAGTTGAGAGCTGAACCCTGCGCTGGTAGTCCAATCAAGGTTGTGTTGATGGATGATGGTGTTGGGCATCAGCGATCACACTGTTTTTTTTAGCTCATTTTTCCACTGATGCATCACAATTATATTAGCATTATAATAAGACTCAGAGTCAATCGAATCTGCCCCGCTATAATTTCATGTCTCATCTCCATATTCAACCAACACTCACAACACACACGTGTCACAAGTTCATTCCCAAACTTCTGCATGCTTTAAAATTGAATGTGTTCATGTGGAGCAGCAGCACCGCTCCATCATCATGAGCTGACGGGTAAAAAACACAAGCAGAATATTTCTGACTGCTGGCTTGATTTTTGAATTAGAGCTAGTGCAGTGTTCACTATGGCGACTCCTAAAGGGAGCAGCTAGAAAGAAAAAGAAGAAAGGACGAGTGACACTGCGCTTAGTAAAACATTTTTTCTCCTTTGTTTGTCCTTGAGAAACAGCGCTGTAGACCTATCAGTCTATCAATCTAAGATTAATAAATTATATTCTGATTCTGATCCTCGCCCCAACAGAGGACTATAAACTGACCAGCAGCCTGTGTGAAAAAATTAATTTATCAATATGACAAAAAAACAACAAAAAAAAGGATCAGTTATGTCAGTTTTGTTTCATTTTAATGGCGATGGTAAGGAGGTACAAACTAGTGTTTTTGGAGCTTGCCTCGAGTGCATTACAGTTTTTATATGCACATTAGAAGGTTTTCGAACACAATTGTTCCTAAATGGTGTGGCTCCTGATTCTGCAACACACAGACATTATTACTGCCAGTGCAGAGGCCAATTCTGTACTCTTAAAGAGAGCCCCAGTGGCCAGCAGCCATATGCTGGAAAGTATCACAGTGCAAAACGCCACATTCCCGGCACAAGCATCAAAAATTCAAGACGGGCAGAATGGATTACTTTATCATCCAAAACTAACAACTAGCACAGTACAATCTCTATATATCTAAAGAAAAGAGGGAGAAAAAACTATCATATAAGCCTAGCTAATGCTGCTGGTTTCACATGTATCAAATGTGTTCCCAAAATACTTTCACAATACAATGCCTTTGGCTTTTGCTTTGTTGTATTCCTCCGTGACAAAACGTTTGAAAAGCACTAACCTAAGGCTCCGGTAGAGTCTGCCTATGGAGCGTCACTCCGTGGATTCCCAAAGTTATTGTATGGATTCTTACTCAACACTGATTTTAAAAGCTCCAAAAAGCATTTACAGCTGTGGAACCGTTCACGCATGCATTCAATGCATATCACTTCATGAATCATATCCCTGAAGGTTTTATCCATCACACTGTAAAAGAAGCAGCAGCAGCTCTCTTTCTGTACATTTTGGCTCCGCGTGAGGTCCCCAGGCTCTGAGGCACAGTTTGGATCTACTCACTGCAGTTTCACACATAAAGATTAGGTAAAATATCCCACCTGCATGTTCTTTACAGGCAGGTGGATTTGTTACTTTCTGCATAAACTCATTGTGAAGTTCCTTTGTGTATACACCACACAGCTTTTCCCACAGCAGGATGGCAGCCACCTGTTTGTGCCCACTGTGTCGGCGGCTCATGTGGAAAAAGAAGAGCTTTGTCTTTACGTCTCTCAAAGATTACCTGCTGCCAGGTCCTCCCTCCCACTCCCCCCATCGTATCTGTAATCACTCAAATACATGTCAAAATGATGCCGCTTTGAGCAGCAGCAAGCTTTATTCATGGGAAGTGAACTGTTGCCTGTTTCTGCAGAACAACTAATAGCAGTGCTAACGTGAAAGCGCCTGATCTCAAAACCTTAATATATCATCTGAAAGTAAGCTGAGAGGGAACAAGAAACGGCTGCCTCTCTTATTTCAGAGCAAGAGTGCTCTCACTTCAAAGAGAGAACAAAAGTTAGCTGCTAAGAGTTTTATGAATCCCTGAAACGACGTCAAACCGGCATCGTTCACAAAGCGCTCGTAAGTGTTTCCAATCGAGTTCTACAATAGGAAACTTTAACAATTCATGAACATTTGTCTCTTTGTGTGCGTGTGCCCGAACGCCTGTGTTCTCTAATTAGAGAAGAGTGTGAAATGGAAATATAGTGTAACCATGGGGACTGAGAAGCTGCCTGAAGTTAGAATCATGTTATGTAAGATGTTATTTTTGGCTAACGTTTAAACACATTTTACTAACATACACTGTAAATCTGAAAAGTTAACATATTAATGAGATTTACAATGCCAGGCAACACACCTAGCACACATCTGTTAATAGTAAAAGCCAATTGTTGCTTATACACTGTTACTGTAACAGAAGCTCACAGCAAACGCTGCTGAAGTTTCAAAAGGATTTTGCAGGTCTGAAAACCAAACTAGTGAGTTTGAAGATGCTTAAAATCCCCTAGGATTTAAAGTCATGTGAAAAATAATTTACACTCCATTGAATGTAGTTAAATGTAGACGCTAGTTAGAATATCTAACTGGCTTTCTAGACTTGAAGGAATCCACAACTTTGAAAAAAAAGAAAATGGTTTAGCGTGTATCTTACAATGACTGCATAGAAAGCAAAGAGAACAGCACGCCTTAAACATCAGTTTTAAATAGGACAGGTTCCACCTATCTCGAAACACTGAGTTATGAATTTGACATTCTGACACATTTCTATGACACATTTATTGACAATTATTTCCAGACACCGATTCAAAGAAGTGCAAATGTTTACTTGATCATTAAAATTTAAATTAAATAAAATATTCTGCAATAAATCAAAAACTGAAGAAAACCATGAATCAACATATGAACATTACCCGATACTGCTGAAGTGAAGCAGAGTAATGTTTTATTAGAGACACAGCCAAGCATTTTGCAATTTGGCAGAATTTTAAAAGTTTAAATTTCTTCGGTATTGAACAGCAGAAATGAGACTTTCTTGTCAGAGGTTATTTTTGAAAGAAAGAAAAAAACAAGGTGAGAGCTGTTGTTGCGATTATTCAAAAACTTTAAGAAACAAAATGACCATCGATCTTCCTTGATGGGGTGAGGATGATCATGAGAAAGGAGGTAAATTATCTCAAAACTACACGATGGGAGCTTGTTAACGATCTGAAGGCAGGTGGTCCACAACTGGTAACACACCTGCAGGGTCTCCTGCTCAAGAAGGCACAAGTTTGCTGACTTCTAAATAATTTACAGGAGCTATGGAGAAAGTGCTGCAGTTAGAATTCATGCACTAATGCACCAAAATCGAGCTGTTTGGCAACAACTTGACCCGCCACGTTTGGAGAAAGAGAAATGTTCCATGATCCAAAGTAGTCTAAGGAGCTTGGAAAGAAAAGCATCTAGACTTCTTTAAGTTGCTTGAAGACGTTTCACCTCTCATCCAAGAAGCTTCTTCGGTTCTTAGGTCAAATGGTGGAGAGTCCCAGATTTAAACCCTGTGGAAGTGTCCCCCCAAGAGAGACATAGACCCCCTAATGATCCTCTACCTAATCACACGAGCCAAGGTGTGAAAACGGGTGTGGGTCACAATCAGCCAATCAGACTCAGGATGTGAGTGGGCGTTAAGGCGTCTGGGAAGGGATCTCAACACTGGATTATAGATGGCAGACAGTTGGTGTCGTAAACCACCGCCTCTGTTCAAAGATGGTCATTCACAGTGGACATAGATGGCTTATTTCACTCCTCCTTCAAACTATCTGTCCTCTCTGTCCAAAATGTGAACATTGGCATCCTCGAAAGAGTGTCCTTTGTCCTTTAGATGCAGATGGAAAGCCGAGTCTTGTCCTGTGGAGGTGGCTCTTCTACGTTGTGCCATGCGTTTATGAAGTGGCTGTTTGGTCTCTCCAATGTAGACGTCTGGGCATTCCTCGCTATGCTGTACAGCATACACTACATTGTTAAGTTTGTGTTTAGGATTTTTGTCTTTGGGATGAACCAGTTTTTGTCCGAGTTCGTTGCTTGGCCTGAAGTACACTGGGATGTCATGCTTGGAGAAGACTCTCCTGAGTTTTTTTCCGATACACCGGCTACATAGGGGATGACAATGTTGTTACATTCGTCTTTCTGATCCTCCCTAGTTGGGATCCAAAGCACGCCATGTCCACAGTCAAGCACAGAGGTGGAAGCGTTATGCTTTAAGCCTGTTTTTCCTACTAAGGGTACAGAATGACTGCATTACAGAGCCACGTACCAAACAATCTTAACAGATAAACTTCATAACTAAGAACACTGGTGGGTCATGGATGAGTCAAACACACAACAATGTCCTTTCAACTGATGTGGGGCTGATCAGAACTGCACCATTTTATATGTTTGTCACGACACACATTCATCTGACCCATTGTCAGTGTAAAATAATGAGTGTATGCAAGATGCCATCTTCGTGTGATACAGTGAGACACAGCCTTTGTAAAAAATGGACCAGGTGCTATTTGAGGCTGTGAAAAGATCTGAGTTTTGGTGAAAATGCGTTTGTTTGGTGGAGTTGCAAACATTGTCTGAAGTGAGTGCAATTATCCTTGGTGGGTGCATCAGAGCGGTTGTATTTCAGGGTAAATCCAGGGTGATTACCATGTTAGTAAGTTGATGTGCAGCTTTACTCCAGCAAAAGTCAAGGAAGGGTCAGGAATGAACAGACTACTTGACACTCGTGTCTTCACCTTCAATTCCATTTAATTACAACTCCAGATATGAGATAAAACACACTCTCTGTGCTGTCACACCCCAACTGCTGCTATGACACCGTATCAGTGCTATGATCGATGGGAAGAAAAATCGACCACCCAAGACAGCCAAGGGCCATTTACATTTAAATGAGAGTTGGGTTGGCCAATTAGCCCCAAAATAGCAGCAGAGACAGATGGAGGAGAAAAAGTGGCTCTTTCTGATTAAGTTTTACCAGCTGTCAAAGGCCAGCAGGAGACGATAAGGTGGCAAATATTAATATGGCCACAGGGCTCACATTAGGTGTTAAGTATACACCAAGGATGAAGCGAAAGCAAACAAGAATAATCTTAGAAAGATAGCACGATCGTCACAAGCAAAGTGAACACGTAACAGAAACATGTCGTTTCTGCCTCGTGTAGCAGGAGAACCACAGAATAATATTCAGACTGACGTGCAGTTTAAACACTATTGCAAAAGCAGCATTCAGGGACATCTCTTAAATTTTAAAGTGTTTTTCTTTCACCAGCTCTTCAGTAACACATTAAAAAAATACAATAATAAATCCTTACAATAAGAAAACTCATTTCAGAATTTACTTACTAACACATTTTTCACTCTTAATAACATAATTTGTAAGCCATGAAAAGTTTGTTGGTCTTTTCCTATCAAAACACATCTAACTCAGTTGCCTCAAGGTCTTCTTTCAAACGCAGAGCAGAGAATGTCTCATGTAGGGCTGCCACAAACGATTATTTTGACAGTCGACTAGTCACCGATTATTTCTGCGATTAGTCAACTAATCAGATCATGCATCCATTGGATGTAAAACATACAGCTTATTGCACCAGCATGCATCTGCTCTTATATAACTATCATTAGCTTACAGCTTGAAGTGTTTAAGGTATGCGCTAACTAAAAATAAAGACAAGATGATAGTTTATTAAATTTTAATGACATCTGCAGATTGTTTCGGTGGAGTTTAATAAACTCAGCCGTCTGCTCCTTGCTATCTAAAATATAACAGGACACCGGAGTATACTCTCGAGCATCTCACACTTCTGATAATCAGTTGTCTGCTTGACGTTTATTCAGCTGTGTAAAAACTATAACTTTATTTCTCAGCCAAACCGATTTACTCAGGAACAAATAAAATACTTAAAAAAAAAAAGCCAAACAATAACATTTTTAAGTTATCTAAGTGACTTATATTAAATGTTTAACCTGAGTAGCGAAAGACAGCGGTGGGTTTGAAAACGATTTGCCGGGAGTCCGGTGTTCTCACAGGCTCGAGTGAGCCTTGAACCCCGGCTAGCTATCGAGCTAGTGGATAACAGACCTCTCAGAAAACGTCAGAGCGCTTTTGAAAATATGTGGTGTCTTGATAAACTGAGCAGATATTTGAGGTTTACACAGCTACATTCTCGCCTGAAAATATGTTAAACTTTATTTTGTGACCCAAAAAGAATAATAAGAGTAATATTAAAACTAACTAGCTGCCGCCATTGTTGACAAATGCGCTGGGCCGCGCTATGAATTCTGGGACACAGCTTCTTCTTCTTAACGGCAGCTGGCATCCTTGTATATGCAGTGCTGCCATCTTCTGTTTCAGTCCTTTATTACACTCTTAAATACTACTACTTATTCCTGCGTCTTTTGGGATCTTACAAAGCTTCAAACGACGCGTCGACGATTTTAATAGTCGATGTAATCGTGACTAGTCGACTAATCGTGGCAGCCCTAGTCTCATGACAATGACCAAAGTGTAAAATGAAAGAGCGAGATTAAAGCAGCGAGCTTTAAAGCTGCACCTCATGAATAGAAATTATGACTGAATGATGTAGGATGTGAAGAGTTTACATAACAGAGACATGGGCTACAGGAAATTAACAACCTGCCTTGCATGGCAATGTCACCTATTTGAAGCCATGATCTATGTAAAATCATGTCTAAATGTGAAACAGCAGCTGTTTTAGAACTGCTGAACTGATGATATAAGGGATGATCAAAAAATATTAGTAGGTGTTAGGGCTGGGCCATATCATACCGTTCATGGTAATACCGGTATAATGTTGGGCAACGATAAGAAAATGAAATATCGTGATAGAATATGGGTAAAGCGTGCATGCGCAGTGCCTTTGTTTTCATACGCACATGGCGGAAAAAGCATGGCGGCGATGGAGAATGAGGAGGGTGAAAGCGGATCATTGAATGAAACGGATGAACCAGAGTTGGTTTGTAAAAATGCTGCAACTTCAGTGGTGTGGAACTGGTTTAGCTTTCGTCCGTCAGATACACAACAAAGCATTTTTTGGTAGAGCATGCTAGCGGGCCGTCGTTAATACCGTGTTTTTTGGGAAAATACGGCACACTTAAAATCAATCCTTTGATTTTTCTGAAAATCGACCTGGGTTTGGGAGTAGGGATGGGTATTGATAAGATTTTCACGATTCCAATTCCATTTTCGATTCTGTTTAACGATTCGATTCTTTATCGATTCTTTTTAAAAAAGGAGAACACTAAGGTCGATTAGCTTAGAACTTTGTTTTATATCTTCTCTTTGAACAAGATAGAAATTTAGGAGTAACATGGCCTTACAAACCCAACAGTGAGATCTTAAGAGATCCACAGCCTACGGCTCTTCAATGGGGTGTCACAGGGTCCCCAGGAAAATAAATTGTAAATGTAAAATAATAAAATAAATATTCTTCTGTAGCAATAACAAAGTATAACATAACTTATTCTGTAGAAATTACACAAGAATATCCAGTAATGTCCCTGCCTACAATTAAACACATTCACTTACCGAAAATCGGGGGCATCTGCTGTGGCAAATGGGTGCAAGGCTTTGACCACAAACTTAGTCACTGCTCGGTGACATTCGTCTATCCTGGCCTGAAAGGAGACGCTAACGGTAGACTGCAGCGAGAACTGCCAGCATCTGAGCCAGCCAGACTCTGTCTGTCTCATCATGGTCACCTAAATGCACAGTAATGGCAGGTTTTGTAATAAGGCAGATCGCGCTAACATAATATGCACTGTTAGTAGATTATTTACCTGCCGCATTAACGGGAGAGGACGTACAAACGTTACCGCTGCTGCTGGGTTGAGATTCACGAGTCCGGAGCAGAATTAAAAACACGACATTCATTTAAGGTCATCGCGTGTTTTGTGAGCAAATGCTTTTGCATATTCGTAGTGTTTCCTCCCTTAAATAAAATATCTACTTTGCAAGTATTGCAAGTTGCCCTGTTGTCATCCGTTCTCGTAAAGTATAATCAAACTTTTGAGCGTCTGAGCCGCCGTGTTTCCTGCCAGGTAAATGACGCTCCACAACGTGGTGACGTCATTCGGGGCGACTGGAATCGATAAGGGAATCGTTTGCAAAAATGGCAAACAATTCCAAGGAATTGAAACAGTGGGAACCGGTTCTCAACAAGAACCGGTTTTCGATACCCATCCCTATTTGGGGGTACATGCTTTGGAATTTGTACGTGCTTTTTGCAGTTTGTACGTGTTTGTACTCTAGGGGCCACCGTATATATTTATATATAAACATATATAAATAAAACCACTTTTTTTTTACATTAGTAATTCCTTTTGTGCATAATTTTATATTGTTGTTAATAATAAATTAATTAAAGCAACAAAACAACCTGAAGAGCCGGTTGGGAGCCGAAAGAGCCGGCTCTTTTTAGTGCGCCGAACCAAAAGAGCCGGTTCTCTAAAAAGAGCCGGAATTCCCATCACTATCACATATGTGGCAGATACAGACCGGAGTGGGCTTGGCACTACATGTTTGCAACCTCGCTTAAAGGTAGAAGGAAAAGTCTTCCAGTACTGACAACCTTCTCTTCTTTGAAAGTGACCTGGTAGCAAACAAACTGAGCTTAACAGAAATTCAGATCTTTGTTCATTTCAGAAAAGTCTACAATACATTTTAAGTGAGAACAAGATGTGGGTGGAGAGGCCTTGAGATCATTCTCACTGTTGCTTTGATGTTGCAAAAAGGTTCCCACCCAGTTCAATAAGCCTGGAGATAATGAGATACACCCTTTTACTAACCTGAATGGAATCACTGGAGACACAAAATCCATGGGGCCACTGTTTTCTAATCTCACTTGATCTTCATCCTCTATGGGGGTCTCTCTGCCAGATAATTGACTTTAGCCTTCAATAAGAAACCATTTGCTTTTTTGCGCTCAGCTGCTATCTCGATAATTCAGCAATCCGGCACTGAAATTGTCCTGTTAATATTCGCTCTGAGTTTTGCGTCTATAAACAGTCTTGATAATTCAGGCCATGAGGCTGTAATTGCAGCCATTATCATCTTATTACAAACCAAAGCTGAGGCGAGTGAGTTTTTTCAATTTTACATTAATACCCACTAAAACAAATGTACAAGTGCAGCATTTTTCAGTGAATCCTGGAGAAATCCACCACTGTGTCAAGGCATCCCCCCACCCCCTACCTCCACCCTCTTCTCACACTGTATGTATAGATGAGAACAGCTCCCCCGTGGAAACTCATTTCAGCGGCTTGTATGTGAAATCAAATTCTTTCTGTCACCACCTAAACCTCAAGGACACGGTGAGTGTTGGAGGGTAGACTGACTGGTACATCAGAGGACTTTGTTTACAGTTCAGCCAATCCTCTGAAGATATCACCGAACATGATTCCCAGCAGAACCATTTAACAGCAGATGATTACATTTTGGCCCTGGTTTGTATAACATATAAACATGTTTAAATGACGAGTGGGGTAAAATGAGCAGATTTAGCTGAGTTTAACAATGCTGTGTTTACTAATCTGAACAAACCAACAACAGCTTGCTTCATAATCATTTCCAGATACACTGATCATTATCCAAACTAGTTTGAGATGATCTTAGCTTCTTGATATGGTGAAGCAACAATCAGTGCGCTGTAGCCATAAAGGGATGGACGCTGTCAGCAACGATTCTCAGCTAGGCCGTGGTTTTAAAATGATGCTCAGACGGTATTAAGGGCCCAGACTGTGCCAAGAAAATATCAACCACACCACTACACCACCACCAGTCTGAACCACTGATAGAAAGCAGGAAGGATCCATGCTTTCATGTCATTTCTACCAAATTCTGACAGTACATGTCAAAGTTACAGGTCAAGTGGTTATTTGAGTTACTGTTACCTTCCTATCAGTCCCCCATTCCCCTCTGATCTCTGGCATCAGACATTGTCACAAACTGGATTCACTCACTGGATATTTTCTTTTATTTTAAAAATTATTTTTAATCCCTGGAGATGATTGATTGGGAAAAAAATCCACAGTTCATAAATAGTTTCTGAAATACCCAAACAAGTTCACAATCATGCCGCGTTCCAAGTCACTCACGTCACCGTTCGTCCTCATCCCGATGCTCAATTTGAACTTTAGCATGTTGCTGTCACCATGTCTACATGCCTGAATATATTAGACTACTGCCTTGTGATTGACTTATTAGATATCTGCATTAATAAGCAGCTGAACAGATGCACCTAATAGGTTTCCAGTGAGTGTATACCACAATATAAAATTCATTAATCGCCTCTATTGCACAGACTACTGACACGGACAGAGATAACTCACTAACATTAGTAAAAATTCATTTTTATTTCCTTATTCTGTTAATTTAATGATTAATGAATTAGCCTACCTTATGAAACCTACCTTGTGGAGGGCTTTAAACTTAACAAGGTAACGTCGCTGACAACAACACATAATGTCGGACTGGTTCTTTTAGTTTTTCTTGCTTGTTCTGAAAAACAGACGAGGATCCGGTTTTTGTGCCTTACCTTATCAATGTGCGGGTGCCAGTACTCGTCGTGTTGGGTCTTGGCTGTCGTGCTGTTGATCCTGGAGAAGAAGGTGGGCTTGGTGAGGTACATCAAAGCTGGGTCCAAACCAAACGTCTGAGCGATAACTTCCTGGATTCGCCCACGCACATTTCTACCGGGGAAAAACAGACACAATATGACAGGTTGAAAGCTCTGACTTTATTTCTTCAAACAGAATGATTTATGACACCGTCAGGCAGCGCTGCTCGAGCTTTTAAAAAAATATCCCAAATAAAGCTCTGCAGGGCTCAACAAGCACTGATATTTACACAAACGCTCGAGCACTAAAACTGCTATTAGCAAAAGGTTTGTGACAATGTTCAGTCATTTTAGTTCTGTGTTACTTTTTAATAATAGAAAGGTTGTATGTGCACATTGGGAACAATGAAACCTAAATATGTGTACATCTAAATGATGTAATAGTTGTATATTATCGATGCAAATAAAACAGGACATGTATTAACAACTAACATTGCGTATGTCACAATTTTAAAAATTCAGGTGTCTCTTTTTGGTTTAAACTCTAAAAATATACAGAAAGATTTTTAATAACGGTTCCTTCATCACCTGTAAAGCTGGAAATCCTCTTGTGTGAATACATCCTTGAGCCGTTCCCCAAAATACCTGCAGTCACATCCCCACCGCACAACCACAGGCAGGTCCAGACACAGCCAATCAGAGACACAAACACAGAGAGGAGGACGGGGGGGAAACAGAGCAGAGGAGATGGGATCTGTTAGGAGAAATTAATATTTCACAGCACAGTGCGCTATTATCCAGACAGGTATTCCCACCCAACCGTCCAAACGCAACAGATTCTGAACATCTGACTGTTTCGCATGAGGAAGTCCCCAGCTGAGGGGAGGCTAATAGGGTGGGAAGTGAGCTGGGAGTACCACCGTCACTGTTTCCTGATTAAAGTCAGCCAGATGGTCCCTGAGGATCTCGTGTCAGCCACCTGCGCTATGTGACTAGAGAGCGACGGAAGGAAACTGAGGCAGAAAACTGATTGTACCAGCGGTGATGAATGAGATTCGTGCAGGTCGCTGAACCTGGAGAGTTCAGCTCACAGAGTCCGTCATCATTAAGATTGATTGTCAACTCGATAGTACGACTAGATTTCTGCACATGATGTTGTAGGCGGTTCCTGCTAGGGAACAAACTGGAAAAACCTTGTAGACATAAGTACTGAGTGTCTAGGGCTGTAAAATGAAGCCAATGCAGAAGCACCAAAATCTGCAGTTCCAAAACGGAGTCAGTCCCCATAAATCAGCATGTTAAAGTGTTTTCAGCCTGGTATGTAACACAGTTTTGCCTTTATGGATAGTTTCCCCATTCATAAAAACGAACAGTCTATGTTTGTTACACAGTTTCTGTGTCGATCTATAGAAGAACAAATAAAAAAACTGATGTACTTTCCCACCTGTATACGTTAACAAACTGTTTTCCCATCGACAAGGCTCCAGAGTGCAGGTCCAGTATGGAGGCCTGCAGGGTACAAACAAAAAAACTGGAATGTGTGCAAATAACAACAAAAAACAAGTCAGCTGAACAAATAATTCCAAAGTGTTGATGTGCACTGGTACAAGCATGACACAGTGACCGTTTCAAGGGTCAACACTGATCCCTCAGTGGCCTTTTTGTGGCGTTCTCCCTCTGCCCTTTACTTGTTATTGCTTATCAACTCCTCGGGGACACTGATCTGAAAATAAGTCATTTTCAAAGAAGTCTCTCTGTGGCTTCCCCTCGGTTCATGTGAGTGTCTTAACACTCCATAAACAGCTCCTTTATTGGCTGTGGACCAGGCCTGGGGGGAGTGGAAAGCATTACTGGAGAGTGCCCGGAACATCCAGGCAGTCCCAGTTTCATCTTCCACAGCAAAAGAGCCAAAGCTCTAGTTATTGCTCAAGCCTGCCCTCAAGTGCTGAGAGGGCCCATTACAGCAGTGGTGGTTTCTACGTTCATACTGGAGTATTATTTCATTCACATCCAACAAAAACACAGATGTAATAACTACAGCACATACACATTCCTGTTGTTGAACAGGCTTACTAGAACTGCTGATAAAACTTCATTAGACACTAATTCCTAATAAATGTGCCACATACCAATTAGTTTTCTAAAAACTACAGTGCCCAGGTGTTTAAGAAAACAGTTTAGACTTTCTCAAAAGAAGCCATTACATACCGAGTCATTTACATATCACACAGCCCATGACAAATTCAATGATTTTTTTATTTAAAGAAAAACAAAAAAACAGCTGGATTTCCTTCTGTTCCCCTGTCAGCTTTTTCTTTTTTTTTTTAAAGACGGATGGGTTATTCAAAAGCTCTGCTCACACTCCCAGATGGATGTAGACAAATGCATACATTAATCATCCGAACAGTGTGGGATCATTTTGACGTAAAATACAAAGTTGAAGGGAGATGGCTCATAGTCACCCTCAGTGTTCATTTACCTTGTTGTATTAAAGCTTGCCCTCTGCAGATTGCTGCTTTGCAACAAAACCCACAATAAAGCAGTCAAACAAATACTGACTTTTAAGCTTTAAAGAATTGTTTTTGCCTTATAAACTGTATTTCCATCTATATTTGCACATTTCAATAAATCCCTGTGCCCAGTTCTCGTTTTCCTGGCAAAAGAAAGAAAAATGTGTCTCTTAAAACAAATGTTTACATTTTTCTTGTTTCCGTTATTGTTCTCTATATTGTCCTCTGCTGTCCACTCTTCTTGTCATTGTTTGTTCTAATATGATGTCATCACTGTTTTTGTCCTTTTTGGCTGTAAATAGTGTCTGTATGTTTTTACTAACTTGTGTGTAACACCAACCTGCCAGAGGGTCTGCAGATGGAAATTAAGGGTATAGGCTATAATCATTTGCATTTGTTAAAATGTTCATTAATATGCATTGTCCCTCTTTCTAAATAAGATAAGATAAGATAAAATTAAATTAAACTGTGTGGTCTGAAATTGGGTTGCATATAAGCATCCACATACCTGTATAACATTTTTGTCACTATGATCCAGGTGTGACAGTCTTACTAGACTGAACCTACTAATGTATCAGTTTCAACATGACAGTATGAGAGGATCCCATCTTACTAACTGGGTAAAGTTTCTGTCACTACTAGGGCTGCCACGATTAGTCGACTAGTCACAATTACTGATTTAATGGTCGACGCGTCGTTTGAAGCTTTGTAAGATCACAAAAGCCGCAGGAATTAGTAGGATTTAAGAGTGTAATAACGGACTGAAACAGAAGATGGCAGCACTGCATGTACAAGGATGCCAGCTGCCGTTAAACCCCGAAGAAGAAGAAGTAGCTCTGTCCCAGAATTCATAGCGCAGCCCAGCTCAGTTTCCAACAATGGCGGCAGCTAGTTAGTTTTAATATTACTCTTACTATTCTTTCTGGGTCACAAAATTAACGTTTAACATATCTTCAGGCGAGAATGTAATTGTGTAAATCTCAAATATCTGCTCAGTTTATCAAGACACCACACACAAAAGGGCTCTGACGTTTTCGGAGACATCTGTTACCCACTAGCTCGATAGCTAGCCGGGGGCAAGGCTAACTAGAGCCGGTGAGAACACCGGACTCCCGGCAAATCGTTTTCAAACCCACCGCCGTCTTTCGCTACTCAGGTTAAACTTGATATATAAGTCATTTAGATAACTTAAAAATGTTATTGTTTGGCTTTTTTTAGTATTTTATTTGTTCCTGAGTAAATCGGTTTGGCTGAGATTAAAGTTATAGTTTTTACACAGCTGAATAAACATCAAGCAGACAACTGATTATCAGAAGTGTGAGATGCTCGAGAATATACTCCGGTGTCCTGTTATATTTTAGATAGCAAGGAGTTTATTAAACTTCACCGAAACAATCTGCTAATTTCATTAAAATTTAACAAACTATCATCTTGTCTTTATTTTTAGTTAGCACATACCTTAAACACTTAAAGCTGTAAGCTAATGATAGTTATATAAGAGCAGATGCATGCTGGTGCAATAAGCTGTATGTTTTACGTCCAATGGATGCATGATCTGATTAGTCGACTAATCGCAAAAATAATCGGTGACTAGTCGACTATCAAAATAATCGTTTGTGGCAGCCCTAGTCACTACTAATAAAAAATGATTCTGTCATGTTCCTCTAATACTTCTGTATCTATAAAGAGACTGAAATGTCTATAAAATGAAACTTTACATGACAGCATTTACCAGGATAGGATGAATTTCACAACACTGCACATGAATGCACTCTCATTACAAGTTATAGGACCCATGTGTAAATATCAAACTGGCTATAAAAATATACCAGCCATGATACAAAAACTCTAATGCAACATACAATCAACACTCAAGCTGAGTAAACAAGGTGGGAGTGGATGTTTTGGAGTGACGTCCATATTTCTCATGTTAGTTTTAACTTCAAAGGCTGTTTGTTAATATAGTTCATGCTTTATTAGTATTAAAAACACAAACCACCCATTTAATCCTGTATAAATGCACTTGTTGAAAGCTTGCTGTCTCAGAGACAGCCGGGTTATCCCTGCTTCACTGTCATGTTATTCCAACAGCATTATTTGGGGATATACTCACTCCTCCCTCTGACCCAGCCAGAGCCAGCCCCCTCTCAGCCAACCTGTGTGCCAGAGACAAAAACACAGAGAATAATTCAGCTGCACTGCAAAACACAGAAGATGATGAAGGGGAAAAGCACAAAGGTAGCAGGGAAGGGAGGGAAATGAGACACAGCGCTCTCAGAATGACATTGTTTACCTCCTGAGTGTCTGAGCCTCCTCCCTCGTCACCACGGCATCTGTGACAGCACGGCCACACTTCTGAGGGGTGCATCCTGAGGAGAGGACAGCCAGGAGAGGTTTTCAAAAACAACAGGAGCATAAAGATAATTGTCAGTAGACAGGGAAAGTGGGTAATAATAAAAGCAGTACTGCCAAAACATGTCCAGTCTTACTTCCAGATTCTTGACTGGTATAATTTCTTGCTTAAAGCTTCTCACTTCATTATCTTTAGGCACTGGAGAGGCACAGTTTGAGCTGTGGGCAGCCCTCATGTTTAAGAGAGAACAAATACAGATGCAAGCCTCGATCAATTATCCATGACTTCTGGGAATGCAGATTATTAACAGTTCTTCAAAAGTGGCACATGATATGCTCAACTTCTGTTCTACAACACACCAGTACAGTACCACTTTAGTACACAACTGGACAGGACAGCAGGCTCCATATCTCCCAGTTTGAGTGTATATCATTAAGACAGCATTATATATCACAAAGAAACCTGAACCTGGACTATGACTGCTAAACCCTTAGTGATGGAACAGAGCACTGCCTAATGAGGTTAGATGGACTTTTGTCATTTTATTTAATATTGTTTGTTTAAAAAAATGCAAATGTATAGAAAGTCTTTGAACTTATACTCTTGGAATAACAGACAGAATTATTTGCCGTCAAGATATTTGATTTGCTGAAATGCTTAGCAGCTAGATTGACTATTTTGCTAGAATAGATTAAACATTATCAGGCTCCTCCTCCTCATCCCTACGAAGAATAATATTTTTTTAAAAACAATACTGAAACTAATAATAAAACCTAAGCTAAAACTTAACACTAAACTAACACTTAACACCATAAAAATACTAGCAACTGCCAGTACTACCCCTCAAAACTTGACCTCTGACCTTGAGGTCGCTGAGATTCGAACTTGTCTGAGATTTTGGTATCAATTTGAAGCTCTTCCGTCACCTCGTTCTCCAGCTATCCCCTTCACAAACTTAGGTGTCCTCTGCCTGCCCAAGCAGCAGGGTTACAACAATAAATACTGAAGTGAAACTAGAAAATCCACTCTAGAAGCTAAACTGAATTAAAAAGAAAGTCAAAATAAAAACTAGAATAGGTCAGATTTCCACTGACATCATACAAAGAAAAACGTAAAAGAAAACAAAAAAAACTTTCTAAAACTGAGCATTTCGAGTTTTCGCTTACAGGGATTACTTACACACATGTTGACAAAAGTTTTTAACTTCATCATGTAACAGTAGATATATGCCAGAAAATAAAGAAAAATAATAGATTCTTTTTTAATAGAGTGATCAGTGCTATAAGTAATAAAAGAAATCACTTATTGCCACATTACTCACAATCCAAGTAGCAGCAGATTTCCAAACAGTCTGTCACTCATTCCAAAACAGGGGGATGTTGACTCTTAGCTGTATTCTTTTTACCGTGATAAAGGCCTAAGCACAGATGCAGCGATACAAACCACAAACACACCGATGGCCGCAATTAGCATATTTGGGTACAAGTACATAAATTTGGGGCGTCACCTTACGCACTGTAGCTTTGTAGAGCCTTGTAAAGAGATGTGCAAGAGATACTGTACTATGCTGCCATCTAGTGGATGAAACCTATGCTGTTTTAAAATCAACCATTTGAGAAATTTTAAAAAAGCAATTGTGAAAAACTAATAATAACAGTTCCAGTTTGATTTTAAAGCCAAAAATGTGCTGCTGGATTAAAATGTTATTCATTAACTAGACAGAGCCTCAACCCTGTCATGTTTACACAGCACAGGAGTGTCAGCTGATTAGCTGACATTATGCAGTAAGAACAGGAGCCTTACCTGGGTAGCGTTTGTAGTTGTCATAGTCTTCAGAGCACTGGACGCTGTAGACTCTGGGCTGAGGTGCGACCAGCTCCCCTTGGCTGACCAGAGTTTCTGTGACGTCACTGTCCAAAGAGGTCATGTACAGCCACGTTGCCGCCCCACATGCAGACAAAGCGACCAGCAGCAAGGCCACAAGCAAACGGGACCCCCGCCATGACGATCCTTGCCTCAGCGCATTACCTCTGACCAAGACATAGAAAAGCTCCAGATAATTAGCTGAAGTTGAATTCTGAGAGAACTTCCATAACATGTTTAGATGAACTAAAGCCATTTCTCTCTCAGGTAACAGTTAGAGGGATGTACTGAGTAATTATTTGACTTCTAAAAAGATTCCCACATTTGTGTGTATAATAGGAAAATCTGAGATTGTATTGTTTCATACTTGTTTCCATTTCTAATGCACAGAAACTACATAGCAAATTCAAAACAAATGACATTCTTCATTAAATGTCATGGCTAAAGAAATATTAGCTTGAAATAACAGTGAAATACATAATTATGTGGCTATAAATGAAAAACTGCCTTAAATTGATGAACAAATAGTTGAAGTAGTGAAATCTATCAGTGGAAACTAAATAACACTAATAACATCAAAATTCTGGGATATTGATCTGGTCAGTTAATTAGTTACAACTGGTTCATTAGAGGAACCACAGGTTTTACAGGTAGAGGCCACTGACATTTTCCCCCATCTTATCTGTCTTATCCCATCTATTTCTGGCTGTTTTGTTTTTTTTTTTACTAGTTTTGCATTCCACACAGCTTCAAGAGCATGAAGGAAATTGCATGGAGACAGGTAGGAACTCTAGACAGAGCCATAGAAGCTCCTTAACCCACAGATGAGAGCAGGTTCCCCCAGAGCCCATGTGACATGTGTGAAAGACTCTGGTGAAGCCGTGGAAAACATTACGCTGCCTGTAACGTTTTTCAGAATGACCGGTTTGGGGGTGGGTCAGTGACAGTCTGAGGAGGCAAATCCATGGAGGGATTTAGGTCTATTGATCTAAATCCAGTAGAACACCTCTGGGACGTTATCTTCGGTCCAATCCTTGCTGCCAGTTCACACCTCAGATTGTGCAGGAGCTCAGTGATGCCCTGGTCCAGATGTGGAACGAGCCTGCTGCGTTTTTTCCCCACTTAGATTTTTTGGGGTTTCTTTGATCTCTGTAGGTTGATCATTTTCATTTCTATCAAACAGCTGGCATCCTTTCACTCCTAACACATTACCCAGTCCATATCAGTGTTGTGACATGATTTTTTTCCCCCAGTGAGTTGTGATGTGTTTTCAAAGTGTTCCTTAATTTATTTTTAAGCAGTATATATGCAGTGTACATATACATATAATACATGCTTAATGACGAAGTTTTTAGTTGGGGCTGGATCATTGTTGAACCGGGCATTAATACTCAGTCAATAAATGTCACTACATAATTATGTGAAATGCAAATATTATGTGCATATTATTAATTCACTTATGAGAAAACTGTGTACAGGAAAGCACAACTTCAAAGTATTTGGTTCACCTGAACACTATACCTGTGTTATTTTAACATTAGCTTAGCATTTAGCCAGCTGACGTTTCATCGCGGTCAAACACGGTGACAGCACCTGACTGGCACACACTCCCCTTTCACACCGTACAGCTGTGCACAGGTGAGCACATTAGCACGTTTTTTTTGTTTGTTTTTTTTAAGCTCACCTTTTAATTTTCTTCTCTATCTCGGCTGCATTCGCACCCTTCGCGTTTCTTTGCCGTACTGGAGCCATTCCACCTTAAAACATCTACTACGTAGCATTTAGAAACGCATACAGTCACACACGGCCGCAGTCTCTTGCCTTCTTCCACTAAACCATACCGCTCACCCCGCCAACAGCTTGTACAAGCTCCCGAAACTCTCTACTTCCTGCTTGCCCCGTATAATCCAATCCTATTGGCTCCGGGGAAGGGAAAGCCTTTTTTCTATTGGACCACGTTCGGGTCTCTTTGAGTTGCACTTACAGAGCATAGCTAGGCTACAGTGTAGGTAGCTCGGCTGTTATCATCATTTTGATAGTAAACAGTAAGAGAACGGGCTTACGCCACAATATTAAGAACACCAATAAAGGACATTTTATCTGTGATTAAAGTGTACAAGTGAGTGGGGCTCTGTATGCATGCAGAATGAGCTGTCCACCTTGGCCTAAAGGGAAGAAAGTGGTGCACCTGGACTTAAAAGGTGCTCCTCCACGAGTTGAATACCTGCACAGGGTAAGCTTCCACTCGGGTCTTGCTGCAACATGAACAGTATTTACAGTTCTGTCACTTTTTAGTTCCCCATGTGTGTTAACATCCTCAGCTGATCGAGCTCTTCTCTGAGCTGGGAGTGGATGGCCTGCTGGTGGAGTATGAGGATGTGTTTCCTTATGATGGGGAGCTGAAGCTGCTCCAGGCAACAGCACAACCTGCTTACAGGTGCAGTTTGGGGATCTAGTGCTTCTTAAATAGTTTTTACTGTGTGTGGATTTTTAATCTCTTTTCATAATAAAAGATCCTCTAATATAATCATAACCCTCCCTGTGTTTGATAGAGATATTTTAAGTGCAGACTTGCTGTAGAAATGCTTTGGTTTATCAGACTGTCTGATTTTTGCGTGCTGTACTTTCAGCCGAGATGAGGTGCTGTCTATGCAGGAATTCGCCAGATCCAAGGGGATGGAGGTGATCCCACTCGTGCAGACATTTGGTCACATGGAGGTGAGGTGTGTCGCATGTGGCTCAATTTTAAGATGGGAGTTCTGTGTCGCCCCTGCGCTCATCTCATCTCTGTCATAGTTTGTGTTAAAGCACCGATCCATGTGGCACCTAAGAGAGGTGGCACACTGCGTGGGAACCCTGAACCCCCACAGAGAGGAGGGGGTGAAGGTGGTGATGGAGATGCTGAGGCAGGTAGTGGAGTTGCATCCGGGGCTCAGCACGCTCCACATTGGAGCAGATGAGGTGAGGGGTCGGTCTTCAGGGGGGAACTAGTTGTTTTTGTATAACTGAATCTCTTACATTCGTCTTCGCATCCTCAAGGTGTACATGCTGGGTGAGGGCGAGGAGTCCAAATTGTGGCTGGCTTCACCTGGGCGTACAGTGGAGCAACTGTTCTTAAGTCATGTGACCAAGGTGGCCAGGGCTGTCAAGGAGGCGTGGCCTCATATGACCATCATAATGTGGGATGATATGATGAGAGGCATGAGCCTGGACACACTGAAAGGTGACGTGATTTTCAGGGTAGTTTGAAGTTCTTGTACGTGTACGGGTCTAACTACTGTCTAAAACCACTTTGCAATAAAGTTAGTACAAAAAAACATTTCAGACTCTTGTGCTAAAACTGTACAGTATAAATGATTTGTATTTATTTATGATAAAATATTCTTAATTACTGTTTTTTTTTTTTAATCCATATGGAAGCCAGTGGTTTAGTGGGACTCGTCCAGCCTATGTTGTGGGACTACACCCCAAACCTGGATGTGTCCCAAACTGGTAGGTAAAGTACACAGATGTACATTATCAAACAGTGCACTGCAAAACTATTGACTTAAGACTAATAATTCACCTTCTGTAGGTTTTCTTTTTGCTAGTACAGAATGTTTTCAAATGCAGAAGCTTTAAGAACTTGATATCAATGAGGGGTAAAAATGAACAGAGTAAATACAATCAAAAATATGTGACCTAATGATGATTCAACATGTTATCTTAAATTGACTGAGCTTGTTTTGCTAATTTAAGTTGAAATTCTGAATGGCCATTTTTACATTTTAAAGACTTGGGAAAAATTCAACCTATATGTGCACTTTATTCATTAAGTTACATTTGTAAGTAGAATAAACACTGAATATTCTCAAACTATGTTTTTCAGTGTCGCTGCTGGAGAAGTACTGTAGTGCCGGTATGGCAGATCTTTGGGCAGCCAGCTCCTTTAAAGGCTCCACCAGTGTTTACACCTGTGTGACCAGCACGCAGAGACACCTGGATAATCACCTGCAGTGGCTGAAGGTGGCTGCTTCTTTGTCTCCTGCTGTAAATATAAAGGGTATTGCCATCACAGGCTGGCAAAGGTAAGAAGCAGAGGACGTTCTCCACGGAGTAAAAGGAAAATAAGATGTTTATGTGGGCCATTATTTACCCTTTATCAGGTATGACCATCTGTCAGTGCTGTGTGAGCTGATCCCAGTGGCTATTCCATCACTAGCAGTCTGTCTCCAGACTCTCCTTCACGGACAGTTCAGTGCTGAGGCCCAGAGCAAAGTAACCGGGAAGCTGGGGATCTCATCAGTGGAGGTGGAGACCATGGGAATGTGAGATTTAACACCGTTGTAATAAACAACACCATCACTGTATCTATGTATGCATCTCCAAGCTAACAGGATTTTATTCCCCACGGCCCTCAGGACATGTGTAGCTGACACAGTGTTCCCAGGAAGGAGGCTGGCTGAGTTAATCGTGGAGCTCAATGCACTCCTCAATTCAGAAGATATAAGATTTTTTGAAAACGGCATGTAAGTTATGGGAAATGATCATAACATTTCATTTTAAATGGAATTGAATGCCAATTCAGCCTCACGTCTGTAGACTAGCATCTACGATTTGTGCACAGTGTACCACTTTATTAAGGATATTTGTGTGCTGCGAACATGAACTAAAATTTAGTCAGTCATGTCGTTATTGAACAACAGTTAGTTTCAGTGAGATGTGGGAATGGATTAAGTCTTTAGACAGATTTTAAAACATTCTAAAAAAGTTATTAAAAAATATTTATATGTGTTGCTACTTGCTACTGTTGCTACTGTTACAATTACTACAAGAAAGCCAGATATGTTATATTTTTGGTATAGTGCACGGGCTACTTGTTAGCAGTGATGTAAGCTATGCTGCTAAGTTTATAAAATGAAGTCTAAATATGAAGCCATCGTAAAACAAATTTCATTTTTACATTTTAGGTTTTGGACAATTAGCTTTAAAGGTTATACTACAATTTTTTCATTCTTCGTTTGATCTTTTTTTTTTTTTTACTTTAGTTAGAGCCTGCTTTTAGCTAGCAAGCTAACATTAGCGCTACGTATAACTTAGAAATATGAAGCTAACAGGTGCCAAATATATTTTTATTAGAGATTTGTTGAGAGTTATTTTTTTCCAGTGTAGAGATTTAACTATATGCTTGTGTTTCTGCAGGTTTGTGAGAGGATGGTTCAGCCCATACCAGCGGCAGAGGAAAACTGTTACCCCTCTAATCACCATGCAGATTCACAACCAAGCATCCCTGTGAGCACACCTTCCTTATGTTTTACCAAAATGTGGAAAATTAAAAATACACAGAATATGCAGTCATAGTAAAAAGAAAGTACAGCATGTACAAGATATATTTAAAAATCCTTAAAATTAGGCAACTAGAACCTCAATTAAACTATATGATATATGTGTCATGATATTTAACAAAAGCTAAGCCAAAATGAAGAAGCGGTGTGACCCTGTTTGGCCAACAAGGACTTTGTAATCCTACATGTATGCTGAGGTCAGAGCCAAAAGCGATTTTTCGTAGACTCTGTGCAGCTAATGGGATCGCTCCATGGTGACCAATGAGAATAATTCAGGTTTAGGGCACTTCACAACAGCTTCACTTTTCAGACCCAGAAGTTTGGAGCATGTTTTATGCTGTCAATAAACCACAGAGAGATCATTTCTGACATGATTTTGTGTGACAGTGGTAGCAACACACCTATCTAGGTAACTAGTTACCAGAGCCAGTCTACAGAGAATGTCTTTATTTCCTGAAATTCTCAAAGGGATGCTCAGAAGATATGAAGTGACGCAATTCTAATGTCCTTATGATGCTCTTTTACCCATAAAATCTAACAGGACTGGCTTAATGGCACCAGTTTCCTGATAATAAATGCAACAGATGTTGGGAAAAAAATGTACAAAAAGGAGCTTGCTGTGGTGCCAGATAGGCTTGAAGTCCTTAATGCAAGAACGAATGTTTTACAGCAGTTACAGTTCTGTGAGAAAAACCTAGAGATGAAACTACATCTGCTTTACTGATATCTTCTTCAGAAATCACAAAGAAAACAGACAGAAAATTTGTTTTACTTCTACAAGTTACTTGTTTTTGGGCTATAGTTAAAAAGGGCCCCTGTAAGTAAGTGCTGCCATGAAACTCATATTTTGTGGTTCCATTTATATGTGCTAAGCATGTGCAGAATAGAACAGTTACTTAAATCGTTAGCTCAGCCTGTGAGCTAGCAAGTCTTAACCTTAGTCTGTATGGCTTTAAACTCTCTTCCGGTCACGTTGCAGGTATTTGGCTACATTACAGCAGAAGGTGGAGGCAGTGAGAGAGGAGATGGCAAGTCTCTACCCAGATTCAACAGTCCAGGAGTGGATAGAGGAACACGTCAGCCCTGTAACAGCTCCTCTTCAGAGGATAACAGAGGATGTTGCAGCCTGTTTGAAGGAGATGGTGCCATAGAATCACTTTTCCGTCTTTGACATTGCTGATTAATTCACATAAAGCCTTCCTAATTTCTGCCACACACTGGCACTAAAGTTCAAAGGAGTGATTTTATATAGGGTTCTACGCTTATGTGAGAGTAAACTGCTATATGTAAATGGAGCTACATGTAACAATGACAATAAAATCAAACCCTAGTTTAAAAAAAACAAAGTGTTTATTCCCTTAAAGCAGCACACATTTGAACTTGGAATGAGACAAAGTTTGACAAAAGCACAAAAGTCTTTTCCTGAGATTCAGTCTTTGGTTCACTTAAAAAAAAAAAAAAAACAACAACAACAGGTAAAGGTTACAAGATAGACAAGAATGACGTCAAAGCATTTGACACATAATTCACTCTTGACTAAGCTCAGAAGATCCTTCATGCTCAATTACAGTTTACACATGCATTCATCTGGATTGTCTACTGGGTTCAAATAAACACGCAAAAAGACAATTATGAGCGCGGTGGTCCAGAAAACTGTGGGAAAAGCACTTTCCTGAGGCTCACATACACAAACACTCAAATTCAGTAGGAAGGCACGGGAAATCTGTAATCTGGAGTGTGCTCTCAAACAGTAATTAGCTCAAAGATGATGAAATAATACTCGCTTAAAGAAGACTCCACTTAGAATGTAACAAAAGGGAAATAAAAAGGTCTGTTCCAAGATTGTGAACATAACTGAATGGTTGTATTACCAGTAAAAATACAAACAAGGAAGACTGTAAGTAGAAACTAAGGGTTACTTTCCCTGCTGTTCCACATGCATGCACATGCTTAGAGTTTGCTATATATTAAGGCCCTTGCACAAACCTCACCCTCTGTAATGCCTCTGCATTGCTGCAATGCCCCTAACTAAATCTCCCTTACATTAGAGTAACACTACACTTCAGACAGATCACAGCTAGTCTGCTTCATCTGAGTCGGTGCTATTGTCTTGAGAATCTTCATCCTCTGCGTCCCCGTACTCAGCCTCATACTCCTGCTGCTGACGTTTCTGCAGTTCCTCCAGTGCCAGGAAGCGCTTGAGCAGAGCAGCCACTGCCTCCACATCACTGAGGAGTAACCAGAGTGTAGAAAACAGATCCAAATAAATCCAAATATTAATACAGTGTATTCATAAATAAATGTTCATCTCAAATCGTAGTAATCAAAGTCTTGTGGTACTTTTTGTGCAGGGTATTATTAGCCATCACGTCTCGATAGCTAATTAGCATGCAACAATAATTCCTGTTAGCAATCTTAAAGTGAACACCAGAAAGCAAACAGTGTGTCTTTTCTGTCCTGTCTCCCACACCTCACCACCAACCGGACGTGGCAGATGGCTGAGCCTGGTTCTGCTGCAGGTTTCTTTCTGTTAAAAGGGAGTTTTTCCTTCCCACTGTGGTCAAGTGCCTGCTCATAGGAGGTCATATGATTGTTGGGGTTTTCTCAGTGTCATTATAGGGTCTTTACTTTAAAATATAAAGCGCCTTGAGGTGACCATTGTTGTGATTTGGCGCTGTAGAGATATAATTGATTTGAACTGATTTAAACGGTGAAGACAGGCAACTCATTTAATGTTTATATAACACTTGGCACACACATCTACTTGGTGGTTTGTTAGCTAAAATAATTAAAATCTAATAGAACTGTTTTGGAGTCAATTCTGTGTTCTTTGGTTTTTGTTTGAACTGTGTAAGAGAGCTATTGATTTATTTATTGATGAGGGCAGGCTGAATAACAAACATCTATCTGTAGAAGTCAGCACAGTTTAACAGCAACATAAATTCTAGCCTCTAGATTGGCCACGAAATAAATCAATGCAGGAAGGATCTCTTATACAGTTGTTGTGTTTTACCTGCGAGCCCCCTAATAAACTGCTAGCTAATCATGTATTAACTGCAAGTTTTAATTTTATGGGCTTAATATACTGAAAATCTGAACATCAAACCTCTATTTTATCTTTCATCTAGCAACAACTTCATACTAAATCAGATCCTGTGCTGAACTGTCAACTGCCGGTGACCTACCTGCGTCCCCCGAGCGTGGCACTCTGAGTGAGGGGGTAGGAGAAGCCTGCAGCCAGCTTCAGCATCAGCAGATAACCTTTTCCCAAATAACGCACCCTTTCCTCCTGTACGCAGATATCGCACAGCTGGTCCAGATCCAGCACAACTGGGAGATGGAGAGAAAAAAACACAATGGTAAGATCCATTATCGTGGCCTCTCAGCTCACTAATGGAGCTGTAGTGACCAACCCGCTCTGTGGTTTTACTCACCCTTTTCTTGGCCCTTCCTCCACAGAGTCAGGACTAAAGTGTATAAACTGAAGGTCTTAAGCTCAATCAGGTTCTTGGTTTTATCAAACACAGCCTCCTCCCATTCCTCCATGTTCTGCATGGCCACAAACAGACAGCCGGCCACGTAGAAGAGCTTCCACGGGATGCTGTCTGCGGGATCGACGCAACACAAGGAAAGAAAAGAAAGCTGTACTCAAGTGTTGGAAGTTAAGATGACATATCATATAAATTTTAGCTTGCATACCTGAGCTGTAATATGCAGCTGTTAAGCCAACAGATGCTATACCTGCAGTGAAAATAAGAGGCTTATGGTTTTGGAGCAGTTCAAGGGACTATTCCATCACTGAAGTGTGAGAGCGCATGTCATATTTGAGTATGGGAACAACATTTGCACAAAAAACAAACTTACCAACAAGAAGAGACCACGAACGGATCCCCGGGGATCTCTTTAGGTGGAGCAGGGTGGAGCTCTGGTCTTCTACTGTCATGTATCCCATCTAAACAAAGACAAGAATCCAGCAGTTTAGAAACACTAAAAGCCAAATTTCCTGTAATAACACTCAATTAAAAGGGCCAGTTCACCCAAATCACATGCCAAGTATTTATTTATAATATGGTAAAAATAAAGTATTTGTTATCAATCTTAAAAAATATATATATTAAAAATACATAAGTTTGCACTTTGCTATGAGTAGAATAAAGTAATATCTACTTCTGAGATTGATTAGATCAGTTAAGGTGAATGAGTTTAAAATTACAGTAATGTTTTTTTCTATAGCTGGAATTTACTTTTTTACCCCAGAGCCTCCCTTGCAAATCAGACAAGCTACGATTTGGATTACCTCAGAATAAACCAAGATGGTTTCTCAAAAATAATCCAGACAAGTTGCTGTAAGCAGTGGATCTTTTGTTTGTTTGTTTGTTTTCTAACTGAAGAAATATCAAAGCTGAAATGTGTTTCATGGTCACACATTGATGTTTTAACATGTTTCAGTCCTCTGAGTGGCATAGACCTACCTGCTGCTGTACTGCTGTACAGGGGTGATGGCAAAATAAAACTCAAACTGTTCTCGTGGCTTGATCTACATTTTTGTTCCATATATGTTTCTGATCAGACATACGTTTTTTTTTTAACTGGATCTGAAAACACGAGACAAGAAAGATGCCCCTGCTGCTGCTGCTGACCACGATCACTCAGCGTGACGTATACCAACAATCTCTGCAGAACAGGTAAAGACACAGTAATATGAAATCTGTATTGCTTACCTTAAAATCGCCTTTTTTCTTATAAATTTTTGCCTTGTAGATTTAGGAAAGAAGAATGTGTACAAGGAAACGCAACCGCTGAAATTATAAGGAAGTTCTATTCATATTATTGCAACAAAACAGTCCCGAAGGGGAAACACTTCCTTCCAGGAACAGGGCGAGCTTTACTTCATCACGCCTTCAAAATAAAAGCTTAAGAAAGAAAAAAGTAAGTAAGAAAGAAAGGAAGGTTTTTTTACTTTAAACTTTACATTTAAACATTACATTTGCCTGCATACGCCTACCATAAGCAAACAAGTAGTATATATGATTGTGTACTTAAATGTTTCAAACATAGTAACAATTTGAAAAGGTGTTCATAACTCGATAATAACCACACAGGTTTTCTTTTCAGAAATACCTAAACTTTGTTTTTATCAAAGCTGTTTCTATCACAATTGAATTTAGTGTGAAGTGAGGTAAGAAGACGTCTTTCTACACACGAGCTTCCGGAGCAACTCGTACCCAGTTTGCGCATGCGCTCAGAGGTCGCCGGGGTACACAATGGAGTCGGACGACTGGCTTGGACACTAGAGGAGTCTCGTCGCTTTTGTAAGCGGCAGTTAGAGTATTATGAAATAACCGCAGAGGTTCAAGCCTGGCGGCCAACAGTGGCGGTGACGCCGTCCACAGACGAGTTGACCGGAAAACGAAGGGTGCTGAGTAACTGTCGAGTTCACCTGTATGTAGTCTTCTTTAGCACTGGCTGCTCGTCTACATTTTTCCCCATGTCTTTGTCCGAAAGAGCAGTGAAATAAACCGTCCGGTGAGTTACCTTAAAATTCGACCTTGCAGCGTTAACACTGCGTCTGCCGCGCCGTTAAACCAGCATACACGCTTCGGTCCCACACAGGAATTAATGTAGAAACCCCAAAAAAGGCCTGGACCGAAATAGCGTGTTTTCAAGTGGTAAATTTAAGGGCAGCAAAACTAAAGTACCAGGTAGCTTGTTAACGTGAGGCATGCTTAAGGATTTGGCTACTCTTATTTAAAGATATAAATACATTCACCCCAAACTAGATTTTTTAAAAAGTGTTTTTGTATCATATGAAAGTAAGACTGTTTCTATACAACAAGCTAACTCTCTATAGGTTTTAATAGCACGGTAGCTTCCAGCCCATACTTCTCGCGCTTCCCGCAATCTGATGTAATGGACTTCGTGGCGGTTTCTGTTGGCTCTGTTTATATAATTAACCCGAGCAATTTGGGATGTAATGACAGAAGACTAGTTTGTGCTTGCACTCAGTTTCCCACCATTATAAAGCTGTTTTGTTTATGATAAAACGCCCGCCTGTGATAGGACGCTGGAAGCAGTCAGTGGAGGGTGGAGTTAATTAAACAGCAAAGAGTAGTCGCCTCTGCCTTCATTACAGGAAACCTTAGACTGTGTGGAGCTGGGATGTTAATCTCTGTGTGTCTCTCTTAATTTAAAGATATAACTGCTGAGGAAAATGTCAGAGGTCAACATAGCCAAGCGCAAGGAGAAGTGCGAGAACTGCACCAAACAGGTATGATGATGGCTCTGTAGCACTACGCTGTCTCATAAATGGGTTGGTTGACTGCCTCTTTCTTGCTCTCAGTTCTGAGCTGAGTTTATCAATCTTTCTACACACAGTGCAATAAGAAGCAAAGCGAAGATGGGGCCAACTCAAACCAGGAAAGCGAAGAAGTCAATGGGCAGGTAGTATCTGCTTACCCAGTGCACTCTAGTCATTAATTGCTCTACATGAATCAGTCCTCATCATGTTCCCATGTTAAGCAGTTTTCATGCATGTGCATTTCAAGCATCCTTTCACACTGTTTGGAGTTCACAGGGAGGATAAAGTCTAAAAAGTTACAGTTCTTTATTTCAGCATGATTCAGACTAAGATGCTTTTAGCAGATAGTAGGCTTAAGGCAGGTAATAACCAGTACAGGAAGATGAAACGTAGCCCACTTCAAAGGTTATTGGGGTGAAAAAAATCAAATTTTTTCAGGTGAATGAAGGCTCCCAGCTTTTGTTGAGCTCATGCCTGTCCTGTGACGGCTGTCTGTCAGACGAGGACACCTTGAAGATTTCTCAGCAGGGTCTGGAGGAAGTGGAGCGAGTTCTGGAGTTGAATAAGGTACACTTCCTCTGAAACCAGGGAGTGTTTCTGCGCTGCCTTGTTGCGCTTGCTAAACAACACCTTCCTCTGTCCCTGTCAGAAGTGTGATGCGTCGAAACACAAGGTGCTGGTGGCGTCGGTGTGTCCGCAGTCTCTGCCTTTCTTTGCTGTCAAGTTCGGTGTGGACATCACTGAAGCAGCCCACAAGCTCTGCGGCTTCCTCAAGCACATCGGTGATTTGAGTTTTTTTCTTTTATGAAATACGAAGTAGACTTTACCATAAGTTTCCTACTCTCTCCATTTTGTTTCTTTCTGTTGTTAGCTTGTTTTGTTATTTAAAAAAAAAGCTACTTCTTTTTTTTTTGGCCTTTCTTCCCACTTTTCTGCTAAACAGACTTAAGTTTACCTTTCTGCAAGCAGGTGTGCACGGATTACCCGTACGCCCTGGTATATATCATACATGTTCAACATTTCCCTGTTTGTTGTGTGCATTCTGCTTCGTCACTCTGGGTTTTCCCTGCAGGAGTGCAATATGTGTTTGACACCACTCTGGCAGCTGGCTTCAGCATCCTAGAGAGTCAAAAGGAGTTTATTCAGCGATATCGCAGGAGGCACCATGACTCCCACGCCCTGCCCATGTTCACCTCCTCCTGTCCAGGTAAACCGTCCTCTCTTCTTTCCCTTCCTCATACTCCCCCTACTCTTTACTGCTGCTTCTTCTTCTCCTCTTTTTTTCAAACCCCCACCCCGTTGTACTGGTTTTCCTGTCAGTGTGATTATCATCTGTGCTGGTGTTTGCCTCAGTTTTAAGATTTCTTTGTTCTGCAAGTCCCTGGGCTCTTTCTTGAGTGAATTTTTGTGCGTGTGCTGAACCTGGGGTTTTAGAGGTGCAGAGAGCTGCTGGGGAAAGATAGGAAGCTCTTCCTGCACCACTCCCTTTATCAGAGATAGGACACTAGAACTTTTTTGGTCTTTAATTGCGGCTATACACATGCATGCAGACACCCAGGCATTCATCCTGTGGGGTCTAACACTGGCCATGGAGGAGGGCTTTGCTCGCCTCCAGGTGAGGAACGACCAGTAATTAAATACTTGTTACATTCGGTATAGCAAGCTGGCTTATCATCATGAAAGAAATGTATTGGACTATGTGGATTTTTTTCCTCTTATCTCTTGGTGTGTGTTTCTAAAATAAACAACTTCAATTCATGCACAGTAGGCTAAGGGTTATTTTAACATTGTGTGTTTACAGGGTGGATCCGCTATTCAGAGCGTGTTCTGGGCAGCCTGGTCACTCCTCATATCTGCACAGCCAGGTCTCCCCAACAGATCATGGGGTGTCTGGTCAAAGAGTACTTCTCTAAACAGCAGGTAAGCATTGATCCACTGTGACAACTCGCAGTCAAAGGTCTCAGGGTAATTGGAGGTCTTTCTACCACTTGTTTAAGTGTCTGTTGACAAATAAGGAAGGGTAAATAAATGAAAACTGATCTGTTGTATAGGCGTAAGAGTTAAATATAATAGAGGTAAGAGGTGATCAGCCTGATGGGGACTGATGGCTAACATTGATTGGCTAAAAGGTCTTCATGCTGCTCTAAATCTTTTTTCTATTAGAAAATTCTCTAATAGGTTAAGACCGGGAACTTTGCTCACCCAACATGTGGTTCTAGGACTTGTTGTAGTTCAGGAAGTGCTTTACCAAAACAAGTTTCACCACTTCTGAGGCCCTGTGTTAAATTACCTCTAATTTAAGCTGTCACAAAATGCAGAAACGGAATGCATCAAATGAACTAATGTTAATGAACCGCTCCTAAAATCTTAACAGCAGCTCAGCCAAAATTTCCTGCAACAGAAATGAAGCCCGACAAATGTGTAACACCTTGCGTTAAAGCTCTTTTATTAAACTGTCATAGAGGAAAAAGCAGAAGGTTAAAAAGAACATGCTTAGTTATTCACGATTGCTAGCTGGGATGTTTTGCTGGCATATTCAGTAGTGCCAGTAGCACTTGTAAATGCAACCAGATATAACTTCATTTATACATACAAAGATCATCCTTTTAAATGACTTGCGACCCACTAAAATAAGCCATAACAATGCAGGCAGATGACCCTGGCACTTGTCTCCATTGCTACATTTTCTTGTTATTTTGCTGTGTTCAACATGTTCCTGGGCTTCAACCTTTGGGCTGTGGGTGTGTGGCATCCAGCCAATAGTAGTGCCAAGGGTATCAGATTACATCACTCTCAGGTGCAGTGAGAACACATACAGAGTGGATCTATGCCATTACGATTTTTTTAATTTATTCTTTTTAATGATAACTGTCATTTTAAATTATACTAAAAAGAATACTTAAAATCCTTCAAAATAACTGTTGTGGGTTGTTTTTTGTTTGTTTGTTTTTTTAATGATGTTTAAAAATGTAGCCAAAGTTTAAAATAATGTAAAATTAAAGAGGTAAATTTACCAAACGTGTAAAAATCACTGTGAGCCAAAAGGCTGTTCTAAATGTTCAGTATTTGATCACCTAATGTGGTCACGTCGTCCCAAACCACACATTCCATCTGAATCAGAGTGTTTGTACTGTGCAAATTTTTCGAGGGAGATAATGATGTCTCAAACCTGAACAATCCAAGGCTAATGTCAGACTCAGTTCTGTATTTTATGAGAGAGAATCTCTCTTATTATGTCTTTGTTGTGTTTTCTGTACTAGCAGAAGTTGAGTCCAGAGAAACTCTATCATGTGGTGGTGGCTCCCTGCTTTGATAAAAAGCTAGAAGCTGTCAGAGAAGAGTTCTACAACAGTATGCTGGAGACCAGGGATGTAGACTGTGTACTTACCTCAGGTAAGATTTTTAAAAAGACCATATTTGCAACCATATTAGAGTTTGTTAGACCCCTCTCTCTGGTTTCAGCAGAACACATTTACTGTCTAGAGGTGTATCTGAAACCTGAGGATTGTTTGTGCAGTGGAAAGGCTGAATTACTTGATATCCTTAAAAGGTTTCCTCCAAGAGTCTCGTCAAGTTGCTTTAAACAGCTACAATGTTCTGCAGAAAGGTCATAATGGATACTCAAATATAATCACTGTAATTATGCCAGCAGGATGCTGATCTGGTTTCTTTTGTTTTCTTGAGATTCAGCCATTTGTCTCTAGATCTATTTAAGATTAAGAGCAGCTGACCCCAGTATGACAGAGCATGTCAGAGTGAGCAACTGTGGGAGAGCTGCAGCTGTGGCTAAAAAAGAAATCTGCACTCGCACTCATTTGATGCACCTGCATGTACCAACCAACCAACCATGTTTCCTCTTCTTCACTTTCTTTGTTTCAACCAGAGTATCACTGCATGTATCATTGTAAAATGTACACTCACTGGCTACTTTATTAGGTATACCTTGCTAATACTTGGTTGAACCCCACTTACCTTCAGAAAAGCCTTAGTGGCATAGATGGACAGATTCAACAAAGTGCTGGAGGCATTCCTCCAAGGTTTCAGTTCATACTAGTATGATACACAGCTGCTGCACATCTATGATGTACCACATCATCAAGTGCTCTGCTGGATTAAGATCTGATGACTGTTGAGGTCATTTGAGTACAGTGAACTCATTGTTATGTTCAAGAAACCAGTTTGACATCAGTGCAACTGTGTGCATTATCCTGCTGGAAACAGCCATCAGAAGATGGGTACACTGTGGTCATAAAGGCATGGATATGATGAGCAACTGTACTGTGGTTTTTAAACAGTGCTCAGCTGCAGTCCAAAGTGTGCCAAGAAAATATCACCAGTAACCCCACAACAGCAATAGTTCATACTAGGCAGCATGTTGTTTATGCCAAACCAGCTGAATGTCACAGCAGAAAATGACATATTCGAGTTACTGTTGCCTTCTTGTCAGTTTACAATATTCCGTTCATTTTCCTCTCACATGAACAAGCCATTGTGTTTTCTTTTTTACAAATACAAATTTTATTTGTCACATACACAGTTCAACATATAGTGAACATGCAGTGAAATGCTTGTGTCCTGAACTGCGAACAGGCTACAGACATAGCCGTGCCACCCTTAGTGGATACCGGGTGGGAATCGAACTTGCGACCACCACTCCAGAAGTGTGTAGTCTTACCACTACACTATCCAGCTTTTAAAACCTAGAGATGGTTGGGTAGAAAAACTTTAATCTGCAGTTTCTGAAATACTCAGATCAACAAAAATGCTGTTAAATTACTTAAAGGACCTTTCTCCCACATTCAGATGCTCACTTTGAACTTCAGCAGGTCGTCTTGACCATCTGTACATAAGCCTTTAAACAGGTGTAGCTAATAAAGTGGCCAGTGAGTGTTGTAGTTGATAATGAAAGAGAGCACTGTCAAAGTAAGAGTCATGTTTCATGTTCCAGGGCAGATTTATTACCTGATGGAGCAGAAGAAGGTGTCGGTGGAGGAGCTGGACTCAGTTCCACTGGACCAAGTGTGAGTAGCTGGGATCATTGTTTTTAATCATGTAAACGATGACGTCAGTGCTATGTAGTTGGAGTGTTAATAAATTGTACATTATTTTGAATGAGTTAATTTGCTGTTTACGTGTAAGATTCTACTTTCATGTGTAATGTTTACGTGACTGGATACAACCTCTGAGCCTGTGTCAATGCAGCTTTGACTGTGACTGTAGGCTCGGAGACGGTGGAGACGTGGCGCTGGTGAGACATGACGGCAGAGGCTCTGAAGGTTTCCTGGAACACGTGTTCAAACACGCTGCTAAAGAACTCTTTGGTGTGGATGTCCAGGAGATCACATATAAGACCCTCAGGTGAGAGACGGCCCAGTCGGCATAGTTGTGTTCTAATACCTCTCGGTTGTGTCATTCTAGAGATGGTGTTAGGGTTTTAATCCATTTGTCCATCTGTTAATGTGAAATTATGACATTACTGTGGTTGTTTGTACGTTTGGCGCATCAACAGATGCGCCGAAGGTGTTTTTTCCTTCTTCATTGTCAACTTTATGCACATCTGCTGCTTTTAATTTCCTTTCAATTCAATTATTAACAATGAGCAATACAAAATTTGTTGTCACACCAACTTCACTGTGAGCTAACTTTGAACTAAGACTGACCCTGTGATCCTACACTCCCCACATTGCTGTGTCAGCCTGTACTTAAGAGCTGCTAGTTTGTCTGTGTAAAGGTGAAAAACCAGTTTAATCAGCTTAGCAGTGTGATGTGGGTGTTTAAAACACAGCAGTGGATGGGATCAGTTAAAGATCCCCTTTTATCATCCCTTTGCTGGTGACTTTACAGGAATCGGGACTTCCAGGAAGTGACACTAGAGCGGGATGGTGAAACACTTCTGCAGTTTGCTGCTGTCTATGGTTTCAGGAACATCCAGACTCTGGTTCACCGTATGAGAAAGGGACGTGTGCCTTATCAGCTGGTGGAGGTGCTGTCCTGCCCCGGAGGTAACGCCCATCACGGCCCATGAGCTCAGACATGCTGCTGCCAGCTCTTTAAGATTTATGACCCTTAACATTCCTCCTATGTTTCCCTTCAGGGTGCTTGAGCGGCCGCGGTCAGGCTGAGAGTGAGGGAGGTGCAGGCCGGCTGGACAAAGCCTTGGTCAACCAGATGGAGGAGATCTACAGCAGCCTTCCAGTCCGGCTCCCAGAATTCAACCCTACCCTGCACACCCTCTATCAGGACTGGCTGGAGGGTCAGGACTCGTCACAGGCCAGAAAGTTGCTGCACACAGAGTACAGAGATCAGAGTCACGGCCACGCACAGCCCCCACACATGCAGTGGTGAGAAGAAAGGGAACGTCTTCCTTTAAAGACATGAATGGACAGCTATTCGATTGTGCTTCTGCCTGGACCATCACATATTCTAAAAAACTGTAGATGACGCAGATTGACGTACCAGTGACTGACGTCTCAATAGATCATTCTTCCATTTAACCACAGGGGGGTGGTTAAATCTTTTGTGCCGAGCCTGATGATATGTGAGGGGCAGAAAAACAAACACTTAGAAATGATACAGAGTGAATCAGTGAATGCAGTGAGGTGTTCTTAAACTGGCAAAAAACAAGATCACCTGCTGTGCCAGCTGTTCTAATAAGTGACATCTGTAGCAAGTGTGAACCATCAGTCTGTCGAGTCACAGAGCAATAACCCCTTGAGAAAACAGAAGCTTTTATCACAACTGGAACTCATGAACTGAACCTGTGGATGCTGAATGTATATTTGATGAGTTTGAATCTTAGCTGTCCAGTATGAATCATGCAGTTTTCCATGCTAAAGTCATCTCCACTGTTCCTAGCTGAAAGACTGCGTGTTCTCTAACACAGTGATAACTATGCAACAGTGTCTTATTGAATCAGTCACAGTAAGTCTGATGCATTATTCAGATTATCCGTCCCAGAGGAAGGACAGTCCTTCTATTTAAGGCTGCAAGAGGGTTTCATTTGTATCACTGCTCCAGTTTCACAAACTAGTATTTTTATTAAGTTATGCATATTGTTTTACAAGATCAAACATTCATGTCCTATGTAAAGCACAAAAAGAAAAATGCTTCTCACAAATAAGTGACTTGTCTCATTCTGATGCTGATGTTTTTTTTGTTTTGGTCGGGGGACCTGGTCATAACATAAAGAGACATCACTCCAGAAACTTTTAAACTTTTTTTTTTTTTTTTTTTTTTTTTTTTTTGGTCCTTTGAGAACCAAAAGATGCTGATCTCTCCAAACCAGGCTGATCACCAAATAATCTAGATAGAAAAACAGTACTACAGGTCACAGGAGAAATGTGTATAGTCTTAGTGGAAGCATAGAAGAACTAGAGAACAAGAAGGGACCAAAATTTGAGCCTTAGGAGCTCCACAGACGAGAGGGAGCTCTAAAGAGGAGGCATCACTGATGATTGATGGCTGAAAATATTTAGATTTTCTATGTTGTCATTAAGCAAACAAATGGATTAATCTTTGAATTTCTTCAAAAGAAATATTAAAACTGGCAATTTAAAGAAAAAGGTTATGACACTGTTGAAATAACATGCATATTCACACTTATTATTGCTTATTATTTAGATCCAGGTTGTCTCTGAGTCAAAGGGAAATGGCTCATCTGACGTTTTCTCACCAACACCTGCCAAGTTGTTCAGTCTGTAGTCGCGTCAAATGAAAGCAAAATATGACATTTATTATTTTCTTGGAGGGAGAAAAACACATTTGATGGACATGTTTTTGATTTATACAAGGAAACAAATCCGTTTTCACTCAGTCAAAAAGTCAATATTGCAAGCTTCAAAGAAGGAAAGATATTAACATAGTTAATTATCACAACAAAAAGCCAAACGTGCCTTTGATTTTAAATCCCCCTTGTTTTCAGTCAGCATCAGTAGCATAATTCAGATGAATACCATTTCTTAAAATCATCTAAAAAACACTTGTGGGGTGTTTTTAATCTTCAAAAAGTTTGTAAGAGTTTCACATCAGCACCATGTTTCTCCGGCAGCGCTGGTGTGTGGTTAAAAATCCCCCCAAAAAAACGGCGGTGGTGTTACTCTGAGTCGTCCCCAGATGCTCTTAAAGCAACAAGCTCTCTAACAGGTGCGTGCTGCTTCTTCTTCATATTTTAACAAATGATAGACATGCGTGAGGGTAACTGAGACGTGCTGATCCAAATTTACAAAAGCAAAACGTTGAGTCTAAAAAGTGAAATTGGTTATTACGTCAAGCTTTTTCCTTTCAGCCAGCCTATTTAAATCCTATTTGAATTACTTTGATCTGACTGTTTAGACCATTATTGACTCCTGTTGGATTTTAATATGGACTTAAGTTATTCCATAACTTTCTCAGGATTTGATCACTTTTCCATTTTATTTTTCTTTTTTTTGGCTTGCTGTGTCAGCCACAGAAAACCATAACTCCCAGTGACTCAAAATTATAAAACCAGTGAGTGTGTTTGTGTATTTATGGGACATCTTAATCTATTAGTTTGTTGTGCATGTATCACAGTCCACATCCTTAAAGGGCAATGCTGAACAAGAAAGGTTGTTACATCTGAACCGCCCATAGCGTTTTTCATTTGCTGCTGTTATGAGCATGTTAACACAGCACTTATCACACACTGTACAATTTACCAGTTCAACATTACAGATGTGATCACTTTGAGTACATGCCTCATCAACTCATACACCTACTTATATTGAGTCGTTCTACTTTAATGTGTGTGTAAATGTAAGTGAATGGACACATGACAACAGTTCATGATCTACATGAAGTATTCTCACAAAGTTAACACTCTTTAGTACAATAAGGACTTGGAGATGAAGATAAGCAGAGACACAGAAATAGCATCTGTAATCTGTCTTGTGGGTTTTTCATTTAGTTTCTGTTAAGCAATAAACTCAGAGATCTGCTGATATGTATCTGTACCTCCCTTTTTTTAAACTACTCACTGTTTGCACCACATCAACACTCACCACTTGAGAGATTTGTCACCATTATAACTGCTTGTATTACCTCAGAAAACTGTTATGATTGGTAAGAGTAACAGTACAATACAGCGTGGCATGGTTCTGTATAATATTGCCTTGCCAATTGTGACAACTACAGTTGAGGTGTAGAAACAATACACACAGCAGCTTTAAACTCAGAAAACACATAAAGATGAAATAGTTCAATGGAATCCAGAGAAATCCTGAAGCATTCAGGTCTGGTTAGTCAACTCCATGACCTTAATGTGCTTCTTCTTTAGTCGCTCCTTTGTTGCCTTGGTGGTATGTTTTAGGTCATTGTCATGCTGGAGGTCGTCCCCTACCCTTGGCAGAAAAACAGCCCCATAGCATAATGTTTCCACCTCCATGCTTAACTGTGGCGATGCTGTTCTTTGGGTCATACTCCTCGATTTAGGTTTTATCTGAGCAGCACTTTCTCTACAGTCTCGTCCTTGATGTCCTTTGACAGCTCTTTGTTGAAATGCAGGTTTTAATAACAGCTTCTTCTCAAACCTTGATGTGACTATAATTTATGAACAAAACAGTAGGAGTAGGAGGATGGGGTGAGTTGTGCCAGGTTTTACTTAAAACCATGACTGTAATGCTTCCAAATAAAATATGTAAATATATTTCAGGATGTCGTGCGTCCCTGGGAACAATCACACATATAGTATTTAAGAAATATAGCTTTCTGAAAAAAAGTGGTCTTGTGGCACAACTTGCCCCTGGTGCAGGGTAAGTTGTGCCTTTGGAGAGAATACCTTGGGTGCCATTGATTATGAAAGTAAAACAGTAGACTTTGATCTCAGAAACTGTAATGCTATATAACAGCTAGACAAATTTAACACAAAATTAATTATCTAAGGTTTATTTAAACTTATTTTAAAACCTCAAAGGCCAATTTTACATAAGCCAATTCTGCCACATGAGCACATCAAAAGTCAGTTTACTTAAACGAGGCCTAACAACACTTGAACTCGTTGATGCTACCCACTGCTCTCTTCTGGCAGTATCACCAAGTTTGTGTGGTGTGGATGGCTGTTTTTATGCACATCTACTCTAGGGATGACTCCGTCATCATTTTCAGTGAAGATGGGCTTTAAATTCACAGACCTATTACTACTTCACCTTAAAAACTTTGCACCAGTGTCAGCACCATCAACCAATCCAATGTAGGTGTAGGATTTGGTTTTGATGCGAACTTCACAATGACAATCACAACTACTTTCAGATTTACATCTTCAAAAATCAAAAATGTCCGGTCTCATGACCAATTTCTTCTATGGTTCACTAGAAACAAGGGGCGGCACAACTTACCCGCTGGCACAAATCACTGCACTTTCCCCTGCTGAAATTAAACGCTAGGTTTCAATAAACCAACCAGTATGTTTCTTCATTTTTTTTAAAGATGCTCTCAGAATGATCCTCATATCTTTTCTTCTTTCCTCTAGTTTCCAAACACAGTGAAGCTTCCAGCACATTCCATCTGTGGGTATGTCTGAGTCTGTTCTATGCACTACAAAGCAGTGTCTCATCAGGTCAAGGTATGTCTATACTGCTTGTAATAATCACTGTTAAACTGGTCACTGCAAAAACATTAGGGAGAGTAACAAATTGAATAATATCATATGTTGATGTTTTGTCTTTCAGCTGTGTCACTGAACTGCAACAAGACAAACTGTTTGTCTCACTTTTTGCATCAGCTATTGTTGGCGCCATTTTGGTTTTCGTGTATATAACTTACAGATGCTGAGAAACCCCACGACCCAGACAGAGGAAAGACTAAGATTGTTTAACATTGTGAATGTTGTGTTAGTCAGTGTACAGGTGGATGTGTGTGTATATGTGCGGTGCGTCACACTGCTTTCTTCTGAATTATCACACGAACATTTTTTAAATATATTTTTAAAACTTCTTGGTATCTTTATAAAGATCAAGCCATGTAAATATGACGATGTAAGTAAATTTTACTGCCGACCTTTTCGCTCCACCTTCTCTGGCTTTTTGTGGAATCTGAATTAAATTTTCTTGCATCTGGATTAAAACCTGAAAGTCTGCTACGACTCTCTCGTATTTTTATATTTCACATCTAGAATTTGTATTACCCACAGTGCAACCTGACTAGTGTGTAAAGATATATGTCCATGTCACTACGTCACTGTAAAGCCTTAACAATCTTTGCCATGGTTATATAAACATCACAGGCATTCATCAAACAGGAGAGGATTATGGGAACTTCTAATTTCCCATCTCCAACTGGGCATCGTCACACTTCCTAACCCTTCACTGGTTTACGGAGAGTATCATTAAAGGGGGATGGACACAGGCGGGACACCCGTACAAGTATGCTTAATGACTTGCCCTGTTAAACAAAAGTGCCAAATGTTCTTTGGCACAAATTGTTATTACTGCGCAGTTTTAACCAGCTGATATCTGTTTAAGACACTCCGGCTAGCCCGGCCACACCCCACAGCTTACATATAAAACAGCTGTGCAGACATGAAACTGGTGATTGTTTGCTCTCCACTGTCTCGGCAGCCTCCCTGCACACTGCCTATCCCCTAGCCCCTATGTCACTTAAAAAGCAAAAGGCAATAAGAAGCTGCTGTGCTCGAGTGGCTGTTGTGGGCTGTGTTCCCCTGGCGTACTGCCCACGTTTCCCCGGCTTACGTGTCAGTTGGACCTTGCTGCAGCGAGTGAGAGTTCTCCAGCCTACATAGCCAGGTTCCTGTCTGGTGTATTGTCCACCTTTCGCTGATTTATGCGGCCAGCGACCCCCCACTCGATCACTTGGGAGTTAACCTCCTCACTCCTGTATTGCTCTTTTTGCCTACTGTTCTAAGCGCTCCACACACCAGAGAGAGAGAGAAAAAAAACCCAAATGTGTAAATAAACAGTGACGAGGGGAAAAGGTGGCAGCTGCTTACCTGACAGTAGAGGGTTTTCCCTGCATTGATGGTCCCCCGCCTGGAGATGGTTTGCTGCCATGCATGGCTGGGAGCAAATTGCCTATGGCCCACTTCCTCGCGGTGGAGCCAAACCTGGCCCCGCTGACCGCTCCTTGGGTTCCCTTGTGAGGAGAGCCATGGGCCTGCCAGGGCCGGCAGGGACGCTAGGGTGTTGGACCACCTGTTGGGCTGCACGGGTCTATGGCTTCCCAGGCCTGTCTGTCTAACTCAACAGCCATTTGTTGCTTCATTTGCGGCACCTGGCCCGCCAGTTGCAGGCATGTTCCATGGAACCGGACGGTGCTGAAGGGGTGTGGGCTGCCTCTGCCAGCATGGAGGAGCATGCCATAGCTACGGATAGCTCCTAAGCCTCAATCTGGATGTCGCACCACCACCTCTGGCTGTCCTAGTCCCAGCTCCGGCAAGACGACCAGGCGTACCTGATGAGGCTGCCGGTCGACCCTGCAGCCCTGTCGGCCTGAAGGCAGCCTGGCTCCTGCAGTGAGCTGGAGACAATCAATGTATTGCTCAGGAGATGTCACGGGGCCTGCTCAGGCTTTCGGCAACTGAACAACTGAGTGGGGAGACCCAAAACTTCTGTGCCACAACCTGCTCCGGATCTCCGGCCCCAGCTGGAAGCCTTTCACAGATGTGGTGGCCATACACAGGAAAGGTGGGCAGGACATGGAGCCAAGACTCAACCATCGTCCAGCCGCACATCTCCCTCCTCCCTCCTGACTTCCTTTTGAGTCAGGTTCAGTGGCCAAGCTGCTGCAGGCTGTGTTCCCCCCTTGTGTGTGACGCGGTTCACTGGTTTACACGCCAGTCATACCTTCCTGTGTCTGATACGTCAGCCGGCAAGTGAAAGTTCTCCAACCGGCAACGGAGCCCTGTCTAGCATATTGCCAGTGTGTCGCGTGTTTATGCAGCCAGCAGGGGTCTGCTTAGTGAGCTGCACCAGTGTCTCATTCGAGTTCACTGTTGCTGCTGCCCTGTCTGCGAACAGCGTGGAGTGGCTGCTAGGCTCTGTGGACAGACCTTCGGTTGGCATCCCTAGCTCGGCCCTCCACTTTCAGCCGCCCAGCTGCTGCTGCAGGCTGTGTTTCCCGGGTGTATTGCCCACGTGTCCTGGGTTTACTTGGCCAGCGGGGGCCCCAATTGGTACCTCATTGAGCTACTCTTCCTGGCGTCAGGCTAGCAGGTTAACCGTGAGCGGCTGCTCAGTTGCAGTCCTTGCGTCTTCCGAGACTCATCCAGGGTTTTGGTTGCACTGTCTCCTCACGGTGTATCTTAAAGACTTAACCCTTACATATGTAATACGTAATGGAGTGGAGAGATAGCCTCGATATGATAGCCCGTACATACGGAATATGTAACACAGTGGCTTCACTCACAGAACTAAGGTTAAATGTAACCGTACGGTCTGCCTTTAAAGCTCCCGACTACTTGGGTAATCAGAAAATTACATTTTTACCAACTAAAGATTATACTGTGCTGAGGTAGGGAATCAGTTGAGTCATACAGGCTTTAAGTTATGATCCTGCATTAAGATTAAATTTAAAGTAATCTAAAGATTACTTTAGATTACTTTAGATGAGTACAGAGTTCTGTTATACTAAATGTCCTTTAACCAGTCATTTAGACTTAGAGTCATTTGAGTGGTTTGGCACCCCACTGGGTCAGAATAAGTTTATATCTGAGGAGGAGTTTGAGAAACAAGCTGATGCTTACACTACAATCAGAAGACTTTCAATGGTCAAAGTAATGGATAGAAATGGACGTTTTACGTTTAATCATCCCCCTCACAAGAGATATTCAGTTGTTTAAACTTGCACTTTTTCATCTACTGGATGTATAATCTGCAGTGTATACTATGGCATCAAATGAGGAATTGTTGTGGTCTTGTTATTTTATGTTTAATATATGTGGTGCATAGACACGTCTGTAGTTCTTACCAGAGGTCCAATCATGTCTATATAATTAACTGATTTATGTCATTCTATGTAATGATATTTGAACATGAACATCGTTCTGGGTGGTACTTTATGCAGGATCATGATCACAGGTATCAGGAACACAAAGGAAAGCCACGAGCTGAAATATGTTACATACTGAATTGTGATTACTAGAGATCTTCGTAATAGTATCTTCACTCTAGACTGTTTAGTTGTTTCTTTAGTTAACTGTTTAGTTAGCAGTTTTTGTATAATTTTTGTATAATATGTTGCATACATCAGGGTAATGTTGGTCCTTTGATCTAAATAGAGTTAGCATTAAAAAGTCTGATTTAATAACCTTTAAATTTAAAGACTTTAACTAAAGTAAAAATGTCTCTATTGAAATTTTAAAAAGCAAAATCCTGAGTCTAAAATGTTTAAAAGCTTTTTTCTTGCTATACACTCAGGGCGAAACACCAGATTATGTCTCAGATTGTGGCATGGCTACCAAGTACTATTTATAAAAGAATACTGCGGCAAACAGCACTGGAGATTTCAAACACCAGAACAGTTTCAATATGAGGCCAGCCACAACAAGCCTGATACTCACAGCTTAAAAATCTTGATGATCTTGAAAAATTAATGAAAGTAAGAACAGGACACCACAGTGACAAACATGACACACTTGGATGTGAACCACTGAATCACACCCTGGGAGATTCTCCAGGATCCTTTCTTTTGGCCCACTCAAAAGAAAGGGCACGTTCACACTGATTGAACCCATAAAATTTCTGGTTGGAGAAAGTGCGTTTATTTGCACTTAAAAAGTATCAAACAGTGCCAACAATCCACAGTGTGTGCGTTCCCAATCCCGGTGCCGTGATTCGGTGCCGTGTTAGTTCTCTTTTGAGCCAGAGAACTAACTGAAGTCCTGGTCTAAAGAACGCACGCCAACTGCCGCTCCACTGCTCTCTTAAGTAGGACTTCATGACTATGCAGATCAGCAACAGGTGAGTGACGATTCTCAGCTAAGTCTGGCTCAAAGGCAGGAGACTCTCCAGGCCTGATGTGACATAAAAACTCTCACACCACATCTCACACAAACACGCACAAACACACGGGGGACAAAGAGCAGATCACACCAATGAACAGCCATACAAAGCAATCCAGAAAGACCAAAAAATATATAATATTCGTTACCCCAAAAATGACACATGAGCCCTGGGTATCCTGACAGGTATCTGCTGTGTTTCAGTGGTACATTGTGTTAACTACTGTCAGTTTCTCATGTGAAATCCCGACTTCTCAGTCAAGACATAAGCATAGACCAAAATCATTGTGCAGATTCAAAACACAGCAAATCTGCAACATTCATATCAGATCATCCCATTTTCACTTTGTAACCTGATTACACCAAGTTTGCACTTTTCTATATAAACAGTGGCACACCCAGATGTTCAACACCTTCAAGAGTATTTAAATTGTTCTTTTTTCAATTTTCATGTCCTAAAATCATATTTCATCAAACCAGTTCTTAGAAAAAAAAAAGTTTTTTCTTTCGTTCACTTTCAGACTGATTGAACCCATAAAGTTGAATTTCCAGACCCCAACTAACCAAATTTAGTGTTTTTTAAGCTGCAGAGTAGTTTTCAGCTCTGCTTGTCAGTAAGATGATTCGAATCATATATTAACCATCTGACCTGATACATTTGCATTAAGTACCACCATGTGACCTGTAAATACAGGAGTCATTGTTACTGAAAAGTGGGCCCCTGTATTACTGTGTAGAGATTTTCTAAAACAACATAACTGATTTATGTAAAAAACAACAACATTACTGTTAAACCTCATGTAATATTACATGAAAACCAATGGAAAAATGTCTTTTAAACAAGGACTTTTCAAACTGTTGAGCAGTAGTTTGTATTGTATGCATGTATCTGTCTGTATCTGATCAGGATTTTCTCCTCACTTCCAATCCAAGGCTACAAATTTTAAACTGTGACCTTCTTTAAAAAGTGACTTCAAGTGTTTCAAGGCTGATGGGAAACTCTCCCTAACAAGTCCACTTTATTGCGTGCTCATTTATTCTCTCCTATAAGTGGCTCATAGGTACTAGTCCACTTTCTGCATGCTTCCTAATCTTTCACGCTTATCAGTGGCTCATGGTTGCTTAAAGCCTATGTCTGTACTGGACCACAGAGGCAGAGCATCATTCAGTCCTGCCAGCTGCCTATCTTGGTAGCATTTCAAGGATGACAGACTCCACTTTCTCTGCAGCAAGACAGCTCATAACGTTTTAACAGTCTCTCCCTATCCTCATGCTCCTATATCATCTGCTATAATCAAGAGCCATACACTATCATTGCATCTACACTGCAGCTCAAAAGTTTGAAGTGCATTAGAAACGTCTGATTTTCTAAAAACACTGAAATTCATGTTCATATTTTTGTTAAATTAATCAGAAATGTCAAGAAATATGAATGTTTAAAAGTAACATTGATCACAGTTGATGAATGAGGTTCAGTGGAATATCTACATAGGTATACAGAGGCCCAGTTTCAGCAATAATACCTGCTGTGTTTCAGTGGTACATTGTGTTAACTACTGTCAGTTTCTCATGTGAAATCCTGAACTTGTCAGTCAAGACATAAGCATAGACCAAAATCATTGTGCAGATTAAAAACACAGCAAATCTGCAACATTCATGTCAGATCATCCCATTTTCACTTTGTAACCTGATTAAACCACGTCTGCACTTTTCTATAACAACAGTGGCACACCCAGATGTTCAACACCTTCAATTGTTCTTAAATTGTTCTTTTTTCAATTTTCATTTCCTAAAATCATATTTCATCAAACCAGTTCTTAGGGAAAAAAAGAGTTTTTTCTTTCGTTCACTTTCAGACTGATTGAACCCATAAAGTTGAATTTCCAGACCCCAACTAACCAAATTTAGTGTTTTTAAAGCTGCAGAGTAGTTTTCAGCTCTGCTTGTCAGTAAGATGATTCGAATCATATATTAACCATCTGACCTGATACATTTGCATTAAGTACCACCATGTGACCTGTAAATACAGGAGTCATTGTTACTGAAAAGTGGGCCCCTGTATTACTGTGTAGAGATTTTCTAAAACAACATAACTGATTTATGTCAAAAAACAATATTACTGTTAAACCTCATGTAATATTACATGAAAACCAATGGAAAAATGTCTTTTAAACAAGGACTTTTCAAACTGTTGAGCAGTAGTGTGTGTTGTATGCATGTATCTGTCTGTATCTGATCAGGATTTTCTTCTCACTTCCAATCCAAGGCTACAATTTTTAAACTGTGACCTTCTTTAAAAAGTGACTTCAAGTGTTTCAAGGCTGATGGGAAACTCTCCCTAACAAGTCCACTTTATTGCGTGCTCATTTATTCTCTCCTATAAGTGGCTCATAGGTACTAGTCCACTTTCTGCATGCTTCCTAATCTGTCACGCTTAGCAGTGGCTCATGGTTGCTTAAAGCCTATGTCTGTACTGGACCACAGAGGCAGAGCATCATTCAATCCTGCCAGCTGCCTATCTTGGTAGCATTTCAAGGATGACAGACTCCACTTTCTCTGCAGCAAGACAGCTCATAACGTTTTAACAGTCTCTCCCTGTCCTCATACTCCTATATCATCTGCTATAATCAAGAGCCATACACTATCATTGCATCTACACTGCAGCTCAAAAGTTTGAAGTGCATCAGAAACATCTGATTTTCTAAAAACACTGAAATTCATGTTCATATTTTTGTTAAATTAATCAGAAATGTCAAGAAATATGAATGTTTAAAAGTAACATTGATCACAGTTGATGAATGAGGTTCAGTGGAATATCTACATAGGTATACAGAGGCCCAGTTTCAGCAATAATACCTGCTGTGTTTCAGTGGTACATTGTGTCAACGACTGTCAGTTTCTCATGTGAAATCCTGAACTTGTCAGTCAAGACATAAGCATAGACCAAAATCATTGTGCAGATTAAAAACACAGCAAATCTGCAACATTCATGTCAGATCATCCCATTTTCACTTTGTAACCTGATTAAACCACGTCTGCACTTTTCTATAACAACAGTGGCACACCCAGATGTTCAACACCTTCAATTGTTCTTAAATTATTCTTTTTTCAATTTTCATTTCCTAAAATCATATTTCATCAAACCAGTTCTTAGAAAAAAAAAAGTTTTTTCTTTCGTTCACTTTCAGACTGATTGAACCCATAAAGTTGAATTTCCAGACCCCAACTAACCAAATTTAGTGTTTTTTAAGCTGCAGAGTAGTTTTCAGCTCTGCTTGTCAGTAAGATGATTCGAATCATATATTAACCATCTGACCTGATACATTTGCATTAAGTACCACCATGTGACCTGTAAATACAGGAGTCATTGTTACTGAAAAGTGGGCCCCTGTATTACTGTGTAGAGATTTTCTAAAACAACATAACTGATTTATGTAAAAAACAACAATATTACTGTTAAACCTCATGTAATATTACATGAAAACCAATGGAAAAATGTCTTTTAAACAAGGACTTTTCAAACTGTTGAGCAGTAGTGTGTGTTGTATGCATGTATCTGTCTGTATCTGATCAGGATTTTCTCCTAACTTCCAATCCAAGGTTACATTTTTAAACTGTGACCTTCTTTAAAAAGTGACTTCAAGTGTTTCAAGGCTGATGGGAAACTCTCCCTAACAAGTCCACTTTATTGCGTGCTCATTTATTCTCTCCTGTAAGTGGCTCATAGGTACTAGTCCACTTTCTGCATGCTTCCTAATCTGTCACGCTTATCAGTGGCTCATGGTTGCTTAAAGCCTATGTCTGTACTGGACCACAGAGGCAGAGCATCATTCAACCTGCCAGCTGCCTATCTTGGTAGCATTTCAAGGATGACAGACTCCACTTTCTCTGCAGCAAGACAGCTCATAACGTTTTAACAGTCTCTCCCTGTCCTCATGCTCCTATATCATCTGCTATAATCAAGAGCCATACACTATCATTGCATCTACACTGCAGCTCAACAGTTTGAAGTGCATCAGAAACATCTGATTTTCTAAAAACACTGAAATTCATGTTCATATTTTTGGCAAATTAATCAGAAATGTCAAGAAATATGAATGTTTAAAAGTGACATTGATCACAGTTGATGAATGAGGTTCAGTGGAATATCTACATAGGTATACAGAGGCCCAGTTTCAGCAATAATACCTGCTGTGTTTCAGTGGTACATTGTGTTAACTACTGTCAGTTTCTCATGTGAAATCCTGAACTTGTCAGTCAAGACATAAGCATAGACCAAAATCATTGTGCAGATTCAAAACACAGCAAATCTGCAACATTCATGTCAGATCATCCCATTTTCACTTTGTAACCTGATTAAACCAAGTTTGAGCTTTTCTATAACAACAGTGGCACACCCAGATGTTCAACACCTTCAATTGTTTTTTTCAGTTTTCATTTCCTATAATAATATTTCATCAAACCAAATCGTAAAAACATTTTTTTCTTTCATTCACTTTCAGACTGATTGAACCCATAAAGTTGAATTTCCAGACCCCAACTAACCAAATTTAGTGTTTTTTAAGCTGCAGAGTAGTTTTCAGCTCTGCTTGTCAGTAAGATGATTCGAATCATATATTAACCATCTGACCTGATACATTTGCATTAAGTACCACCATGTGACCTGTAAATACAGGAGTCATTGTTACTGAAAAGTGGGCCCCTGTATTACTGTGTAGAGATTTTCTAAAACAACATAACTGATTTATGTAAAAAACAACAACATTACTGTTAAACCTCATGTAATATTACATGAAAACCAATGGAAAAATGTCTTTTAAACAAGGACTTTTCAAACTGTTGAGCAGTAGTTTGTATTGTATGCATGTATCTGTCTGTATCTGATCAGGATTTTCTCCTCACTTCCAATCCAAGGCTACAATTTTTAAACTGTGACCTTCTTTAAAAAGTGACTTCAAGTGTTTCAAGGCTGATGGGAAACTCTCCCTAACAAGTCCACTTTATTGCGTGCTCACTTATTCTCTCCTATAAGTGGCTCATAGGTACTAGTCCACTTTCTGCATGCTTCCTAATCTGTCACGCTTAGCAGTGGCTCATGATTGCTTAAAGCCTATGTCTGTACTGGACCACAGAGGCAGAGCATCATTCAATCCTGCCAGCTGCCTATCTTGGTAGCATTTCAAGGATGACAGACTCCACTTTCTCTGCAGCAAGACAGCTCATAACGTTTTAACAGTCTCTCCCTGTCCTCATACTCCTATATCATCTGCTATAATCAAGAGCCATACACTATCATTGCATCTACACTACAGCTCAAAAGTTTGAAGTGCATTAGAAACGTCTGATTTTCTAAAAACACTGAAATTCATGTTCATATTTTTGTTAAATTAATCAGAAATGTCAAGAAATATGAATGTTTAAAAGTAACATTGATCACAGTTGATGAATGAGGTTCAGTGGAATATCTACATAGGTATACAGAGGCCCAGTTTCAGCAATAATACCTGCTGTGTTTCAGTGGTACATTGTGTCAACGACTGTCAGTTTCTCATGTGAAATCCTGAACTTGTCAGTCAAGACATAAGCATAGACCAAAATCATTGTGCAGATTAAAAACACAGCAAATCTGCAACATTCATGTCAGATCATCCCATTTTCACTTTGTAACCTGATTAAACCACGTCTGCACTTTTCTATAACAACAGTGGCACACCCAGATGTTCAACACCTTCAATTGTTCTTAAATTGTTCTTTTTTCAATTTTCATTTCCTAAAATCATATTTCATCAAACCAGTTCTTAGAAAAAAAAAAGTTTTTTCTTTCGTTCACTTTCAGACTGATTGAACCCATAAAGTTGAATTTCCAGACCCCAACTAACCAAATTTAGTGTTTTTTAAGCTGCAGAGTAGTTTTCAGCTCTGCTTGTCAGTAAGATGATTCGAATCATATATTAACCATCTGACCTGATACATTTGCATTAAGTACCACCATGTGACCTGTAAATACAGGAGTCATTGTTACTGAAAAGTGGGCCCCTGTATTACTGTGTAGAGATTTTCTAAAACAACATAACTGATTTATGTCAAAAAACAATATTACTGTTAAACCTCATGTAATATTACATGAAAACCAATGGAAAAATGTCTTTTAAACAAGGACTTTTCAAACTGTTGAGCAGTAGTGTGTGTTGTATGCATGTATCTGTCTGTATCTGATCAGGATTTTCTCCTAACTTCCAATCCAAGGTTACATTTTTAAACTGTGTCCTTCTTTAAAAAGTGACTTCAAGGCTGATGGGAAACTCTCCCTAACAAGTCCACTTTATTGCGTGCTCATTTATTCTCTCCTATAAGTGGCTCATAGGTACTAGTCCACTTTCTGCATGCTTCCTAATCTGTCACACTTATCAGTGGCTCATGGTTGCTTAAAGCCTATGTCTGTACTGGACCACAGAGGAAGAGCATCATTCAGTCCTGCCAGCTGCCTATCTTGGTAGCATTTCAAGGATGACAGACTCCACTTTCTCTGCAGCAAGACAGCTCATAACGTTTTAACAGTCTCTCCCTGTCCTCATGCTCCTATATCATCTGCTATAATCAAGAGCCATACACTATCATTGCATCTACACTACAGCTCAAAAGTTTGAAGTGCATCAGAAACATCTGATTTTCTAAAAACACTGAAATTCATGTTCATATTTTTGTCAAATTAATCAGAAATGTCAAGAAATATGAATGTTTAAAAGTGACATTGATCACAGTTGATGAATGAGGTTCAGTGGAATATCTACATAGGTATACAGAGGCCCAGTTTCAGCAATAATACCTGCTGTGTTTCAGTGGTACATTGTGTTAACTACTGTCAGTTTCTCATGTGAAATCCTGAACTTGTCAGTCAAGACATAAGCATAGACCAAAATCATTGTGCAGATTCAAAACACAGCAGAATCTGCAACATTCATGTCAGATCATCCCATTTTCACTTTGTAACCTGATTAAACCAAGTTTGAGCTTTTCTATAACAACAGTGGCACACCCAGATGTTCAACACCTTCAATTGTTTTTTTCAGTTTTCATTTCCTATAATAATATTTCATCAAACCAAATCGTAAAAACATTTTTTTCTTTCGTTCACTTTCAGACTGATTGAACCCATAAAGTTGAATTTCCAGACCCCAACTAACCAAATTTAGTGTTTTTTAAGCTGCAGAGTAGTTTTCAGCTCTGCTTGTCAGTAAGATGATTCGAATCATATATTAACCATCTGACCTGATACATTTGCATTAAGTACCACCACGTGTCCTGTAAATACAGGAGTCATTGTTACTGAAAAGTGGGCCCCTGTATTACTGTGTAGAGATTTTCTAAAACAACATAACTGATTTATGTCAAAAAACAATATTACTGTTAAACCTCATGTAATATTACATGAAAACCAATGGAAAAATGTATTTTAAACAAGGACTTTTCAAACTGTTGAGCAGTAGTGTGTGTTGTATGCATGTATCTGTCTGTATCTGATCAGGATTTTCTCCTAACTTCCAATCCAAGGTTACATTTTTAAACTGTGACCTTCTTTAAAAAGTGACTTCAAGTGTTTCAAGGCTGATGGGAAACTCTCCCTAACAAGTCCACTTTATTGCGTGCTCATTTATTCTCTCCTGTAAGTGGCTCATAGGTACTAGTCCACTTTCTGCATGCTTCCTAATCTGTCACGCTTAGCAGTGGCTCATGGTTGCTTAAAGCCTATGTCTGTACTGGACCACAGAGGCAGAGCATCATTCAGTCCTGCCAGCTGCCTATCTTGGTAGCATTTCAAGGATGACAGACTCCACTTTCTCTGCAGCAAGACAGCTCATAACGTTTTAACAGTCTCTCCCTGTCCTCATACTCCTATATCATCTGCTATAATCAAGAGCCATACACTATCATTGCATCTACACTACAGCTCAAAAGTTTGAAGTGCATTAGAAACGTCTGATTTTCTAAAAACACTGAAATTCATGTTCATATTTTTGTTAAATTAATCAGAAATGTCAAGAAATATGAATGTTTAAAAGTGACATTGATCACAGTTGATGAATGAGGTTCAGTGGAATATCTACATAGGTATACAGAGGCCCAGTTTCAGCAATAATACCTGCTGTGTTTCAGTGGTACATTGTGTCAACGACTGTCAGTTTCTCATGTGAAATCCTGAACTTGTCAGTCAAGACATAAGCATAGACCAAAATCATTGTGCAGATTAAAAACACAGCAAATCTGCAACATTCATGTCAGATCATCCCATTTTCACTTTGTAACCTGATTAAACCACGTCTGCACTTTTCTATAACAACAGTGGCACACCCAGATGTTCAACACCTTCAATTGTTCTTAAATTGTTCTTTTTTCAATTTTCATTTCCTAAAATCATATTTCATCAAACCAGTTCTTAGAAAAAAAAAAGTTTTTTCTTTCGTTCACTTTCAGACTGATTGAACCCATAAAGTTGAATTTCCAGACCCCAACTAACCAAATTTAGTGTTTTTTAAGCTGCAGAGTAGTTTTCAGCTCTGCTTGTCAGTAAGATGATTCGAATCATATATTAACCATCTGACCTGATACATTTGCATTAAGTACCACCATGTGACCTGTAAATACAGGAGTCATTGTTACTGAAAAGTGGGCCCCTGTATTACTGTGTAGAGATTTTCTAAAACAACATAACTGATTTATGTCAAAAAACAATATTACTGTTAAACCTCATGTAATATTACATGAAAACCAATGGAAAAATGTCTTTTAAACAAGGACTTTTCAAACTGTTGAGCAGTAGTGTGTGTTGTATGCATGTATCTGTCTGTATCTGATCAGGATTTTCTCCTAACTTCCAATCCAAGGTTACATTTTTAAACTGTGTCCTTCTTTAAAAAGTGACTTCAAGGCTGATGGGAAACTCTCCCTAACAAGTCCACTTTATTGCGTGCTCATTTATTCTCTCCTATAAGTGGCTCATAGGTACTAGTCCACTTTCTGCATGCTTCCTAATCTGTCACACTTATCAGTGGCTCATGGTTGCTTAAAGCCTATGTCTGTACTGGACCACAGAGGCAGAGCATCATTCAGTCCTGCCAGCTGCCTATCTTGGTAGCATTTCAAGGATGACAGACTCCACTTTCTCTGCAGCAAGACAGCTCATAACGTTTTAACAGTCTCTCCCTGTCCTCATGCTCCTATATCATCTGCTATAATCAAGAGCCATACACTATCATTGCATCTACACTACAGCTCAAAAGTTTGAAGTGCATCAGAAACATCTGATTTTCTAAAAACACTGAAATTCATGTTCATATTTTTGTCAAATTAATCAGAAATGTCAAGAAATATGAATGTTTAAAAGTGACATTGATCACAGTTGATGAATGAGGTTCAGTGGAATATCTACATAGGTATACAGAGGCCCAGTTTCAGCAATAATACCTGCTGTGTTTCAGTGGTACATTGTGTTAACTACTGTCAGTTTCTCATGTGAAATCCTGAACTTGTCAGTCAAGACATAAGCATAGACCAAAATCATTGTGCAGATTCAAAACACAGCAGAATCTGCAACATTCATGTCAGATCATCCCATTTTCACTTTGTAACCTGATTAAACCAAGTTTGAGCTTTTCTATAACAACAGTGGCACACCCAGATGTTCAACACCTTCAATTGTTTTTTTCAGTTTTCATTTCCTATAATAATATTTCATCAAACCAAATCGTAAAAACATTTTTTTCTTTCGTTCACTTTCAGACTGATTGAACCCATAAAGTTGAATTTCCAGACCCCAACTAACCAAATTTAGTGTTTTTTAAGCTGCAGAGTAGTTTTCAGCTCTGCTTGTCAGTAAGATGATTCGAATCATATATTAACCATCTGACCTGATACATTTGCATTAAGTACCACCACGTGTCCTGTAAATACAGGAGTCATTGTTACTGAAAAGTGGGCCCCTGTATTACTGTGTAGAGATTTTCTAAAACAACATAACTGATTTATGTCAAAAAACAATATTACTGTTAAACCTCATGTAATATTACATGAAAACCAATGGAAAAATGTATTTTAAACAAGGACTTTTCAAACTGTTGAGCAGTAGTGTGTGTTGTATGCATGTATCTGTCTGTATCTGATCAGGATTTTCTCCTAACTTCCAATCCAAGGTTACATTTTTAAACTGTGACCTTCTTTAAAAAGTGACTTCAAGTGTTTCAAGGCTGATGGGAAACTCTCCCTAACAAGTCCACTTTATTGCGTGCTCATTTATTCTCTCCTGTAAGTGGCTCATAGGTACTAGTCCACTTTCTGCATGCTTCCTAATCTGTCACGCTTAGCAGTGGCTCATGGTTGCTTAAAGCCTATGTCTGTACTGGACCACAGAGGCAGAGCATCATTCAGTCCTGCCAGCTGCCTATCTTGGTAGCATTTCAAGGATGACAGACTCCACTTTCTCTGCAGCAAGACAGCTCATAACGTTTTAACAGTCTCTCCCTGTCCTCATACTCCTATATCATCTGCTATAATCAAGAGCCATACACTATCATTGCATCTACACTACAGCTCAAAAGTTTGAAGTGCATTAGAAACGTCTGATTTTCTAAAAACACTGAAATTCATGTTCATATTTTTGTTAAATTAATCAGAAATGTCAAGAAATATGAATGTTTAAAAGTGACATTGATCACAGTTGATGAATGAGGTTCAGTGGAATATCTACATAGGTATACAGAGGCCCAGTTTCAGCAATAATACCTGCTGTGTTTCAGTGGTAAATTGTGTTAACTACTGTCAGTTTCTCATGTGAAATCCTGAACTTGTCAGTCAAGACATAAGCATAGACCAAAATCATTGTGCAGATTAAAAACACAGCAGAATCTGCAACATTCATGTCAGATCATCCCATTTTCACTTTGTAACCTGATTAAACCAAGTTTGAGCTTTTCTATAACAACAGTGGCACACCCAGATGTTCAACACCTTCAATTGTTTTTTTCAGTTTTCATTTCCTATAATAATATTTCATCAAACCAAATCTTAAAAACATTTTTTTCTTTCGTTCACTTTCAGACTGATTGAACCCATAAAGTTGAATTTCCAGACCCCAACTAACCAAATTTAGTGTTTTTTAAGCTGCAGAGTAGTTTTCAGCTCTGCTTGTCAGTAAGATGATTCGAATCATATATTAACCATCTGACCTGATACATTTGCATTAAGTACCACCATGTGACCTGTAAATACAGGAGTCATTGTTACTGAAAAGTGGGCCCCTGTATTACTGTGTAGAGATTTTCTAAAACAACATAACTGATTTATGTCAAAAAACAATATTACTGTTAAACCTCATGTAATATTACATGAAAACCAATGGAAAAATGTCTTTTAAACAAGGACTTTTCAAACTGTTGAGCAGTAGTGTGTGTTGTATGCATGTATCTGTCTGTATCTGATCAGGATTTTCTTCTCACTTCCAATCCAAGGTTACATTTTTAAACTGTGTCCTTCTTTAAAAAGTGACTTCAAGGCTGATGGGAAACTCTCCCTAACAAGTCCACTTTATTGCGTGCTCATTTATTCTCTCCTATAAGTGGCTCATAGGTACTAGTCCACTTTCTGCATGCTTCCTAATCTGTCACGCTTATCAGTGGCTCATGGTTGCTTAAAGCCTATGTCTGTACTGGACCACAGAGGCAGAGCATCATTCAGTCCTGCCAGCTGCCTATCTTGGTAGCATTTCAAGGATGACAGACTCCACTTTCTCTGCAGCAAGACAGCTCATAACGTTTTAACAGTCTCTCCCTGTCCTCATACTCCTATATCATCTGCTATAATCAAGAGCCATACACTATCATTGCATCTACACTACAGCTCAAAAGTTTGAAGTGCATTAGAAACGTCTGATTTTCTAAAAACACTGAAATTCATGTTCATATTTTTGTTAAATTAATCAGAAATGTCAAGAAATATGAATGTTTAAAAGTAACATTGATCACAGTTGATGAATGAGGTTCAGTGGAATATCTACATAGGTATACAGAGGCCCAGTTTCAGCAATAATACCTGCTGTGTTTCAGTGGTACATTGTGTCAACGACTGTCAGTTTCTCATGCGAAATCCTGAACTTGTCAGTCAAGACATAAGCATAGACCAAAATCATTGTGCAGATTAAAAACACAGCAAATCTGCAACATTCATGTCAGATCATCCCATTTTCACTTTGTAACCTGATTAAACCACGTCTGCACTTTTCTATAACAACAGTGGCACACCCAGATGTTCAACACCTTCAATTGTTCTTAAATTGTTCTTTTTTCAATTTTCATTTCCTAAAATCATATTTCATCAAACCAGTTCTTAGAAAAAAAAAAGTTTTTTCTTTCGTTCACTTTCAGACTGATTGAACCCATAAAGTTGAATTTCCAGACCCCAACTAACCAAATTTAGTGTTTTTTAAGCTGCAGAGTAGTTTTCAGCTCTGCTTGTCAGTAAGATGATTCGAATCATATATTAACCATCTGACCTGATACATTTGCATTAAGTACCACCATGTGACCTGTAAATACAGGAGTCATTGTTACTGAAAAGTGGGCCCCTGTATTACTGTGTAGAGATTTTCTAAAACAACATAACTGATTTATGTAAAAAACAACAACATTACTGTTAAACCTCATGTAATATTACATGAAAACCAATGGAAAAATGTCTTTTAAACAAGGACTTTTCAAACTGTTGAGCAGTAGTGTGTGTTGTATGCATGTATCTGTCTGTATCTGATCAGGATTTTCTCCTAACTTCCAATCCAAGGTTACATTTTTAAACTGTGACCTTCTTTAAAAAGTGACTTCAAGTGTTTCAAGGCTGATGGGAAACTCTCCCTAACAAGTCCACTTTATTGCGTGCTCATTTATTCTCTCCTGTAAGTGGCTCATAGGTACTAGTCCACTTTCTGCATGCTTCCTAATCTGTCACGCTTATCAGTGGCTCATGGTTGCTTAAAGCCTATGTCTGTACTGGACCACAGAGGCAGAGCATCATTCAACCTGCCAGCTGCCTATCTTGGTAGCATTTCAAGGATGACAGACTCCACTTTCTCTGCAGCAAGACAGCTCATAACGTTTTAACAGTCTCTCCCTGTCCTCATGCTCCTATATCATCTGCTATAATCAAGAGCCATACACTATCATTGCATCTACACTGCAGCTCAACAGTTTGAAGTGCATCAGAAACATCTGATTTTCTAAAAACACTGAAATTCATGTTCATATTTTTGGCAAATTAATCAGAAATGTCAAGAAATATGAATGTTTAAAAGTGACATTGATCACAGTTGATGAATGAGGTTCAGTGGAATATCTACATAGGTATACAGAGGCCCAGTTTCAGCAATAATACCTGCTGTGTTTCAGTGGTACATTGTGTTAACTACTGTCAGTTTCTCATGTGAAATCCTGAACTTGTCAGTCAAGACGTAAGCATAGACCAAAATCATTGTGCAGATTCAAAACACAGCAGAATCTGCAACATTCATGTCAGATCATCCCATTTTCACTTTGTAACCTGATTAAACCAAGTTTGAGCTTTTCTATAACAACAGTGGCACACCCAGATGTTCAACACCTTCAATTGTTTTTTTCAGTTTTCATTTCCTATAATAATATTTCATCAAACCAAATCGTAAAAACATTTTTTTCTTTCATTCACTTTCAGACTGATTGAACCCATAAAGTTGAATTTCCAGACCCCAACTAACCAAATTTAGTGTTTTTTAAGCTGCAGAGTAGTTTTCAGCTCTGCTTGTCAGTAAGATGATTCGAATCATATATTAACCATCTGACCTGATACATTTGCATTAAGTACCACCATGTGACCTGTAAATACAGGAGTCATTGTTACTGAAAAGTGGGCCCCTGTATTACTGTGTAGAGATTTTCTAAAACAACATAACTGATTTATGTAAAAAACAACAACATTACTGTTAAACCTCATGTAATATTACATGAAAACCAATGGAAAAATGTCTTTTAAACAAGGACTTTTCAAACTGTTGAGCAGTAGTTTGTATTGTATGCATGTATCTGTCTGTATCTGATCAGGATTTTCTCCTCACTTCCAATCCAAGGCTACAATTTTTAAACTGTGACCTTCTTTAAAAAGTGACTTCAAGTGTTTCAAGGCTGATGGGAAACTCTCCCTAACAAGTCCACTTTATTGCGTGCTCACTTATTCTCTCCTATAAGTGGCTCATAGGTACTAGTCCACTTTCTGCATGCTTCCTAATCTGTCACGCTTAGCAGTGGCTCATGATTGCTTAAAGCCTATGTCTGTACTGGACCACAGAGGCAGAGCATCATTCAATCCTGCCAGCTGCCTATCTTGGTAGCATTTCAAGGATGACAGACTTCACTTTCTCTGCAGCAAGACAGCTCATAACGTTTTAACAGTCTCTCCCTGTCCTCATACTCCTATATCATCTGCTATAATCAAGAGCCATACACTATCATTGCATCTACACTACAGCTCAAAAGTTTGAAGTGCATTAGAAACGTCTGATTTTCTAAAAACACTGAAATTCATGTTCATATTTTTGTTAAATTAATCAGAAATGTCAAGAAATATGAATGTTTAAAAGTAACATTGATCACAGTTGATGAATGAGGTTCAGTGGAATATCTACATAGGTATACAGAGGCCCAGTTTCAGCAATAATACCTGCTGTGTTTCAGTGGTACATTGTGTCAACGACTGTCAGTTTCTCATGTGAAATCCTGAACTTGTCAGTCAAGACATAAGCATAGACCAAAATCATTGTGCAGATTAAAAACACAGCAGAATCTGCAACATTCATGTCAGATCATCCCATTTTCACTTTGTAACCTGATTAAACCAAGTTTGAGCTTTTCTATAACAACAGTGGCACACCCAGATGTTCAACACCTTCAATTGTTTTTTTCAGTTTTCATTTCCTATAATAATATTTCATCAAACCAAATCTTAAAAACATTTTTTTCTTTCGTTCACTTTCAGACTGATTGAACCCATAAAGTTGAATTTCCAGACCCCAACTAACCAAATTTAGTGTTTTTTAAGCTGCAGAGTAGTTTTCAGCTCTGCTTGTCAGTAAGATGATTCGAATCATATATTAACCATCTGACCTGATACATTTGCATTAAGTACCACCATGTGACCTGTAAATACAGGAGTCATTGTTACTGAAAAGTGGGCCCCTGTATTACTGTGTAGAGATTTTCTAAAACAACATAACTGATTTATGTCAAAAAACAATATTACTGTTAAACCTCATGTAATATTACATGAAAACCAATGGAAAAATGTCTTTTAAACAAGGACTTTTCAAACTGTTGAGCAGTAGTGTGTGTTGTATGCATGTATCTGTCTGTATCTGATCAGGATTTTCTTCTCACTTCCAATCCAAGGTTACATTTTTAAACTGTGTCCTTCTTTAAAAAGTGACTTCAAGGCTGATGGGAAACTCTCCCTAACAAGTCCACTTTATTGCGTGCTCATTTATTCTCTCCTATAAGTGGCTCATAGGTACTAGTCCACTTTCTGCATGCTTCCTAATCTGTCACGCTTATCAGTGGCTCATGGTTGCTTAAAGCCTATGTCTGTACTGGACCACAGAGGCAGAGCATCATTCAACCTGCCAGCTGCCTATCTTGGTAGCATTTCAAGGATGACAGACTCCACTTTCTCTGCAGCAAGACAGCTCATAACGTTTTAACAGTCTCTCCCTGTCCTCATACTCCTATATCATCTGCTATAATCAAGAGCCATACACTATCATTGCATCTACACTACAGCTCAAAAGTTTGAAGTGCATTAGAAACGTCTGATTTTCTAAAAACACTGAAATTCATGTTCATATTTTTGTTAAATTAATCAGAAATGTCAAGAAATATGAATGTTTAAAAGTAACATTGATCACAGTTGATGAATGAGGTTCAGTGGAATATCTACATAGGTATACAGAGGCCCAGTTTCAGCAATAATACCTGCTGTGTTTCAGTGGTACATTGTGTCAACGACTGTCAGTTTCTCATGCGAAATCCTGAACTTGTCAGTCAAGACATAAGCATAGACCAAAATCATTGTGCAGATTAAAAACACAGCAAATCTGCAACATTCATGTCAGATCATCCCATTTTCACTTTGTAACCTGATTAAACCACGTCTGCACTTTTCTATAACAACAGTGGCACACCCAGATGTTCAACACCTTCAATTGTTCTTAAATTGTTCTTTTTTCAATTTTCATTTCCTAAAATCATATTTCATCAAACCAGTTCTTAGAAAAAAAAAAGTTTTTTCTTTCGTTCACTTTCAGACTGATTGAACCCATAAAGTTGAATTTCCAGACCCCAACTAACCAAATTTAGTGTTTTTTAAGCTGCAGAGTAGTTTTCAGCTCTGCTTGTCAGTAAGATGATTCGAATCATATATTAACCATCTGACCTGATAGATTTGCATTAAGTACCACCATGTGACCTGTAAATACAGGAGTCATTGTTACTGAAAAGTGGGCCCCTGTATTACTGTGTAGAGATTTTCTAAAACAACATAACTGATTTATGTAAAAAACAACAACATTACTGTTAAACCTCATGTAATATTACATGAAAACCAATGGAAAAATGTCTTTTAAACAAGGACTTTTCAAACTGTTGAGCAGTAGTGTGTGTTGTATGCATGTATCTGTCTGTATCTGATCAGGATTTTCTCCTAACTTCCAATCCAAGGTTACATTTTTAAACTGTGACCTTCTTTAAAAAGTGACTTCAAGTGTTTCAAGGCTGATGGGAAACTCTCCCTAACAAGTCCACTTTATTGCGTGCTCATTTATTCTCTCCTGTAAGTGGCTCATAGGTACTAGTCCACTTTCTGCATGCTTCCTAATCTGTCACGCTTATCAGTGGCTCATGGTTGCTTAAAGCCTATGTCTGTACTGGACCACAGAGGCAGAGCATCATTCAGTCCTGCCAGCTGCCTATCTTGGTAGCATTTCAAGGATGACAGACTCCACTTTCTCTGCAGCAAGACAGCTCATAACGTTTTAACAGTCTCTCCCTGTCCTCATGCTCCTATATCATCTGCTATAATCAAGAGCCATACACTATCATTGCATCTACACTGCAGCTCAACAGTTTGAAGTGCATCAGAAACATCTGATTTTCTAAAAACACTGAAATTCATGTTCATATTTTTGGCAAATTAATCAGAAATGTCAAGAAATATGAATGTTTAAAAGTGACATTGATCACAGTTGATGAATGAGGTTCAGTGGAATATCTACATAGGTATACAGAGGCCCAGTTTCAGCAATAATACCTGCTGTGTTTCAGTGGTACATTGTGTTAACTACTGTCAGTTTCTCATGTGAAATCCTGAACTTGTCAGTCAAGACGTAAGCATAGACCAAAATCATTGTGCAGATTCAAAACACAGCAGAATCTGCAACATTCATGTCAGATCATCCCATTTTCACTTTGTAACCTGATTAAACCAAGTTTGAGCTTTTCTATAACAACAGTGGCACACCCAGATGTTCAACACCTTCAATTGTTTTTTTCAGTTTTCATTTCCTATAATAATATTTCATCAAACCAAATCGTAAAAACATTTTTTTCTTTCATTCACTTTCAGACTGATTGAACCCATAAAGTTGAATTTCCAGACCCCAACTAACCAAATTTAGTGTTTTTTAAGCTGCAGAGTAGTTTTCAGCTCTGCTTGTCAGTAAGATGATTCGAATCATATATTAACCATCTGACCTGATACATTTGCATTAAGTACCACCATGTGACCTGTAAATACAGGAGTCATTGTTACTGAAAAGTGGGCCCCTGTATTACTGTGTAGAGATTTTCTAAAACAACATAACTGATTTATGTAAAAAACAACAACATTACTGTTAAACCTCATGTAATATTACATGAAAACCAATGGAAAAATGTCTTTTAAACAAGGACTTTTCAAACTGTTGAGCAGTAGTTTGTATTGTATGCATGTATCTGTCTGTATCTGATCAGGATTTTCTCCTCACTTCCAATCCAAGGCTACAATTTTTAAACTGTGACCTTCTTTAAAAAGTGACTTCAAGTGTTTCAAGGCTGATGGGAAACTCTCCCTAACAAGTCCACTTTATTGCGTGCTCACTTATTCTCTCCTATAAGTGGCTCATAGGTACTAGTCCACTTTCTGCATGCTTCCTAATCTGTCACGCTTAGCAGTGGCTCATGATTGCTTAAAGCCTATGTCTGTACTGGACCACAGAGGCAGAGCATCATTCAATCCTGCCAGCTGCCTATCTTGGTAGCATTTCAAGGATGACAGACTCCACTTTCTCTGCAGCAAGACAGCTCATAACGTTTTAACAGTCTCTCCCTGTCCTCATACTCCTATATCATCTGCTATAATCAAGAGCCATACACTATCATTGCATCTACACTACAGCTCAAAAGTTTGAAGTGCATTAGAAACGTCTGATTTTCTAAAAACACTGAAATTCATGTTCATATTTTTGTTAAATTAATCAGAAATGTCAAGAAATATGAATGTTTAAAAGTAACATTGATCACAGTTGATGAATGAGGTTCAGTGGAATATCTACATAGGTATACAGAGGCCCAGTTTCAGCAATAATACCTGCTGTGTTTCAGTGGTACATTGTGTCAACGACTGTCAGTTTCTCATGTGAAATCCTGAACTTGTCAGTCAAGACATAAGCATAGACCAAAATCATTGTGCAGATTAAAAACACAGCAAATCTGCAACATTCATGTCAGATCATCCCATTTTCACTTTGTAACCTGATTAAACCACGTCTGCACTTTTCTATAACAACAGTGGCACACCCAGATGTTCAACACCTTCAATTGTTCTTAAATTGTTCTTTTTTCAATTTTCATTTCCTAAAATCATATTTCATCAAACCAGTTCTTAGAAAAAAAAAAGTTTTTTCTTTCGTTCACTTTCAGACTGATTGAACCCATAAAGTTGAATTTCCAGACCCCAACTAACCAAATTTAGTGTTTTTTAAGCTGCAGAGTAGTTTTCAGCTCTGCTTGTCAGTAAGATGATTCGAATCATATATTAACCATCTGACCTGATACATTTGCATTAAGTACCACCATGTGACCTGTAAATACAGGAGTCATTGTTACTGAAAAGTGGGCCCCTGTATTACTGTGTAGAGATTTTCTAAAACAACATAACTGATTTATGTCAAAAAACAATATTACTGTTAAACCTCATGTAATATTACATGAAAACCAATGGAAAAATGTCTTTTAAACAAGGACTTTTCAAACTGTTGAGCAGTAGTGTGTGTTGTATGCATGTATCTGTCTGTATCTGATCAGGATTTTCTCCTAACTTCCAATCCAAGGTTACATTTTTAAACTGTGTCCTTCTTTAAAAAGTGACTTCAAGGCTGATGGGAAACTCTCCCTAACAAGTCCACTTTATTGCGTGCTCATTTATTCTCTCCTATAAGTGGCTCATAGGTACTAGTCCACTTTCTGCATGCTTCCTAATCTGTCACACTTATCAGTGGCTCATGGTTGCTTAAAGCCTATGTCTGTACTGGACCACAGAGGCAGAGCATCATTCAGTCCTGCCAGCTGCCTATCTTGGTAGCATTTCAAGGATGACAGACTCCACTTTCTCTGCAGCAAGACAGCTCATAACGTTTTAACAGTCTCTCCCTGTCCTCATGCTCCTATATCATCTGCTATAATCAAGAGCCATACACTATCATTGCATCTACACTGCAGCTCAACAGTTTGAAGTGCATCAGAAACATCTGATTTTCTAAAAACACTGAAATTCATGTTCATATTTTTGGCAAATTAATCAGAAATGTCAAGAAATATGAATGTTTAAAAGTGACATTGATCACAGTTGATGAATGAGGTTCAGTGGAATATCTACATAGGTATACAGAGGCCCAGTTTCAGCAATAATACCTGCTGTGTTTCAGTGGTACATTGTGTTAACTACTGTCAGTTTCTCATGTGAAATCCTGAACTTGTCAGTCAAGACATAAGCATAGACCAAAATCATTGTGCAGATTCAAAACACAGCAGAATCTGCAACATTCATGTCAGATCATCCCATTTTCACTTTGTAACCTGATTAAACCAAGTTTGAGCTTTTCTATAACAACAGTGGCACACCCAGATGTTCAACACCTTCAATTGTTTTTTTCAGTTTTCATTTCCTATAATAATATTTCATCAAACCAAATCGTAAAAACATTTTTTTCTTTCATTCACTTTCAGACTGATTGAACCCATAAAGTTGAATTTCCAGACCCCAACTAACCAAATTTAGTGTTTTTTAAGCTGCAGAGTAGTTTTCAGCTCTGCTTGTCAGTAAGATGATTCGAATCATATATTAACCATCTGACGTGATACATTTGCATTAAGTACCACCATGTGACCTGTAAATACAGGAGTCATTGTTACTGAAAAGTGGGCCCCTGTATTACTGTGTAGAGATTTTCTAAAACAACATAACTGATTTATGTCAAAAAACAATATTACTGTTAAACCTCATGTAATATTACATGAAAACCAATGGAAAAATGTCTTTTAAACAAGGACTTTTCAAACTGTTGAGCAGTAGTGTGTATTGTATGCATGTATCTGTCTGTATCTGATCAGGATTTTCTCCTAACTTCCAATCCAAGGCTACAATTTTTAAACTGTGACCTTCTTTAAAAAGTGACTTCAAGTGTTTCAAGGCTGATGGGAAACTCTCCCTAACAAGTCCACTTTATTGCGTGCTCATTTATTCTCTCCTATAAGTGGCTCATAGGTACTAGTCCACTTTCTGCATGCTTCCTAATCTGTCACGCTTATCAGTGGCTCATGGTTGCTTAAAGCCTATGTCTGTACTGGACCACAGAGGCAGAGCATCATTCAGTCCTGCCAGCTGCCTATCTTGGTAGCATTTCAAGGATGACAGACTCCACTTTCTCTGCAGCAAGACAGCTCATAACGTTTTAACAGTCTCTCCCTGTCCTCATACTCCTATATCATCTGCTATAATCAAGAGCCATACACTATCATTGCATCTACACTACAGCTCAAAAGTTTGAAGTGCATTAGAAACGTCTGATTTTCTAAAAACACTGAAATTCATGTTCATATTTTTGTTAAATTAATCAGAAATGTCAAGAAATATGAATGTTTAAAAGTGACATTGATCACAGTTGATGAATGAGGTTCAGTGGAATATCTACATAGGTATACAGAGGCCCAGTTTCAGCAATAATACCTGCTGTGTTTCAGTGGTACATTGTGTCAACGACTGTCAGTTTCTCATGTGAAATCCTGAACTTGTCAGTCAAGACATAAGCATAGACCAAAATCATTGTGCAGATTAAAAACACAGCAGAATCTGCAACATTCATGTCAGATCATCCCATTTTCACTTTGTAACCTGATTAAACCAAGCTTGAGCTTTTCTATAACAACAGTGGCACACCCAGATGTTCAACACCTTCAATTGTTTTTTTCAGTTTTCATTTCCTATAATAATATTTCATCAAACCAAATCTTAAAAACATTTTTTTCTTTCGTTCACTTTCAGACTGATTGAACCCATAAAGTTGAATTTCCAGACCCCAACTAACCAAATTTAGTGTTTTTTAAGCTGCAGAGTAGTTTTCAGCTCTGCTTGTCAGTAAGATGATTCGAATCATATATTAACCATCTGACCTGATACATTTGCATTAAGTACCACCATGTGACCTGTAAATACAGGAGTCATTGTTACTGAAAAGTGGGCCCCTGTATTACTGTGTAGAGATTTTCTAAAACAACATAACTGATTTATGTCAAAAAACAATATTACTGTTAAACCTCATGTAATATTACATGAAAACCAATGGAAAAATGTCTTTTAAACAAGGACTTTTCAAACTGTTGAGCAGTAGTGTGTGTTGTATGCATGTATCTGTCTGTATCTGATCAGGATTTTCTTCTCACTTCCAATCCAAGGTTACATTTTTAAACTGTGTCCTTCTTTAAAAAGTGACTTCAAGGCTGATGGGAAACTCTCCCTAACAAGTCCACTTTATTGCGTGCTCATTTATTCTCTCCTTTAAGTGGCTCATAGGTACTAGTCCACTTTCTGCATGCTTCCTAATCTGTCACGCTTATCAGTGGCTCATGGTTGCTTAAAGCCTATGTCTGTACTGGACCACAGAGGCAGAGCATCATTCAGTCCTGCCAGCTGCCTATCTTGGTAGCATTTCAAGGATGACAGACTCCACTTTCTCTGCAGCAAGACAGCTCATAACGTTTTAACAGTCTCTCCCTGTCCTCATACTCCTATATCATCTGCTATAATCAAGAGCCATACACTATCATTGCATCTACACTACAGCTCAAAAGTTTGAAGTGCATTAGAAACGTCTGATTTTCTAAAAACACTGAAATTCATGTTCATATTTTTGTTAAATTAATCAGAAATGTCAAGAAATATGAATGTTTAAAAGTAACATTGATCACAGTTGATGAATGAGGTTCAGTGGAGTATCTACATAGGTATACAGAGGCCCAGTTTCAGCAATAATACCTGCTGTGTTTCAGTGGTACATTGTGTCAACGACTGTCAGTTTCTCATGCGAAATCCTGAACTTGTCAGTCAAGACATAAGCATAGACCAAAATCATTGTGCAGATTAAAAACACAGCAAATCTGCAACATTCATGTCAGATCATCCCATTTTCACTTTGTAACCTGATTAAACCACGTCTGCACTTTTCTATAACAACAGTGGCACACCCAGATGTTCAACACCTTCAATTGTTCTTAAATTGTTCTTTTTTCAATTTTCATTTCCTAAAATCATATTTCATCAAACCAGTTCTTAGAAAAAAAAAAGTTTTTTCTTTCGTTCACTTTCAGACTGATTGAACCCATAAAGTTGAATTTCCAGACCCCAACTAACCAAATTTAGTGTTTTTAAGCTGCAGAGTAGTTTTCAGCTCTGCTTGTCAGTAAGATGATTCGAATCATATATTAACCATCTGACCTGATACATTTGCATTAAGTACCACCATGTGACCTGTAAATACAGGAGTCATTGTTACTGAAAAGTGGGCCCCTGTATTACTGTGTAGAGATTTTCTAAAACAACATAACTGATTTATGTAAAAAACAACAACATTACTGTTAAACCTCATGTAATATTACATGAAAACCAATGGAAAAATGTCTTTTAAACAAGGACTTTTCAAACTGTTGAGCAGTAGTGTGTGTTGTATGCATGTATCTGTCTGTATCTGATCAGGATTTTCTCCTAACTTCCAATCCAAGGTTACATTTTTAAACTGTGACCTTCTTTAAAAAGTGACTTCAAGTGTTTCAAGGCTGATGGGAAACTCTCCCTAACAAGTCCACTTTATTGCGTGCTCATTTATTCTCTCCTGTAAGTGGCTCATAGGTACTAGTCCACTTTCTGCATGCTTCCTAATCTGTCACGCTTATCAGTGGCTCATGGTTGCTTAAAGCCTATGTCTGTACTGGACCACAGAGGCAGAGCATCATTCAACCTGCCAGCTGCCTATCTTGGTAGCATTTCAAGGATGACAGACTCCACTTTCTCTGCAGCAAGACAGCTCATAACGTTTTAACAGTCTCTCCCTGTCCTCATGCTCCTATATCATCTGCTATAATCAAGAGCCATACACTATCATTGCATCTACACTGCAGCTCAACAGTTTGAAGTGCATCAGAAACATCTGATTTTCTAAAAACACTGAAATTCATGTTCATATTTTTGGCAAATTAATCAGAAATGTCAAGAAATATGAATGTTTAAAAGTGACATTGATCACAGTTGATGAATGAGGTTCAGTGGAATATCTACATAGGTATACAGAGGCCCAGTTTCAGCAATAATACCTGCTGTGTTTCAGTGGTAAATTGTGTTAACTACTGTCAGTTTCTCATGTGAAATCCTGAACTTGTCAGTCAAGACATAAGCATAGACCAAAATCATTGTGCAGATTCAAAACACAGCAAATCTGCAACATTCATGTCAGATCATCCCATTTTCACTTTGTAACCTGATTAAACCACGTCTGCACTTTTCTATAACAACAGTGGCACACCCAGATGTTCAACACCTTCAATTGTTTTTTTCAGTTTTCATTTCCTATAATAATATTTCATCAAACCAAATCGTAAAAACATTTTTTTCTTTCGTTCACTTTCAGACTGATTGAACCCATAAAGTTGAATTTCCAGACCCCAACTAACCAAATTTAGTGTTTTTTAAGCTGCAGAGTAGTTTTCAGCTCTGCTTGTCAGTAAGATGATTCGAATCATATATTAACCATCTGACGTGATACATTTGCATTAAGTACCACCATGTGACCTGTAAATACAGGAGTCATTGTTACTGAAAAGTGGGCCCCTGTATTACTGTGTAGAGATTTTCTAAAACAACATAACTGATTTATGTAAAAAACAACAACATTACTGTTAAACCTCATGTAATATTACATGAAAACCAATGGAAAAATGTCTTTTAAACAAGGACTTTTCAAACTGTTGAGCAGTAGTGTGTGTTGTATGCATGTATCTGTCTGTATCTGATCAGGATTTTCTCCTAACTTCCAATCCAAGGTTACATTTTTAAACTGTGACCTTCTTTAAAAAGTGACTTCAAGTGTTTCAAGGCTGATGGGAAACTCTCCCTAACAAGTCCACTTTATTGCGTGCTCATTTATTCTCTCCTGTAAGTGGCTCATAGGTACTAGTCCACTTTCTGCATGCTTCCTAATCTGTCACGCTTATCAGTGGCTCATGGTTGCTTAAAGCCTATGTCTGTACTGGACCACAGAGGCAGAGCATCATTCAACCTGCCAGCTGCCTATCTTGGTAGCATTTCAAGGATGACAGACTCCACTTTCTCTGCAGCAAGACAGCTCATAACGTTTTAACAGTCTCTCCCTGTCCTCATGCTCCTATATCATCTGCCATAATCAAGAGCCATACACTATCATTGCATCTACACTGCAGCTCAACAGTTTGAAGTGCATCAGAAACATCTGATTTTCTAAAAACACTGAAATTCATGTTCATATTTTTGGCAAATTAATCAGAAATGTCAAGAAATATGAATGTTTAAAAGTGACATTGATCACAGTTGATGAATGAGGTTCAGTGGAATATCTACATAGGTATACAGAGGCCCAGTTTCAGCAATAATACCTGCTGTGTTTCAGTGGTAAATTGTGTTAACTACTGTCAGTTTCTCATGTGAAATCCTGAACTTGTCAGTCAAGACATAAGCATAGACCAAAATCATTGTGCAGATTCAAAACACAGCAAATCTGCAACATTCATGTCAGATCATCCCATTTTCACTTTGTAACCTGATTAAACCACGTCTGCACTTTTCTATAACAACAGTGCCACACCCAGATGTTCAACACCTTCAATTGTTTTTTTCAGTTTTCATTTCCTATAATAATATTTCATCAAACCAAATCGTAAAAACGTTTTTTTCTTTCATTCACTTTCAGACTGATTGAACCCATAAAGTTGAATTTCCAGACCCCAACTAACCAAATTTAGTGTTTTTTAAGCTGCAGAGTAGTTTTCAGCTCTGCTTGTCAGTAAGATGATTCGAATCATATATTAACCATCTGACGTGATACATTTGCATTAAGTACCACCATGTGACCTGTAAATACAGGAGTCATTGTTACTGAAAAGTGGGCCCCTGTATTACTGTGTAGAGATTTTCTAAAACAACATAACTGATTTATGTAAAAAACAACAACATTACTGTTAAACCTCATGTAATATTACATGAAAACCAATGGAAAAATGTCTTTTAAACAAGGACTTTTCAAACTGTTGAGCAGTAGTTTGTATTGTATGCATGTATCTGTCTGTATCTGATCAGGATTTTCTCCTCACTTCCAATCCAAGGCTACAATTTTTAAACTGTGACCTTCTTTAAAAAGTGACTTCAAGTGTTTCAAGGCTGATGGGAAACTCTCCCTAACAAGTCCACTTTATTGCGTGCTCACTTATTCTCTCCTATAAGTGGCTCATAGGTACTAGTCCACTTTCTGCATGCTTCCTAATCTGTCACGCTTAGCAGTGGCTCATGATTGCTTAAAGCCTATGTCTGTACTGGACCACAGAGGCAGAGCATCATTCAATCCTGCCAGCTGCCTATCTTGGTAGCATTTCAAGGATGACAGACTCCACTTTCTCTGCAGCAAGACAGCTCATAACGTTTTAACAGTCTCTCCCTGTCCTCATACTCCTATATCATCTGCTATAATCAAGAGCCATACACTATCATTGCATCTACACTACAGCTCAAAAGTTTGAAGTGCATTAGAAACGTCTGATTTTCTAAAAACACTGAAATTCATGTTCATATTTTTGTTAAATTAATCAGAAATGTCAAGAAATATGAATGTTTAAAAGTAACATTGATCACAGTTGATGAATGAGGTTCAGTGGAATATCTACATAGGTATACAGAGGCCCAGTTTCAGCAATAATACCTGCTGTGTTTCAGTGGTACATTGTGTCAACGACTGTCAGTTTCTCATGTGAAATCCTGAACTTGTCAGTCAAGACATAAGCATAGACCAAAATCATTGTGCAGATTCAAAACACAGCAAATCTGCAACATTCATGTCAGATCATCCCATTTTCACTTTGTAACCTGATTAAACCACGTCTGCACTTTTCTATAACAACAGTGGCACACCCAGATGTTCAACACCTTCAATTGTTCTTAAATTGTTCTTTTTTCAATTTTCATTTCCTAAAATCATATTTCATCAAACCAGTTCTTAGAAAAAAAAGAGTTTTTTCTTTCGTTCACTTTCAGACTGATTGAACCCATAAAGTTGAATTTCCAGACCCCAACTAACCAAATTTAGTGTTTTTTAAGCTGCAGAGTAGTTTTCAGCTCTGCTTGTCAGTAAGATGATTCGAATCATATATTAACCATCTGACCTGATACATTTGCATTAAGTACCACCATGTGACCTGTAAATACAGGAGTCATTGTTACTGAAAAGTGGGCCCCTGTATTACTGTGTAGAGATTTTCTAAAACAACATAACTGATTTATGTCAAAAAACAATATTACTGTTAAACCTCATGTAATATTACATGAAAACCAATGGAAAAATGTCTTTTAAACAAGGACTTTTCAAACTGTTGAGCAGTAGTGTGTGTTGTATGCATGTATCTGTCTGTATCTGATCAGGATTTTCCTCTCACTTCCAATCCAAGGTTACATTTTTAAACTGTGTCCTTCTTTAAAAAGTGACTTCAAGGCTGATGGGAAACTCTCCCTAACAAGTCCACTTTATGCGTGCTCATTTATTCTCTCCTATAAGTGGCTCATAGGTACTAGTCCACTTTCTGCATGCTTCCTAATCTGTCACGCTTATCAGTGGCTCATGGTTGCTTAAAGCCTATGTCTGTACTGGACCACAGAGGTAGAGCATCATTCAATCCTGCCAGCTGCCTATCTTGGTAGCATTTCAAGGATGACAGACTCCACTTTCTCTGCAGCAAGACAGCTCATAACGTTTTAACAGTCTCTCCCTGTCCTCATGCTCCTATATCATCTGCTATAATCAAGAGCCATACACTATCATTGCATCTACACTACAGCTCAAAAGTTTGAAGTGCATCAGAAACATCTGATTTTCTAAAAACACTGAAATTCATGTTCATATTTTTGGCAAATTAATCAGAAATGTCAAGAAATATGAATGTTTAAAAGTGACATTGATCACAGTTGATGAATGAGGTTCAGTGGAATATCTACATAGGTATACAGAGGCCCAGTTTCAGCAATAATACCTGCTGTGTTTCAGTGGTACATTGTGTCAACGACTGTCAGTTTCTCATGTGAAATCCTGAACTTGTCAGTCAAGACATAAGCATAGACCAAAATCATTGTGCAGATTCAAAACACAGCAGAATCTGCAACATTCATGTCAGATCATCCCATTTTCACTTTGTAACCTGATTAAACCACGTCTGCACTTTTCTATAACAACAGTGGCACACCCAGATGTTCAACACCTTCAATTGTTTTTTTCAGTTTTCATTTCCTATAATAATATTTCATCAAACCAAATCTTAAAAACATTTTTTTCTTTCGTTCACTTTCAGACTGATTGAACCCATAAAGTTGAATTTCCACACCCCAACTAACCAAATTTAGTGTTTTTTAAGCTGCAGAGTAGTTTTCAGCTCTGCTTGTCAATAAGATGATTCGAATCATATATTAACCATCTGACCTGATACATTTGCATTAAGTACCACCATGTGACCTGTAAATACAGGAGTCATTGTTACTGAAAAGTGGGTCCCTGTATTACTGTGTAGAGATTTTCTAAAACAACATAACTGATTTATGTCAAAAAACAATATTACTGTTAAACCTCATGTAATATTACATGAAAACCAATGGAAAAATGTCTTTTAAACAAGGACTTTTCAAACTGTTGAGCAGTAGTGTGTGTTGTATGCATGTATCTGTCTGTATCTGATCAGGATTTTCTTCTCACTTCCAATCCAAGGCTACAATTTTTAAACTGTGACCTTCTTTAAAAAGTGACTTCAAGTGTTTCAAGGCTGATGGGAAACTCTCCCTAACAAGTCCACTTTATTGCGTGCTCATTTATTCTCTCCTATCAGTGGCTCATAGGTACTAGTCCACTTTCTGCATGCTTCCTAATCTGTCACGCTTATCAGTGGCTCATGGTTGCTTAAAGCCTATGTCTGTACTGGACCACAGAGGCAGAGCATCATTCAATCCTGCCAGCTGCCTATCTTGGTAGCATTTCAAGGATGACAGACTCCACTTTCTCTGCAGCAAGACAGCTCATAACGTTTTAACAGTCTCTCCCTGTCCTCATACTCCTATATCATCTGCTATAATCAAGAGCCATACACTATCATTGCATCTACACTACAGCTCAAAAGTTTGAAGTGCATTAGAAACGTCTGATTTTCTAAAAACACTGAAATTCATGTTCATATTTTTGTTAAATTAATCAGAAATGTCAAGAAATATGAATGTTTAAAAGTAACATTGATCACAGTTGATGAATGAGGTTCAGTGGAATATCTACATAGGTATACAGAGGCCCATTTTCAGCAATAATACCTGCTGTGTTTTAGTGGTACATTGTGTGTTATGTTACTCACAGTTTTGCCGTCCGTCTCCTTGACTTCATGATTAGCTCTGGTCTCTCTTTTTTGCTGTTTTTCTCTCTCCTTATCCTGTACGTTAATGTGTCCTGTCTTCAGATGTAATCCTGACTCCTGCCTCCCTGTTTCCACCTTGACTTGTATTGGTAAAATTTCCAAAGTTAAGAGTAATCCAGAAAAGTTTTTCATCTTTAAGCTCTTGTCTTCCAGCTGTCAGTCTTGTTGTTGTTCTTTAAATGTGCTGAATTCAGTTTCTGTTTTTGTATTTTTTGATTTCACATCACCATGACAACATGACACAAAACATTATGGTAAATTGACTATGTGCACGTTAGCATATGCTACTTCCGGTGCGGAAACGCCTGTGGGGAGCTTTTTTTCCGGTGTCCTATTCGTGCCCGGTTTACGGTCCAAAACAAGTTAAACAAATGAATGAATCAAGCGGCGATTTACATTTCTATAGATGTCTTGGGCATTTACCCAATATATCTGTAAATGATGTTCATCGACTTGTCAATATTTTTTCCCCGCGCCTCAGAGCAAAAGAGAAAATGGATTCAAATGTTATATTTCTCAGCTGTCCCTCGTTTATCGCTGGTGTTATGTTCTAAAAATAACCAGCGATAGGTGAAATCAAGTAGCCAATTTTATTTTTTGACGGTGCAAAACGTTTCGTGGACATCGTGGACATACAGTACTGCACTTCAGAGTCACACTGCTAGCGATCAATGCAGCGATTCTGTACTGTACAGGAGAGACGTCACGGAGGAGATCGTCTGCAGCGATCCGGACGCAGGACACAATGTGACGTAAAAAAAATAAGCATGCAAACTTGCACTAAAAAATCTGCGAAACAGCGAGGTGAAAGGTGAACCGCGTTATTAGCGAGGGACCACTGTAATTTTTAAGGTAAGTCACAACCAGTGTTGGGACTAACGCGTTATTAAGTAACGCGTTACAGTAACTACGTTATTATTGTGGTAAAGAGCACGGTAACTAGTTATTATGCCAAAACCAGGAACACGTTACTCGTTACTGGGATTTAGATAGGCTCGTTATTCGCTACTTCGTGTGGTGGCTATCGCTGAGCTTCCACAGATTCAATAACATTAGCAAGTGGTTGAGGCCAGCAGGTGGATGAAGGAAAAGGGAGGCAAGAGGAGAGACCCGAAGCGGCCGCTGGTCCGAGAGTGTCAGGTGAACTGAACTTCAGGTAAGAAGTTATAACCTGCAGTCCATCTGGGTCAGATATGAACCAAGTTTAGGTGGAGTTTATTTTCGTTATGCTGACTTTTTCGTACTGCGTGCTAGCTAGCATGATGGAGTTTCTATACAGCTGGGTGGGTGCTATGTTACTGATGTTGAACTTTATTTTGTTCATAAGGTTAATTATTAGAGTTGCCAACCTTCCCGTAAAAAACGGAATCGTCTCGTATTCAGAGAAAATATTACGCGTTTCGTATTGAGGTGAAAAGGAACACAGTTTGTCCCGGACTTAAGCTACAATGAAAAATACACAAAGTTGGAGTTATTCTGTGTTTACGCTGCACAGTTGCCTCTTCTTCTCTCATCCTCTCACCCTCCCTCTCCTGTTTCTACTTCAATCATGAAACTGATCAATGATCAGCTGATCGGATTTTCTCTCTTGTTTATTTATCGCCCACTTTGCGCCAGAAAGAGGAAACCAGCGGATGTCGCGGTAAACAACAGCAGCACTTTTAAGCTTGATCAGCTGTTGTTAGAATTTATTTAATATTAATTTCTAGTATCAGCTGATGTTTGCTGGAGCCACAGCTGTAAACCTGCTGATCATGATATCGGTTTGGTTATGTGGTGAGAGGGAAACATGAAGATGAAACCAGGAGATGTCCTTACTGAATCATCAGAGCTGTGATGGAGAAACAGGTTTACCTTTTAGTTAACATGAATGAGTTGAAGAGAAGTTATGAACTGTTTCTGAGAGACAAATAACACCAGGATCCTTTTCTAAGTAGCTGACAGCTGGTAACTGTGCAGGGGCGGGTCTAGCAAAGTGTTGCCAGGGGTCCATGTAGGGCATTAAAAGGGAAAGGGGGGCACAAGGAAATACTTTCTTATTCTCATTTAAAATGTCTCACTTTTAAAAAAATAATTATCTGAGTCTTACAACAAACAATTGATAGATTGATACATATATACCATCAGAACAGTGTACATCACTGTCACAACAGTGTTTATTTTCATTCAAAGGCTTTATGATTTTTCCTATAATGGTCTAGTCAAAATGCCCGGGACGATTTTTTTGTCCCAGTCCAGCTCTGTATGCAGCTCATCTGCAGTCTGGTGTTACCTACATCTTCCTATTCAGAAGGCAGAATTTCCGAGTTCTGAGTACAATCGAAAGCACCACAACTGCAGTTTTTGTGTTGGATGTAAAAAGCAGGCTAGGATAGAATCAGGCGTGGGATTTCTCTCGTGGAAATGTGCACATTATTTTTTCCTTTCTATTGGTAGGTGGCACAGTGCACTTGTGGCAAGTAAGCAAGCTAGAAGACTGGCAATCTTGCTGGGTATCCAGTTACGGAAGCAACACATTAACAAGAGAATTCTGAGTAAAACCAAAGTTACTTTCCCTAGTAACTAGTTACTCTGAAAGTAACGAGTAACTTGAAGTAACTGAGTTACTTTTGATAGAAGTAACTAGTAATGTAACTAAGTTACTAATTTAAAGTAACTTACCCAACACTGGTCACAACATACCCTTCGTACATACTAATGTATAGAAACCCTTACCAGCAATCATTCATTTTTGTGTGGCTTTTTTCACGTTTTGTTAACATGCCGTGTAGGTGTGTACTTGACTAGCTGATCTCGACATAATGGGGGAAACATCTGGTTTGACTATTCTTCACCTGTACTTTGAATGATGAACATTTGCCTGTTTAAATCATAAGACCAGTCACTATACAGAGATGTGCTTCTGAATGTGGACGATGTGTCTTCTGCTGCAGTAATGCAGTTCTGCTTGTGTTGAGTGATGTAAACAACTGATCGATCTAAACTCTTTAAACGTCAAAATTGATCATTAGATTTTTTTATGACACAACAGTGGTGAGTGTTCCCACCTTCTCCTCTTTGTAACTTAACGCGATCTTTCCGTTTTTGAGTTTTGGACATGATTTTGGAGTATATCTTCGCAGTAGCGATTGACCGCAAAGTAAAGCTACCGGAAATGTACAACCCCACATCCGGTCTCAAACCAGGAAGTTAGCATTTTCTCGTGCACAGGGTCAATTAAATCAGGGGGTTCTGTCCTCCTGAAGTGCATTAGAAATGTCTGATTTTATAAAAACACTGAAATACGTTTTTTGTATTTTTAAAAGTAATCAGAAATGTCAAGAAATATGAATGTTTAAAAGTGACATTGATCACAGTTGATGAATGAGGTTCAGTGGAATATCTACATAGGTATACAGAGGCCCAGTTTCAGCAATAATACCTGCTGTGTTTCAGTGGTACATTGTGTTAACTACTGTCAGTTTCTCATGTTAAATCCCAACTAGTCATACAAGAAACGTATTCACAAAGACATCAACACTCTCTAAAAATTGTGTGCTTCTCAATAAACCAAACATTTCCCCACAATATTGTACTGATCATCCCATTTTTTCCTTCCAAGGTTCCACTTTTCTATCAATATACAAAGTCAGGTGTTCAAAATCTTTAGGTTTTTCTTGTTTCCCACATGGAATAGTTTTCGTTTCTACAACAAGATTTTCATTTTCTCTTTTTTTGTGCCTTTTCAGACCAGTTGAACACATAAATCTGAAGCTTTAGACCCTGACCTTACCTAAACTGTTGAGCAGTAGTGTGTATTGTATGCATCAGGATTTTCTCCTCACTTCCAATCCAAGGCTACATTTTTAAACTGTGTCCTTCTTTAAAAATTGACTTCAAGTGTTTCAAGGCTGATGGGAAACAAGTCCACTTTACTGCGTGCTCATTTATTCTCTCCTATAAGTGGCTCATAGGTACTAGTCCACTTTATGCATGCTTCCAAAAGCCCCCAGAGAATTAACGTTTCTCTTGTCAGAAGTGTTTTTGTGTCGAGTCCTAGTTATAGGTTCTTGTTTAAATCATAGACCTAAGATATCTAACTTCATAGTGCACACTTCTTTTGGATTCTTAGTTCATAGTTCATAGTCTTGACTTTTTGCATTATTGTGTTTAGTTGTAAATAAAGCTTTGCAAACCATGCAGTCCTGTGCTTCCATGTGAGTTCTGCTCTGTGTTGTGATTATCTGATTGACTTCCATACTGCCGCCGCTGAGGCAGAGTGGTCGGATCAAGCGTTGCAGGGGATTTTCCTGCAGCCAAATAGAAAACTGCTTTTAATATGCCCCTTGGACACTTTGAATACCTGGTAATGCCGTTGGAATAACCAATGCTCCAGCAATCTTTCAGGGCCTAGTTAATGACGTCCTGCAGGACTTTCTAGATCATTTTGTTTATGTATATCTAGACAATATCCTCATTTTTTCCAACACAGTAGAGGAACACACAACTCATGTCCATGCAGTGCTGCAGTGCATTCTTGAGAATAAATTGTTTGTGAAGGCTGAAAAATGTAAGTTCCATGCACATACCGTCTCTTTCTTGGGTTTTATATTGTCGGGAGGGCAGGTGAAGACAGATCCCACTAAGATAAGAGCAGTTATGGAATGGCCAGTTCCAAAGACACGCAAACTCCTACAGAGATTTTTAGGATTTGCTAACTTTTATAGACGTTGAAGAATGACCACTTGGTAGCTTTCCTTAAAACGTTGCTTTATTGAACGAGCACCAAGCATCCATCAGTTATAGCACTCTACAACAGGTATGACAGCTAGGTATATACTGCCACCAGGCAGCCCTGCTGCAAAGGCACATCAGATGGCGTAAAGCCGCAATACACCGCTACTCAGCGTAGGCACAAACATAATCTATTATATGACATCTTTCCCCTTTTCCTGTTATTTCCAATAACAAAACCGTATTTAACAGCAACAAGATAATGACAACATGTGACTATCTAATAGCCACTGGGAGGTTCTTTTAAGGATTTGGGTATAATTATCTCACTGTAGGCCTGAAGGTCAGTGTCCTCAAAACAGGACTTATTAAACAGGTTAAACCGTTATGGTAATTACATCAACCAGGTAACAGTGGCATTGGTTGTGTCTCAAACCATAAAGTGAAAGAACAGTAAAAATACATTCTGACAACACCCCAATCCTTCCAGTCCTCCCGTTACCCCAGTCCAAATGGTAGACACCCCAGTGTTTACAGATCCAGTCTCATGACTGGCTTGCATACCCGGCTGTACCTGGTGCGTACCTGAACCAGTGCGTCTGTATGGACAGGTGTAAGTGTTGGGGCAAAAGCCCTCTGGAATGGCAGCCCCTCCATATCCTCGGTGGGTGGTGGAAGGGGTTTTGGTGTAGGCTGTGGAGATGGTCTGAGTCGGAGATGGCGGTGATTCCGTCGCAGCACCACACCTTGAGGTGTGATGACGAGATAGGACCTTGGGGTGATGCTCTCCTTGGAGACAACGGCAGGTGTCGCCCAAACCTTCTCCCGGTCCAGCTTGGACTGCATCCCCTGGTCGGAGTGGTGGAAGGGGCTTGGCTCCATGGCGGCCATTGTCGTAGAATGCGTGTTTGGCCTTCTGAAAAGCATCCCTGTTATAAGTGTGAAATCCGTCTCTCTCGCAAAGTTCTGAAACTCAGCCCACGAGAACTGAGGGCCTTTGCTAGGTTTGGGATCTCTGATGAGGTGGTGAGTGACAAAGGATCACTTCAGTTTCTGAATAAACTAAGCACTGGTCATGGACAGTAGACGCAGTATTTCCAAGAAACATGAGTAGTAATCCCATATGACAAGGTAGTTATGCCGGTTATGTTCACAGAGGTCAAGAGCTATTCTTTTCAATGGACAATCCGGCAAAGGTGTGGAGATAAGCAGCTCCCTTGTCTGTGCTGGCCTCTTACCAGACAGGCATGGCACTGCAGCACTACATCCTTTATCTCGGTGGAGAGTCCCGGCCACCAAACGGATGAATTAACCCTTTCCCTGCACTTGGTGAGGCCTTGGTGCCCGTCATGTAGTTTGTCTAGAATGGCTGTTCTCTGTGACTTTGGAATAAAAATCCTGCCTCGTATGACCAGGCCTTCGGCCTCCTATAGCTCATTCTTCACCTTCATGTATGCTTTGATGTTCGGCGGCAGACTACCTCCATATACGGCCATTGCCTTCGTATGTAATTAATGACAGTCTGTAGTTCACCATCCGGTGCAGTGGCCGCTTTATTGCTTTCCATTCGGCTTGGAGACACTGGAATGCCCTGTATCACAGTGGCTATGTAGCAGTCCACCTTGCTGTAAGTGTTAGTCTCGTCCTCTGCCCGAGTCTGTGGGCTCCGCAACAACGTATCGGTAGAGAAAAGCTTTTTGCCAGGTGACATAGAAGGCCTCCGGTTTATACCTCATGAGCTGCACTTGGAGGTGTTGACACCTCAATGGAACATTGTCCTAAGCCCGTAGCTACTGGCGTTGGCGGATACCGCTGTGGGTTTGTTGACGTCATAAAAGGCAAGAACAGGTGCTATTGTAAGCACTCGCTTAATTTTCTCAAAAGCTGCCCGCTGCGGGTGGCCCCAGGTCCAAATGTTCTTGCTTTTGACTAACTCATACAATGGTTGGCATATTGTGGCAAGAGCAGGAATATATCTGCTGAGGTAACTGGCCATGCCCAGGACTTGTATAAGTGCTTGCTCGTTTTCTGGCGCTGGCAGCTGAAGAATAGCTTTCACTTTCTCAGGGTCTGGCCTGACCCTACAGTAGTCGGTGCCCCGTGGGAGAGGTCCTTGGATGTTTTCCTCTTTACATGCATCAAATTCACAGTACTCTGATAAAACTCTCTGCCTTCTCGCCTGACCGCTGGACACATTGGTGACAACATGCTTTCTCGTGTACAATATTCCTCTGCAGGGAAAAAATACTCGGCAAACTTCCTCATTACGATGGTGAAGTCGTCATGATTTTCATCAGCGGCAAAGGTGAGTGACTTATAAATGTTCTCTCCTTCGTTGCCCATCTTCGGTGCAAGATGCCATAGCTCAGGCACTTCAGTCTGAACCAGATACGAGGACGGCTCTGACTAATCGGCAGTTCGTCCCAGCAGCATGGTTCAAGGTAATACATTGGATTCACATGTCCCGGTTTGGCACGCAAACCGGGACATGTTTGGCAGAACTGATTCCCTGACTAAGAGGTATTTTTGGTGGGAGACACTGGATAAGGATGTGAGAGACTATGTAGCAGCCTGCGCCATTTATGCTAGGAATAAGCCCCGGGATCAATGTCCCGCCAGTCTGCTGCAACCCCTACTCATCCCACATTCTCCCTGGTCACACATTGCCTTAGATCACAGGGCTTTCAGCCTCTTCAGGGAGGACTGTCATACTCACAGTCACAGACCGATTCTCTAAGGCCGCACATTTTATCTTTTTAGAAAAACTCCCAACTGCTTCTGAGACTGCTAAGCTTTTAGTTGAGAATGTTTTTAGGCTGCACGGCATCCCCGCCGAGATTGTCTCCGAAAGGGGGCCCCAATTCACCTCGCAAGTATGGAAAGTGTTCTGTATCGCCCTATGAGCTAAGCTTTGCTTAAGCTCGGGTTACCATCTACAAACTAACAGGCAAACAGAACGGCTCAACCAAGAATTTGAAACCACTCTCCGTTGTGTTTCCGCTCACAATCCTACGACTTGATCCACTTACCTCTCTGACTTTGTCCACCACAGGTATCTCACCGTTCGAGGCTTCACTTAAGTACCAGACTGCCTCCTTTATTCACTCCTCCCTCTTTACTGACCTCCATTTGTCAACTATCCCTTACACTCTCTCTTCCTCCTTCTCTCCCTAATTCACTCACTCATCATTATTGCTCACTCAGGCCCTTGTATCCCACTTCCGTCATTGAGTACCCCCTTCTTAACTCCCTTAGTTACTTATCCCTCACTCTTTTACTCACCTAGTTGCACACAAACACACACACTCTTACACCCACATTCACTAACTGACTTACTCATTCCTTCACCCATACACAAACTTACTAATTTCTTCACTCACTTATCACTCACTCATTCACTCCGTTGCTAACTCACTCCCTTGCTCACTGCCTCCCTCATTTAATCCTCCATCTTTATCGACCTCCCTTAGTCATTTATCCCTCACACACTCTCTCCCTATAAAACTATAATGTAAACACCATGGGTTTAGAACTGAACTCAATTGGTTAAAGTTTTTACATTGACAGGAGTAAACAATATATTGACAGACTTCAGATTATATGGGATCATTGTAGTTCCTGAATTAATTTAATGGGAAAAACAAAACAAAAATCACTCTGTCTGTTTTTGTTACAAGTCACGTCCTTGTTATAAGACTAATACATAACATTTTACCAGATGGAGATAAAGAAATAAATAAGAGCCCTGACGGAGCACAACTTCCTCTGAACGACAAGTGCTGAACTAAAACTTTGATGCTTTTATTACAACATACTGACCTCAGCCTGGTTTAATACAACACTGATGTCAGCCTGCTGAATGTAAAAATGTAATGTTTATGACTCAGGCCCTGTAGGCGAACCTGCACACAGACAGAAATGATTAAAAGAAAAAATTCCCTGCCTTCACTGTGGTAACAATAAGCAACAACAGATTGATGCAGTTTAAAAATGAATTATTAAACTCAATTTTCCACACATGAATACTATCATAGCTTTAGTTTTAATAGATCATCTTGCTGATGTCAGCATGACAATATCAGCAATATTTTATAGATCATTGGGCTGATGTCAGCAAGATGACATCAGCAGTTTATATAGGTCATTTATGCTGATGTCAGCACTGGTAATATGGAAATCTATTGTAGTGTATTAATCTTTTTGTGTCATTGTGAAGTCATATAATGTCTTGAAAAAATGTTTTAAAGAGCTAAAACAAAGAAAGTTCTTATGTCAACCAATGACTAACAGTATTTCTTTAAAGTTTGGAAATAATCCAGTGGAAACTAAAGCTTTTACCTCATTTTAATAACACGTTTTGGAGCCTATAGTGCTGCATCACTGTCCTGCTGCACAGTGTTTATATATCAGTGGCAAAGTCTAGCCCTGTGGGATTTGTGGTAAAAGAAATTGGGGAAATAATTATGGAAACTTTCTGATGCTTTTATTGAAAACAATGCAACAAAAGCAACAAAGCAATTTCAAATTGCTTTTTATGTTAAAGTTTTTTAACGCAATTGTGCTTCTCCGCATGTTTTCCAGTAGGGGGCGGTAATGTCCCTACAAACGGAGGCATCAGTAATCTTTAAATTGGACCCAGAAGAAGACGTATTCGACCTTTTATTATTACTATTATTAGGTAGCTAAGAGGACGGTGTTTCGGCGAAAAGACGCTCGTAGACATTTCTCCTAACTATAAGTTATAGCTTTTGATAAGTTGGATTTTAGCTGAAGTAGTTTCTTGTTATTGTTGAATTCTGCTGGATTTTTCATCTTCTGCGTCGTTGGGCTGGACAGTGTTAGGAAAGGCTGACTCTGAATCCTCTCCCAGGGTGTTATGTCTTTCCAGAGTAGCTGGGGGATGGTCATGGAAAAGTTCTGGGATTCAGGGATTCCTTGTTTACATCCTCCCGGAGTACGTCTCGGGGGCGAGCTTGGCTCCGCCCTCATTCTTTAGCCCTGACGTCATTGTCGCTTGTGTTTTTTATGAATGAAAGAATCCAACCTCAGAGAGCAGCGGAGTAATTCCGGGAAAAGGCGGACTGACATTTTGTCGCCGGAGTTGCGTCGAGCCATCAGGTAAACCATTACTTTTTTAGAAAAATACTAAACATTAAAATGTTTAGCCGGTATTCGTGGTAACAGCTGAGCACTAGAGGAATGGTATCTGCCGGGGGACGTGCCAACCAGGGTAACCAACCAAGGACAAATAAGCAGTCAGCAGCTGGCTTTAATCTCCTTTAGCCTGTCACTAACCGTTTATGCTAGTTGCTAACAGTTCATACCTAGCATGTTTAAGATGATACGAATAATTTGGCCCCGCTCTGCATATTTCTGTCTATATTTCGGCTAGACTGACACCCAGAGGGGGTTATCACTTCCTTATTTCACAAGTGTGCTTAAATACAATTTAAATGGATTAAAGTCTAGATGTCGGAAGAGGCTCTAATAATAGCTGTTTACTATAGCGCACATTTGCCCTACGGTGTCCAGCCCCGCTCTTTAAGGGTAAGGCTAGATGCTAACTGGAGCTAGATAAATAAATAAGTATAGGTCCCAGGCCTGGCTTGTATTTTCCACTCGGTATTTAATCATTGTATATTAAGTATTGAAGATAGACGGGAGTGGAATTTCTGAAATCGTGCTATAGCTTACGTTTAGCAGTGTTGCGTTGACTTGTTGCTTTCCACTTAAGACAAAAAAGCAAAAACTACTATGTCCTCCAACTGGGTATTTATAGTGTGGCACAAATGTGGATATCCTGTGTTGTTTGGACTGACCGAGAAAGACGCGGTCACCCCTGGTTTTCCTATATTTGTACTGACCGGCAGTCTTGGTGGAGCTGAGCAAGAGCTTTATTGCTGAATCACCCTGACTTTACGAAACGGCGGTCTCCTCGGTTTACAGCCGGAGTCCGACGGCTGGTTGGACAACCGCTGTTGCTGCAACCTCTACTTCCTACGCATTTCGGGAAATGCTGTTTATTGTCCGGCCATAACAGCCTTTTTTATTTAGTTTTACCATCCAGTGTGCCTGAGTTGGAGGCCCATGCAGCAAGTTATTGTTTTATTTATTATGACTACGCATTCATAGAAAATGGGATTTCCCCCCAGAGTGAAAGAGATCAAACGTGACATTTTAACTCGAATGACCCTTTTTGGTTATATTTTGTTTGTGGTTCACTTGTTGGAAATGTAAGTCGTCTCCTGTAAAGTCTAAGCACATCAGCAATCTTCTTTTTATAGTCATTAAGGCATCAGGTCTGTATCTTTTATGCCTAATTTATAGAGGAAAAGTTACAATATAACTGGGGTTTCTAAAATTGTTGTGACACAATTTAAATAAAGCTGTGAATGTCTTTTAAATAATTAAAATGAACACACTGCTTTTTTGTGATTTGCGATTTTCAAGAGAAACAAGGCTAAAGGGTTGTTAGGGATCAGTCTGGGTCTCAGGAAGAAAAATAAAGAAAAAGAGATGACTGCACTCATCTCTTAGCTCATCAGAGACGCTGCCAAAAGGTCAACCTTAAAGTAAGCGGTGAGCGCTCTGTCATGACATGCAGCTTTCTGTGTTTACTGTGTTTTTTCTCAACCCTTCTGGACTACAGCGTGAGAGCAGCACAGGGAAAGACCATTCGCCATAAGGAGAAAATCCAGTGTTGCAATAAATGAGAAAGTTAACAGATTAAATTTGCAGAAGTAAGATGGGAAAATCCCCATGGTTTGCATGATGTCAGAGTGAAATTTGGTGGTCTTCATTAAACATTATCATACAAAAAGTTTTAGCAGTATAGCTGGCCCAGAGTACCTTCATGTCAACAGACCACTTGGCCATTTGTATCCTTTACTTTCACATTAGGATCTGGGTGAAGGAAAGACAAAAAAAAAAGATGTCTCCAGCTGAAGTGCTGAGTGAGGGTTTTTTTTTGTTTTTTAAATAAGCAACCAAGGAGTGACTAAGGTGGGGGAAGAAGTTGAAGTTGGCCCATTTAGGTTAGACTTTAATCCCACGCTGTGGCATTTGAGAGGCGTGTAGCAGTCCTGATAAGAGTCTGTGTGAAACCTGTGCTTCTTAGGTAGACTCTTTAAGACATTTTATTACATATTTATTTTTAAATCAAGTATTGTAATTTTTCAAGTTTAACTGTTTAAAAAGTGTCCCTTTTAAAAACCACGTATTCAAGTTTTTGTTTTTTTTTTTTTTAAAGCCAAGGGCCTCGAACCGTTGGTGTTGTGCTGACAAGAGGAAGTGCTCAGGGAATTGGGTAGGACACCTGCTTTGAGCAACCAAAGGGCAGCCACATGATAACTTCCTCCTGATAATTCCAGCTAACAGAGAAAGGCATGTCACTTTCAAAACCTCCCCTTTCTTTCACATGAAACCACAAATTATAATGAGACGGCGTGCTTCTCCAAAGCACGAAAGATCTGCAGGTTCTCCTTTTTCTTCAGTAGTGCATGACTGCATGTCTTGTGAGCGGATGGTGAATGTCAGGCAGACTATGAACCAAAAATGCACAGTGTCCCACATTTCATGTGATGTTGTTTGTTTGTTTCTTCAGATTGTGCGTATCTGGTTTTACTGGTGCTTGGGGAGGGGAAAAAAACAAAGACAACTGGATCATGACGACAGAAAGAAACAGCAAAGCTCTGAAGGTAAAACACAGCCAGACATAAAACCGAGTCATGGGGGGCGGTTGTTTTGTTTTTCAAGAGAGAAAACTGTCATTTTGAAAAAAGGAAGAAGAAAAGAAAGTATGTTTTTCTTTCTCATTCTTCCTCCTTTAAATGCTTCCTCTCTTCCTGTTTCCTCCTGTTTTTACTTCAGGTGAAGCAGGAATGCGGCGAGAACGTGCCCTTCCTGTCGGACAGCGAACTAATGTCCCTGTCGGTGCGAGAGCTGAATCTCCACCTGCGTGGCCTCTCCCGCGACGATATTCAGAAGCTGAAGCAGCGGCGTCGCACCTTAAAGAACAGGGGATATGCCGCCAGCTGCCGGGTCAAACGGGTGTCTCAGCGAGAGGCCCTGGAGCAGCAGAAGATGGAGCTGCAGAGAGAGGTGGAGAGGCTCGGAGCCGAGAACGCCGGCATGAGGAAGGAGCTGGAGGGGCTCAGCGCACGCCTGGCTGCGCTTCAGAGATTCGCCAGGGGTCTGGAAGCGGGAGGAGGCAGCCTGCTGGCGACGGCCCCTCGCCTCAACACCGCCTCGGTCATCACCATCGTCAAGAGTCCGCAGCAGCCTCAGCCACAGAGGGAGCAGGAGCTATCCTAGAAGGAGATGCTGAAACCAGACTGGGGTTTGGGGTTTGGGATTCGAGGTGGGGACGGGGAAGCCTGCAATGCAAACACGCACACATCTGCGGGCCTTAATACTCACGCAGGCAGGAGAGCAGGATGACTTGTAATAATAGGAAAATACTAAGCGCCTTGTTCACATTACAATTGACAGAAATCCGATCACAGCTACGATCACCTTTCTAACAAACAAGAAAACAGAAACAGGTTCAGTACTGTAGTTTTGATAGAGATGTCCTCTGTTGATGGTCCTCCATGAAACAGCAGTCTGGTCAAGTAAGATTTACTCAGTGATCTTTTTTTTTTTTTTTTTTTTTTTTTTTTTTTTTTTTTGAAGCACTCAAAGTTTCAAATTCTGTTTAATGTGAACAAGGCGTCGCACATATTTATGCACAAAAAACCCTCACAGTCTTTCCCTTGAGCTACACGGGGACTCTGACTGAAGCCCAACCAAGCCAAACAGGGTTACTGAGCAACATTAGTCCTCAGCAAACCCCCACAGCGAGGCTGGTGTAGCCTGATTATGCTACTTAAAGGCTGGGGTGCCTTTCTGCTTCCGTTTATGGCACCTGACCAACAGCAAAATGCTAGGGTGGAGCTTCCTCGGTCTCCATAATGCCTTCTAGTCTGAAATCACTAGCTTGGCTCAGCCTCGTGTTCCCACCCCCCTGTATTTTTTTCCTTTTATTCCCTCTCAATGCAGTTTCTCACCCTTTATGTCACTTTATGTGCCGGTGGGATAATCGAATCTGTTTTCGCCTCCTTCCATTGATGGCTCTCTAGCTGCTTTAGTCATGAGACTTTTGGGAGCAGAAACGGTCAGAGAAATGCTGCCTGAGTGCATTGTGAATTTCTCTAAGTTGTGCGATTCACTAAGATTTTCCAGGTTTTTGTTTTTTTGGGGGGGGGGCGGTGTCTCACCAGTCCAAAAAGACAATTCTGTATTATATGTGTGCTCATTTTTCACATTAATGCAGTGCCTTCAGTGTATGAAGGAGCTCACCAGTCCTCCTGATTGTCTGAAACGACTCACTTCTTATTTCTCATTGTGATTTCTGTGGATTTCCATCTTTTTCTAAGCTTTAATCCCAAATTTCTCGTTTCATAAAAACTGCCGTGCAGCAGTTTGGCCAAGTCCAACGTCAGTGGCTTCTTCTTTCTGACGAAAGATGTTGGTCATTTTAAATAAATAATTGAAAAAACGAATGTGTGGAAATAGAATCACGTCTGGTAGGAATTACGCTCAAGTCGATGCAAATCCTCTGCAAACATTCCCGTTGTTGTGTTGTTTGTAATGTCTGAGAGACGCAAATGTTCAGTGACATTTATATATTCTAAATTTTATTTGTATTTAAAAGTAGATATTATGACAAGACAAGCTAACGAGTGCTGTGATGTTCTGTATGTTTTCAAAAAGTACTTATGACTAGTCTGAGGATATTCTCACGTCTAATTATTGTGCTGCGTGGCGACGATGATTACTTTACAAAACGTTTGATTATTAGCTGTGTAGAAATATGCTCAAAGCCAATGGCCATATTGATGTGTGTGTGTGTGTGTGTGCGCGCGTGTGTATGTGTGTTTTACGTATATTTTTGCAATGTTTGTACTAGCTCGTCGTCGTGGATATCTTGGAGGGACATTATTTTTCTAAGATGAATCGTATGTTGTTTGTGCGGAGAAAAAAAATTGAGGTCATTTCTGAATGGGCAGGGCAGACAGACACGGGAGGTTAAAGAGAGAGAGAAGACTGATGGAGACGAGGGTGAGAGTGGAGGGTTGAGAAGACGGATGATGGAGAAAGAAAGTAGGCACAGCAGACTGGAAAAGAAGGTGCATAGAGGTGGTGTTTTATTCACTTGAAAAGCCTCCGTCTGACGTAGGCCTGTTTCACTCAGCAGGCTTAAATTTCATGGGAGTTTAGGCCACTGAATAGTGCTAGCAATATAATATATTAAGTAGGCATGGTAACACATGAAACTGTGTTGACAAATAACTCCTAAAGATATGAGGCATATATTTAGCTATATATGAGTATTAGTGTGGCAAAGCATTTATTCTCTATATTTTAACGTCTCACATCTGTCAAACCCTGCTGGATGTTTTATAATACCTGCAAAACAGAAATGGTCTTTCTATTTATTACTTGTATTTTTTCTATTGTGAAAATTTAAGTACATTGTCTATTTTATATATTAATTATAATAAATGTTGTACATATTGTACATAAAACTGTGGTCTCGGTTGTTTTGTTTTTTGGAACGTGTGCGGTCCATGAGAGGAAGTGGATCTGCAGGATGTGTTGCACAACTTATTGGTCTGGATGCAAAGATAAAGTCGAGTTACATGTGTGAGTGGTTAGCAGAACCGTGGGGAAATAAACTTAGCCTCCAGTTTTTGATGTATTTATAGCAATTTACTCTTATAGGACAACTCATTAGGTATACTTTACTACTACCAGGTTGGACTCCCTTTTGCCTTCAGATCTGCTTTCATTCTTCATGACGGATTCAAAAAGGTCCTGGAAATATTCCTTGCAGATTTTGGTCCATGTTGACACAACAGCATCACACAGTTGCTACAGTGTTTTTTTTGACTGCACGTCCATCCTGTTCCATCACATCCCAGAGATCCTCTGTTGGATTGAGGTCTGGTGACTGGAGGTTATTTGAGTACTTGTTGTCAAGTTAAAAAATCAGTTTCAGATGATTTAAGCTTTGCGATACTGTGCATTATCATGCTGGAAGCAGTCATCAGAAGATGGGTACACTGTGAATGAACCACTGATACAAGGTGGGATGAATCCATGCTTTCATGTTGTTTACCTGATGTGGTCTTCTGCTGCTGTAGCCCATCTGGTTTGCATTTTACTTTCAGAGATGCTCTTCTGCATGCCTTGCCATTTAACAAGTGATTATTTGAGCTACAGTTGTCTTCCTATCAGCTCAACAGAGTCTGACCATTCTCTGACCAAAAGAGCCATTGTCCAGAGAAGTGCTGCTCACTGAATACTTTCTCTTTTTTTTTCTCTTTTTAGACCATTTTCTATAAACCCTAGAGGTGACTGTGTGGGGAAAATCCCAGCAGATCAGCAGTTTCTAAAATACTCAGACCTGCCCATCTGGCACCAACAAACATGCAACATTTAAGGTCACTTAAATCGCCTTTCTTCTCCATCCTGGTGCTCAGTTTGAACTTCAGCGGGTCATCTTGATCATGAATTACTACCATCTGATTGGCTGATTAGATATTTGCGTCAATAGGCAGTTGAACAGGTGTACCTAATGAAGTGGCTGTTGAATGTATATTCTGAGTCAGTGTCTTGATAAACCTTAAATATATAGTCTCTATAGAAAAAAAGTGCTTATGTTATTTCAGCTCTTCTGATAAATCCCTGACTGTGACTCGCAGGGCTATTTCTCCTGGTGTTTGGAGGCTGTTTTTAGTATAAATGACATCTAGTACTCCGTGGTAAGTGTGGAGATGTTTTCTATCAGTCTGCTGGCTTACTTGTGTTTCCTAGAGTCTCTAGAAATATAATGGGAGGCAGAGCTTTCAGGATCCTGTCCATGTACGAAATATCTTCCAGTTTGGGTCAAAGACCACAAGACCTTGTCTACCTCTGAGGTAAGGTGGAAAAGTTTTCTTTATGACAATGATGATAGAGGAGTGGATCATGTAACCCAGTGTCGTCCCTTAGTTATGCAGCTGCACATAGATAGAGCTTATCCTTTGCACTTATCTATCACTCCCAATATATTTTTATGCAATTACTACATAAGGGGAGGGAGTAGTATACAAAGGTGGATCATCGGGTAGCTGGGGTTTTCTGATATTGTAAAGTCTTAATTGTTACAGGAAGCGGTGATCTAAAAAAAGAAAAGTGAATTGAAGATGGAGGTCATCTATGTGTAATACAGGTTTGTTGCCAAAGAGCATTTACTTTGTTGTCCTAGCTTATTTTATTTTAAGACAATTAGCATCGCAGGGCAAATAGCTTCCTTTCTAGCAGATGACTAGTTAGCACATTAACTAGTTTTAACGAGTTAATCTCCAAAAACACAATTTCATAACATGCAACTCATTAACATTTTCATTATCCCTTCCTTGGCAACATATTTGAAACATACATGTCATTTTAATGCACATTAGAGGAAAATAATGTGAATTAGACAGACAAAAAACAACAGTAAATATCTTTATTTTTGTCTTCATGGTTTTCCATCTAACGTGACACAGAAGCATTGTGAGCAGCATTATACATTATACAAAGAACTAGAAACAAAAAAAACATATTGAAACAAAAGTTGTAAAAAAAAAATAGGCCTTTGTTTCTCCTGTGATCAATCTATACAGTATATATGATTATTTAGACATACATTTACTCCTGTAGATAGCACTTAATATTTTCATGTACTTTATGTGCAACATTAGTTTACAACAAACATTTTTTTCCCACATAAGAACAACTCTCACTGCAGCAAACAGCATGGCTGCAGACAAAGATGAGGAGTACAAGGGTGAATTATGACACTGAAAGTGCAAATCAGCATACTGTCTGCTTTGCTTTTAAACTGAGAGTTCATTTAATGCCACGCAAGCAACCTGTCAGTAGGAGCTGCAGTGCGACCTCAGTTTCATCATCGCTAAAAATAACCCCGTTTTTAAAGTGTCTATAAATAAGAGGCTGCTCCTGCACGCACACGTGGCTTCTCTCCTATTTAGAACTAATGTCTCAGGCAGAAGCACAAAATAAGAAAAAGAAGGGGGGAAAAAAACGTAAGCATTGTCTGAACATGGGACACATTTCTGCTTTCCAATGAAAATAGAAGACAGTCCTAAGAAGACATTAAAAAAGTGACAAATATTTTCTTGGTGCATTTAAAATATGCTTCAAGCTCTGACTGTATGTTTATGACCTACAACTGGCTCCAAACGCGCTCCCTGTGGCCCCCTGGTGTTGAGACAGAGCTACAGCAAAGCAGTGAAAGTAGAACTAAAAAAATGTTGGCAGGTTTGTATGAGTCATTCAGATGACTCAAGAAATCCAGTTACAAATAAACAAAAACAAAAAAAACAGCTTAGACTGCGGTAAACTTACACCAAAAAATAAAAAAAAAGACTGACTGGAAGAATAAAAGCGAATCCAACTCAAAGAAACTCAGTAATGTCAACAACAACAACGTTTACGACCTACGACCCACATGTGGTCAAGCTGAAGAAAGATAAACTAATTACAATACTGATATCTGATGAGATGAGAGTTGTAGGTTTATGATGTCCATTAAGGTTGTGACAGCACTCAGAATGATGTACTGTCATTTAACAGCTGTGTAGGCACACGCTAAAATGTTTTATTAAATCCCTGCAAAAATAACTGCCACACAGGCAGCTACCCACACACTCCTTGCCTTAGTTGCCAGATCTTTTTTATCAAATTCAAACTTATCCTGTTTTCAAAAATCAAAGCACAACACCTAACTAAGAGTAGAATTGAAACTTCTGTTCGCCTCTGAACGTGAACTACAGCACACCCAGCTTCGACAAAGCTCCAGTAACGAGAAAAGGCATCTAAAGTTAGCTTTAGCCTAAATTCCTCTTCTGTTTTCTCCTCATTTAACCTACATTGTGGCCTGGAGAGGTCTTACTATCAGAGTGAAACACAAGCTTTAATCCTGGCCATTCAAATAACGCCCCAATTACACAAGTGTAATCCCGACCGGCTCTCCTGCCGCAGATGCACTCTGTAATCTATGAGCTGCTCTGCCTCCCCCTCTGCAATATCAATAACAACATTGATCCATGTGTTGTGTTTACTAACTCCTGTTTTTGACATGCTTTCCCTTTAAATGCATCACCAACTGCTGCCCAGGGTCTCTCACCCCCCTACTAAGACCTCCACAACACTGAAAACTGCTTTAAAGCCCTTTGACCAACCAGTCAATGTCTTGACTGAATATTCTTTCAAGTTTATGAATCATGTCCAAAGAAGAAACCTTGGTAAACACTGCCGAATCTGAACAAATAAATAGCAACACCTATGAAGATTACAGCTCCGCTGCTAAACACAAGGAAGGGGAAACAGGACTGTGCATAAAAAAAAGAGAGAGAGAGAAAAAAAAGAAATTCAGTTTTTTTCCCAAAGCTATGAGTCATTATCTGAAAGTATGACTCACAACTCAACCGTGTTCCCACTTGTGACCCTTGGGAAAGGCGGGCCCCTGCATTTTTTGATCAGTCGCAAAACAGGGGAAACAAAAACAAACAAGCAACTACTGATTCGTACACTGAGGGGGATCGGCTGCAGAGAGCAGAGTACCATCAGCTGTTTTGACATCAGACTGAAGTTTTGCCCGCTTTTGACTTGTTCCACTCTAGAATTCATCGTCTGAGCTGAGCAGCAGCGTTTTCTCTGTGTCCCCGCGGCCGCTGACAGCACTGTGGGCGCGGGAGACTGGCGGTGGCGCCCCCTGCTCCAGCGTGGACTGCTGGGTGTACTGCTGGTAGGCCGGGGAGAAGTTGTGGATGGCGTCCTGGACCATGTCGCCCGGGTTCATTGTCTCCTTCAGGCTGCTGGAGATGCTCTTCATGGGGGCGCAGCGGCCTGCGGGAGAGCCGTAAAAAAGGAGGGTTAGAGGCCAAAAGCTGGGGTGAAAAATAGAGAGACTGGATGCAGGTGAAAAAAAAGAAAAGGAAGGACGGTGGGAGGATAAACATCAAAAGAAAGTGGATTTATGTTTAAGCACAGGGAGAGAGAGAGAGAGAAGGGAAAGGAAGAGAGATAAAAGAGTCAAAAACAGAAAGAGATTTAAGACAAGGGAAAAGTCTGGGAGAAAAAGGAAAAGGGCATCAGTGATTTAAAGGATGTAAAAAGAAGGAATGAGTGGGGGAAAGGGGGGGGCAATTGTACAAGGGCAGTGGATGAGATTTAGAGAGGAGGCAAGAAAAGGGGGTTCAGAGTGATTTAAAGGGAAGTAAAACAGGAAGAACTGCATAAAGGGAGAAAGGTTGGGGGGTTGCTTTAGGAAATGTCAGCACAAGAACCAAAACTGAATTGAAATATGAGATTTTAAAAATAAAAGAGAGAGAGAACAGAAACTGCTGGCTTAATGCAACTTAATAAATCAAAATAGAAATAGCAGCAGTGTGAAAACGCACAAGGGCGGTGTTCAACCTACCAAACTGTCCATATGTAGGAACAGGTCCTTTAGAGTGCAGCAGAGAAGAGAAGATAAAAAAAGAAGATAGATATGTAGAAACAGGCAAGTAGAAAACGACAAATGGGATATCGGGAGGTGAAAAATAAAGGCGAAGACAAAAACTTAAGGAAGTAGTAAAAAAAAAAAAAAAAGATGGGGCATAAATGAGGAAATATGCATTGAAACGAATGGAAATGAGATGGAGGACAGACACGAAGTGAAAGACTTTTTGAATTCTTTTTTAAGACGGTAAACATTTTACGACAGATGTGTTAAACCCCGCTGTTTCCTTCCTCCCTTCTTCCCTCGCCTTCCTTCTCACCTGTTAAATCGAGACTTTTGTCCTTGTACACGCTGTATGTGAAAGCGTGCCGCAGAGCCAGTGCCGCGAAAAACATCTCGATGCATATGATGAAGTTCTGGTAACCGGCGGCGACCGTACCCTCACCGACGGACACTTCCACTGAGTTGATCTGAGGGATGGCACCGCATTTCTCCAGGATGGCCAGCAGCATGCCTGACCACAAATAAATAAGCACAGGAAGCTGTCACTCCACCTGTTTTCATAACAAACGTCGTGTGGCATCTTGTGCCGCGCTGACCTACCCTGCCAGAAGGAGAGGAAGATGACCGACTTGACCATGAAAAACTTGAGCATGGGGCTGTAAGGGCTCAGCAGCTCCCTGGTGGCGAAGTAGAACAGGAAGAGGGCGTACAGCGACAAGCTGACGGAGATATTGTAGATGATGGTCACGTACAGGTAACCGCTGGCAACACTGCAGAGTGAAGGTCAGATAAAACTGCATTAATGGTGCTGGTTTGTGTTTGGGGTTAGTTCTACCTTTTGTGATTATTGAAAGCTCCCATTAGAGATGAAAGTCTGAAGCGTTCAATTAATCTAGAAATTAAAGTGGTAATCCTCATTTTGTGGAAGCTGTGAAACGCCTGGATTCTCACAGATATACACCACCAAGTACACCACCAGCAACCTTCCTGTCTGCAGCACTTACTTAAAGTCTCCATCCTTGTATTTGCCGTAGGCCTGCAGGATGACGGTGATGACAGCCATGAGCGGTTTGACCACACAGAATTGCAAAGTGGCCTGCTTGCAAAATCGCAAGAAGCCAATGGAGTAGGCCTTTCCCCTCAGACAGCAGGTACCATACATACAGCTGGACCTGATGGAACCAAACATCAGGGAAAAGGAAAACATGTTGAGCAATAGTTTGTATTTTTTTAAAAGAGTCCATGCCATGAAAACAAATACGGTTTAAAGCGGACTTATTATGGCTACACCATGGGTGGCTCAGTGGTTAGCACTGTTGCCTCACAGGAAGACGAGGTCCTGCTAAAGCCTTTCTGTGTGCAGACTGCATGTTCTCACCAGTTTCACTTCCTGGTTAAATTAAAGTTAATCCATTAATTTTTTTTAAAGGTGTTTTTCAGCTGCATAATTTCATTCTTGGACTTGACTAGAGCAGCTTTGCTTCACTCACAGTTCAAAATAATCCATATTTATCTTCTAGTGGGCCTCGGTGGGCCCCGTCTGTTAACTGTCTGACTGAACAAGCTGTTTCAGGACAACTTTCTGCTGATTGGCTGCTCCTCATACACAGCAGTAAAAAACAACAACATCTGAAATACAGCATTTAGAGTCTGAAGCCTGAGCTTTTAGGGACTTAAAGGGATTATTTGTAAAAACAGACCTGATTATTTTAAACTTTGCCCATGTTTAATACAAGTTCACACCAGCAGAACAAAAGGAAAGCATAACGAGTTCACTTTAAAGGCCTTTTAGGCTGAACTTACTCTATCGGTTTTCCTCTGATCTCAGCCATGATGGCGCTTTCTCCTCCCAAGTATTCGTAACACAGACTCAGGAAGTTGTAAATAACAAATGCTGAAGAGACACAGGGGGAGAAAAAGAGCTGATTTGATTATAATCGCTACATATGTGATAGTTTTGGTTTGTTATTTGATCGTTGCTTACAGTAAATGGTGTTTCTGGAAAAGCTCTTTTCAGAGCATTGTAGGAAACTTGAAATAAATGATGGCTTCACTGACAGATTCAAGTCTCCCAGAAGCCATGACAGCGTGACAGTGAACCAACATGCACAATACCAGGAATTCTAAGGACTGCAGCTAAATGGAAATGAGCCATCATTCAATCAATTTTACAATTGATTTTCTAAGTCTGTGTTGTCCTCTGTGACTGGAGCCTTTTCACTAAAACTGTTAATGTTACAACAAACATATTAAGACTTTCTAAACATGTTTGGTTACAGATTTGGCTCCATTTGTTTTACATGTATATAAACAACTAAACATTTCACAACACTGGGTTCAAATTGTCAGAAAATAGCCCATATTTTTATAGCAGACTGAAAGAAATACAGCAGTAACTCACTCGATTACTCACAGACCTCCCAGCAGTCACACAATAACAAACACATCACTTCCTGTCACATTTGTTTTATCATGCGAACGGAAATATACAGCACAATTCAAACTGAGGCGCAGCTCAAAAACAACAGCTGACCACACATGATGTAATTATATGAAATAATTTTTATACTGTCATAGGGACATAAGGCATAATAATATTTCACTGTAACAAAACCAGCTGTTTATAAATCTGTACTAAAGCATGACCTTCACACACAATCACAAGCATGCTTATATTTAGTATTAGAAAGCAACAGCTACTTATGTCCAAATCAAATCTAGTGATGCTCTACTCAATGCAAAAACACATGGACATAATTCACGTAATCTGACAAGACTTGACCTTCAATTTTAATATCCAAAGAATTAACTAAAGTTGTATTTCTTTCATTAGCTAATAAATGTTCAACCACCTATTTTCTCTCCTCTGTGCTGCTTCAGTGAGAAGGTGCTCCAGATCAGGAGGCTCATAAAAAACATAACAGTGCTAATCCCGTTAACCCCCGAGGACCTTCCAGTCCTGCGTGCATACACTCTCGCACGGGTGTGTTTGAATGCATGCAAGGTAAATCCACTCTTGGATAACTTTTGTGAACTAAATGCATAAGATGAAAATGAATTAAACAGAATCCAAATAAAGACGAGGGTAGTGACTGTGCGTCAGTTCATTGTAAAGTGTGAAAATGTAACATATCCTGGGTGTGTGGCATGTTTGTGCATGGGAGGTTCACAAAAGCACTGTGCACGTGCAAGCATCGTGCCATAGCACAGAAGTCTCTGTACTGCTCACAGTGACTATAGTTCATCAGCTCTTTGCAGCTGTGTTATTTCTGCATATTTTCTTGCTCTGTTTTTAAACTCCACCCAAACTCTCTCTGCAACTTTCCCACTGCCTTCTATCTGACGTCAGATGTCTGTCAGACAGTACTCAGGTAATAAGATGCCACGCATGCCAAACACAAAAAGCTCGTTCACAGAGCTGAGTGATGAGAACTGGTTCATCTGCTTCCAGCAGCTCTCCTTGTGTCTTGGCTGTTTACCATTATGTTCTTTCACTTTTCCCCAAGGACTCCCACCTGCAAGCACTAGTTGCCACGGTGATACAGTAGGCCTACATACAGTGAGAACAGTAGGAGCAAGTTTGCAGCAAGTTTGGTTGAGATAAACTCATTATCTGATGCAGCCAATCTGGTTGATGAGGGAGATTTGTGAGCGTGGTTGCCATGCAACAAGTCGGTCCTCACCGAGGAAAAGGGCTCAGCGGCATTATAGGAAGATGACGGCTGATGAGAGGATGAAGAGAAATGAAAAAGGGAGTGAAGACTTGGGCAAGAGCGCGGAGACGGAGGAGGTAAGCCATATGTATGACAAAGCAATATGACGAACATAACGCTTCCTGCCAAAAGCAGAACCAAACATAGCGATCCCCTTCAGCTCACATTCAAAAGCATGTGACGTCATCGGTTCGCCAACACAGGACACGACGCGTGAGCCCAGCGTCACAATAAGAAGATCGTTTTTAGCTTTATCGTGACAACTAAACTCAGAGACTGAGGGGTGGAGGCAGTCGACTTCCTTTCACCATCTTCTGCCAATTCCTGACTTTAATAGAGCGGGATACAACATGTCGGTTGGAATGTGTTTTGTTTGAGTCACCATTGGCCGAGAAGCCGCCAACCCACCATCTCCGTTAGCCAAAAAAACAAAAAGAGCCCAGATTTTTTATTAAATCCATTTTTAGTGATTAAACTCATCCTGTCTCTACTGAGATTGGAGTCATGTTTCCTCTCAGAGCCAGTTTTCTAAATCCAACCAGAGAATTATGCCCAAATCAAAATGGCAGAGACACAGCCAAAATATAATGCAGAAAAGGCAAGTATCTAATAAGTGTGAGAGGGTCCTTTACAAAATAAGTATTGACTTGTAGTGGTAGATAATCTGTTAAGGATGACAGAGCAGACTATTCATTTCCACTCTAATCGGACCACAATGTGTTTCAGCAACTCAACTGGAAAAGCTGCCAGCAAAGACGTGAAAAGGATTTAAATCAGAGAGTTCTGTTAATGGGATACAAATGACCTAGTGGGTCATGAGAGCTCAGAGTTTTAGCTTGACATTGATGAGATAAAATCAACAGCATGTCCTCACCTTCATAGCAGTCTCTGACGGTGTCAAAGTAAACATAGTACTGGTCATTGGTGAAGAACAGGAGGCTGAGCCAGGAGTCAAAGGCATAGATGGGAACGATGAAGAGGATCCGTACGATATGGCGCTGCTCCCTGGGCGAGCTGTAGAAACGCAGGTGCATGTAGATCTAGGAGAGAAGGAAGAGACTTTCTGAACACTGGCAGGTTTTTACAATGACTCAGAAGTCTACTTTAATGGGCATGGATGATTTCACAGGAAGTGAGCACAGAGTCCTTACAACTCAGGATGGAGCAGAGGTTTTATGAGCATCATCTGCCGTTGTGTAGATCCTCCATTCAGATTTTTTTTATTATAAGTCATTTATGCCTTTTTTCTACCTTGTGAGTTGGTCCATGTCACTGACCTCACTAATCAATACATCCCCTGAGCTCAACTCACAGGAATGTGATTTTATAAACCCCTTTCAACGTTTTAAAGTGTCATCTTGTGCATATCTGTGTGTGTGTATTCATGCTCTGTGTCACAAAACACCTGCCGCGGGACGTTGCCCAGCAACTTCTCTCGGCCTGAGCATGTTTGCTGGATCACATCACCTGCGCATTAAACAAACACACCTGTGTCTTTTTCGTGAGCACATCCATTACAACAGACCGTCTGCTCGGTCAAACACCAACACATGCACTTCCAGCAGAGCACAATATATTATAGTAAAAGTAGAACTGAAAAGCACACATCTCTCTTGATGCTACTGGGAAACAAGCAGGAGCCCATAGAGATAAGTGCTGAGCCAATGTGCAAGTGCCAAAAGCTGCAGTCCCCATAATGGCCACCTGTGATTGGATCCCAACTTTGCACCATTAAGGACCTGCTCACAACCTGGTACAATAACGGTCTTCATCTCTATAGACAATTAACATTCTTATAAAAAGTACTGAGATATTTTTTGTTATATAACTCACCTTTTTAAACTTTATTAAGGCTTCAACTATTGTGGTCAATTTGGAAGCTGACACATGCAGCTGGTGTCTTATATCTTGCTAGCTCTCAAAGGCATAACTGTTTTTGTAAAAATAATATTGAATACTTGATATCCAAGATGTCTGCCTTTTTTTGTAAATGAAACTTTAACATTATTAGTCTGTTACTTAGCACTAATTATTAGCTAACTGAGTATCTGCAAAGTATCTCTACAGTGTCTGGGTGCAGCTTACTGATCTAAGCCTGCTATTGCTAGCTTAGGTGATAAATAAGCACTCCACCCTCACGTGAAATCAAAATATGGCCCCTGCAAGTTCCAGAAATCAAATATGACAGGTAAAATTTAAAACCTGAGGTGGTCATCTTTTATATAAAGTCTACACCAGGAAGCTGTTACCTGGTGACAGGTGAGGATTAGCGCAGTCCAGACGAAGAAGCCAGACACAGCCTGCGCCGCTGGAGTCATCAGAAAGATAGGTGGAGCCGAGCTGAGAAGAGGGGCATCAGGAAGCCATGAAATATTGGGGCCCATCGGAGCTGCCGTGGGTGGGGGGCCAGGTGCCGGAACAAGCGGAGAGTCCTCCCCCAGCCTCTCTGAGAGCGGCACGTCTCGCCTCCACAGTTTTAACATCTGGAAGTGACGTAGACACTGGTAAAACATTGACATCACAAACTGGAAAGAATAAAAGGCACATCAGAGATGTCGGAACTCTTCTCCAACAGTGATCACACTGTGATCTAATCCATGAAGTATGAAGAGTCACCAGTAATCATCAACCTGAAATGTCGATGTCGTGTTATCAGTGCAATGTGTAATCTGTGATAAGAGGAGATTTCAGAATAAATGCAGACAAACACTAGGTCAAAATATCTTCACTCTGAGTAAAGAATGTGTGTGGACTGTTTGCTCATGGGCTCCCACATTCAACTCAATGTAAAACAATGTCTAACAGCAACATTTTAACTCTGGTTTTTAAGCTAACAGACAGCAAAGCCGTCAGCTATCATCCATTCAGGCCTTTCACGGCTCAAAATGTAAGAAAATGCTTTTTGAACAGAAAGACTAGCAGCAAAACATGGCGTTTAAAGACAATTGTTTTTAGTTTCTGCATTTCTCTGCAATGTAACTGCATACTCAGAATAAAATAGTGATGATGTGGACCCTGGACATAATAACAACACCGAATGAGCCTAAAATAATTTGTTAAAGTTTATAATGTCACACCTTAGGGTGCATTTTCTTCATGTATGATCAGTGAGCTGAACAAGAACCACTTTCAGCCAGAGGAAATTTAGATAGAGACAAAAGATTTTAAGTCAAGCGGCCCTATCAACAGCTCCTGATGATGGGGACAGCTGCTCGCTGACTCTGACGAACAATGGGAATGTTCTCGGGGTGTCCGTGTTCTTGCTCACTGACAGACAGTTGTCACGTCACTGTTGACAGAACCAGGGGCAATAAATAAAAAGAGCAGGCGTGAGTGCTATAAGTGGAAACTGATTGTGAGCGAGAGATGGTAACCTTCAGTCTCACTAATCATGCTGTCTGTCAGAGCAGCACATGAAACAAACAGCACACAAGCTGACATAATGACACCCCCTCCTCCCACACACACACACATCAGCAGTCCTCCCATTTACTTTCTTAAAATAAATTACATTAAAGTGTAACAACTGAATTTAGTGGGTTGATAAAATTAGGCTACTTATAGGCGTTTCTTTGGTGGCTAAGATCTGTGTGTATGTGTGTGACAGCAGGCCATTTGTATTGCTTTGCAGGGGATCAGCATATGTCAACAAGAAGAAGTGAAGGCATCAGCAGCCACACATATAATACCAGGCACAGTGAAAAGATGCTCTGCTGAAGCAGAGGGCCATCTTTGTGTCTCATTTGAAAGGGGGGAAATAAATAAAAAGGTCAGTCTATGCAGTCTCACACGCACAAGGGAATAATATAGGGAGAGGCAGGCGGTCAGGAAAACAAAGTAACAGATGGAAAGGGGCAATGGGGGGCAGACGGGGTGGGCTTATCATTAATGGTAGCCAGACTGGATCAGCAGGCGTACAAGCAACAACAACACAAACAGTTCAAAAACAAAAAGACGCTAAAAATTTGTGTGTGTATGCCTTTCAGTTACTCCATTTATTATGTTGCTGTGATTTATTCAAAGTGAATGAATGAATTATAAAGTTGAAATAAGAAAAATATTCATTTCAACAAGCTTTTATTTAAAAAGACTCACCTTCGCTAAATGTTAGCTACAACAATCCACAGCTGAACTTGAACTGTAAGCGTGAAACAGACACAGACTTTTATTATGCTAGCAATGAAGTAACAATTGAAGTTTTCTAGTTTGTTTTAAAGTCTAGACTCACCCGCTTATTTAAAATCGTCCTCAGCTCCGTCACACACACAAAAAAAAATCTTCGGCTAGAAATAACCCACAAACGGCCTTAATTCCTTCTCAAAGCAGCACCGTTGCTCCCCGGACATCCATGTTGAGTCGTCGGTGGACCGCGCCGTTAACCCCTCAGCGTCTCACCCCAAAAACTCACCTCTAAAGTTTGTCTGTCATGTTACACAACTTCTACTCTATCTTTCTGTTGCTCCTATCCATTTATAACACCTAGCGTCCACCTAGTTTTGTCGGTGTTTCAGAAGTTACTGCAGCAAACCCTGTCACTCTCCTCTGATCCCCTGTCTGCGCTCAAATTCCAGCTCCAATCCAATCCCTGTCGGATTAACTGCAGATCACACAGCCCCGCCTACTCCGCGAGGACGAGCCAACGCAGCCAATCACCTACCTTTTAATTAACCGGAAAGGGGAGCGGTCTGCCTACTTAACACTGAGCTTGCGCGGTTCTATTCTTGGTCCAGAGACCAGCAGTGAGAGTGTGGGTGCTGCACAAACAAAGGTGCTCCCGCAAATTCAGTGAATGATTCATTATTCGTTTACAACTTCCTGTCCAAACTGTGTAGTCGATGTGTGGGAAACGGATACTGTATAACGCCTTTATTTTACTTTTTCAGACCTTTGTAGGCTTTTCATGGCAGAAAAAGCATACCTCTAACTAACTGCATTAGTAATGGCTAGTGAGTTACCATTTAAGTGCAACAGTTAGCAGTTATTAAAAACACTTTCATCGCAGTACCATTAATATAATCTAAAAAAAAAAAAGTTCAATAAATAAACAAATACTTTCAAAATGGCACCCTACAGGTTGTTATTTCCACATTTGACACCCTCATAGACCTTCATTATCAAGGCCTGGGAATTTGGGAATTTTAACAACATTCATTTGGTAACACAGAAGGTCTGGCTGAAGTCCTCAAGTTTATTTTGACTGCCAACATTACTTTTCATCTACAGTAATTCCTGTCTTCTTTATTACAAAATGAGTACAAAAGCTAAGAATTAGACCTGGAAGTAGAGCAAAAAGAAGGGGCCAGTAAGTGTTGATGTGGGGTTAGCATGCTTAATTTTCACGCAAGCTTGACATTTAGACGGAGCTACACAAACATGGAAATACACGACAGACTGGGGAGACAATTAAGGATGAAACACAGAGAGAAGAGCATGGAAACAAGTAAGGGAGACATAACTGAGATGAGGAAGACTTCCACAGGAGACACTAAGGACAAGACACAAAAAAGGAAAAGCTAAAAACCCTCTGAATCATAAGAGATAGCAATGCAATGAGAAAATTCACAAGGACAAGAAAACTAAACTAGGAAACATAAGCCATTCTTCAAGATCAAAACAGTAAACAAGCAAGATGCACAGGTCCAAAACAATCAAAGACCCAGAACTAGAGAGGCCCAGAACTCTGTACCATGCCTCTCTCCAAGTGACAGATGGAATAGGCTCCAGCTCAGAATCATTTTATAAGAGACAATATAAACAGTGTTGTTCAAACGTCTAAGACCATAGGGGACATCCGTCATGTTGAATAGAAACGAGTGATAATATTAGCTACAAAAAAACGTGATATTTATTGTCTGGTACACTTTCCTTTTGTTTTAATAATAACTTTATGTAGAAGCTGACAACCCGTGTTATCCCAACATGATTCGACAGTGTTCCAAAGAGCCTCTGGTGATGTCATGGGTGCTTAACTTTTACAGCCTTCACCTCCAAAAAAATGACCAGGTGGATATGGAGGAGAGTCCACGAAACTCAGCACTCTGTGGATTATTTTGGTCTTTTGTAAGCCCGGAAGCCCGGGAGGATGTTAGCTGGGCACGAGCGGTGCCGGAAGGTCTTATAAGAGACAGGGCTTAGATGGATAAGAAGTACAACAAGATGTCCAAAACTGAGCCACTAGAAATGGCCTATAGCTCTGGCTCTATGAAAAATAAATCAGAGAAGCAGAGCCCAAAAGAATAAATGGCCTGTTCTCCAAAGACACATCCAGGGTGTAGTCCCAGCTGGAAGGACAGAACCCCCTAGAGTAGTAGTGTCCAACTCCAGGCCTCAAGGGCCGGTGTCCTGCAGGTTTTAGATGTGTCCTTGATCCAACACAGCTGATTTAAATGGCTAAATTACCTCCTCAACATGTCTTGAAGTTCTCCAGCGGCCTGGTAATGAACTAATCATTTGATTCAGGTGTGTTGACCCAGGGTGAGATCTAAAAAAATGTAGGACACCGGCCCTTGAGGCCTGGAGTTGGACACCCCTGCCCTAGAGTAATATTGAAAGGGCATCTCGAAGAAAGACGCATCAAATAAATAAATAATTGGCCCTGAGAGCAGACCACAACAAAAAAGAGCCAGTCAACATCACAAAAGCAGACATTCAAAGACGAGTCACAGAGCTGGACAGCACCCAGACTTGACATGATCCAGGCTTACTAGCTAATGATGCTAACTGCACTCCATGAGGACCTGGCGAAGTAAATAACAACAGGTCCCCACCCAGATGGCAGGACAACTTTAAACTTACCAGCCTCTCCAAAACTGGGATTTGCCTCTCAGGCATTGTAGCTACAACTCATCACATTCAAAGCTGTTCTTTGGATGTTGTTGGCTGTCTTTTGTTCTGGTTCCACACTGTTTGGCAGACCTGTTGCCACTGATTTTCATTCCAATTTTTGTGTAATTTGGAATAACTCAGTCTTTTTCTCCCTGTTTCTCTTGCTTAAGAGCAACTTCTCGACACCCACCCTTCCACTGAGACCATTTCTGATGAGGCTTCAGTGAACAGCAGATGGATCAACTGAAGGGCCAGATGGATCTCTCAGGTTCTGTGTCAGGTCTTTGCTATATTCTTTCCTATTTCTTAAAAAGATGGCCTTTAAATATTGTACACCACACACAGGTTTTCTGGAATCACTTTATTCGTGCAGAAATACTTTTTTATGCCTATCAAACTGTGTTATCTTTGGCATGTTTTGAGTATTCTTCAAGTTCAAATTCCAGTTTCAAATTGGTTCAAGTCTTGTGCCTAATTTATACTTAAATGATTCACGTATCAGCATTAAGTAGCTTAAAAACAGATAACACTTCTCTGGTCAGATAAAGGAACTAAACTGAGAAAGAGGGGAAAAAGCAGCCAATGTCCAAAGAAAAACTTTGAAAGACCTCCAGAAAGGCCGGAGAATTGTTGCTTAAGACCACCGGAAGTAAATTTGAAAGAAATCTTTAGACTTTTGTACAGCATTTGTATTCTGAGATCAGTTATGAATATGAATATTTAAGTATGTTTCCATCAAGAGAAAGATATCATTAGAAATTTGTATAAGGTGTGTATATTTTTTATTGAATCAGAAAATATACACAAATATCATATTAATAAAGTTGAAGCATGGTAAAGAAATGTACAGGACATCAGTCATCATCCTCTAATCAGAGACCTCCATCCATCCTGACAGGCCTGGGTCAAAATACAGATGAGTACATTTTATATTATAACAAGAACCTTTCTGTCATTGCCTGCCTCAGTGCAAACCAAAACAAACGCGTGGCAGACTCTAAAGGTTTCCGGTAAAGTTTCACTTTCTGTCCCAAGTGTGTCAGGAGGTACTCTTCTCTCCAGCTCCGTCTTTAAGCAATCTGTCACATTCTGGCAAAAGTATGTACACATTTTACATGTCATATAAAATGGGACAAAAGCAAAAGTAAAGAAAAATACAAATGTAACACCAGACTTGCTCACCACCAAGATCTTACAACTTTCTCGAGTCTCTTCATGCCTGGAGTTGCAAGCTGGACTAAGGCTTCATCATATCATACAATCCACGTTATATCCCGATCTCTGCTCGTGGCAGTCTTTTTGCGCTTTTCACATTCAGTAATGTTTTCAGTCTTCTTTAGGTAAGACTGTAACAAATGTGCTGAAAAATAGGAACTCCTAACAGGTTTTACAGCCTCCCTCTTCCCCACAACTAGCTTTCCTTTCTTCTGGCTCTCTAAAGCAAAGCTGAAGGCAAAACGAACGATTAGGACAATAACACAGACAGACACGTTTACTGACGAAAAGCAGCCTCGCTCCCATTTATCCCCTTCCTCTGTTCCTCTCGGTGGTCCACGTTAAAGCAATCGCCTGGCTCGCCTCTCGTAGGCCTGGATACACTTTTGTTTTGCATTTGTCTCCATGTTTCCTTTTTTTTTTTTTTTTTTTTTTTAAAGATATCTATTAATAATAAAGAATACCACAAGCAGCAGATGTAGCTCGCAAACATTAGCAGATTGATAGTTGTTGATTTTATCACAGGTGTAAACCAGAAAATAATTGACTTAGTCCATTTTGTGCACTTTGATGGTTTATTTTATGCGAGTTGAGTTGAGCCTCTGAATTGACCGAGTCGACCCCCGTCCGGCAACACTCTCTGAAAAGCAGTATCAAACGGTTCCAGCCTAGAGTTCGTCTGTCCCACTGGTTTTCCATCATCTCAGCAAGCTTTAACACTGGGCATGCTCACACCGCATACTGACAGACACACGGACGATCGATCCCCCTTTAAGGGCCTGTAATGCTTTCTCCTCCTGCAGTCACTCATGTTTTCATTCATCCATTTGAAAAGTAAGGGGTATTTGATACCCTGCAGCTGCTGAACCGCAAGAGAAAAAAAGAAGAACAAAACAGGAAAATGTTAGTCTTTAAAAGATGAAGATTTTCAGCTGATCACTCTGTGCTGCTTCTGTTTTGTAGCCTTAGTCAAATTGTAGTCCACCCGTTTATATGCCTGCTAAGTGCTGTTGTACTGCGCTACTGCTACCATAAATACTACTTAAATTCTGTTTAGAGTAAATATATTAAGTCTGCTTTTGCAGCATTTTCATTTTAAAAGAAATTTAATGACAAATGTCTTATGTTACCCTTTCCTGCATTTATAAAGTCAACTGGAATGGCATAGAGCAGTGCCATAAAACAAGTCATCAAATTTATTTGTGTCATTTGTGTGCATTTTTCCCCCCTGAGCAGTTTTACTACTTCCCTCGCACCCTGCTGCACCCATACACTGTATATAAAAGATGGATCTGGTTTACAGGACTGAAAACTGGAGTTAGTTAAAAAAAAACAGCTGCCATCTTTGTAATTGACCAGAAGGTGGCCGACTCCATCCATCCACCCATTTATGCTCGCCGTTCACCCCGTAGCACGGTGCTGTGTGACGAATCTGTGACGAAACTGATGTCACATCCTCTGTGCTGATTCTGGTTGGTCATGCATCTTTCAATTTTTAACTTGGAGTGCACAGCTGTGTCTGTTTTTACTGCTATTTTAATGCCAAATCAGTGCAGAAGCTCATTGACAGATTCCACAGGGGTAGAAAACAACAGACTGTGCAATGTCTTTGACTCCAGGTTTGACTTCTTCTCTTCCTATATCAGCGCTGATGTTTTGTTGATAATGTCTTAGTGGTGACACCTATTGCTCGGGAGAAAACTGCAGCACCTGTCTGTATCTTAATGAAGACCAGAAAACCAGGGTACGTTTTACAGTGTGGCTGCACTCTTTTGACAAGTTGGTACCGTGTGAGCGTGTAGGGTGACTCGTGACAATCTATTTTCAAACTACACTATCCCTATGATGGGGATGGGAGCTTGTGGTTACACCCTTCTTTTTATATACAGTTTATGGTTTTGTCCCTTGGCCTCGTCTAACACACACCAGCAGAGGAGGTGCACGCATAAACATACATCGTGAAACAGAGGAGAGGAGAGCGGCAAAACAACGGCCGCAATTTATTGGACAAAGACAATTTTCATAGCTCTGTGGATCACACAGTGAATTTTAATCAGTACTGGTTTCCAGCTTAATTCAGCTTTACAGTTAAACAGTGTAGTAGTAAAAAGTACATAAATTGTGTCCTTATCCAACACATCCAACACATGGATTAAATCACAAAGCCAGTTGTTGTGTTGTGGCTGGATCTTTTTTTCTTCTGCTGTTCATCTTAAAGTTGTCTAATGTCTGCTGTACTCTAGTGCTGAATCACTGGGTCTATATTATACACAACATGCAACAATTACAGCTCAAAAGCAAGGATTTTTTTTTTTTTTTTTTAAATAAAAGAAACGCTGTCTGTGTGAGTATGTGTCAGACATGTCCTCACCTGCCACTGACCTGCAGGCCAGGGAGAAGGAACTCACTTTGCCAGATGTTCAAATGGCACACTGACCTGAGTAAGGAGGGAAAACGAGATGATTAAAACAAGGCAAAAGCTAAAAAATAAAGAAAAGAGCCTTTCTACGCCTAAACTACGCGAGCCGTCTTCCAAGTTTAATTTAAGCAGACGGCCTTCATAGAGTTTGGATCATTTTATTCACTGCAGCAAATAAAGGACAGACACTGGAAAAAACCTGACGTGCCTACTTATTACCTGTTAAGATCATAGGATAGTCTGGACAATTAAGTTCCTTGTTTTATATACAAGTACATTATAAAATATTCAGTCAGTGAACAAAGTCATATTTTATCCATTTGAATTTCATGTTTGGTTCATGTAAGAATCTTTAAAGAGCTCAGAGTGGTCATTCAGGTTGTCTGCTGTCACTGCTACATGATGTAGTCACTGAAGGAAGGCCTTGGAGAATTAGTCTGCCTTCATATCATATTTGACTTTAAGCTCCACAGTAACAAAAACTCTTCATATGCATGTTTTGGTGGTAATAAGTAGATTAATGATGACTATTTTCCTGCTTCCAAGTATTTCAGATATGCATCACTAGTTAGAGCAGAGTGCCAAGTATAATGAGAAAATTCAGTAATCTAAGTTAGTGCAAACTCTTCTCATCCACTTTCTCCACCAAAAAGAAGAAATAAGGAAAAAAAATTGTTTCAAAAGAGCAAAGAGTGACATCTGCTGCAGATTATTTGTGGTCAAGTTTGATAAAGTTCCCTGTAGTTCCTGTGTGCTACACATGCTTGCATAACATGTAAGGTTCTCTGTCTTAGTTTACTGTATTAAGTTATATTTACATAGCACCAAATCACAACAACAGCCAGCTCAAAGCACTTTAGATGACGAGGTATAAACCCTACAATAATACAGAGAAAACCCCAACAATCAGACTGCCCCTTATGAGAAAGCACTTTGGCGACAGCGGGAATGAAAAACTCCCTTTTAACAGGAAGAAACCTCCAGCAGAACCAGGCTCGAGGAGGGGCAGCCATCTGCTGCATGTGAGGTGATGTCTGAATATCCATCACCAGTCCTGAGTGTGTAGAACGACACAGTGCTAATCTTCCTACCTGTGATGTGGTGATGCGCGATTGGTCGAGGCGTGCAGTGAGATCGGAGGAGGAGACATTAGCCGGGGCCCCGCGATGAAGCCTCATGGCCACCTTCCTCTCTCGCTCAGCTCGCTCTGCTCTCCCAGCCTGAGGAGAGCGATTACCTGTGTGAGCACACAGAAACACACACTTAAAATGAAAACCTGAACTCTGCTGCTGCCCTCCAACACCCAGAAGAAAGCAACACCCTAACCTGACTGCTGGACCCCACGCGTAGCTGGGTTAGGAGGAGCAGCGTCTGCCTCGTTCCTCACTCTGTTGGCTGCAGAAGGGTTTGGACCCGGCGGCAAAGCTCGACCTCCCGCTCCTCTTTGGCCTCCTCCTGGTCTTTCCTCTCCATCTTTCCCCTCTCTCCTCTCCCTTTCGCCATCGTCTGTTGTCCTGCTGGCCCCCTGAGACACAAAGGAATAGCATAGATGAGAAAGTCTGCTAGAAAAGGGATAAATCTTCCAAGTCCAAGTGCGACACGCACAAACTTCAGCATGTTCCAGTCAAAGACATAGTCATAGGAGAAGCCTTGTCGGTGGAAAAGGTTCCTGAAGAGCTGCCTTAGATAAGAGTAGTCTGGCTTGTCATCAAACCGTAGGGAGCGACACAGGTTCAGATACGTGGAGAACTCAGCTGGGAAACATAAGAGACAGAAGATTTAGAGCAAAATCAGATGAACAGTCTGACAGAAAAACTGCAAAAACCTCTTTACTGCACTCAAGAACACCACTCTAACAGCTACTCACATGGGTAACCTTTGCACAGCACCTCAATAGGGGTGGACATTTTCTTCTCACTGATACGTTCATACTTCTGCCGCTTGGTGGCAGCCTTGAGTCCTTGCCATGGCAGAGAGCCCAGGTTGAAGTACATGAGAACATAGCCCAGAGACTCCAGGTCATCACGTCTCGACTGCTCTGTGGAGAAAAAGACGGAGCAAAGGGACGAAAAGAGAGAAGAGAATGAAACAACAGGAAATGAAGGGAAAGAAAGGAAAAAGCTACAGCTCTGAGAATCATGTCACAATTAATAAAAAGGAATCAGAAAAATCACATTGGGGTCCGCAGAACACACACAACAAGACAGATATGCTGCCTTACCGATGCCCAGATGGGTGTTAATGGAGGCGTAGCGGGCGGTGCCGGTTAGGTTTTTATTCTCACGGTAAGGGATGTGCTGGTGTGTCCGGGCGTCACGGTATTTCTTGGCCAGGCCAAAGTCGATGATGTAGACCAGGTTTCCCTTCTTCCCGAGCCCCATCAGGAAGTTATCGGGCTTCACGTCTCTGTGGATAAAGTTCTTGGAGTGGATGTACTCGATTCTGCTGATCTGAAGACAGACAAAGGGGGTCACTAGTTATCTTGTATGCTGAGGCACAGTTAACAAAAATTTCCTTTCATGAAGGTAAACAGCAGTTTTTCAGGTTTAGCCCACAGACTGTATGTAAAAGATGGACGTGTGCATGTTAATAAGAAAAGGGAACCATGCAGATTATGCAAAACTATTGTATCAGTTTGGATTATCTTGTCTTTATTGCCTTTTAGGAGTCATCTACAGTATCTTAAATGTAAATGTCCTTGAATGCAAGAAAAAGAGAGGCGCTGTACCTTTACTGCACAAAAACATAAAGCAGTCACTGTTTAAAAGTACAAGACAAAGGCCTCGTGTGCACAAGCATCGAGCAGTTATTCCTTCTCACACAGTTAGTTACATCGACTGCCAGGGCCACGACTCTGCCAGCTCTCTATGTACTCAGTGTTACAGAGAGTTTGATCTGGAACTGAAAGTCTGTTTTAAAGTGTCATTGGCTGATGAAATAATAGTCGAGTCATTGGTTTTGATCAATAACCCTGCCAGCGTTTCTGCAGATATACAGAGGTCATTTTACAGGGGTAGAGAAAGTTATTATTAGAGGAGAGGAGAAAGACTCTTAACTAACTCTGAGCCTCAAGCCAGAAAACAAGCTTCATCTGTTTAGATGGGAATTCTTCTCGGGTTTTAAATGATTTGTTTATTCTGAGCCTTAACATGGCAACAACTTCTGATAACATTTTCTGTAACTTTCTAATGTGCCATGTGCAAGCAAAGGTGACATTTGTGAGAGAAAAGTGATATATTTCTCAGACGAGTCTCAGTCTTGAGGAACTGTTTTAAAAATGGTATTAAATTCTGACAAAGTACACAGAAGCTCTCATTTGAGCTCTTAACGTGATTAGTTACTACAGATGATAAGGTGCAAGGTGGAAAAAAAGAAGCCCTGATGAGCTGTTAGGTTTTTTTGTGGCCAGTCGGTCTCACCATCTGGTCTGCCAGCAGCAGGACTGTCTTCAGGCTGAACTTGCGGGAGCAGAAGTTGAACAGGTCCTCCAGACTGGGACCCAGCAGCTCCATCACCATGACGTTGTAGTCGCCTTCCGCTCCACACCACTTGATAGACGGGATTCCCACTGTGGTGTGAGAAGGAGCAGAAATGTTAGGAAACTGAATCATTTGGAGTAACAGAAGATTTAGGTTAAAATTCATCACCTAAATTTAGCTTTTTTTCAGATGACACAAAAGATTCTCACTCATATATCAACCTCTGCACATAAATAAAGCTTCATGATCCATCCATCCATCTTCATCCGCTTTATCCGAGGCCGGGTTGCGGGGGCAGCAGCCTAAGCAGAGAGGCCCAGACCTCCCTCTCCCCAGCCACCTCCTCCGGCTTATCCGGGGGAACACCAAGGCGTTCCCAGGCCAGCCGAGAGATATAATCTCTCCAGCATGTCCTGGATCTGCCCCGGGGCCTCCTCCCGGTGGGACATGCCCGGAACACCTCACCCAGGAGGCGCCCAGGAAGCATCCTTGTCAGATGCTCGAACCACCTCCGCTGGCTCCTTTCAATGTGGAGCAGCAGTGGCTCTACTCTGAGCCCCTCCCGGATGGCCGAACTTCTCACCCTATCTCTAAGGGAGAGGCCAGCCACCCTTCGGAGGAAACTCATTTCCACCGCTTGTATCAGTGATCTCATTCTTTCGGTCACTGCCCACAGCTCGTGGCCATAGGTGAGGGTAGGGACGTAGATCGACCGGTAAATTGAGAGCTTCGCTTTTACACTCAGCTCCCTCTTCACCACGACGGACCGGTGCAGCGTCCGCATCACTGCAGCCGCAGCCCCAATCCGTCTGTCGATCTCTGGCTCCCTTCTCCCATCACTCGCGAACAAGACCCCGAGATACTTGAACTCCTCCACCTCACTAAAGCTTCATGTTATTTATCTTATGTCCGTCACTGTGTTATCACCAGCTTAGTGCAGCAGGATGATCATTACTCCCAGTGACCATAAAGACACTCAAATGCTCATTAATTGCATTTCAGTCAAAGATAGCTTGAGTTTCAATGCCTTTGTGTGCCCTGAAATGTCTTTCAAATTCACCATAATCTCTTTGCAATCATTGTTGATAGCTCTCAGCAGCCCTAAATACTCCTTAGTGACCCTAAAACTATTTACTACATCTCAGCAGACCGGTAGTAAAGCTGTCAAAGAGACCCTGAAATATTTCTCTGTACCTCCACCCTGCATCATTTTGTAGAATTTGCTCTCGATGTGGAGCTGTGGATGTTTGGTCTTCACACATTCCAGTTTAATGGCTACTTCCTCTCCTGTAGCAATGTTTGACCCTGATGAGAGAAACAGAGGTTAGATCAGAAGAACTTAAGTCTACAAACCCCCAAAATTGATGCCAATTGGCACTACTTGCTTAGATACTCACCGAGATAAATATCTCCAAAGGATCCACTCCCTATCTTCCTCCCAAGGCGGTACTTGTTCCCCACCCTCAACTCCATGGCTCCTGAGCTCTTCAACTTGCTGGAACGGTTCGACAGAATCACACAGACACACACACGCACAAAGCTGTCATCAGTCACCGGTGATCAATAGAGTGAAAGGACACTGGTGAAAAGACTGCAGACTTTAGAGTACAAGCGGTAAGGCCTTAGGCTGCTGTATCAGTGAAGGGAAACAGAACTGTAAGCCTGAGCAAAGTACAATGACGTAGTGCAGCCCGAGTTGACTCTCTGGAGCCAGGAAGGAAACTGTGGCACACATGTGGCCAAAGCATCAAAGAGACACGACCTAATGAAACACCCCTGCTCCTGACGTGTGCCGAGGATGGTTGACAGTAAATTCCAGGCAACAATGTAGGCCAATAAAGTATTTATAAACTGCATGGAGCAAAAAAAAGGTGAGAGTGAAGAAGAACAGAGCCTGTAGTTGTGTAACATGATTTATTAAGAACTGCAGGGGGTGGGGGGGGAAATCTCACACTATTCCCAAAGCACTTTAAAGGAGTCTTGATCCTGTGTACAAGTGATTTGCATAAACTTGCAATTTCTCACCGGGGTCCCCTCACAAAATTTGAATGAGTCATGTTTTCCTCATCCTGGCGCTAACTGTCTGCACAGCCCTGAAATAAGGACATAAAAGTGTGAGATGATGGAGGGGGCTTTTCGACAAAGGTTACGCTTTTACAAGCCAGCCTGACATCGCATTAATCGCTGACTAAGTCCCCCCCACCCCCCACCCCAATTCCCCTTTCAGTCTTGACTGCATTGTAGACGAACCTCCACATACACACCGTGCACTGCTGCACACCGCCAAACCCTTTCCAGCAGGTTTCTCAAGCTCTTTTTCTCTCTCAGCCTTCCAGGAGCTGCTGCTGCTGTGCTGCCAGCGTTACAAAACTGGTACCCACTATTGCAGCAAGAGACTGCAAAAACAGGCGAGACGTGGTATTTTCACCCAGCGTGCAGTTGCCCCAGATATCACAAAGCAAATGAGGAAGGCCGTGCATGCACAAAAAACCCACAAACCCAAACAAACAAATAAATAAACAACAACATACCGTTCATGTCTGGATGGCCATCAGATATGGTAATAATTCCCCATAACCGCACCCTCCACACAGGACCTCTGATCGAGCGCACCCCCTCGCCCACCCCAACACGACTATCTGGACTCTGTTTGGCTAACCCAAGCCCCCCCCCCCCCCCCACGTCTCTCTCGCTCTCTCTCACACACACAGACATCTTCACCAGCCAACATACACCCACCCCCCGAACACCATCACCACCATCCCTGCACCTTCTCACCGGCTTCGTGGTCGTCCGTCGTCTCACTCAGGACCCTGGACAGCGACGTACCGATGCGGCTTCGGACGGCTCATAGCCTCGGAGATGCGTGACCCAAACCCGAAGTGTCGAACAAAAAAATTACCAGCTAATCCGAGACGACCCAGAGGTGGAGATGCGACTAGAGGAAGCTCCGTAGAGTCACGTTTATTTAATGGGAAAAAAAAAACTGAAACTAGACACCGTGGTCCTCCTCTTCCTCTCTCCTTTGGCTGCTCCTCTCCGTCTCCCCCTCACACCCAGCCCTCCCTCACTCTACACCATTGACAATATCAATGATGTCATGCACAGGCTTGCAGAGATGCCCGGATTGTCTTAAAGCAGCAGGGCTGCTGAGAGCTGCTGCTTGCAGGCATGAATGAAGCGCCCTGATGCCACCAGCTGCACTCTGATCTCCCCTCGCTCTCAGCAGACTCTAAAATTAAAGCACAATAGAGAAGTATAAGATGATCACCGCCCTGCGTCTGCTGGAGTAAGCTATGTGCCTGTGTATGGAGGACCGAAGCTGCCAGGATTAAAAAATAAATAAATAAATAAAATATTAAAATATTAAAACTTAATAATAAAATATCATTTCCGTTACTTCTATTATTCAGTTTTCTATTAATTATCCTATTTATTTATTTATTTGTGTTCCCATTAAATGTTTTTTTTTTTCTTTTGCCTGTCCCGTTTGGACAGAATTGTTGTCTGAAGGCCAAGAAAGATGCCAAGTGGATCATCATGGCCCTGCTATATTGGTCCATTTGATTGGCCTTTATTATAATTATGTATTTATTTTATTTTCGTTTTTTAAAGACGGGACAGACATGACTGGGGGATAGGACAGGGAGAAAGAATGAAAGAAAGAGAGGGAGAGAAAGAAAAATAGAGGGGAGAAGAGATGGTGAGAAAGGGGGGAAGAAAAAAAAAAAGAAAAACAAGCAAAACACCTGGATCACCTGTATGGAGATAAAAAACCAGAAGAGAAAACAAACAACAAAGAGCAACATAATAAAAACAACACCATCACAATAAACTAGCTAACAGTAGATAACAGTAGATACAAAATATTACATGTTATTGTTTTGTTGTTGTTGTTGTTTCTTTTTTAATTTCACCTGTTGGGAATGAAAAAAGAAAACAAGCAGAAGAAAACGAGAGCAATAGAATAAACAACATCACGATGATATATGGGAATATAACAGTAAATACTAAGTGTTAAACATTATTGTGCAGCACATAAGATCGACAGAGCACAGTGTGCTTTGAGGTAGGAGCCAAAAAGGGTGTCGTTTGTGTGTGTGAGCACCCGTGTGTACACCTGTGAGCATGAGCGCGCTTGTATTTAAAAGGTTCCTTCATGTAACGAGCTGCTAGAGGGTGTGGGGAGCCACAGCCCTGTCCTTCAGGGCATGAAGCAGGTATGGAGGAGATCAAAACTCCAGACATCCAGAGGCCCTCAGAACACAAGAGACCAAGGAAGACCAACAGAGGGGCAGCTGCGCCACTATCTCAGAAAGAGCTGACGAGAGTCCCAGATGAGGGGTCACTCAGCAGCCGCGGAGCAGAAGCTAAGGGGGGTTGCAGTGACGTGCCCGTGAGCTCTGCCGGCAGCCAGCTGTGCCAGAGTGACCGAGCCCCAGGCCGAGGGCACCCCACCCCCATTAAATGTTTTTGCATATTAAGTGCACTCTCATTCGCTCTGTGATCCCCCAATTTTACCCGCCCAAATAAAAAGTAAATAATTAATAATTGAAAGTCAGATGTGTACTTTATTAGGTACACCTGTCAGTTAGCACAAATAACTAATTATGACAGCAGGTCAATGCATTTAGTCATGAAGACATGCTGAATTTTAAACTGAGGATTAGGATGGAGGTTAAAGTGACTTTGGTGCAAGATGGTCAGAGCGTTTCAGAAACTGCTGATCTCCAGGGTTTACAGAGCATGGTCTGAAAAAAAGAAAATATCCAGTGAGCAGCAGTTCTCTAGATGACAATGTTGTGTTGATGTCAGGGTAGAATGGCTAGACTTTGAGCTCAAAGGTAGGCAGAAAGATCTCAAATAACCATATGCTATGCATGCATCTCTGAATGCGCAATACACATACACACACAAAAGACCACGCCAGGTACCACTCCTGTCAGTTAGGAACAGGAAGACTAGGGTATCGATCAGAGCTGGACAACTAAAGACTGGAAAACAGCTGGTGTTGTGACTCTCAATTTCTGCTTCAACATTCAGACATGAGAGTCAAAATTTAGTGTAAACAACATGAAAGAATCAACCCATTTTGGCTTGTATCAGTGGATCACACTGGTGTGGTGTCCATCTACAGTGTACCCATCTTCTGATGGCTACTTCCAGCAGGATAACGCACCACATCAGATCACCTCTAACCAATTTCATGAAAAATTACAGAGTTCACTGTACTCCACTCACCAGATTTCAATCCAACGGAGCATCTTTGGGAGGTGACGGGAAATCATGGATATGCAGCTGACAAATCTTCAGCAGCTGTGCTATCATGATAATATGGACCAAAATCTGTGGAATGCTTCCAGCACCTTGTTGAATTTGTGCCATGAAGAATTGCGGCAGTTATGAAGGTAAAAGTGGATCCAACCCAGTAGTAGGGAGATCTAACAAATAAAGTGTCTATTCCAGTATTTTCACAGTTTTTATCATTTAGATTTTATTTACTACATTATAAAAAAAATAAAAGTATCAGGCTGACATTCCTGTTTAGCTCTACAATTACTGAAGATTCATTTTATCAATTGAGAATCTAGCTAAATAAAAAATAGCTAAAATCGAATTGTTTTGATTACAGGGTTGACTAATGACCCAACATTTTGATGCCATCTGACATTTCACCCCTGCAAATGTCAACACTTCATTTTATCCTATTAAGACATTTGATAGTGAGATCATAATTGGCGTATGATTTAAGTCAAAAGATGTTTTGTGAGTTCAGTGATCATGACCTTTTTTTTCTTTAAATGTTCCTTCCTATTTCAGAGAAAATCAATTTAGTTCATCAAATCGTAGACAAAAATACTTAGAAAAAAAAAAATCCTGAAAGCACAAATAACAGTCTATGCCACCCTCGACTTCTCAAGAAAACTACTCAGAGGCACAAAGTGAAAAAAAGACAGTGCTTCAATTCAACCTTTATTATCTTGTTCTTTTCTGCTTTAAATTAATTTCCTCTCCTTTTATGTAACATCTGAAACAAAGGAAAACATCCTGAACAGGAGTGATAATAAAGACTGACTTAATTTAAACTGATACATAATAAAAAGAAACACAGTAAAACATAAAATGTCTTTAACGTGTCTGTAAAACACTGTTTCCAGCTCAGCTTGGTATGGTAAGATGTGGCATCTTAATAAAAATGCCTTCGGTTGGTTGCTTTGTCTTAAAAACAAAATATTCTCTTATTGCATTTAAAAGAAAATATATATATATAAACGGAAACAAAAAGCGGCTAAAAACACAACTTAGGAGACAAATGCAATAGTGCCAATGTTTTTGAACTTTTTAGCCATCACAACATCCAGTCAAGCACGCAAAAATGTGTACACACACTCACTCACACACAGTCTTTCTCTCAAATGTAAGCTGTCAGATTTACATCTATTCACTTCCCTGACTGGAGAAGATCAGTGTTCAAAAGCAAGCACGCACGCACACACGCACACACACACACTCATGAATCTCTCATGGACAAGAAAAAAGAAAAAAAGAAAACATTCAATGTTGCAGCAATAACACAGACACTCCCGATATAATTGTCATCATAATCACATCCTTCTCCATTCGGTCGTAACTGTCAACACTCAGTTCATGCACACACAGGCAGGCAGGAGGGCACCTTGTACAGCGAGTAAATATGTGATCATAGTCACCATTACATCATGACAATATATAATAACCAACTTGATTTCTTGAGTAAGAAAAAATACAATAGCGAGGTCAGTGTTTGAAGGGCAAATAAGAGGACATCTCTGGATTTCCACTGTTTTTTTCCACACATTTCTCTTTTCTTCTAAAACAGAAAACAAACTGATAAACAACCAACGCACATCGACAAGGAGATACAATTTTGCTTGTCAAATATAAGAGCAGTGTGTAACTGATGAAAAGGTGTGATGATGCTGTTGACATGGAGGGTGGGTGGCCGCTGGGTGTTAGCCAAGGCCACTGCTGCTGTAACATTTAATTGTTCTTTAAGGTCTATGTAGTTGTGTTGTAGCTCTGTTTCAAAAATGGAGGGATTTGTGGAAGGATGCGTCAACAACAAACCCAGAGGCATATAGTGCAAGTTTGGCTAATGTTGTTTTTTTTGTTTTGATTTTGTGTTTTTTCCACCCTGGGTCCCATAGTGATGGCATATTCCCACCAATGTAGACGTGTCGGTACCTACTAAAAAGACTCTTTCCTTTTGCGCATCTCAAACGTTGCTGATCGTCCATTTGACTCAGTAGTGTGGCGCTGTCCCAGATTTTTTATAAAGTCCCGATCCTTCCCACTCTAAAGCTTCCAAAAGTGGGAACTCCGAAGTACGCCAGCCAGGTCTAAGAGGGCTCAGTCTGCATGTCTGACTTTTGAGATTTGACCATTAAATAGCAATATAAAATTAAAAAAAGTGGCACACTAAAAACAGCAATAGCTAAACTTGTTGACGTGTAGGACTCTGGCTGAGCCTGTCTACAGTGCATGCCTGAGTGATTGGGTCTCTGAATGCAGGTGTGTGGTCTGAAGTAAAAAGACAAAGAGCTATCCAGTTACGTCCTAAAGAGTTTAATGGATTTCACCTTTTTCAGCCGGTTCAAGTTTTACTGTTGTCTTCATGTAAAGTTAGGCGGTTTAATGTCTGTGTGAAAGTAATGTGTGCATGTAGCTTGTGTGTAGTATGATTGTTGAGTGTCTATGTTGGATGACCAGTGTAGCTTTTTTTTCTCCACGTCAATGCAGAGCATGACGTGTTTCACCTTAGGTGTAAAACGTGTGTGTCAGCTGGCCCCTCAGATAGAGTCGCCCCCCCCGCCCAGCAGGTCCCCTGGAAGCAGTGAGGCGGGGCTGCCCATCTGGTGACGATCCTCAAGCGCCGGAGAAGCCCAGAGGCTACTGCTGGGGTACCCTGTCCCTCCCATCCCACCCACACTTCCCCACAGACCCTGCCTTCCGGCCTCCACACCTCCGGCCCCACCTATCCCGGTGCCGTTGGTGCTCCATTGGGTGAAAATGCCCAATCCGGGCCCCTGGGTGGCAGACTGGTCCGACGAGCTGCCTGTGCTTTCTAGACTTTGCCATGCAGAACTGGAAGACCCAGCTCCTCCATTTCCTGCCCCTCCGACTGTGGAAGCTCCATCTACTCCTCCTACCCCACCGTTTCCTCCTGCTCCACCTCTTTCACAGCTTCCTCCGTTACTGTTAGCCCCAACTATGGAGGTTGCTGTAGGCCCGGAGCCTTGGGAGCCGGCTGCAGCTCCTCCGCTTCCTGCTCCTCCAGCCTGGGAATGTGCAATGTAGCGAGCCACATCTTCCTCACTCATAAACTCCGCTAAGATGGTTGTGTTACCCAAAACACACCTGGGGTAAACAGAAAGTCCGTCATACACTTGTAATGAATGAAGGGCCTCAAAAGGTTTTTCAGCCTCAAAATGAACTGCAAACAAAAGTTTAACACTCAGTTTGTGATGTATAGTCTACACAACTGTAAAAAGTGAAACTATACCAGAATATGGTTTGCTACACATCACGTTTGCGAGCAAGTGAGAATAACTAGGCTTGTTCTTTCTGCAGGATCCAGATCACCTCTAAACTTCAGAACTTTATTGTAAAAACAACACTTAATGGTTTAACACTTTTCCAGGGATCAGTAACAGGGATCTTTGCAACTCTTGAAAGCCAAGCGTTATGATATTTTACAGAGAAAATGCTCAATTATGAAACAAACTAGGACAATATAATGCTGACCTTTAGATTTACTGGTAGATGTTTTTTGTTGACGGTGGATAAAGGCAAGCTAGCCATTTGCTACCACTTGTAGTCAACGTATTAAGCTAAGCCAAGATGCTACTTTAGTTTCTTTTACTTTAAGATTTACTTTAAAAAGATGTTATCAAAATAATTCCTTACATGTGAAGTGCACTCTGAGCCTTGGCTGCCTCTTGTCTGGAGCTGTAGCGAATCAGAGCAGTGCCCTGGGTCAGGCCAAGGTGAAAGGTCAACAACGGCCCGTGCTGCATGCAGATGGTTCTCAGAGTGGATCCATCAATCTGTAGTAAAAAAAACAAGCAGACGAAAGAGATCTTAAAAGGACAGTAATAGGTTAAGATGTCAAACAGACTGGGATTTTTAAATGTGCTATGTTTCAAACACTGAAACACAGCACTGCCAAAATCAGGGACAACCATGATGGACCTTCACTGCAGTTTCAGGCTGTCTAACTAGATTCTGTTCGGCTGGCTATAGAGATAGGTGGTGATTTCCGCGGTTCATAGAGAATCATGTAAGTCTGGATAATAATCACAGGTCTGTTTGGTGTGTCAGAAGCATTTAGCTCCAGCTAAGATAGCTTTGGGGATCACTAGACCTTACAAGGTGTGCTTCACAACAGCACCACACCAAGAATTAAGGAAGGCAACAGAGATGGTGATCATGAGGCCTTTAAAAAAATTAATAAATAAATAAATAAATAAAACATTTGTTTAAAGATGCTTTCGGTGGTCAATACTGGACTCCATGTTCAGCAGAGAAATTCAGTTCAATTTTATTTACGCAGCGCCAAATCACAACTGTTGCCTCAAAGCACTTTAAGTTAAAGACTCTACAACAATACAGATTATTTAGAGGACTCAGTTCTACTTGTTCAGGCACATGATCAGGATTGGACGAGAGAAATCTCTGATCTGGCCTGGGAGTGGGAGTGCTAGAGATACCCCAAGAGGAGGTGGAGGAGGCTGCTTTAGTCTCAGCTCCCACTGCCGCTAATACAAATGTGAAATGGACTAATCAGTTTGAATTAATTAAGAAATAGTTTTGTTTTCTTCTCTGCATTTTGAGAAATTCTTTTTCTGCAAATCTGCCTGCATGTGTGTGTTTGTGTACCTGTGGTGTGAGGTTGCTGAGCACCAACCAGCAGCTTTCTCGAGAGCTGCCGTCACTCCAGGTCGAGCCTGCACAGAAAAGAAACCGAGGAGAAAAATGGTCTTAGTAAGAGGAGTCATCCACGGAGTCTCACTTTATTTTTCCTCCCAGTTTCTCAAAATAAATGATGAATAACTTTCCCACCGCATGAACTGAGCCTCACTTAATTTTCCAAATGAAATATAAATGGATTCTTTAGCTCCTACGAAGCCTTAAAGCGAGACCCCACAAGCAGCTACAAAAAGAAAGTTATAGCTTGCCTTCAAGACTTTGAAAAGGACAAAATTATTGACCGCCTTACATATCACCGCCTTTACCCAGGGGATGCCATACCCTGCATCTACGGACTTCCTAAAATCCACAAGGAAGCTGTCCCACTCAGACCCATAGTCAGTAGCATAAACTCAGCCACTTATAATATTGCTAAACACCTTGCTACCATCCTTGCTCCTCTTGTGGGGAACACCCCACACCACATCAAGAACTCCACCGACTTCACTGACAAGGTCCAGAAACTTACCCTGGATCCAGATGAAACCATGGTGTCCTTTGATGTAGTCTCTCTCTTCACTTGCATACCCACCACGGAGGCCGTGGAGACTGTCAGAAAACGACTACAAGAAGACAGCTCCTTGGAGGACAGGACCAACTTCACACCCGATCAGATTTGCACACTGTTAGACCTCTGCCTCACCACTACATATTTCAAATACAACGAAGGCTTTTACAGACAAAAACATGGCTGTGCCATGGGCTCCCCCGTGTCACCTATTGTAGCCAACCTTTACATGGAGGAAGTGGAAAGGAAGGCTCTTGGCTCTTTCAAAGGAAGAGTACCCAGCCACTGGTACAGATATGTGGACAACACCTGGGTCAAAATCAAGACACAAGAAGTGGAATCCTTCACTGCGCACATTAACGCTGTGGATAAAAACATCAAGTTCACCAGGGAAGACACAAAGGACAACTGTTTGCCTTTGCTGGACTGCGCTGTGCACATTGAAGAGAACGGCAAACTCAACATCGAAGTTTACCGGAAGCCCACACACACGGACCAGTACCTCCTCTTTGACTCCCATCACCCTTTGGAACACAAACTTGGAGTAATTAGGACCCTACACCACCGGGCAGAACATGTTCCCTCTAAGCCTGAAGGAAAAAAGAAGGAACACACACATGTAAAGGAAGCACTCAAAACGTGCGGCTATCCTAAATGGGCGTTCTTAAAGTCAGCAAAGAGGCACAGAAAAGAAGACCAGACACCAGCGAGGGAGGATAAGAAGGACAGACGCAACAACATTGTCATCCCCTATGTAGCCGGTGTATCAGAAAAACTTAGGAGAGTTTTCTCCAAGCATGACATCCCGGTGCATTTCAGACCCAGCAACACGCTCAGACAAAAACTGGTTCACCCGAAAGACAAAACGCCAAAACACAGACTTAACAATGTGGTGTATGCTGTACAGTGCAGCGAGGAATGCCCAGACCTCTACATTGGAGAGACCAAACAGCCACTTCACAAGCGCATGGCACAACACAGAAGAGCCACCTCCACAGGACAAGACTCAGCAGTCCATCTGCATCTTAAGGATAAAGGACACTCTTTCGAGGATGCCAATGTTCACATTTTGGACAGAGAGGACAGATGGTTTGAAAGAGGAGTGAAAGAAGCCATCTATGTCCACTGTGAGCGACCATCTTTGAACAGAGGCGGGGGTTTACGACACCAACTCTCTGCCATCTATAATCCAGTTTTGAGATCCCTTCCCAGACGCCTTAACGCCCACTCACATCCTGGGCCATCTGACCTCAGGAATTCGCATGATAAGGTGGGGCCAGGTTTCACAATGAACACACCCGAAACTCTGGCTGATTGGGACCCACACCCAGTTTCACACCTCGGCTCAGGCGATTAGAGGATCATCAGGGGGTCCTTTTGTCCCTTTGTGGGGGGATACTCCCACTAGGTTTATATCTGGGACTCTCCACCATTTGACCTTAGAACTGAAGAAGCTTCTCGGATGAGAGGTGAAATGTCTTCAAGTAACTTAAAGAAGTCCAGACGCTTTTCTTTGCAAGCTCCTTTGACTACGATGACCTGGATGACTGAGAACCTTCACAGACTCAAAATAACACTTTCAGTAATCAAAGACTTTTTTTTTTTTAATCTCCTGACTAAACATTTTTAAAAATTACTGCGTTCAAAGACAAAAACCAAAACAACATGAAAAATTAGTCACAGCGTTACCAGTGGTGTTCGAGCCACTACTCCAGCTGCGGGCAGCCAATCGAGGGGCTCCTCCTGACCAAGGGGAAGGCGATGGCTGCTTTTGACTGGCTAGGCCTGGAGGTGGGCGGGATAACTGGGTCTGGCTGCTGCCACGACTGGCTTTCCAAGACTTAGGTCCAATGGGCTCTGGGGGCCAGCTGGTCTTGTATTCTGTGTACTTTGCTGTAGGAGACAAAAGGACACAGGCAAGACGGAGACTTTAAAATATCTGCAGACAGTGAATTAATGTAAGGAGCAACACATATATTCCATATTCTCTTAACTGGTTCATTACAAAGCTACTCCCTGATGTCCATGGTTTTCCAGGACTAGAAATTTCTAACATATTTAAGTGCTGTCCAGATTTCACTGCAAATTATCCAAGTAGCTGCAGAATAACATTTAAACCTGAATCTGTTAAAATTGTGACCTTCAAAGCAATCAAATCCAATTCAAATGTATATTGCAAATTCTTTCACTACTTCATTTACTTTCTCTTCTTGTAGAGTTTATTAATAACCCGACAATTCCCTATTACCAGAAATTATGAAGTAAAAATACAAACGTAGACGTAAATTAACCAAAAGCCTAGAAGGAAGATGGTATATATTCATGTGTATGGTTACTTGAGTTGTGTGCGTTGTTGAGAGGACTGTCTGAGGCACTGTAGGGCCAGGCACCAGGTGAAGGCAGCAAGGTGTTGAGAGGAGGGGTGGAATCTGCATACAAAGATAGTGAGAACCATTAAATGAATGATCATAAACGATGCCAAAAACAGCCTCCATGGGTAACATATGTAGAGCTAAAGTTGCACCTTTCCAATGTCAAACTGCTTTTTATACATGCCAAGTGAACATCAGCAAAATTTGGAAAACAACATATGAATCCAATGAAGATTAATTTTCTATTTCATGTCATAGAGCGCTGAATCACCACAAAAGTGACACTCATGACACTTTTTAGACCAAAATTACAACAACATTACAACATCCTGGAAAAAACCCAGTGACTCTCTCCGACTATGAAATCAATCACAGTGGAAGAAAACAAAACAAAACAAAACCTTCCTTTTAAACCTTTAGGAAAGCCATTAGTTTCAGTTTTAAGCACTTGTTTCCAATTAGTCAGATAAGGGAAAACACAAGAGGAAAAAATCTGTGTCAGCAGGCTGCGACCAAGTTTACTGTGAAAACAAACCCACTTGCACTGGCAGTAAAAACACTGATCTATGTGAAAAAACTAAATTGAACGTTCTCATACCTGCTCAGTAATGCAGATGAGATGAAAAATATAATTTTGGACTGCGCCATTGTGCAAAAAGGAGCCACAACTCCCTGTTTATATCTTTACTTGGTAGCAAAATATGAGGAGTGGTATCCATAAGAGTATCGGGTGTCGACACGCAAATGCTAACCAGTATTGTCTTGTAACAATTGGTGCTCTGTATCATTGAGAGTGGGTGGCACTGTGTTTCCCATCATGCTCCCTGGGGTCATGTAGGGGTCAGACTCAGGATCAACACGGTCAATTCCTTTCCATGGCACACCAGGCTGGAACTCTAAAGAAAAAACAAACACGTGGTCCATTAAACCCTGAAAAGCCTAAAATTTAACCCTACAGGCTTAAAGAGGACATGAAACAGCACAATTTAGCTGGTTTTACACGAAATTAAGAGTTGTTCTTTTTTCCTGTTCAAAGTAAATTACAAGTGGTTAGTTTGTTACAGAGGGGAAGAAAGCCAAATTAACAGGTAGTTGGCAGAAGATGGCGCTGACAGATAATTTGACAAGCTACCTAAGCCAGTAAGCATGAAAGACATTTATGACAAGAAATTGCTCAAATAACAATTGGTGCTATACGGAGGTGTAGAGAGGTTGAGAAACACCACCTTATACAGGTATGGTAACTGCACAGGGATGCCACCCATGAGTGAGTCAGTCTGCAAAGCTCTACCCACCCTTACCAGATACTCTGCTGTGAGAGGGACATTTTGGGAGAAGCAACATGCTCGCTTTGTGAAGTCTGTGTGGAGACAGCCAACAGCAGGTACACTTATGCTAACAATAGCTTGGCTTTAGTTGAAGATGTCGAACTAAACTGACATTTTTTAAAAGTTGCTCATTTTAAGCTGAAAAATCACATCCACAGATGTCGTTTCAAGTGTTCAAAACTAGTATACCTCCTAGTTAGTAAGCTACTTTACAAACTTGCAGTAGTTGGCAATTAAGACAGGAGCACAGACTCTAAAGTGACCATTGGGTAACCGCTATTAGTTAAACGGCTAAAGTCACATATAAGACTATTTTAAGACTTCAATTTTGTTGAAACAGAAGCTTTACTGTTCTCCTGAAATGTTGTTTAGTGTTGTGAATGTCATCTACTTTTCATGTGGACAGCTGGCAGTGACAGTGATGAAAATAAAATGTAACAAAATTAAGCATTGTGGTTATTCTTTTCACAATCATTTACTGAGTGTAGTCTATTAAAATCCTGCTGAGTACAATGATCAAACTTACTTTTTTTTGGCTTTTATTAATACTAATTAATTACTGTTTATAGCACTACCCGGCCATCTCCTTGCAGCGCACAGCTAATTCTTGTGTTAGCTGGCCAGGTGGGACAATCTGTACACCTAACAAGGCAAAATTAAACACAGAGGGGCCAGCCTCAGACTTCAGCTTGTTAGTCTGAGCCACCCTTTTCTGCACACAGTCCTCATTTATAAAGTGCTCTATAAACTCTAGCATTATGGCTAATGGGTAGATTCTCCCATTTCAGCTCAGCTGGCATCAACAAAGAACCACTTAAGAGAAGAGAGAGAAAAACTCATTGCTGTACAGAAGTGACCCCCTTAAAGTACTTTTTAATTCAATTCAATTCAATTTTATTTATATAGCGCCAAATCACAACAAAAGTCGCCTCAAGGCGCTTCATAGATACAGAGAAAAACCCAACAATCATATGACCCCCTATGAGCAAGCACTTTGGCGACAGTGGGAAGGAAAAACTCCCTTTTAACAGGAAGAAACCTCCGGCAGAACCAGGCTCAGGGAGGGGCGGCCATCTGCTGCGACCGGTTGGGGTGAGAGAAGGAAGACAGGATAAAAGACATGCTGTGGAAGAGAGACAGAGGTTAATAACAGATATGATTCAATGCAGAGAGGTCTATTAATACATAGTGAGTGAGAAAGGTGACTGGAAAGGAAAAACTCAATGCATCTTGGGAATCCCCCGGCAGCCTACGTCTATTGCAGCATAACTAAGGGAGGATTCAGGGTCACCTGGTCCAGCCCTAACTATATGCTTTAGCAAAAAGGAAAGTTTTAAGCCTAATCTTAAAAGTAGAGATAGTTTCTGTCTCCCGAATCCAAACTGGAAGCTGGTTCCACAGAAGAGGGGCCTGAAAACTGAAGGCTCTGCCTCCCATTCTACTTTTAAATACTCTAGGAACAACAAGTAGGCCTGCAGAGCGAGAGCGAAGTGCTCTAATAGGGTGATATGGTACTACAAGGTCATTAAGATAAGATGGGGCCTGATTATTTAAGACCTTGTATGTGAGGAGCAGGATTTTGAATTCAATTCTGGATTTAACAGGAAGCCAATGAAGGGAAGCCAAAACAGGAGAAATATGCTCTCTCCTTCTAGTCCCTGTCAGTACTCTTGCTGCAGCATTTTGGATTAGCTGAAGGCTTTTCAGTGAGTTTTTTGGACATCCTAATAATAATGAATTACAGTAGTCCAGCCTGGAAGTAATAAATGCATGAACTAGTTTTTCAACGTCACTCTGAGACAGGATATTTCTAATTTTAGAGATGTTGCGCAAATGGAAGAAAGCAGTCTTACATTCATTTACATGCACAAATTGGAGTCTATTAGATAGATATGATACAAACCACTGCAGTGCAGTACCTGTAATACCTACAGCATGTTCTAATCGCTCTAATAGGATATTATGGTCGACAGTATCGAACGCTGCACTGAGGTCTAGCAGGACAAGCACAGAGATGAGTCCACTGTCAGAGGCCATAAGAAGATCATTTGTAACCTTCACTAAAGCTGTTTCTGTGCTGTGATGAGCTCTGAAACCTGACTGAAACTCTTCAAATAAACCATTCCTCTGCAGATGATCTGTTAGCTGTTTGACAACTACTCTTTCAAGGATTTTTGATATGAAAGGAAGGTTGGAGATTGGCCTATAATTAGCTAAGACTGCTGGGTCTAGAGATGGCTTTTTGAGTAAAGGTTTAACCACAGCCAGCTTGAAGGCCTGTGGTACATAGCCGACCATTAGAGATAGGTTGATCATATTTAAGATCGAAGAATTAATCAATGGCAGGACTTCTTTGAGCAGTTTTGTAGGAATGGGGTCTAAAAGACACGTTGATGGTTTGGAGGAAGTAATTATTGAAGTTAACTCAGAAAGATCAATTGGAGAAAAAGAGTCTAACTTAACATCAACGGTACTAAGAGTAGCTGTAGATAATATTACATCTGTGGGATGATTACTGGTAATTTTTTCTCTAATGATAAAAATTTTATTTGTGAAGAAGTTCATGAAGTCATTACTAGTTAACGTTAAAGGGATGGTTGGCTCAACAGAGCTCTGACTCTTTGTCAGCCTGGCTACAGTGCTGAAGAGAAACCTGGGGTTGTTCTTATTTTCTTCAATCAGTGATGAATAGTAAGATGTTCTGGCTTTGCGGAGGGCTTTCTTATAAAGCAGCAAACTATTTCTCCAGGCTAAATGATGATCCTCTAAATTTGTGACACGCCATTTCCTCTCCAGATTACGAGTCATCTGCTTTAGGGTACGTGTTTGAGAATTATACCACGGAGTCAGGTACTTCTGATTAGAGACCTTAGTTTTCACTGGAGCTACAGTATCCAGAGTCGTACGTAGTGAGGAGGTGAAATTATTAACAAGATAATCAACCTCTGTTGGGGTAGCGTTCAGATAGCTGCTCTGCTCTGTGTTGGTACAGGGCATTGAAGATGATAACAGTGGGTGGATTATATTCTTAAACTTAGTTACAGCGCTTTCAGAAAGACATCTACTTTGATAAAGTCTACTCTCCACCGCTGTGTAATCAATTATTGTAAATGTAAATGTTATCAGGAAATGATCAGACAGGAGAGGGTTTTCAGGAAACACTGTTAAATGTTCAGTTTCTATGCCATATGTTAAAACAAGATCTAGAGTGTGATTAAAGTGGTGGGTGGGTTCTTTTACATTTTGAGAGAAGCCAATTGAGTCTAATAACAGACTAAATGCCATGTTGAGGCTGTCATTTTTAGCATCTACATGGATGTTAAAATCACCCACAATAATTATTTTATTTGAGCTCAGAACTAAATTAGATATAAAGTCTGAGAAATCAGACAGAAACTCTGTGTAAGGCCCAGGTGGACGATAGATGATAACAAGTAAGACTGGTTTCTGAGTTTCACAGCTGGGGTGGACAATGTTAAGCATCAGGCTTTCAAATGAATTAAAAGTCTGTCTTGGTCTTTCATTAATTAATAGGCTGGTGTGAAAAATTGCTGCCACACCGCCCCCTCGGCCTGTGCTTCGAGGTTTCTGGTAGTTAGAATGACTCGGGGGTGTTGATTCATTTAAACTAACATAATCATCCTGCTGCAACCAGGTTTCTGTAAGGCAGAGTAAATCAATTTGTTGATCAATTATTAAGTCATGTACTAACAGAGACTTGGAGGAGAGAGACCTAATATTTAATAATCCACATTTCACTGTTTTACTCTTTGGTTCAGATGTGGATACTGTACTGTTCTTTCTTTTTTGATTGTTTATGTTTAAGTTGTTTGTTGCTGGTTTTTAGTTTGTTTTTTGTCGTTTTGGAAGCTGACACAGTCTCTATGGAGATGGGTTTTTGGGGGGGTAGCAGGAGGAGAGAAGCTGCAGAGAGGCGTGTAAGACTGCAACTCTGCTTCCTGGTCCCAACTCTGGATAGTCATATTTTGGGGAGTTTAATAAATTTGTCCATATTTCTAGAAATGAGAGCTGCTCCATCCAAAGTGGGATGGATGCCGTCTCTCCTAACAAGACCAGGTTTCCTCCAGAAGGTTTGCCAATTATCTATGAAGCCCACATCGTTTCTGGGACACCACTCAGACAACCAGCAATTTAAGGAGAACATGCGGCTAAACATGTCACTCCTGGTCTGATTGGGGAGGGGACCAGAGAAAACTACAGAGTCCGACATTGTTTTAGCAAAGTTGCACATCGATTCAATATTGATTTTAGTGACCTCCGATTGGCGTAACCGGGTGTCATTACTGCCGACGTGAATTATGATTTTACTGAATTTACGTTTACCCTTAGCCAGCAGTTTTAAATTTCCTTCAATGTCGCCTGCTCTGGCCCCTGGAAGACAATTGACTATGGTTGCCGGTGTCTCTAGCTTCACATGTCTGAGAACAGAATCACCAATTACCAGAGTTTGACCCCCGGCGGGTGTGTCACCGAGTGGGGAAAAACGGTTAGACACATGAACGGGTTGGTGGTGTACCTGGGGCTTCTGTTTAGGACTATGCTTCCTCCTCACCGTGACCCAGCCGCCCTCTTTCCCCAGCTGCTTGGGGTCTGCCGGGGAACAGCTAGCGGGGCCTACGCTATCTTCGGCTGCACCAGCTACAGGGGCCTGGCTAGCTACGGGTGAATGAAGGGTGCGAAGCCGAGTCTCCAATTCAGTAATCCTGGCCTCCAGAGCTGCAAATATGCTACATTTGTTACAGATATCATTACTGCTAAAGGAGGCCGAGGAGTAACTAAACATCTGACACAATGAGCAAGAAAGTGCAGGAGGGACAGGTGAAGTAGCCATGGTGCTAACGAGTCGGCTACGAGCTAAGTTAAGCTAGCGAAACAGTACAGAGACAGTGAGTGAATACTTTGGCTATAAATTAGGTAGTGAGTACACAGAAAGTGTGCTTCGGATGAAGCACGTGAAGATTATACTATGAAAGAAGAATGTATTTAAAAGTTGTTAATTAAATTGCTAAGCAAATAAGCTACTCAGAAACACCACTGTGTTTGAGCAGGAACAGGAAGTGATACTCTACCGCAGAGCGAGCGAACACCAAGTGACAGCGCCACCTTTAGTTTTGGTTTCCTTGTTTTCCACTGGGTTAATGGTTCTGTCACTGTTTAGCTGACATAAACCAATGGTGGGCTATTAACAGCAACCAACCAACACAGTGATGTCACTGATGTCAAGATTTGCTCTAAAAACTAACTTAAAACACTGAATTTTTAAATCTAGTTTCATAGACTGAATGTATGACAGTTTTTTTTTTTTAAAGCAGGTGTCTATGATGAAAATTAGAGGTAATACATGTTGTGTTTCATGTCCTTGTTACATATAGTGCACAAATTTGATAATCATCATGTTGACTTAAGGTAGTCACTAACCAGGGGGCCAGCTTGGTGTGGAGGCAGGCTTGGCACACATCTTGTTGCCAGGGGTGCGATGCCAACTGTCACTCAGCCCTTCTCCAACCATCATGTCATACTGCGAATATGGTGAGCCCCCTGGCATCTTTATGGGGGTGACAGGACCTGGTAGGTAGAAAGAGAGCGATCACTTTAAGATGCGACTTCACAGCTAATCTTATTAACCCTTTCTGCCTGCACTATGAAATTATTTTCAAAAAAGTTATAATCTCACCATTTTTATGAAATGCATTCTCAGATGAGGAAGTGTCTGGAGAACAGTTTCCCTCCATCATCCACTTGAAACGGGACTGCTGACCCCCTAGGTCCTTCATGGCTCCAGGCCCCCCCACCACAGAGCCACCCAGGTCCAGACCTGTAAGGTTCACCCCAGATCCAAACCCTGAAGATAAATATTACAAAGGTTATTTTGTTTTAACACATATGTAGTAAAGTGAATCCACAGCTGCCATAAAAAAATAAAATAAAATAAAAAAAAACACCAACCTACACTACATTCAGTTAATTTCAAAATGAAAAAATGTTTCAGTTTCATTGCTGAAACAACAGTTTTAGGACACTTTTTTATTTAAAAAGTAATTGTTTACCAGAGTATGGTCCTAGATTTTTTTGGTGCAGGTCAGCCACAGATGGTGCCAGGCCTGGGTGGGACATGGGATCAGCCCCAGGCAGTTTAGGACCCCCTCCTCCACCTCCACCATGGTGGGAGGGGGATAGTTTGGAGCTGCTGCTTAACCCCCCGACCTGCCTCTGCTGCTGGAGCACCGCCATAATCCTGGCCAGCTGAGATGATATAACAAAAAACAAGAACAATCATTGAAGAGGTGGAAGTAAAAAACAAAAACAAAAACAAAACAAGAAGAGAGAAGTCTGTGTCTGTGTGTGTGTGTGTGTGTGTGTGTGTGTGTGTGTGTGTGTGTGTGTATACCTGCTGAGGGTCAGTCTGCTGACGTGTGTTTGGTGTGAACTTCCTCTGGTTTTGCAGTAGCTGCTGCTGCTGCTGTTGTTGTTGTTGTTGCGGCTGCTGCTGCTGCTGCTGTTGGAGGAGGAGCTGACAAGCCTGAATGAACATTAAAAAAGATGCAAAAGGACGTGAGATCGCAACATAAAGAAAAAAGAATTAAGAGCAATATTTTTGGACGTTCACTGTACAAGCCAAAAAAAAAAAAAAAAAAAAGAAAAAAAAAAAAAGAAGTTTTCTTCAAGACCAGTTTTAGGTCACATTTTGTTTTGCATCCTTCACACTGCAAAAGCATTTGAATGGATTTTACGGTTTCAGTGTTATAACAAAAAAAAAAATCGAATTTCCTTCTAGCTATTTGGCTACATAATTTCATATATATGCTGACTGTGTCACACAAATTATGCATGAAAATTAGTCACACATATGAGAAAGTAACAATCAGAAGGAATGACGCCTTGGTAACGGTGGTGTACGAAAAGTACAGATCAGATTCTCCAGTGGCTGCGTACAGCCTTGCCTATGCCCTTAGCAGATGTGTGCTGGAGCCCTGCAGTAGCCTTCAGAGACATATAATGCTGCTTCTCACCAGCTGAAACTGGATGTGGGGTGGGTAGATGCTGCTGAGCATTGCAATATGCTGGGGGGACAGCTGCGGAGGGAACACACCTCCCCCAACTCCTGCCACCCCTCCCACACCACCAACTCCCCCCATGTTTCCACTGGGAGGGGGCATCTGCTTCAGCACAGAGCCTGGCACCTAGAGACAGACAGCAGACGGGCACACCTGTTACCAAAGAAACATTTTGCTTTCCTGTAACTATAAGCAAGTACATTAGCTTCTTCCTGATCAACATTCAATCCCTTACATGGTCTCATCAGTTGGTGACAGAGATGCACTGACTGAAAGCTTCATGAAATCTTTTGCAGTCTGAAACACTGATTTTTTTTTTTTTTTTTGGTAAAAACTAAAACTGACTACATACATAATATTTCTAACTTTTAATAGAAATTGTAATGTATGGCCATATTAAAATGTTAACCATTTACTAACTCTAATAGTCTCGCTAAGTGCAGGGGGCTACAAGGCTTTTGATCGCTTTCACTTAAATGAGAACGTTAAGCAAGAGTTGCTTAACTGACAATCCTGTATTGTAAAAAAATGAGAGATGACTGGACACCAACCAAGTCTACAGACAGATCAGCAGATCTATGAACATGAGGAATGATGTATGCTACATTAGCATATTACTTTTTACTTAAGACTCATTATGTAATTACATAAGTAATGTATGCATCCATGTATGTATGTATGTATTCTAACCGTACTAAATTGAGCAATGCCAGAAAATGCAGGGCTCTAGAATATGAGTATTTTGTTACATAACACCAGCTACAAGGCAAATCTGGCTTACAAAGAAAAATACAGCCTTTACAGTTTCCAAGTTGAAATCATTCTGCATTTGTATCAGCTACATCCAATATAAACAATAAAAACAACATGGCACAAAATGGTTTAATGTATGACGCAGATGTCAAACTAAATTTACACCACATAGCCCACTTTGATCTTTAAGTGGGCTAGATCAGTTACTCTCCCCTTTCTAATAAAGTAAAGATATTTAAGTGAACATTTAGTGCCTGAAATGTCTTAATATAAGAAGATGAAGTACAATTTCAAAAACAGGTCTCAGTTTTTCTAAATAATAAATGTGAAAACTTACAGAATAAGTTCTGGTAGCTCATTGCCAAGACTATCCAATATTTAAAACAATAATAATAAACTTTTATCGTAGGTAGTGGAAAAAACAGGAACTTTTCTGTCATTTAAATTTAAATCTATTAGCTATTTACTTTGGTTTCAATGCCAAAGGGGGAGGTCTTTATCAGAAAGAAAAGTTGGAAAACCTTTCCAGTGAGCTGAAATGGAGTCTTCGGGGGGCTGATTCTGGTCCCAAGCCCATATGTTTGGCACCCATAATCTATGAAGTTTCTGCAAAAACTATCAGCAAAGAAAAGAAAAAAATTTTAATACCTGAGGTGACAGGAACTGATGAGGCACTTGCGCTCGTATCCCTGGTGACTGGTTTATCTGTGGGATACTTGGCTGATGTCTGGACTGAGCCATTCCTCCACTACTGCCAAAGATATTGTGACCAGCCTGCGATCAAACACAGAAAATTAAATGTCAGATGACCTATAGTGGAGGACGGAGTATGTGAAAATCTTAAAAAATTAAGCCGAATGTGACAGAAGGTGGATGTAAAACTTTTCATATTTATGAACATCGAATGAAAACGGAATATTTATACAAGGACTTTAAAGACATTAGGGCAGAAACAAAAGGAGTGATTATCTTACTTGTCTAAAGGGGATAGAGTGGTTGAAGAGGGAATGGGGCTTGTAGACAGAGGGTGGAGAGTACAGAGAACAAGGACCCTCCTCCCCAAGGCACCCATCCTGATTGATCAAAGGCAATGTCTGTCACAGTGACAGCCAGTGGAAGACCAGTTTTGGTGGTATATTATGGTGTAGGGGAAGTTTGAGGAAAGGAGAAATGAGGCAAATGGAACAGGCAGGAAGAAAAGGTAGAATCACAAGAGGAAAAAATTATGATAAAAGACAACATGTTATCTAGACATGAAAGACACGAGATACAAAGACATGGTAATGAGGCATCACCTTGTCATAATAAGCCCCAGCATCCCCAGGTGCTGCCTCTTTGGAACCAGGAGGACGATAAGACACCCCCACACCTCCTCCTCTTCCTCCCTTCCTCATGTCTCCATTGTAATCAGTCATTCCCATGCCTCTTTTATCCATCTCTATTTTCTTCTCCTGGATAGAACCTGAAGTTGGGTCAATGTTTGGGCCACTGGGATCATCATTCTGTCCAACAAAGAAACCCAATTTCACCATCATGAGCACTGCTTTTAACACTCACTGCACAGAACACTATAACGTGTCAAATGTAATTTATGTTAATTTTTAGTATGAATTCCTACCACAACAAGAAGTAAGAACGTTTCTATCTTACCAGCAACCCCATGTTAGAGAACTGTCTGTTAATAGGGCCCATCCATGACTCTCCTCCACCAGCTTTCAATGGGCCCTAAGAGACAAATACAAGGAGAGCAAAGGAAATGACTTTAAAGATTTTTTTTGTTATAAGAATTCACAATAAAAGCATTCAAATTGTGGGACTAATTCAAGTAAGTATGTTTACTCGCCTCTGTCAGTGCGCCCCAGGGCAGCTGTGGCTACAATGTAGCTTGCCATCACCAGCGTGTGAATGTGTGTGTGAATGGGTGAATGACTGAATGTAGTGTAAAGTGCTTTGGGGTCCATAAGGACTAAGTAAAGCGCTATACAAATACAGGCCATTTACCATTTATTTTAACTCTCCTAAGGAATGTTGACAAGACTAAATGATGGCTAAATAAATATATTTTTAAAAAAAAAAATCATGAAATTACTTCAAATAATTTAATGATTTTTTTTTTTTTTTTTTTTAAAAAACAGAACAACCTGTTAAGGACATCTGTCCTTCCACTTAGGTTGAAGACCTCAGATATTATCGTTTTGATTTTTAATAATTGATTTTTCCTTTACAGAGATCAATTTTCCCCAACAGTAACCCACCTTACTGCTGGGCTTCTTCCCACTGTGGCTCTGACCCCAGCCACTATTGCTTCCCTGTCCCCAAGATGACCCACTTCCCTGGGAGCCAGTACTATTCCACATGCCGCCACCTTCCTCCTCATCCTCCCAGCTTGGGTTACGTGACGCTGCCACAGGGCTCTCTTTGTTCCCCCAGCCATCTTGCATAGTCTTTGAACCTGCAGCATAAAAGTTACAAGCCATTATCAGATTATGATTAAAGCCATTAGAAAATGACATTTATATAAATACAAATACTTTAGTTGTGTGTCTACTGCATCATGCATCATAACAAAACCCGGTACAACCAATGCAAACCTCAAAATCAGACTGTATGACTAACACTTGTGATTCATTTCAAAGACGTGGTTTCGTTTAAAACTGATTTTCTGACCAGATTTGATGGGATTTGAAGAAGGGTTTCCCCAGCATGTTGTCTTTCCTCCAGCATCATCAGGGTCTCCCCAACCAGTCGGAGCATCACTAGGCTTCCCCCAAGCTGCTGTGCCATTGTCTACTGTAGGACTAGCTGGGGAAGTGCTCCCCCAGCCTGATGGACCTGCAGATACACATGGGCATGGTTAAGGTGAGAAACAAGAAAGAGGCTTCTTTTAATCAATGTTTATTTGTTTGTTTTTACAAAAAAATAAAAGTCTACACAAAGGACACTTCTTTGAACAGTTCATGGCTTCATGTGGTCTGGCTCACTGATCCAAAAATCAAAATGTTTTGTCTGCAACCATACTGGCTTCCGCTATCAGTCAGCAATGACGCTTCACTGCTACTGTGGTTCCACAGTCACGACTGCAAAAACGTCAAGCTGCTGCTTGGTTGACTACTTTCCCATGGCTGAGCAGGGCTCTAGAGTGCGACCAATTTGGTCGCAAATGCGACCAAATTTTTCAGTGGTGCGACTAAAAAAATATATTTGGTTGCACCTGTGCGACCAACTGTTCGGGTAGCAAAAAAAAAAAAAAAAAATCTGCAACCTTCCCTGTGGTCAACAACAGACACAGACACACATTATGCCCCTATCGTGGACTAAACCAATCAGAGATAGTAAGGGGCGGGACCTCTCTGATTGGCCGTGGTCCAGTTGAAAGTGCAGGTGGAAGAGAGAGGTGAGTAGCTTGAATAAAGCGATATCAATTCATTAAATCCTGAATCAACTTTTAAATATAACCGTGTTTTGCCAGAAACGCCAGATTCTCAGATTAAAGCTCACAAAACCATTTCAACAACAACCAAACAGCAAATGAGAGCAGGTACACGGATTCCACACAAAGACGTAAACACAGAACGGACCCGACACGTCAGAATCAACTTTGTCTTTCTCGGCTTTCTCACCCGACGGCCCGTAGACGAACACGCTGTCGGAGCTTAGCGATTCTGATGCGCTGTGATTACGTCTTTTTGCACTGATTCTGAGCTGCAGGTTTTGTCTCTCTCCAACCAAAATTCACCGAGCCAGCAGCAAAAGAAGCAGCAAACTGCGCTTCACATTTGATCAATGTCGTCATGAATTTTGCTGTTTTGCTTCCACGACTATTAAAATCACACTTCATGCACAGCTAGCTCTCTCTCTATCTCTCTCTGTACTTCAAGAACAGTTTCCCGTCTCCAATCTCTGTTTTCCGTATTATTCATTCGCTTATTACCCACCAGTCTACCGTTGTTTACAGCGCTGTCGGCTGCTGTCTTTTTCTTTTCTTTTTCTTTTTTTCACTTAAATGACCTCGGACAAGAAAGCCTATTTTTTCTGTTGTTCAATACTGAAGAAATTTAAACTTTATATGCAGAACATTGTAGAATATTTTTAAGGTTATCTGCTATAAAAAGCCAGACCAGGAAAATCTCCTTCATGTTTTTCTGTGTTTTATTCTCAGTTACTTTCACACAAAGGCATCTGCTGTGATGTTCACAATTCTGATGAAGTCAGTACTGATAAATGATCAGAATTATAATATTTCTGACTGTCTGAGGCTAAGTTGAATCGAATCGGGACTTTGAAAACCGGAATCGAATGGATTATAGAAATCAGTGATGATACCCAGCCCTAGTGAGCAGCCTAGGCACGACAGAAGTGGATGTAGCTGTAATAGGAAAAGAACTATTGCTAACTTTTCTGTTAAGTTAAGGTCTGATCCTTCTGATATTCATAGCCAGTGCTCTGACACGGTGTCATCAATCTTTGAATGCTGAAAAAGCACAGTGTATCCAGAAAAACACATTATATTATATAAATTATTATAAAATTTGTGTGCGCCTAACTTTTGTGCCGGTACGCCTAACTTTTTAAAGTTAGGCGTACCTGTACGCCCATGGCAAAAAGTTAGTCTAGAGCCCTGCTGAGCTGCTATCTTATAACACTAAACTTCAGTGATGACCTATATAACAGTTGCTCTAGCTGTCCCATTAAAACTGCACATTCAACAGTGGATTTCTGATTTGTTCACTTCATTCAAACAGTGATTTTTGGTGGCAAACTTCAGCTTCTTCAAATTGCTGTTTAAGCAATAAACAAATATCAATTTATACAAAGCAATTATACAGAAAACTGTTTTGTTTTGATTTCAGTACATTTAATATAATTTCCTTGTGTTTAACCACAAGAAAATCTTACTAACCAATGGGATCATTTTTATTCCAAAAAAGATAAAAATAAATCATAGTACAAATCAGACCTTTCTCATTTTCACATTACAATGTGTAACAATGTATAAGGTGTGAACGAGTTCAGCAACTCTGGCTATAAAAAAGACAACAACAAAAAAACAAAACAAAAAAAAACAAACCAAAAAACAACCAACAATACCTGATCTAGTTCACCTAGACACAATGCTTTCAAAGGAAGAAATGTTTCATCACTCATCTAAAGTGAAAACAATGCATTCAGATTAACTGTATCGGCTTTATCTGATCTAAAGTGGTCTGACCTCCACTTCAAGATTTCGCTGCAACAAGGCAACACTTCCTGCACAGAAACCCCGCTTGTGAACCACTTGAGAGTTTAAAATCCTCCAGTGCATACAAAATGGTCACCATTCAATTTAAATTTGGGGAAAGATAAAAAGTCAAAGGGAACAAAAATCTGGTGAGTAGAGTGGGTGGTGATCAACAATGATGACTGGTATGCACGTGTGCCAGTGTACAAAGACACAAACTAAAGTTAAAGTGGTTTGTGCCAAATGCATTTCCTCAGATTAAAGGCTTTTTCACACCGGGTGTGTAATATCTATATAAATATTTTTCTGCATTAAAAATATTTTTCAGGCTCGCCCATTCTTAATGCAGCCAGTCACACCAATAGTGTATTTTCACTGATATGGAAATAATAAAATGATACCATTTTACCTCAGACACACAGCTAAACACACTCGGCTCTCTGAAATTGTGTTCCCAACTCTGCCAAGAAGTGTTCAAACTTGCCTATGACATCCTTTCATACGTAAGAAAGCCGTGATACAGCTTCAACTCCTGGATCAAACCTTGAAATTCTCCCTACTCCTGCCTTCCTGTGAGAACTGGATGAACCAAGAATTTGTTTCTTCATTTTCTTGTTTATAAACATCAGGACCAGCTCATCATCACTTCATGTCAACCTCATTTTTTATTTCAGTCTTTAAAAAAAAAAAAATTCTACAAAAATGCAACGCGCTTGGTGTGTATACAAGTTATTTGGCTGGTTCTGATCCGTAAAATTCTGAATTTCGCATTGTTTTTTGCGCAGCACGTTCAGTGTGTAATGTCTTTACGCAGACTTGAGTCTGACCCTGAGGGAGACTAATTCAAAATGCACAAATAATAAACAGTGACAGAAATGATAAGCATGCGGCAGGTTGCATTCAGGTTTGAAAACTATAACTATACCACTAAAAAGTCCTGTTTGGAATCTGAGGCCAGCTATGATTACCAGCAATGATTCTCAATATCTAGGACAGATCAGTTTCCTCCATAAGTTTATCACTGCTCTTTGAGAACATTTTGACATGATGGTGGAAATGCAAACAGTCAGATAAAAGAAATTAACAGAGGTGAACAAGGAGACGAACTGCAACGAGAAATTTATAAAAAGTTTTATCAGGTATTGTTTTGGATTTGTATGGGTTGAGTTATGGAACTTATGATTACACCTTGGTTAGTTAAATTAAATTCCTAATAACTTACCCATAGCGGAAGACTTCCCAGGTCCAGTGTTGAAGTCTCTGTTACCTCCAAGTCCTGCAGTCTGCCTGCTGGGCTGCTGCTGCACTGGAGGTCCCTGCTGTTGCTGCTGTTGCTGCTGCTGCTGTTGCTGCTGCTGGGCCTGGGCCTGGCCCTGGCCCTGGCCCTGGGCCTGGGCCTGGGCCTGGACTGCATGACCACTGTTCTTATCCCACAGGTTGACCGGTTTGTAATGATCTGGGTCTCCCCATGCTGATGTTCCATCATCTACTTCATTCTTCCGGCTTATGGACTGCGGCGAGGGTTCCTCCCAGCCGCTTGGTTCAGATCCACTTCCATCTCCTCCAGGGACACCAGGGATGGGCCCTGAAGTCCAGCCTGAGCTTTGGTTCTGATTCTGGGCTTGAGAGATGAGTTTCCTCCCCCCACCCCCTTGCATAGCCCCTTGGTCCATTGCTTGGTGCAGCTGTGGATGCTGTGATTGTTGCTGTTGCAGTTGTGCCTGTGGGCCTGTGATGGAGCCCGACTGGCTGTTTGGCATCTGGTGCATTTTGTTTCCTCCACTCCAACTTTGTTGGGGTTTGGACCCCATGCCTCCAACAACACCAATACCCCCTCCTCCACTTCCTCCACCACCTGTTCCCCCTGCCCCCCAGGTCCTCCGGGGAGCACTTTCACCCCAGTCTCCCCACCCACCCGCACCTAAATCCCCACCTGAGTGCCCTCCTCCATTCTTCCTCTCATCTCCCCACCCTCCTCCACCACTGTTTAATTTGGAGTCTTGCTCTCCCCAATTCTTACCTACCCCAGCCTTCTGTTCTGATCCCCACCCACCCCCTGCATTCCCACCCATGTCTTTCCACCCTCCTGTCCCTTTTTCATCCTGACTTCTTCCCCAGCATCCAGTCACAGGGTCACTTTGTTGCCCAAGATCACCCCATCCTCCTTTTTCTCCTCTACTATTGCCTCTGTATTCATCACTACCCCAACCTGTGGCTTCCTGGCAATCCCCAGCCCCCATCCCTCCTCCACCCCAGCCTGTAGCTTTCCCCTGTTGGCTAGGGCCTGGCACTACCCCTGACCCTATAACAGGTCCAGTTGGAGTCACTGGCCCAGATTGTGATACGCCAAGATTTCTCATGTTGGGGCCGATAGGTGGTGGGGCTCTCCCAGACAAAGAAGCCCCACTACTGCTACTGTTGCTGCTGCTCTCCCAGCCCTCACCAGAGGACCCAGTGGATGGAACCAGGGAAGGGCTGACCCCTGGAGTCACAGAATCAGTGCTTGAGGTCCTAGGTCCACTAGAATATTGAGAAGGACCACTGAGAGAAGGTGGATGTTTTGATGTAGCTGATGAGGATCCACCTTTACTCTGTCCTGCATGTTTATCAATGTTCCATTCTGTGTTTTGGCGGATCTGTGTCTGGCCCCAGCCTGTGTTAGACAGGACCCGAGGATCCAAATCAGAGCGATTTAGCAGGCTCTGTAAGGCAGCTTCTGCATTAACTGCCTGCCGACGTGGTCGGCTGCTATTAGGCGCGCCCCCACTTCTAGAATTTCCACCACTGGACGACGATCCTCCTTGTCCTCCTACACCCTCACCCCATTCCCCTGTTTCACTCTCTCCTTTCTGATTGTCCCAGGCTCTGGTAGTAGTGGTGGCTGTTGAGGAAGAGGAGGAAGCAGTGGGCGGGTTCCCGGCTGTGCTGCCTCCACTACTGCTGCTGTTACTGCTGCAGGCTCCACTCATTCCCTCACCTCCTGGATTCGGTCCACCAACCCCAACAGAGTTTCCACCCCACTCACTACCAGAAATCCCTCTTTCACCACCATCTCCCGATAACCCCCACCCTCCCTGAGATACCCCAGAGGTTTGACTCATGTTGCCCCCATTTCCAGCACTACCCCAAACATTAACCCCACTTGTGGAACTTTGATAACCCCAACCTGAAGTCCCATTATCCCCTTCTGCAGCTCCAAATACCCCCGTGCAAGTTCCTCCACTCTCCCAACCATCAGTCCTTGAGGCACCCTTTTTGGAGTTAGCTGCAGGGTAAGAAGGCTGGCCTCTCCATGAGGAGACAAGGCTGTGCTCTTCACTCATCCCACTTCCTCCCGCACCATGGTCCATTCCTCCCCCTATCCCTTCTCCCCCCGCAATTTTTGGTCCCGCTGATTTACTGTCCCAATTCCCTCCACCCATTTCTCTGTCTCTGGGTGGCATTTGGTGAAGTTGGTGCTGATGGGTGTTTGATTGATTCACAGATAAAGATGGGTGACCCCCCAGGACACCGGCTGCCCCTAGGGAAGCAGAGTTGTTGGCAGACCCGCCAGGGCCCTGATGGTGAAAGGAAGACTGACCTCCTTCACCTACAGCAGCGGGGCCATCCTGCTGCACCAGTGCAGGCCAGGCTGAAGGGTTGGCATTTGGATTGAAGTTGGCACCTGGAATCCCACTGCTGCCATCAACGGAGCCACTGGCATCATGGCTCCCTGGCACAGCGGGGGCTTTGGAAAGTGAGGAGGACTGTTGTAGCAGAGGCCCAGCTGCAGTTACTGCAATACCTCCTCCAAGATGACCCTGGGAGGCAGCCGTCACCCACGCTGAACTGCTGGACGACTGCATACATTCATTGGGCAAAGAGAACGAGGAAGTGGGTGAGGATTGGTTGCCAGAGGCACTAATGCTATTCACAGGCATTCCGTTGTTGCCGCTGCTCCCTCCATCACTGCCAGCAATACTAGGCCACTCCTCTAGGTCATTGCCATCAACAATCACCTTCTCCCTGCCCTGAGAGGAGGCCTGGCTGCCTGAGCTTGCCCCCCACATGGAATTTGCATAATTAGAAGTAGTAGTAGAAGCAGCAACTGATGATGAGGTGAGAGCCAATGAGGAGGCAGCTGTGCCGGAATCTGTAAAAGTAAATCCCACAAAAGAGCAACTTTAGACTCTTCATCAGTTAAAAAAAACCCAAAAAACATTAAATAATGCAGTAAATGACCTGTGCTTTGACAGAGCTATGTAACGTTTGCGGATCAGACAGTGCTTTACAACAGCTGTTTCCAAACATGCAGAGACACACCAGGTGGAGCTTCAAATGTTTACATTTGCTCCAAATGTTTGAGTCAGTCACATCAGACAGGAAACAATTCTGAGAATTCACAGTGAGGAAGCAGACATCTTCTCTGCTCTGTTCACACATGGCCAAGGTAGCACCCTTGACTAATAATACAAACAATATTGGTTTAATCACCCATCTCCTGTTTTCTGCTATGTGAGAAAACCATCTAGATTATGCATTAACTTGATTTTCCTGACATTTCCCAGAATTAATGTGTGACAATAGCCTCTATTTCACAAACACATCACAGGTTGCAGGCCTTCAATGCTTGCCTGCCATCGTGAGTAACTCCTTTTTCAAATGACTCTTTAGCAAGTAGACAAGAGACTCTACACCAAAAACACCACCCTGTGATTAGTTGAAAAACCCGCTTTAATACATGTGACCAACAGCATTGTTAACACTTACCTGAAACAGCAGCCATGTTTGCATTGGGGCCATCTCCTCCCACCCCCCCTCCCAGCAGCATGGAGGACAGTGGCGGCTGACCCCTCTTCAGTAGCACTTTATGGTCCTGCTGGCAGCGGAATCGTGGCGGCACTTCTCTCGGCATGTAGCGCGGTGGCTGCTGAGGCGCCTGAGTTCCGCCTCCGCTACTTGCACTGCTGTTTCCAGCAACACTGGAGCCGCCAGCGGTGGAGGAAGAACTGGTGGTGGAGGTGGGCTGTCCGTTGGCCACTGCCAGGCGCTTGGCATTGTTGCCGCCCTGTGATGGGGTGGCAGCACTGCCAGGGCCTGAGGTGGCTGGAGATGGGGAGGCAGAGGGGGTGGGTCCAGGGCTGGGGGAGGCAGAGCTGCTCTGGGTAGCAGAAGACTGGGCAGAAGCTGGCTTAGTCAAGTCTGGCACTACAAGAAGAGCAAGGAGGTGAGAGAGATATTTGTTTAAGCAGGTGCATTTTAAGAATGCAAGTTTTATTTACTTCAAATGTAACCTCTAATCAAGCATTTGCCAGAAATGGATAACAAACTGGACTATAAAACAAAGAAATCACTGATGCAGATGAATGTGCTCTTGTTTAAAAATTAAAAAATGCATCAAGTGTTGTCCAAAACATTATTAAGCCAGAGAAATAATAATGTTACTGTGACTGTGATGCCATCACAATCTTTTTAGACATAAAAATATTTAGCAGCAAATTTAGGAGCAAACTAATATTTATATCAAACTCCATAAAAATATATCACTGTGCTGCTTACCTTTGTTTTTTTGCTCTGCAACCTAAAATGAAGAGAAGCCGAAAGTAGTGTTAAAATTTAGTTTGTTTTTTGTTTCTTTTAGAGCCAGACAAAGAAAGGAAACTGTTTTTTGTTTTTTTAAAATGTTATTAGTCTTTCACTATTCACATAATCTGTCAACATTTAGTCCTCACAAAATTAATGTAACATCTAAGGACATTTAAGGACAAGAGATTTAATTGCAACAAGTTCAACAGCTGCAGTGTTGACTGCAACTCCATAGCTTCAGGAAGCCCAAATTAGCCAAGATCATGAATCAGGTATCTTGTCAAACATAGTTAAATTGTATATACGTGTATACCAAAAATCTGAAATGGCATAATGTAAGATCAAAAATTCAAAATCCAAACTAAATGCTGTTGTTGAACCCACTGACTTAATGTGACAGTTCAAATGTGTCAACCTGAGAGCGCACTGAAGTCACTTTAATAGAACCATACATATATCCATGCAGAACTGCCATTTTAAATGATATGGGTGAATGTGCACATATTTTACTGCCTGCATACTGTGTCAAGATACAAATGTTCATTTGAATTTGAGAATATCTGTCCTAGAGGACATGGAATCTGGTAATACAAACACACTCACCTTCTGAGAGGCTTCCCTTTTCCTTTTTTCGTCTTTTTTCCTTTTCTTGTCTTCCATGAACTACTGCTCCTGTCCTGATGCTCCTTTCTTCTGTAGAAAAAATAGCAGGCTATTCAAAATTGTAATTTTGTATCAACTATTTTAGAACAAGCAACAGTTTGTTTTCATATTTTCTAGATTTTTCCTGTAAACCAAATTTATTCCTCAAGGGAAAAAAAAGAAAACATTTAATTCTAACTCCATATCAGACACAATCTCTGTCACTACACTTCCACTGGACAATTGGATAAACGGACCTTTAGGTCCTGTAGGTCCAATCAGTTACATATCCAGGAACCCATACCAGATAAACTGAAAGTTTGAAATCTAGATTTGTTTTTGAGACAGTGTGCTGGCAGTTACAAATCCAGAATCACACTCTTTACTGGCTTTAAATAAATAAAATAAGAATAATAAAAAAGCAGATTTCAGCTACAGCAAAGAGTGCATTGTCATTAGGATTCCCCATAGCTCCTCTATGATCCCTAGAGCAGGATGTCAGGGACAAGCTAAACATGGTATTGTTAGATTTTTCAGTTTGAAGATGGAACAGCTGAGCTATACTACGATTTTTAAACGAAACGAATGGTTTATACTGTTTATTTAACAGGGTGATAGAAATGTCATTCATTTCTATTAGAGCGGAACCAGGGAAGCGCCCGTAAATGCGCAAAATGTAAATCATGTATGCATTACAATATGGCAATAACCGCAACATTAGCATGTCTGGGTTCATGTTAGCACGTTAAAACACAAGTCGTTAGTTTTCTCCTTTAAAGGGGCTCGTTTAAAGCAAAACCCAAGCAATCTGGTATGCTCCGGCTGCCTCGGTCTTATGTTGGTTTCGTTTTTGCTTCGTGTCGTTAACACTTCCATAAAGCAGGATTCCTACATTTGGGGACAGCGACCTGTCATCGTCCCTGAAGCATTTATGATCTCAGGCCTGAAGTATCAGAAAGCCAGACATCATCACGATGTTATTTCAATCTGTCAGATCTGCAGTATAGTAAACCTTATCCAGCAGCTCCAGCAGTTTATGCGTGACATACCTGTCAACGTTATTCCAAGCTCACCAGCATTCGGCAGCTAGCCCCACAGCACAAAAAGGTTTGAGTTTTGAGCTTAAATGGAAAGGCATATTCAAAAAACTGAAGACACGGGTGAATAAATCCGCTTTAGCTGAAATAGTCAGACACATTCATCCTCGCCCCTTCAGGTTTACACAAGCGGCAAGTTCAGTAGATGCTGCTAATAAAATATTTCGTCGAGGCTAACGTTAAGGAGGGGTTCAGACTAAAATACGTGGACACGGTGCACAGCAGGCATTGACGAGTTCAAACCAACGCAAGTTCAGTAACTGCTCTATTAAGTGTACACAACGTTCTTGAACAGCAAACACATAAGAGGGCCAAATACCCAGCTCAGCTAACGCAGTGCCAAAAATACTGCTAAAACGGCGCTAATGCTACCGAACATTAGCCAGATAAGCTAAGGTAGCATTATCCAGTGACAGCAGCAATTACAAGTAGCCAGGTTAATGGCGCTAGCTTGGTTTGCAAGCGCCGTGGCATGGCATTCCATTAAGATGCAGCCCACTCGCATGCATTCAAACAACGTCCCCGTGCAACGCCGAGAAATGTAAAAATTTCACCCACTTACCTCGGGAATCACATATGAAGATACGCTAGCGTGCTAGCTAGCTTAGCTAAAGTGCTTCAGTGCGATTTTTTTTCTAGCTTTTTGAGGCATTCGTCGAGGCTACAAGAACAGCGACGCCTGAGCGGAGAATCAAGTAAAGTGTCAGAAAATGAAAATACACGCGTAATAACGTACTGGTTCGTGAGCACTACCGTTATAATAGTGTAAACCCTAATGTGCAGAAGAATTTAAATTCAAAGCGCTGTGGAGTCAGTCGGGTGACGGGCGGCCATTTTGCTGCTCAGCATGAAGCGTCTCCAATGACCAGCCTGTAGCAGCTGCGTGGAAGCCCTCTGACTGGCTGGCTTCTGCCTGGAGGGATGCATAAAACAGGCTATTTGACCTCCATACACTTCTGACAGTCAACTTATTGCTTATTTCGTAAGGGCTGCTTACAACTTTCTCTTCATAGCATGAGTCAGAGAAAAAGGGGAACGAGGAAAAGGAAAAACGAGGATGCCTCTGCAGGAGTAAAGGAGGGCGAGGACACCGAGGAGAGAGGACACAGGAAGAACATCCGCGCAACTAAGAAGTACATTGGAGCTCATGTTGGCATTCAAGGTAGGGCCTAATGTCGTCTTCTTGGAACCCTTTAAGATAAACACACTTACTTACACTTGTGTGACGTCACGTCCACAGGTGGGATATGGAAAGCCGTGGAGTCCTGTACAGAGATGGGTGGCAGCAGTTTCGCCCTGTTCCTGGGCTCCCAGCGATCGTGGAAGAGGCCTGCATTGGACCATACAGCTGCAGCAAAGTTTCAGGAGTTGTGTTCCCAACAGGGGTTTGACCCAGCTCATATCTTGCCTCATGGTTCCTACCTGATGAACTGTGGATCTCCTAAAGAGGGTCCGTCAGACACTGATTATTGTCTACCATTCCTTTCATGCCTAGTTATCTCTTATTATTCTTTGCAGAATTATTCTCTGTTTTGGTCTAACCTGCATACCATGTTTTCAACTAGATGTGTTTGAAAAGAGCCAGGCCATGCTGGTGGACGAGCTCAGCCGCTGCAACCTCCTGGGTCTCAGCCTCTATAACTTCCACCCCGGCTCCTCCCTGGGTACCATCACCACTGAGCAGTGTGTGGACAAGATTGCAAGCGCCATCAATTATGCTCACCAGCAAACACCATCAGTGGTTACAGGTACAGAAGGCTGCCAGAGCACCTGAAACAACCAGCAGTGTGTATCTACCTTGCAGTCATTGCCTTTTTGATGAAACCCATATGCAGAGACACTGCCAGAGGTATTAATAAAACTCATAGACTCCATCTAAAAGATGGACATAGGTTCCCAGTCTGAAAAGTGAAGCCAGTGTATTCTTTCTAACAACCAACAGGGGGCAGCAACTCTGGTTGCAGAAATTGTGGTTTCATGAATAAGACAACAACTGAAAATTCCAAGTTCCCAGTCGAAACTTTTTTGTGGAACTCCCCTTCAGCTCTGGTTTCCCACTTGGAAAATTGAAGCAGACCAACATGCCCCGAGTTAGCAATCCAAGATGGCGGCACTGAACATAAAAAGCAATAAAACTATAAACGTTTAATCTGTACTGCCACTGTACAGAGCACTGATCAGGCTAAAGAAAAGTAAGTATTAGCCATTATTGTCAGTGAAACCTGAATGGCTCCACCTGGCAAAGAACCAAAACAAATCCTGTTTTTTCCCAGCTTTTTCTAGAACGGCGGCACTCCAGAGATCCGATATCAGAGTACACGGGTATGACTCTCTGACCTCAGCAGGCACTATACCAGTGGGTTTATAGCTGGTTTGAAGTCTTATTTAAATACAGCATGAAGCTCATATTATAGAAAATGCATATGAAGGAGCACAAAATTGGGTAGACCTTAGTGTGGGCCTGTGGCAAGTAACTACCATATGAACTTGCTCACCTGGTTTTCAAAACAGAAAGAACCCAATAGCAACAAAGCTCAGCCAGAGGTTTCATAACAAGACTTTACTAATTAATGACGCCATAGTGATTGTATCCATATTTTATAAACCATATGTCACAAAGAACTTCTTTATTGTATTTGGTTCTAAATCCTGTGCTGTCCAGCAGAGGACTATAAATCATTACCGTAAAGGTCAGTAGCTGCTCTGGCATACTGTAAACCAATTAGCAGTGCATGTCAATCTTACTAAATGTCCTATCCTCCCCGTTTCTAAAAGATGAGTTTTTAAGCCAAAGTACAAAAGGGAGATAAACAATGTAGCAAAGAACCAGATGTCAAAAACTCAGTGATTTATGCCTTAATACACAAAAGTGCTCCATCAAGCCTGTGTGGGTGGGCAGGGAAAGGCGTATGTATGTTTTTGTGGTTTTTGTGTACACTCCAGTTATACATCTGGTCTCTGGTGAATACATATTACCGAAAGGCTTGACTAAACAGATATGCCTTTAGCAGACTTTTTAAAAGGAATCTACTGAATCTGCAAACCTTTAGAGTGGAGGCAGCACATTCCACACCAGCAAAGCCTAAAAAAACGTGATCACCCAGAGGACTGTTTGTGGCGGCGCTTGTAGCATAGAGGTAGTAGAGTCAGGTCTGAGTTTTTCTAACACAAGAATCCAAAGAATCCCCACACAAAATATAACTTCATGTTGTTAAGCTTTCTGTTAGTGGACTAAATCTCTTTATATATAGTTATTATATACACTCAGTAAAACCTTTATTAGATAATCCATGCTACTGTGGGGCTGGACCCACTTTTGCCTTTAGAACTGCCTTAAGTTTTTGTAGCACAGTTTCATCAAGGTGCTGCAAACGTTATGGTCTATACTGACATGATAGCATCACACAGTTGCTGCAGATTTGTCAGAGTCACATGGGAATCTCTTGTTCTACCAAATCCCAAAGGTACTTCTTTTAGATTGACATCTGGTGACTGTGAATACCATTTGAGTACAGTACCAACAATAAAAAAAATTCAGACCCTACCATCCAAACTCATCAGACCAAGTAATGTTTCTCCACTCTCCTGTTGTGTAGTTTTGGGGAGCTGATTTTAACCGTAGCCTCAGTTTTCTGCTCTTAGCTCAGAGGAGTGGGACCCATTCTGGTCTTCTGCTATTGTAGCCCATCTACTTCAAGATTTGATGTGTTTTGTGTTTGTGCTCTTCTGCATATCATGGTTGTAACAAGTGGTTATTTAAATTACCTTTGCATGTCTATCATCTCAGAGCAGTCTTACCATTTTCCTCTGACTTCTGGCATCAACAAGGAATTGACACCCAATTGATATTTTTTCTTTTTCGGACGGTTCTCTGTAAACGATAGAAGTGGGAAAATCCCAGAAAATCATCAGTTTCTATATTATTTAGACCAGCCCAACCATGCGACATTCCAGGTCACTTAAATCACCTTTTTTTTGAGCATTAGATATGCATGTTGAGCATGCATATCTAATAAAGTGCCTGATGACTGGATTTTGATGCCTATCAACAGGAATGATGTTTGCATGGCACGTTTGTTAAATACAAAGCCATTTGAACTTTGCCTGACATTTTAATGTTAACAAAAGTTTGACATAAATGCCAGTGCAACTTTCAGTGGTTAGAGCTGTCACCTCCCATCAAGAAAGTCTGCGGTTCGACCCTGCTGATTGACTGGGTGCTCTCGCTCTCCAACTTTCTCCCACAGTACAAAGGTATGATGTCATGTTAGCTGTTCTGCGTTTGATAGGTTTAGATGTGAGCATAGGTAGCACATTGTGTGGTGTGATGGACGCAACCAAGAGTGTACCTGGGCCTTTTACTTGTTGACGCCTGGGGTAAACCGTACAGCAGAATACAACAGCAAAAGCTGCGTTCAGACTCTGTTTGAAGAGATAACGGCAGAGAAATATTAAAAATGTATGAGTGTGTCATATTAAAAACCTCTTTTATTCTTTCTTTGTCTCTCACTCTCTGGGCTTTCTGTGTGGTCAGTGTTAGAGAACATGAGTGGCCAAGGCAGTACGGTGGGCGGCAAGTTTTGTGAGCTAAAGAGCATCATAGACAGAGTGAGAGACCAGACCAGAGTAGGAGTATGTCTGGATACCTGCCATGCATTTGCAGCAGGTGAGTGAAACCTGATAGCAGCCTGTTAACCTCAAATTTGCTTTCTGTCCAACAGGGCTGTGATACCTTAAAATATTCAACCTGGCATAAGACCTGAAAGAGTTTCTTTCTGTGCTCAATTGTTGTTTTATGTCTCGTCTTGGGAGGATACGACCTTGCTGCAGAGGGAGGCGTGAAGGCCATGCTGGATGAGTTTGACCAAGAAGTGGGACTCCACTATCTCAAGGCCATTCATCTTAATGACTCCAAAGGTATAGCCAGGGCATAGAGACAGAAAAATCACACATGCAAGTCTCTAGTTGTCTTTCCTTATTCTTTCTGTGTAACCTGAAGGTAAACTTGGCTGTAACCTGGATCGGCATGAAGATATTGGTAAAGGTCACATTGGAATCTCTGCATTTCAAGAAATTGTCAATGAGCCCAGACTGGACAACGTCCCTCTGATCCTGGAGACACCCGGACGGTGAGATGGTTGTAGAAACTGTGGGTTTGTTTGTTGTATATGGTAATGTATTTTATTCATTTCCAAAACAGGAGCTGCTCATCCTGTTTTCAGGTTCCTCTTTAACATGGCTGCTATGTTCTTCCCCACAGGCCTGGATTTGAATACGCTGAGCAGATTGACCTTCTCCATTCCCTGTGTGAGAAAAAGTGAGAAAAGCACTACTGATTAGTCGGCACTGATAAACTGAACTCTGCAAACGCACTGTTAGCTGTGAAGAGAAGAGTTGTTTTTTGTCTAGTACCAAAGTGGAGGAGTGACCTGTTGTGTCATCTCTAAACACGGTCATATTATTAGTTTCACCACATGAACAGTTTCTCCAAATTACAAACTTCGTCTTTGAATACTAATTAAATAAAGGTGATGTTGGAAGTTTTTATATGGCGTGGGGAGGAGTCTTGTTCTGAATGAGCCTTTAGGGGGCAGCAGAAACACACAAATGTAACCCAAACCTAATGAGACTTTGGTTTCAAAGGGTGCCGGTAGAATAAGTGTGAGGAAATGGTTTGCACATTTGTATTGTTTTTATAGTACACGAGAGGTTTGTTTTTAACTTTATGCAAAAAGAATTTAAAAAATTGCTGATAAGTGCAACAAACTGAATTAAACGGAGGAAACATAAATTATTGATCAAAAGGTAAATAAACCTTTTTGGATGACATATTTCCAATGGCAACACAAACACAGGCATACAGATAGAATGATACCTATACCTCATTGAAGTTTCAAACAACACTTTTGTTAAATACTAATTACATTTTGTTACTATAACTAAATTGCTGTAAGTTCTGTACTTTTTAATCTGTCATATATTACTCAATTTTCTTTTAAATGCAGGCCTGCATGACAAAATTAGAAAGCAGTTTTATTTTCCTACAACGAAAAAGAAAAATCCCGTTCAATTCTGTTTGCTTTAACTCAGTGCCTCATCAATGGGACCTGCTCCAGATTTACCAGTCAAATTCTGTATGCAACTATTACAGACCCTAACACATGACAATCGGCCATTTTTGAGATGGGGCCAATGACTGGAGTTTTAAAAACTGCTCATATCACATTACAAATTATATTCCATCGCCATTTGTAAAAAAGGGATAAATAATTACATTTACTTGACAGCTGTCACAAACAAACACACCACACTCGCAACCACAAAGAACCCCCGTCTTCCTTCTTTGAATGCCTCCAGCTCTCAAATAGCAACACTCTGGAGCAGCTGTTGAGCCATAGGAGGTCATTAGTTAATTTTTTCACACCTACTCTATTTAACACCCTGTGGTGTGCATGCACACACACATGCAAAGGAAAACATTTGCAAGCAGTGAAGGCTTAGAAATGTACAACAGCTTTCTATCTAAGCTGGGTTGGGGGGAGCATGAGAGAGTAAACAGACTGGGGGATAGGATCTAATGATATCTCTTGGCTCCATGGCTGTGCTGTGACTCATTACACTTAAAACAGTGCAAACAATACCAGATGCAAGTTTGATCATGAAGTTGAGTGTCTTATTGTCTATCTTAACTTTTTCCCACAGCTGAAATTTGAATTTCAGATAAAAGATATGATATGGAAGTTTGCCTGTGGGAGGTAAAGTGGAATGGAATACAGTAGTAATGAGAAGGATGGGGAATGTGATAGCTGACTTTAAACCTCATGAATGAAATCATAAAAATGTATTGGTTCAAATTCTTCATTTAGCTTTTATGTTTCAGCATTGCATCGTTATCTTATGGTTTGCAGTTTTCTGTGTCGCATCATTTAGTTGTGTTCACAGCAATGTTGTGCTCTCTCCACGTTCTCTACGACTGTGAGCTTGCACGTCTCACTCTTGTTTACGTTCAACATCAGTGATATTGCAATTTAAAGCCAATCTGCTTTTGTGCTCTATTTAACCGCCTCAAATAAAGTGTAAAATAAGCACAGGTCCAGACAGTTTGTCTTTCAGTGCAGCGTTAACAGAGACAGGAAGTGGAGGTGCCTGGCTCAAGAATGTCTCTGCTCTCAGGTCCCACCCAGAGGAAATGCCTGTCCGGCCTGTTAGAGTCTGCACGGGTGAAAAAGAAGTCTCCTGTTAGTGGAGTTCTGGTTAAGGATGGAAGGAGATTGAATGATGAGGAGAGCGTCCCTTGGCGAAGGATAGTTTAGATAAGCAGATGCTTGATGGTTTTCAGAGGCGTTCTAGTGATCTGGTTGGGTCAGGGGTTACAATCCGGAGAGGCTGAAGACTAAACAGTGAACACACATTCCTGAATTCTAAATTAATCATTTTATGGAGGAGGTGTGAGAAGGAAAACACTGATGGGACCATTAAGTGCCTTTCCATTATCTAATTATCTTAAGCTGTGTGGTTGCGTTCAGTTCTGGCTTACTGTGCGCCTGTGTTTTATGAGTGCTCGTCCAGCCGTTCCTTCTCCTCTTTGTCTGTCATTACACTGTGCTGCAAATATTTTCCACTGCAGCCTAAAGCCACTGATCTAATTATACAACTTTTTAAAGACTACCAGATATTTTTGTTTCTCTCAGTATCTTTCCCAAATCATATGTAAGTGCTTCTGAAAAGCCAATTGAAGAGCTCTCCCTGGACTAAGTTTTCATCAGCTTGCCAAAGTAAAGTTGGAAAGAAGTGTCAAACAGTTACAATGAAGACATTGTTTTTGTGTTAGACGTCAGTGACTCAGATGGAGGGAAAATCAGGGGAGCAGCAGCATGTACGCAGAATACTTTGCATGAATTTTCTATGTTATATTTTGTGGTGGATTTAAAAAAAAAAAAGAAGACTTCTTCAGGTTCATATACCTGCAGATAATCTGAGGAAGGTTTCCTTTCTTTGATTTTTGTTCTGTACCTGCTAACCCACAAAGGGAAATCTTGTTCCTTTTTTGCATTTGCTCCGTTATTTTATTCTCCTTAAATTTACCCAGCAGGCATTGGATATGCTCTGTAAAACCAAGCTCCCTCAGTGAATAGCTCCTTTCGCCCAGGTGCATGGGTTTGGGGGCAACTTTCATGTCATAAAACCAATCCAGTAAAATTTACACTACTGATTTAAAAAGGTTCAAGGATATGACAAATGTCATAATAATGTTTACATAATATACCAAGGTACTATGCAATATACACATTGATTTCATAGCTTGCAGTAAAACAACCTTTAGCATCAATAAGTTGAAAGTTGAAGCTTGTGATAGTTTTCTGTGTCACATTTATCAGTTTCACATTGTTATGGAAGAATTTTAGTCTATTCTTCTTGAGAAGTTCATTGTGTTTGGTGGACATTCGGTTAAACACACCTCTCATAAGGTAACTCCACAGCATTTCAGTCAGGTTATGCTCTGGGCTTTCACTCGGCCATGGCAACAACTTGACTCTTTTGGACAGATACCTTCACATTTGACTCTAGGAGGAGATCATGGTTGGCTCAGTGAATGCAAGGTGCTCAGGTCCTGTAGCTGCAAAGTCCAAATGATCACCTCTTCACCACCGTGCTTGACAGTTGGCATGAAGTGTTTATGGTAGACAGTTGCAGCTGTGTTGAGTTTTCATGCATTAAGGCCAAATATATCCATTTTGGTCTCATCTATATAAAGGACATTGTGGAAACCTAAGCTATGCTGCCATGTTCGTCTCAGAGAGGAACACATCTGAATCCTACAGACCAGCAAACTGGCACAATGTCTTCCTTTAAAGAGGTCCTACTTTCCATGAGCAACTGCATCAAAGCATCAATTGCATCTGGATTTAAAATAAAGAAAATAACTATGCTGCACAAAGACAGAAGGGATGCAAATGACACAGGGTCTATGGTCTGTCTGGGGATGCCACAAACCTCCAGACTTCAGATTCTGTGGTGATGGTACTCTATTCTCACTGTCTACAACAAAGAGTCCTGACTTATCATAGGAATCGAGATATTAAGTCCTATTAGATTCTTTTGAGTATTGCAGTCACAGTATTTTATTTCACACACTTTAGCTGCAAGGGCTTGGATTGTTTTGTGTTTTCTTCAGTGTGTGATTTTTATTACTTTAAAAAGGGGTTTCAGTGGGATCACAGGAAGGAATGCATTGACTGCAGTGTACCGAGACAGAAGGCGATCTACGCTGAGGAATACCAGTACAGAGGAAGGACAAATAAAGTGAAAACACTAGACGAAGACTGGGAGAGAGAAATGAAAGCGAGAGGACTGTATGCGTGGCTCTTCTGTTGCAGTGTGGCTTGGGTTGCAGGCTGTGCCAAGCTCTCTATCCATCTCTCTATGCCCACAGTCTTACTCCATCTGCCAGTAGTTCCCAAAGAACTTGCCACACACATACACACACTACACACACACAAAATCCTCTGTACTGCCGTGCACACAAGTTCCTACAAGTTTTAGAACTCACACAAACACACACACAGAAGAAATAAGAGCTGAAGGGCAGGGTGGAGTCCAGTCTGCTTTCTCAGCAAATCCTTTATTTTTGCACCTCAGCAGCAGCACAGGCATCATAAGTTACCTTCAAGATATGGCATTTCATTCCCCACTGTGAAAAAAAAGAAAGTAACCCTATGGGTTCTTGCATGCTATGTGTATTTTAGTAGATCCCTGCATGGTCAAACTGTGTGGGTTTCTTGTGGCATGAGTGAGAGTGTTGTAATGAGTGAGCAGCTGTCTGAGACTGAGTGGATGTGACTATAAACAGAAGAGCTGAAGAGGAAGGTTTATGACCTGTGGGCGCTGTGAAAACTCTGGAAAGAGCAGAAAAAATTGCTCCTCGCCTCTTCAGCGAGATCACAGATATATAACGTAGTAGAAGACCTACTGTGGTTCTTCCCCTCATTCCTTGGATTTGTCCTTCTCCTCTCCCCCCCTTCGACCCCTTTCTTCCAGTTGGCTCAGGGTGAGGAATGCTACCCAGTGGTGGCTGGGCAGTGGGCCATGAGGAGACAGGCAATCACACAAGCAGGGCAAGAAAACGATGCGAAAAAGAAAAGGGCCCCAAACCAGAGCTGAGCTGGGAAAAGACTGAAAGTCACTGTAACAGTCGTACTTCTTCTTATCCACTGTTGTTTCTGCGAGCTGATTAAGAAATGTAGTCCTAATTAAAACATCAGCGGCAACTGTCTACCATTCTTCACAGAGTCATCCCACAACTGCGCTTGGCTCCATCTTTAAAACGGTGGAGAGCGGCTCTTTGACCTCTTTACGGACCTCTTTTTAACTTGTTCAGTACAGCAGTGCAACACTGGTAACAGTCACCTTTCTCCACCCCACATCTGCACTTGATGAAAATGGCTCTGACATGTGCCCCTTTTGAAGATGTTACCAAAAGCTGAGATAAGTAGGGGATCCTGAAGTGAATGTTTCCTGGTTAGTATGATGAAAGAATGGTAAGTAAAATATAAAGTCTATTAAAAAAGAGTAAGACAATTTAGAAGTGTATCCCCTTTGGAATAAACAAAAACTCTGTTACTTACAAGTTGTTAGAAATGGTGCACTGTAAAAAAAAAAAAAAAAAAAAAGACACTTCACCTACAGAAAATCCTCCTGGCTCACAAATGCCCTTTTACTCAATGCTTGCAAGTACTAGTTTGACCTTTTAATGCAACAGCTGCTGTGCTCAGTGTGATAGCATCATGCATTATCCCTAGTGGCAACAAATTACATTTAAGGGCATATGTGAAGAATTCAAGTGGCAGCCACCAGAGCTTAAAAAAGAAGTCATAAGAGAAAATCGGCAGTTCCACTTGAAGCAGGCTCCGAATCCTCACACACTCCCATGATGACTCTACAGTACAAAAATACATGTTTACTGCCTTACACCAAAACTGCTTTGCTTGTGAGATCTTGTTTCTGTCTCCTTCCTAATATTTAAGGTTGTTGAAAGGAACAAGTAAGGGCTGCTAGCTTAATTGGTCAGCTGACCAGTTTTACCTTGCAGCTACTGTCAACCTCCAGCAAATGGTCCGAGAATGCACATTTTCCCCTAGTGCCACTGGGTCGCTGTTCAGTCTCTAGGCCCTCTAGATTTTATTTTTTGCAGTCAGTGAAATTGAAATATTTTTCATATGAGGTCTACAGTCTGTGGATGTACCTTGCTAATCAGGCTAGTTAGCATTAGCTGTTAACTTAGAGGTCTACGCTTCCTGCTTGTCCAAAGAAAAACAACAAGTCAAAAGTCAAAATGCCAGAACAGCAGACTTCAGAAAGATAGCCTATAAACCAATGGGTCATGCTGTGGTGGTTACATAAACCCTTTAAAAACAGTCTCTGGGAGAATTCCTGACTTTAGCACTAATCAGCTGTGGTATCAAATTAGACCGACAATTGTCATCATCATGTCAACGCAGCTATTTGTACTAATTTTGAAGCAACAGGCTTTTCCACTTGTTAGCTTGAAAGCATCACATACTGTTATTTTTCCCATTTAAATCCAAGCAATACCCATCACCCCGAATGTGACAAAATACAGCTCTCACTCTTACTCACACGAAAGCAGTAAAACCCCTTTCTTCCTCATCACATTGAAATAGAAACCTCAATCAACAGCTATTTTCACACTTGCAGCCTGACCACTTGCATTTACACGTTGTCATTTAAATGCCACCAGGGCAAACATACTGAGAAATAATTACAGTGAGTTGCAGACAGACGCCGGCACCCGGTGCAGTCCAGCTTAGATAACCACTTAGCAATCTGTCCAAACACTCCTGGAGCATGTTTTTGGTTAGCATGACTGGGATTTTGTTCATGCTTTAGATCAGAGGCACGCCTGATGTGTTTGTGTGTGAGTGAAGGCAGCGCACACAGGTTCAGTCTTCTAGGTCAATCATCCATATGCAAAGACCACAGAGGTCACACACTGACATTTCTCACAGCACAAAGACATATGAGCCTTTGTTCTGATCTCCTACCAGGGCCTTGTACATCACTGACCAGTGGATTAACTGAGTAAACATTTAGTACAGTTTATATAAGCGTCTGTGTTGTCACACCTTTAGATTCACAGGCTTTGACAAAAGAATCCACACTCAACTGCATGTACACACACACACATGCACACATGCACAGAAAACTGCGTTACTCTGGCATGTATTTCTGGTCTGTAAATAGCCGCCCTTCTCCTGTATCTTCCCCTTCCTTTGACTCTTTTGAGAGTCTGTGTGAAGCCATACATCATCCAGCTTCAGGGCTCGGCTCTCCCCGATAACCTGAAAGGTGACATTGCTGTGGTCACAGCCTGACCAATACAAGTTTAAAACAATGTATTATCAGCACTATTTCCCTGGTTTGAAGAGGAGACAAGAGTACTGGGAGGCTCGGTGTATGGTAAACACAGAAGTGGCAAAGGCAAAGAAAAATTTTGGAGTGAGTTTTCTGTGAGGACATTAGAAGGGGATAAAGACTTGAATCATTGCCTAGACCCAAAGAATGAGCTGGGAAGGATGTGCAGCAGGTTGGAGGATGGAAACATAGTAACAACTAAAGGGAGTCTGTTGAAAAAGTGGAAGGAGTACTCTGGGTAGCTCATGAATGGAGACAATGAAAGCAAGAAGAGGACATGTAGAGGAAAGTTAGTGAACCAGGAAGTGCAGAGGACTAGTGAGGAGGAAGTGAGGGCAGTTATGAAGTGAATGAAGAGTGGAAAGGTTGTTGGTCAACTTAATATACCTGTGGAGGTATGGTAAAGCTAACTGGCCATAGCATAGAACAATACAATTACTGGAACAAGTTGTAGGTTAAGAAATGATGATCAGTGAGCAGCAGCGTGGCTCCATGCTGAGAAAAGGCATGACAGATGTGAGATTGAGAGTGTTGATGGAGAAGTATAGAAAAGGTAAGGAGAAGTTTCACTGTCTTTGTGGATCTAGAAAAAACAGATAATAGGTTGCCAAAAGAGGAACTGTGGAGGCTGGCAGAGAAGTATTTGAGGGTGGTGTAGGACACGTACGAGGACAGGGAGGCAGAGATGGAGTTTAGGGGTAGGAGTGACAGATGCGTTCAAGGTGAGGGTGGGACTATATCAGGGATCGGCTCTGAGTCACTTCTTGTTTACAGTGGTGATGGACAAGCTGTCTATCTATAATGTTTATTATATAATGTTTTCAGATGACATTGTGATTAGTAGTGAGAGTAAGGAGCAGGTGGAAGAGTCTGAAGGGTTGGCGGTATGGTGGAGAGAAGAGAGATGAAAATCAGCAAAACCAAGATAGAATACATGTGCGTGAAGGAGAGGAGCAGCCAGGCAGGAGGAAAAGTGGAAAACCACAGAGAAGATTCATGGATGTAGTGAAGGAGGGGATGTAGGGTGAGCTGGAGATAGATGATCCACTATAGGCTCCACGGTGACAACCTCTAAAAGGATCGGCCAAAAGAAAATGAACAGTAAAGACTCCTCTTTCATGTGGAGTAATGTATCGGTCCATGTTTAGACCTTCGTCCATAATGTAGTCATGTCAGACACACTATTTCTGTGATCACGGGAGTCTCACCCACCTGCTGTTCAAATCTTTTGTTTGCAGCCAACCAGAAGAGGAGGGTGGCCTTAAAGATCAGCCTGTTTCAAACAGTAAATGAGCTGAGGCTCCGCAACAAGAAAGTCTACAATAAGTTGCAGTTCTATCTGTTGTTATTTAGTATTTTCGGTTGTCTTCTTTTTTTTAAAGATTGATGTAGCTTCTGTTTTTTCTGGTTCAGAAACAGGAATATAACATTTTGAACCCTGCCTTCGTGGCACCGTTCAGCTAATTGTTTCTCCAGCTGGCTAAACAGAAATACTACAAAGATGTGACGCTCCAACATGCACAGTGTTCAAAGGTCAGCAACCAAGCTATGAATGAAGATTAGGCTTGACCATAGAGACATAAAAAATAGCTTTTAGTTACATAGCCACGTCTAAAAAGAATATAAGAGACCCTCCCACATCAAAGGTGAAGTATACCAGTATGTATGGTTCATATTCGTTGTTAGCTTGAAATTCCTGAATAGAAAGACATTTTCTGTCATCTCTTAAGAGGTAGCTGTTTGGTTGAGGCTTAGTTTAGGTTCAGAATGCAGGTGAAATTTGAAATTACTTAAAGACTCAAAGATTGTTACATCTTCAGAAAATATTCTGTCCCCGCTTAAAAACTGGACATGGAACATGACAGTCTTTGTGAGGGCAACTTTGAGTTTGTGCATGCATGCGTACGTCTTAGTGTGGTTTCCTGTTTTAGACTGTACTGACATAAAGCGTGGTCTCACAATAGCCCATTGTCCCGTCTCCCCTCCACGCTTCCTGTCAGCGCAGAATTCACGGAAATAAGGACACAGTGCAAACAAACAGCAGCGGCTACAGATCTCCACCCACTCTAGGGCCCTCCAGGAGGAACCCGTCCTCGACTCAGGGGGTGGGTGGTAGCGTTCCTGCCAGGAAGCTAATCAGCGTCGCATCCCACTTTGACGAATGCAAGAGAGCCACATTTACAGTGTGCATATGTGCGCGCTCGGATACGTGTGAATGTTGACTGATGAGGAATGGAGCAGGAGGTGGTGAAGGGTGGAGGGTGGAGTAGAGAAAGAAGAGTTGGGGTATGAAAAACGAAACCAGGAATTGTGGGGATTTCCAACAGAGGCCTCTATGGTTTGTAGTATATCAAACAGTGTGATTACACTTAGAGCGAGCTGGTTTTCTTTGGTGGGAAAGTAGACTTTGCACATTTTTGGGGGTTTGGGTGCATTGTGAAGACATGACTGCTCTCTTTTTCAAAAAGTAAATGTCAGTTTTTTATTAGACGTCTGAGAAAATCATTATGTTGCGGCTCAGTTTCACAGTCATGGATTATGGGTAAATTCTTTGGTCATCTTCACTGTCTTTTCCTTGAAGTCTGGGACTAGGCTTTATCTGTGAGGCTGAGTTTCACAAAAAGTGCAAGTTAAATGATAATAATACCACTCTGATAAAAAGCGAATAGCTTGAATAAGAAGCTCACAACCTGCTAGCTGCATTCAACATATCGGCCTGCCAGCTCACTTCATGCTCAGCAATTTAAATGTTATATCTGATTTCATACACACAAAAGCCGCAGTGTTAAAATTACAAATTTAAATGTGCCTTACTATTTCTTGGCCACTGTGTTTAGGTGTTTGTGTAGATTAAACAAGAATGCTGATGTTAATGTTAGTCAGCTCCAGGATAGTGAGGTCAGCCGTAGCTGATTTTGTTAAACGGTGCGGTCGGTCTTACCTTCATTTAAACACAACCAAGGCAAAATATATAATCACTGATTACAAGAAAATGTATTCAAATGAGGACAAAAGAAGAAAAAGATTTTCACACGACATTAGCCGAGAAATAGAGGAGTCTTAGCCGAGAAATAGAGGCCCATTCTTGGACCTTCAGTCCAAGAATGGGCCTGTGGGATTGCTAGAGTTGCAGCATTTGAAAAAATGTCATATAAGAAGCTTTCTATGGTATATATCTATGGTTAGAGAGACATATTATAAGGTTAGAGATAAGGTATAGAAAATGGGGAGAATATCTAGACCTCATAATATCATATCACACAAACAGGGCACTTCACTCTCAGACTGGAGGCTTAATTGTGGTACCTAGGATATTTAAAAGTAGAATCGGAGGATCTCTTCTGTAGAACCAGCTTCCTGTTTGGATTCAGGGGACCGACACTCTCTCTACTTTCAAGATTAGTCTAAAAACTCTATTTTTGATAAAGCTAGGGCTGGATCAGGTAATCTTGAACCCTCCCTTAGTTACAGTGCAATGGGCTTGGCTGGAGCAGTCTAGGCCTGAATCACTGTTTGGGTGTCATTCACATCTTTTCACTCTGTGTTTATGCACCACTCTGCATTTAGTCATTACTTATTATTAAACTCAGGCTCTCTTTCACAGTTTCGCCCTGTCTTCCGTCCAAATCCAACCAGATATGGCACACGGCTGCCTCTCCCTGAGCCTGATTACGCTGGAAGTTTCTTCCTGTTAAATGGGAGTTTTTCCTTCCCACTTTTGCCAAGTGCTTGCTCATAAGGGTTTATCTGATTGTTGGAGTTTTCTCTCTATTATTGTCAGAAGAATGTTTTGATGTAACGCTACAAAATAAAATACATTTTCTGTAAATACTCAAAGCAGGAGCTTGGATCTCATCTGCTCGTATATTTGAGGGTATCTATGCATTAATGTGTAAATAATGTACATGAGGATATATGTATATAATACTTTAATTTCTTCTATTTGCTTTTGTTTTATTATGGCTGAATTCTAATTTAAGTTAAAAAAAATTAATAGTGATGAAGCTTGCTGCCAAGGAAGATTGCTGATGACTTGTTGGGCTGAAATGAGCTGTCTTCTCTTCTGATGTCCTGTATGAAATCTACACAGACAGAGTAGATCATGACCATTAAGGGACAGACAGTCGATGGTATTCAGCCTTATAAATATCATGGAACATTTATTGATTCAAATCTGACCTTTGCAGCAAACTGTCTATCATGGCTATCAGGCGCCAACGTCTATCATGTCTGAGAAGAATCTCTCATTTCCACACTGAGAAAGCCATTATGCTTTTATTTTAAGGTGTTTTTTCTCTTATCCCTTTCATGGTCATGGTTTGGATATGTGTCTGTAAAGAACAGATACTCACTAACTCAGTCTATTTGTTAAATGGTCTAATAGACTGATTGGTGAGCCACAGCTGAACCTATCATCCCCGTACGCCAGACAGTCACACTGGCTGGCTGCTTTGATTTTACTTGACAGCTCGGTTCTAGTCCCAAAGTGCACAACAACAAGGCTTAAAAATAGCTTTGTTCCAGCAGTCATTAGTCAAAGGAGTCAGATTGTTATTTATCTCTTCATTATGATGCATTGTGTTTATCTGTTGTCTGTGTTTGTTTAGAAAATGCGAGCGTCAGGATGGACGACCCACTTAGCGCAGAACAAATCTACCTCTGGGTACAAATATAGTAACTTTAACCTGAACTTTATTGATCTTATTCTGTTCCACAGGGCAGCAGCTCAGTTCACTCACAGTCTGAAAAAAGCCATTTAGAGCAGTCTGAATGCCCCCCGGCTCACGGGGTTACTTTTAAATATCCTGACCTCATTATATAAAACAGCATCAACCATTGTAACAGCACATATATGACAGAAAAGCATAACAGCTGATAGGTATTTATAAGTCTTTTGTGAGCTGATGTTTTCTTGCATAATCTGAAAAGGTGTTACGTGCCAGACTGGCCCCACACACACATGTATACAAAACATAGACTCGCAACCACATGAGCGCACAGGGAAAAACACACTCGTGCTGCCAAATCCACAGACATGCCAGCGAGTATAGAGATCCAATCAGGAAACAGTCTTGATGAAAACAAGACATTTGGGATTGTTTCCACTAAAATAGCAAGAAGGTCCCTGAACACATCATTCAGACAGAGTCATGGAGAGAGAGAGAGCACCTGTGTCCACTGCAGACTCCCCAGACAGACGTTTGGTTCCAGACTCCTGAAAAACACAGTAGCTGCTGTTATTCTAAGAGTCAAATTAGCGGACTGGACGCTAAAAGTTGGAGAGCCCTAATTTAAACCAGTCTGGCTGCTGGGGAGTAGAGAAAGGATTTACTAACTAGTGCTCAATGCCGACTGCAAAGTGCACCAGTGCAACAAAGAGTTATTGCTTAGACTGAGAATTTAAAGTGAATTAAGTTCGGCTTTGATTGAAAGTGAGAGTTCGGATCATAGCGAGCAGTGTCTTCTGGCAACAGGCCACTCAAAAAGCAGGGTTAAGCTTTACTTTCTTTCTACGTTAGCAGTGTCCAGATGCTTTTTTGAGGTCTACCTTTATGGGTCAAGCAGCGGCAAAGTAATAAGATGACCCAAAACAAAGCCATTCCTGTAAGCACACTCATTATAAAAGTAGTACATATTTCTGTAATGTTGCGGCACATTTTGGGAGGGAGACCTTTTTTACTTTCCAAACCATTACTTATAATTTCAGAGGGCTGTTGTTCATTACCTGAAAATGTCTCTGGTCTCAAATGCAAATATGTTACAGTTCATGGCTGGCTTGAAAATGACTTTGGAAATTGGTCAGGTTTCTTGGGCTTTTGCTGCTGGAAATGGTTTCAGCGTTTCTGGCAGGCTTTTGCACTGTGTGAAAGTTGCTTCCTGGAAAGTCTTCCCAACTTTTTAGTCTGTGAATTATTCATCCTGCTTCAACTCACTCCACTCACACCTTCCTCCGTAAGCCCCCCGTATTCCCTCTTCTGAATGCTTTTTTTTTTTTTTTTGCAACTTGACATCATTTCCACACATTGATGCCCTTTTCTTACTTTACTGTATGCTTTTTAAATGTCATTATGCCATAGGGTGTTTTGAATCTACAGTCTGCGTAACCCCGCTCCACTTAGATGCAGTTCTTGTACAAAACATGCATTTTACAATCATGGCAGATTTATCACCGAAATCCATATTTAGTTCGGATAGACCAAGAAAAAGATTGACAGTTCATTTCATACCTGTGTGCTTGAAGCAACTAAGCTGAGTTTATCAGTTCATGTTAGCTTGCTAATCAAACTAACAGTACGTCACGAGCTGACTAGGGCTAAGGTTTTGAGAGCAACAAGTCAGCATCCTAACACCTGTTAATTTAAATGCATGACTAACATTAAATTCGTATTGCTGTATGAGCTGGAAGTGTAGTTTGGGGGGTTTACACTTTTGACTGCTAAGCGAACTTGTGGACATGCAAGATGGACAGCTTAGGCTTTCAGGATGAAGACTAATGCGTGTTATATGACCAGAAAAAAATCCCTGGTCAGCCAAGATCTCTTTTGCTTTCGTTTCCTATCGTTACACTATATCACATTACAAGTTTTATGCAGATGCGGTGCAACATTATGTAAAGCACTGGATACCATGATGTGGGATTCCAATAAATACAGCAGAGCTAGCATTAAGCGAGAAAGAATTACACTTAATTGCATGAATCATAGAGTTGGTTAACTAATGCAACAATACTGTAAAGCTTCACTCATCTTATAGTACTGGGTTGGACATCCTTTTTGTCTTCAGAACTGCCTCTTTGTGGAAAAGATTTAAAGTGTGCCAGGAAAATATCCTCCACATCATCACATCACTGCCAGCCTGAACTGTTGATATACGGCATGATGGATCCATGCTGTCATGTTGTTTTTGCCAAATTCTGACACTGCCATCAGATGTTGCAACAAACACAGAGATTCATTGCAAAAGGCAGTGTCCAATCTTCTGTTGTCCGAGTTTTTTACTGAGCACGTATGAATTTACAGCCTTAGTTTGCTGTTCTGAGCTGGCAGGAGCAGCATCCAGTGTGGTCTTCTGCTGCTGTAGTCCATCTGCTTCAATGTGTTGAACATGTTGTATGTTCAGAAATGCTCTTCTCTGTAGCTTGGCTGTGATTAGTGGTTATTTGAGCTACCGTCACCTTCCTATCAGCTCAAGCCAGTCTAGAGATTCTCCTCTGACCTCTGGCATCATTGAGACATTCATTTTTTCTCTTTTTCTGAACATTTTCTGTAAACCCTAGAGATAGCTGTGTAGATCAACAGTGTCTGAAATACTCAGACCAGTCCATCTGGCACCAGCAACATCCCACATTTAAAATTTCTTAAATCATCTTTCTTCCCTATTCTAATGCTCAGTTTGATCTTTAGCAGGTCAGTTTGACCATGTCTACATGCTTGAACTGCTACATGTGATTGGCTCAGTAGATAATTATAAGAACGAGCATTTGAACACTTTACATTCATCTGAAACACATATTGATACCTGTGTAACTAAAGAAGAAAATCTTACTTACTCTGATAAGTCAAGTTTGGGAAGAGATGCATTAAAGTGTTATTAGTGCATTAACAGTGTATCATAAAAGGAAGCCTGCAATATATACAGTATAATATATACTGTAGTGATATTTTTCAGAATGGTTATTTAATCCAAACCCACGACAAACAATTTTTCTGTGATTGCTGATTCTTTCACCAGATGCATCAATTGCCATCATTTGCACACTCCAACTGACAAAGATCGCAGTCGAATATTTTCTTTTCCAGACAGCACTTGGAAAGACTCACTGAAGAAACAAGCCACAGGTAAATTAGTTGAAGCCAGACAAGCGACTCTGACACTCTCTGACACCAAGTAAATCATAGTAGGCAGTTAACAAGCGCGTCATGTGCTGATGTTTGCCGTCACACACCTACTTATGAGGCAGGAGGGTGGTTTGGTTGTGCATTTTTGAGTAAGACACAGACATAAATATATTTTTTTCACCCTCACTGCTGCCACTGGTGCTCGCAGGGGAAATATTTAGCTATAAAAACAATGAGAGGTTCACTCTGGTTCACGAGGGGAAAGGCTGCCGTCCCTCCCTCTGTCTTCTGGACTGCTTGTGCGGCGATACCCAACTTTCCCCGATCTTGCTCTCTTCTGTTTCCTCTTTGGATGGTTATAATTACACCGTCGTCATGCTGAGGAAAAAGCAAAACAGTGATCTGTATCTACATCAAGGACTGGTGGCCATAGTTTAAATACAGGGCCCTTCATGCTGTACATATTTGTGTGTGTGTCATGTACAAAAAGAGGATCTCAGCATGTGAGTGCAGCAGGTTACATAATGTGTACTTGTATGTATTTTCACAGAATAAAGTGTGTGTTTGTCACATTCTGGAATCCCCTAAATCCCCAAAAGACCTAAACTCACACGTTTGCATGCATTCATTGGAGAAATGTACACTTCACAAAAAAGCTTTTCCAAACAAGGCAGCGATAAGCAAGTGCCAAATTGGGAATGTTTGGCCACAGAGTCACTGAAGTGTGTGTTTGCGTGTGACTCTCAAAGGGACTCGACACAAGCTGCCCAGAGCCGTGATAAGTCATGTTCTCACGTCAGTTTCTCGCCCCATGTGTTAATCAGAGGAGACATCACATAAATCACCATTTGATAAACCAGAAGGTTTAAAGACTGTACTGCCAGACCGAGCGGGACAGGAGAAGCAGGAGGTTAAAAATAAAAGCGGTAAGGCATCAAGACTCTTAAATCCAGGGATTGCGAGTTTTGAGAGGCGTACAAGCCGTGAGAGAGTTGGGAGGGGGGGGGGAGGGGGGGGGGGGGGGCAGTGCAGCTTAGACCAAGAAAAATGAAAACCAGAGGGAGAGATTGTAAAAAAGCACTAAATTTGTAATCTTGCCTCCCTTCGGGGACATGGTCCTGAATGGCATCCAAAAACTTGTGAGCTTTTTTGAACAAATAGCTGAGATGCCTCAGAACAGGGGTTGTTTATCTTGGGATGGGGTGAAGGAGGGAGACAGAAGAGAGATGTAAGGGAAGCCTTGAAGAGAGGGGGGGTGGCAAAAACATAGGGATGAACAGGAGGATCTGAGATTGTGTAAGAAAAAAAGATTAAAAATTGATGCAGAAGAGAGATGAGATGCTTGGGAAAGTGGTCTTTACAAAATAATAATAATAATACTCGGGCAAATCTACAGGAATAATATTTGGTATCTCGACCTCCAGCAACAATGAAGAGAGCAGTCTTTAAATCTAGACAACCAGCAAGCCCAAACAAAAATTTATTGGAAAAACAAATCTAGAAAACAGCCTCCACATGAGTCTGCAGATGAACAAAATACAATTTTTACTTGTAACATCTCAACAAGCTTTGCAAACTGAAGTGCTGACTTAATGCTGATAGTGTATCAACCGAGATAACTGCAGTTAAAAGTCCAAATCTATTAATACTTTCTAACATGATTTCATCAGGCCAGTGCAGGGTGATAGCAGCAAGATACTGATTAATTACATTGCAATACACAAAGGACATGGCTGTGGTGTTTAAACTGTGCTCAGTTTGTTATGAGGGACCCAAAATATGCCAAGAAAATATCTCCATCACCACCTGCAGCATGAACTGTTCATACAAGGCAGGATGGATGTTGTGAGCCTGTGTGAACTGTAGCCCCAGTTTTCACAGACAGTGTGGTCTTCTGCTCCTGGGCTGTAGTCCATCTTGTGTAGCCCATTCATTGTTGTGAAGGAAAACCCTAATAGATCAGCAGTGTCGGGGTGCTAAAAACCAGTTTGCACAGGTGTGTTATGAATGGAAAAAGCTTCGTTTAGAATATGAACTTTTTACTTAATGAAAAGAACAAGTTTTAGGATCAAAATATATGTAAATGGTTGACTGGTTCTTGTGTAGCCCTTTTCTAGTCTACCTCAAGTGTTTAATAGAACATGCCTCGTTCAGCCATTCACACAAGCACCTGTTTTCCTACAATCAACTACTTTTTTAAAAAAATGTAACATTCATATACATTTACACTCTGAATCCATCGGAGAGCAACTTGGAGTTTAGTATCTTGCGTTGGCATACAGAACTTCTGATTAAGTAGGTGATCTGCACTACCTCCTGAGCTAAAGCCTCCCCTATGTAAACGTACAAAACTTTTGTCAGTATAAAAATATAAGAACATAAATCATACTAGTGAACAACTAGTTACAACTTATAATGAAAACTTAAAATATTTTTAATGCAGGTCTGAGTGTCTCAAACTATAAAAATGTATTGCAAATTAAAACTAATTACATTTTGTCCATCCATCCATCCATCCATCCATCTTCATACGCTTTATCTGGGGCCGGGTCGCGGGGGCAGCAGCCTAAGCAGAGAAGCCCAGACCTCCCTCTCCCCAGCCACCTCCTCCAGCTTAGAGAGATATAATCTCTCCAGCGTGTCCTGGGTCTGCCCCGGAGCCTACCCACAGCTCGTGACCATAGGTGAGGGTAGGGACGTAGATCGACCGGTAAATTGAGAGCTTCGCTTTTACACTCAGCTCCCTCTTCACCACGACGGACCGGTGCAGCGTCTGCATCACTGCAGCCGCAGCACCAATCCGTCTGTCGAACTCCGGCTCCCTTCTCCCATCACTCGCGAACAAGACCCCGAGAACTCCTCCACTTGGGGCAGGGACTCATCCCCGACCCGGAGCGGGCACTCCACCCTTTTTCGGCTGAGAACCACGGCCTCAGATTTGGAGGTGCTGATCCTCATTCCTGCTGCTTCACACTCGGCTGCGAACCGCTCCAGTGCGAGCTGGAGGCCATCACCCGATGAAGCCAACAGAACCACATCATCCGCGAAAAGCAGAGATGAGATTCTGAGGCCACCGAAGTGAAAGCCCTCCGCCACTTGGCTGTGCCTAGAAATCCTGTCCATAAAAATTATGAACAGAATCGGTGACAAAGGGCAGCCCTGGCGGAGCCCATCACCCACCAGGAACGAGTCCGACTTATTGCCGGCAATGCGAACCAAGCTCTTGCAACGGTTGTATAGGGATTGAATGGCCCGTAACAATGGACCAGACACCCCATACTCCCGCAGCACCTCCCACAGGACACCCCGAGGGACACGGTTGAATGCCTTCTCCAAGTCCACATAACGCATGTAGACTGGTTGGGCAAACTCCCATGCACCCTCAAGTATCCTTGAGAGGATAAAGAGCAGGTCCAGTGTTCCGCGACCAGGACGAAAACCCCATTGTTCCTCCTGTATCTGAGGTTCGACTAGCGGACGAACTCTCCTTTCCAGCACCCTGGCATAGACTTTCCCAGGGAGGCTGAGGAGTGTGATCCCCCTGTAGTTGGAACACACCCTCCGGTGTGGCAAAACATAGGGGGACCACCACCCCGGTCTGCCAGTCCAGGGATACTGCCCCTGATCTCCACGCAACATTGTAGAGGCGTGTCAACCAGGACAGCCCTACAACATCCAGAGCCTTCAGGAACTCAGGGCTGACCTCATCAACACCAGGGGCTCTGCCACCAAGGAGTTGTTTAACTGCCTCAGTAACCTCGCCTCCAGAAATTGGCGGGTCATTCCCCTCATCCCCAGACTCTGCTTCCTCCTCGGAAGACGTGTCAGTGGGATTAAGGAGGTCCTCGAAGTATTCCTTCCACCGCCTGACAATTTTCTCAGTCGAAGTCAGCAGCGCTCCGCCAGCACTATACACAGTGCAGGTAGAGCACCGCTTTCCCCTCCTGAGATGCCTGACGGTTTGCCAGAATCTCTTCGAGGCAGTCCGAAAGTCTTTTTCCATGGCCTCTCCGAACTCCTCCCACACCCGAGTTTTTGCCTCAGCCACTGCCCTCTCCGGGAATCGCTACCTCATCATGGTGGAGGGGTTTGTGTGTACCAGGGATCCCAGGGGCTATGTTGTCTGGGGTCATTTGCCCTCTGGTAGGGTCTCCCATGGCAAATTGGTCCTGGGTGAGGGACCAGACAAAGAGCGATTCAGAAGACCCTTATGAGAAAAACATCGAGGGAACAGTTTACCCTGCCCGGGATAGGGTTACCGGGGCCCCGCCCTGGAGCCAGGCCCGGGGAGGGTGCCCGAGGGCGAGTGTCTGGTGGCACAGCCCGAAAAGGGGACATGGGCCCATCCTCCCGCAGGCCCACCACCCGCAGGAGGCACCATAGGGGTCGGGTGCATTGTGTGCCGGGTGGCGGCCAGGAGCGGAGGCCCTGGCGGACTGATCCCCGGCTGCCAAGACTGGCAATTGGGACAATTACATTTTGTGTTATTTTTATTCATCCAAATCAAAAAAGCACTATATATAAGTTAGTTACACTACACTGCTCAAACTAAAAGCAAAGTTTTAAAATAGCATATTATTATTTGTGAGATAAATAAAACAACACTTTGAAACAAAACACATCATAAACAACAAACAATGCAGTACAGTCTGGTTTGTTAATAAACTAAAGACCAAAGAAGAAAATCAAAACTACTGAACCCTAAACTCAATATATATTTAATTTAAAGTACAAATACTTTGTTTTTAATTAAAGAAAACATACATTCTCCCCTTCAGCAGGAAGTGGTGGTGCGGTCCAATTATCCCTCTTTGTATTTAACAGCTTCAAACCCTGGCCACCAGCTTCTGTCTGACAATGCCCAGGGATCATGGCAGGTGAGAAGTAAAAGAAACAAAGGTTAGTCAAAAATCCAACAAAGTAATGAACTGGTATGAATACATAAGTAAAGTAAATGTGTGCCCTTACAAATAGAACAAATGTATCCAAAACCAATCAGTAAACTTATTGGAAACTACATGTGTTATTGTGTTCAAATGAAGAAATGAAAATACATAGGAGTTACCGACTTTTGGAGTGTGGCCATGGGTTTGGCCATCACACAGCCAATGACCAAAAGAGGAAGTATTTGGCACTTCCAATGCATTTTAAACTGTAACTGAAAGTAAATGTCACCAAACAAATTCATTCTGTATTTTCCATGTTCAGCTACACACACACACTTAATTCTATTTACACCACTGGGACAACAAATCACAGACATCCATGTTCAAAGTAATAACAAAAGAAAAGTGTAACATTTCTCAGTAGCATCAATTCATTGTTAAGGCTATTTTTCATTGGGTCTGCTGAATGGAGAAACTTAATATTATTCAGTGATCTGTCAGTGTTTTAAGTGATGGTTTGCATTCCTACGTGCTAACGAAATATAATAAACTGTAATTTTTCCAAAATTTGTCACATTTGTAAAATGCGATTCTCCGTAAGAAACGCCAGTTTGACCACATAAACCAAAAGCATTCAAGTGAATATTTGCGAATGAATCTGCTGCCTGTTCGCTCATCTGAACAAATCTCTGTTGAGGCTGGTGTGAAGGCAGCAGCAGCATAAGCAACACTTCATGCCTGGGAAGTGTTGGCAAAGGCAGCAGGTGACAACACAGACCAAACACAGCCATGCAGTCACTCATTCTCTCACACACACACACACACACACACACACACACACACACACACACACACACACAAATCCTTGAATACCCCCGGATACTGTTTAGACAGATTAGAGGTGTGTATTAAACAGTGTCTGTGCTTAAAGAGCTCAGCCCTTTGTCACCAAACACACTGTAAATCAGCTAATGTACTAATCATAGACCAATCAGCAACAAGTAACCAAATGTCATCCATTTGGTTTTCTCTGCTCATCTCGAAGCTCCTGAAACGGACCAAGACTGCAAATGTGAGACAGTATTCAGATCAGAATGGCCGACAGATGAACAACGTCTGTCATGTTGATTAAACATGTTCAACTATGTGCTAATGAACATCAGCAACTCATCAGTCCCTTGAAATCTGGTAAAAAAACACAAAAACAAAACCCCAACGTGGATATTTGAGAGCAGATTTGCAGCATTAAGCAACTTTATATTCAACAGAATGTGTAAGGCCAACTTAAGCCTTTGGGAATGTGAGGACAGTGTTTTCTGAAACTTTGAATGATGGCAGTTTTCCAAGTTGCGATACTTCCTCTTGTGTGTGTAAGTGTGTGTGTGCCCCTGTGTGTGAATAGTACCTGGGGTTTGGAAATGTTTTAGCTCACTCGCGAGTGGAATGTGGCTGTGGTGTCGTCAGCTGAAGTGCCAGAGCTGGCAGAGCTGCAGGCCACCCCTGAGCTTTAACGACAGACGGGCCTTTTACTGGCCTTTGAGGACGGGATGGGGACTCTGTTCCTGTTGATAAAGCCCTGTTTCCTGTTGGACAGGTCAGCCTGGGACCATTGTCATGTGCGCTTAATGGGGCTGGACTCCCAAAGGCTGTTGCCTAAGCCCTGCACTTGGGGCGTAGTTAATTTAATTGGAGTTTAAAGTTGAACATGCTGAGACATTTATGGAGAACTCGGCTCACCTCAGAGTGCATTAGAGTAAAACCAACTTATCCCTATGATGGGAATGCTATGCTGTAGAGTTAAGAGACTTAAACGTAAAATACATTTGTGTCATAAATAGCAGACACTTATCCTACGACCAACAAACCTCCACTCCCCTTTTCTTACTGTTGAGTAATCACAGAAATGAGAATGACGGGTGTCATGTTTCAGGATTTCAGTTCAAACTGTTTTCTGGAAACACTGCTGAAATATAAAACTACCCTTAGTGCGATTAAATGTCTCACGTGTAAGAAATTTAACTGAAGGCAATTTAAAGGAATAAAACTATGTCTATCTAGACCCCTATAGCGAGGCAATCTAGGGGCTCTATGATGCTGTGGAGAAACTTGGCATAAATTTGGTTCACTTATCCCCTTACAGAAAAGGATCACTGCAAATCAGTACTAGCTTTTGTTACTGATCACCTGAAAACGGCATGAATCATATCCTGCGATCTTCACACTCAGCAGTTCTGATTCCAGTTGGAAGCCTAGGACAGAATTTGGACCAATACGTTAGGCATCATCCTTCACAACCAACAAAAAATCACTAAATACGGAAATATTTTTGAGAGAAAATGTCCTGGCACCACCTTAATGAGACATTTTATGTTGCTTTTTTCCTTTCTATTTGTCACTCGTCTGTGCTTTTGTCAGTGTGCAGCTGTATCAACAGAACATTTATGGCCCTGTATGACTTTATTCAAAATTTTATATAACCCCACAGTTATGTTGCCAATAGTTAAAGGAGAACACCAGTCTAACGTCGGCTGATTGCATGCACTTTTTCCCCCACTTTATTAGGTATAAATGTCAACTGGTCTATAACACAAACATCTAACCAGCCAATCACATGGCAGCAACTCATTTAGGCATGTGATCTGCTGAAGTTCAAACTGAGCAGCAGAATAGGGAGGAAAGATGATTTAAGTGACTTTGAACATGGTTGTGGGTGCCAGATGGCCTGGTCTGAGTAGAAACTGCTGATCTGCTGGAATTTTCCCACACAACCATCTGTATTTCTCACAGAGAATGGCCCAAAAAGGAGAAAATATCCAGTGAAGTAGTCCTCTGTGTGAAAATGCCTCATATTAAAGGTCAGAGGAGAATGGTCAGACTGCTTCAGAAGACAACAGTAACTCAGATAACCACTCGTTACGACTAAGTCATGCAGAAGAGCATCTCTGAACACTCAACTCTGAAGCAGATGAGCTAAAGCAGCAGAAGGCCACACTGGGTGTTGTTCCTGTCAGCTCCTCAGGCTAATGACTCACACAGGCTAACAACTGCCTTCTATCAGTTGTTCAGGATGGTAATGGTTTGAGGAACACTTTCTTGGTGTACTTTGGGGTCCCCAGTAGCAAGTGAGCATACCACAGCTTACAGGAGTGTCGCTGCTGACCATGTCCGTCCCTTTATGACCACATCTTCTTCATGGCTGCAACGATATTGTTAGCAAAATTAGCAGCCACAACTCAAGTTGTAAATTTTAAGGAGTCTGCAACCCATAGCAACCAAAGGCTCCTCTGGAATATTTTGCTATAAATTATAAAACTGTGCTGCATTATTAAAGTGCATATAGACAGGTTAAAACATCAACACTGTGTCCGTGGTACCATCCCCACGTTGTAGACGCTCTGATATGTGACACATACTGTGACACATTAAGTCCATCTGTCATGTTACTCAATCATTACTGGTGCTGTGAGAGGTGGTGTCAGGATGATGAAGGGTTTACTGAAAAATGTTCTAACTCTGTGAAAACCCCTGGTTTAAAATTCAATGAAGCTCACTGGGCTTAGTTTGACGTATATTAATAACTTACTAAGACAAAGTCATTGCTAAACAATTTCATAATTAGGAGGTTACTTCCTCCTAGCAAAGTCAGCAGATACTCAGCTGATAAAGTCTGATGATTCCCAGTTGACGAGAGCTTGCGGGTAGTTTCTTTAAATATATATATATATATATATATATATATATATATATATATATATATATATATATATATTTATATCATGATGGAGTAGGCTTCGCATTTGTCAGAAAGCCTCAGTCTGGCTCTAAAATCACGGCGTCATTTCTTATCGTTTCAAAACCTGCACACAAACCCACTTTGTGGAGAGACAGAGAAGCGGAGCATGAGGCAATCTAGGAGCTCCCGTCGCGGCTCTCTGATGGTTTCGCTGCTATTTGAACCTCAGCCCGCCCCTTTCCTCATCCTCCGCGCTGCCCCGCTCCTTACACCCGGCGCACCAGCGGGACAGTCCGGCTGCACCAGCGGCTCGCTCAGACCACCCCAACCTACGCAGCACTGCCCACTGAAAAATAATTAAACCTGAGGGAAGCGGTCACTGTTTCTGCGCTTTAAAGTTTCCTGAGGTGAGTTTATATTCTCTTTGGACGTTTAGCCATTATATGTTATTGTGAAGAAATGAATACGACCAAGTAAGAGCTCCGCAGTGGTAAGTTACTGGGAACACGATATGACTTTATTTTAGATAACCACGCAGAGACTTTAAGCGTGCGTGTGGAGTAAGTGCACTGACTTTGTAGTGATTTCTGTTGTATATTACAGCAATTATGTCATATGAATATATAAACTCAATGTGAGAAATGCATTACAATCTTATGAGGGACTTGAATTCGCCTCTATCTGGATGCGTTACCTGCTCGGTGAGGACATGAATCAAAAGAACTTACTTACCGCCTGCTGACATTATTGTTGTGGTTTGATGTGATTAATTATCAGCACCTTTAAAAAAACTAAATATACTGTTTAATTAACTTTATAACAAAAAAGTCTTCCAGTGGTGAGAGAAGGGAAGTAAATCCAGGTTCAGTTACGGCTGAGGCAGTTCATTTAAGACGCATAATAATGTTGACTGAAGCCCAGCTGTTAGTGGTCACACTGTACAGCATAAGGGCTTTTGTTATGCGTCTGACATGAAACTCAGTCTTTTCAGCAGCATATTTATATCCAGCAGCAGCTGTATATCATTTCACCACTGCAGCCGTGGTCAAAATAAAATCTGGCATGTGCTTTGATTTTGATCACGCTACTTTGTAATTACAGCAGTTACACGACGTAACCCATCAATTTTTGTACATGTCAGGGACGTTACCAAGATGTGCACTGATTCAGTGGAACTTGACTTGGTGAAGTTAAGGCGAGTGGCCTTCTGACCCTACGCCCTGCAGGAGAGCCCCTGAGGGAGCCCATCCTGTTAAATAACACAAACAGACTCACACTAACACGTATGCAGTGATAAAACAGACTGCAGTAGGCAAACGTGCTCTGAGGTGGTCGATAATCATCCAGCCGTGTCACTGGCGATGATAACTTAAAATCCAATAAAGCACATGCTGTTATGGATTCAGCCTTCCTTTCGGAGGACCTGTCTGTACCGTGTTTGACCTTTTCATGTTTAACTGGCTCTGTAATTCCCTCAATTAATGTCCCCACGGCAGCCATACAGTATATCCTCCTTGAGTGCTTGCCTTGATATTGTCATCCAGTAGTACTGTACGCAGCAGCAGATGGTTAACACATGCAGTGTAATGAGTTTTCTGTACACCCCCCACATGATTTGCACTAATGACATAGTTCTTGAAAACATACTTGATTAAGTAAACATGTACATACATTCCTCATTGCTTTCATGTCTTCATTTTTCTTTTTTTTTTTTACCTGAGTCCTACATTCCTCTGAGGGAAACTCTGTGACCTTTAGGTGTCATTGACGCAACTAACCAGGAAAGGGTCAGTTACTAAGGTGTGAATCTAGTTGCCGTATTTGCTTTCACACCAAGCAACAAGTTCCAACCCACTGGTTAAAGTCTACACCAAATCTTTAAGAGGCTGAAAATGGCAAACCTATCCATCAACAGCTGCCTGGCCACTGCTGGCTGCTGTTGGCTCATGGAAAGATAAACCATCTGCAGCGTAAAAGGTCTGAGGTTCAGCCAGCATCAATTAACATAATGTAAGCATCAAACATAGAAGTGAAGGATCCATCTGTGCACGTTGTGGTTATTGTATGTGTAGCCACCAAACCTATATTTGAGACAGTTTTTAATAAGATTTTTAAGAGTCACCGCCACACATAAAAAAATCAAAAATCAAGTGTTTCCAACAATGATGAAAAAATTTCCTGTTTGAGACAACTTCTTAATTCATCTTAATTCATAACTTTGTATTTTAGGCCTAGTGAACAGACCTAGAGACTGGTTGGTGACCCTCTGGTAGCCTCTGGTCAGTAGGGAAACATTTGTATTCCCGACTACTTAGTGAGTACTTGCTGACAGATTTTGTGGTTGTTGTACCGCAAAAATCTCCTTTTGGTTCCTTTCCTCACTCACAAATTATCACAGTTAACCATATTTTGCATGGAAGATGCTGCCTTGTCTGGAAAAATTCTCTAACTAGCCACTCACTGAGCACTTTCAAAGTAAAAGTTGTGTCTGAAACCAACAAGTTTTAAAAGTAGCAACTTTTACTTTGTAGGTAAATGGACTAACTGTGCAGTTTGCATTGCTGTCTTTGGTTTTACAACCACTTAGCAAGTAGTTAACAACTGTTTGAAAACAAGCCAGTGTCTATGTTCCCTAACGATAGATAGTAATCATGGGGTCACTGGCTGGTCTTTTGTCTTGTGTGACTTAGCTGTCAATTTCACACCAACCACTCACAACTCGTTGGGAAATATTCATTTTTCCCCAGGAACCAGTGGTTGCTACTCGGTGACCAACTGGTTATGTGCCTGTGTGACTAAGTTGTTTACTATAGTATTAAACTCTGACTACAACTATCTGACTCAATGTGGGGATCATGAGCAAACCTGCAGCTCACTGCACCTGTGGTGTCACAGCTTAGCTAATCTAACACAACCTGAACTGCTGAACTAGAAACACAAATGACATTTAACATAACATGTAAGAAGATTGCTAAAGAACTTCCCCAATGTGATACTGGGTGTCTGTACACCATAACAGATGGCCTGAAAATAGATGTTTGTTGTGTGTATTTATCCAGAGGACTTTAATGATTACTCTTACTAGGAGTAAAATATTACAGAAATTTCAGATTCTCTCCACTTCAGAATTTAATTGAAACACATTTCATTTAAGGAGGTTATTTTTTAACAAGATTACTTAATACATTTTGTTAAGTAAAAAACTTTTTCAGCTGATTTAATTTTGCTATAGGCTACATTATATATGTGCAGATGTGTTTTCATTAGCGAACCAGCTTGTGCAGCTAATGTTAGCTTAATTATTGAGCTAGCTGTAGCTTTAGAATAGGAAAACTGCCTGCAGCAAACTAAAACTGAGACTTTTTGGAGGATAACTGCCACCGTTAACACTGTTAATGATGTACGTGTTGTGAAGAACAAAAAATTTGGCAATGTCAGCGGGAGTAAGAAACAGGGTTAGGCTTAGCAAACAAACCAAAAGGAAAAAGCCACCCGCTAAAAGGTGACACTAGCTAATTTCAATACTGCAATGTCTTGTTCTTGTTAATTCATATATACTGTACAGTGAATATTAGTTATGTGTAGGGCTGCCACGATTAGTCGACTAGTCACGATTACGTCGACTATCAAAATCATCGACGACTGATTTAATAGTCGACGTGTCGTTTGAAGCTTTGTAAGATCCCAAAAGACGCAGGAATATGTAGTAGGATTTAAGAGTGTAATAACGGACTGAAACAGAAGATGGCAGCACTGCATGTACAAGGATGCCAGCTGCCGTTAAACCCCGAAGAAGAAGAAGCTGTGTCCCAGAATTCATAGCGTGGCCCAGCTCAGTTGTCAACAATGGCGGCAGCTAGTTAGTTTTAATATTACTCTTATTATTCTTTCTGGGTCACAAAATAAACGTTTAACATATTTTCAGGCGAGAATGTAGCTGTGTAAACCTCAAATGTCTGCTCAGTTTATCAAGACACCACATATTTTAAAAAGCGCTCCGACGTTTTCGGAGAGTCTGTTACCCACTAGCTCGATAGCTAGCCGGGGGCAAGGCTCACTAGAGCGCGTGAGAACACCGGACTCCTGGCAAATCGTTTTCAAACCCACCGCTGTCTTTCGCTACTCAGGTTAAACATATATAAGTCACTTAGATAACTTAAAAATGTTATTGTTTGGCTTTCTTTAGTATTTTATTTGTTCCTGAGTAAATCGGTTTGGCTGAGATTAAAGTTATAGTTTTTACACAGCTGAATAAACGTCAAGCAGACAGCTGATTATCAGAAGTGTGAGATGCTCGAGAATTTACTCCGGTGTCCTGTTATATTTTAGATAGCAAGGAGTTTATTAAACTTCACCGAAACAATCTGCAAATTTCATTAAAATTTAATAAACTATCATCTTGTCTTTATTTTTAGTTAGCACATACCTTAAACACTTAAAGCTGTAAGCTAATGATAGTTATATAAGAGCAGATGCTGCTGGTGCAATAAGTTTTACGTCCAATGGATGCATGATCTGATTAGTCGACTAATCGCAAAAATAATCGGTGACTAGTCGACTATCAAAATAATCGTTTGTGGCAGCCCTAGTTATGTGTGGTTTGTAGCACTAGTGTTTGTGTATTCTTTTATGCTCATAAAGTAAATTCACTATTTCAAAACTTGAAATATTCCAAAAATAGTGCAGGAGCAGTAAAGAAAAAAGTGCATGTATGAGTATGAAAGAGATAAAAACAGAAAATATCCAACAAAGTAGGCAAATTAGGTCTGCCAGTTCCAGCAGATGGAGGAACCAGAGAGGCTCGGACAGTATGGATATTTATTGAAGCATGAAAATGTTTTCTTGACTGAGGAGGAAGTGTAGCAGTGTTTTGCTTGGATTCAAACTGAGTATGGTTGGTGAAAATAGGACGGTAATTGAAAGCCAAAGACTGACCCTGAAAAATGTGGCCTTATCTTGTATGTTTGTTCACCTGGTTAGCGGGGTTAGTGAGTGGAGGACATGAGAAGGGAGAGAGAGAGCAGGGAGGGGAAAAGCCACGATAAAACACAAAGTCTGCCGCTGATTTTACTCAAGACAAACTGTAGCAGAGTAAACATTTTGAGTTACAGTCATGAAAAGAAGTGTGTGTGTGGCCTGACGGCTGTTATATTTAAGCTTTTACATCCTTCATAAGTCAGTCAAGACGTTCAAGGAGTAGGAAAACAAAGAAGGAGCAATTAGAGGTAAAGAAAGCTCAAATGGAAACAAAACTAACAAAGGAACGAGGCAGAATGAAGAAAGAAAGAAAGTTTAAAAAGGAAAGACAAATTAAAGGAAAAAAATGAAAAGAAAAGAAAAAAATGGAGATTAGGACGTAAACATGGTTTGAATCAGAGGAGAGGTTGAAGAGACGGATGTTTGATAGTAGTAAAGACTCCACCGACTGATGCTATGTTCAGGAATGTGTTCGTGCACACACAACAACCAACACACACGGCTCCTATTAGACTGTGGTTACTCTGGTTTATATCCAGCAAAGCCACCTCAGGAAAATACTGTACACAGTGACATGGAAATGTTGTTCTGAGAATCCCCTGAACAGTAACTTGGCCAGAAAAGCAGCTTAAAACTGAATATAAAAGTGTGATTAGGTACGACTTTTAGTGCTGTGATGCTCGATTGTCATCATTGGGCCACATAAAATCATACTCACATTAACACTTAATAGGTCTCAGACACTGGATCACCAAAGTCACTGAGATTCACTGTCTGGGAACAGCGAATGTCCTGTGCTAAGTCTGTCCACAATAAAGGGATCTCTCCCACAAGTGGAATCCAGCCATCTTTAATAAACCTGTGCTTTCAACTGCTCTGACAAGTCAGAGTTTCTGCTGTGAGACGAGTCTATCCATAAAACAGCTGTTGAAAGAGTGATTATATTAATAAGGTCGTGGACCAATCTCACTGTTTTTCCCTTATGTCACAGCCTGCGTTCCTTCTTTTCTCCTCATAAACATCCATCAGCGTGCCATCATCCTCTCACATCTTGTTCCCTTTGCTTTCTCCTCAGCTGACCTTTTCGCTTCCTTTCATTCCTCCTACCACCTATCCCTTTCATCCTCTTTTCTGCCTGCATTTGCCATCCTCTCCCTTCACTCCTCCTTCTTACCCTACTTCACTTTAAACTCACTCTTTCCTTCCCCCCGACTCATTTGTATTGTATTTCAACTCTTGCAGAAATCAGAACCAGTGGTTCCAAGCCGAAGCAGCCAGGCTCTGCCCAGACAGAGGTGCCATACCGAGGATAATGGAGGAGATGAAGGATTAGGGGATAATCCAGGGTATGTCCAAGTCCCTGCTGTCAAGTGCTCCCCTATTTTTCTGATATCTAAGACGAATGCACAAAGACTGCTCCCTGGATTATAGCATTAGACTTATTACCATTAAATGTGTTTTTAATGCTTGTTTTAAATTCATGCTGTTTATATAATTCACTGGAGTGTGCAGAAAACAGCAAGCGCACACGAATAAGTTTCTCAGTGAGGAAAGAAGGACAGTGGATGGGTTGTTGAGCTTTGCCCGGAGGCTTCAAGTACATGACATGAGTCAGAGGGACCGACCCCCTCTGAGCTGTGGTCAAAGGTTTTTTTAACAGGATTACAGGCAGAAACAAAAGAGCAGAGCTTTCCGTAAGTACACAGCCAGAGTAATTAATGCCTTCATGTGTGCAGTATTCCGGTAATGCTGCAGGTTATCAATTAGGATGGGGTTTTTCTCTCTAACTTAAGATGAATATTTCCCCCTTATTTGGAATTACTCCCTTATTGTCTCTAACGACACACACGTTATTTTAATCAAGGAGGTAGCCTGTTGCTTCAGCTCCGCTCATGGGAGCATCTACCAGGTTCTTGCAGGCCTGCACGCTGTCTCAGATTTAAGATCGCACCTCGGTATAGCGGTCCTTCTGTGTCCCTTTGCAAGCCTTGATATGGCTGTACTCGGCGCTGGTATGTGGTATATTTCCTCCCCCTCCACACCCAGATGCCCCTCTTAAAACAGCAGCCAGGGGAAGTGGAGCGGAGGGCCTGGGACTGCGGTCAGGAGCAAATTAGAAAGGCTGCCTTGGACCTGACGCAATCTCCATTTCATGAACCATAGCCAGTCATTAATGAAGCCAGACGGGGCCTGTGCACGCGTGGGAGGCCCACTGATATTTAGACGCTGCATCTGGAAAGTGGAGAGAACGAGAAGTCCATGTCAGGTTTGGCTCATGCTATTAAAATATTTTAAAATTGAATATCAATTACTCTGCTGGCAACGAACACATGACAAAGGGCCAAGACAGACTTAGAGAAGTGGGGAACTCCAGGACTGAAAAAAGGCAGCAAAAGATTATCAGTTATGTTACATAATTAAAATGGAGTACAAAAAGTTAGTTGCTAGCTGTTGTTAACTACTGATGATCTGGTATCAGATTGGGCTATGTTTTGTTTTTATTTTTTATTCATAAAGAGTCCTATATATGCTGAAGCTTGGCAGAGTAGATGACAAAAACAGCCAGAATTAAATCTCCCTTCTGCTTAATGCTATTTGTCTAGCTGTGCCAATATTTAACATGAAATCATCTCAAATTTCAGCAACACAAAGCTGAAAAAAAGAATAAATAAATATTCCACTGCAGAATATTTACAAGAAGACATTCTGCTTTGATGATGGGTTTTTCTGCTTTCCTGCTGCACTTCATCTGCAGCCTGCTGCTCTTTTACCCTCATCTTCAATTCTCCGTACTACGAAGGAGGCAAAGTCTGCTACTGTCTCATTCAGTGAGTAGTTTAAGAGTCCCCGTAATGTGTTTTACAGCATCATGGAGTGCAGGTTCTAACTTGTGAATAGGTTAGAGTTGATCCTCTCTGTCAGCCCATCACAGCAGCGGTGCCATGACTTGCAAAGCCTACAAACCATGAGCGTAACATTTATTTAGAGACACATGTCATCCACGCGTTTCTCTTTCATGTAGTTAACAGTAGTTTTCACTGTCAAAAAGTGTCTTTTTCCAGCGTCATGAAAAGTTGGAACAGAACAGCATCCAGATCATGTCTTCAATGCCGTGTCATCTACGGCCACAGATACCAGGGGCTGAAAGTGAAAGTCAGTTTCTTGCAGTGTAGATAATTCATTCATCTGTTGTTGATAATGTAGCAGAAGCAGGGACCTGTAGAGCAGAGGTGCAGCATGCTGCTATAGAGATAGAAATGTGGTGCTTGAGAAAAGGCGAATTTATGTTAAAATATTTCAGCTTCTCCTACAAAAGGTTACATAATGCCATCCTGCTACATTCTAAAGAAAAATAAAACATCTGATTAATATTACCTGAATAAAAATTAAAAGCAACAGCACAAGGCTTAAAAGCTTAAACCCTAACTCTTCAGATAAATTTGACAAATCTTGTTAATTTCCTGATGTTGAAACGAAGCAGACATTGAAAACATGGAAAAGAAATATAATTATAAGCTTCTTTTCCCTCAGCCACAAGGGGTTGCCTTCCTCACACAACCTTCCCAGGGATTTGCGTCTTCTCCTGGAATCTCAAGCAAATGTGTTAACCACTACACTGTGGAGCCACTGGAAAAAAATATAAAAGAAGGAAAGAGATAAATGATTAAACTTGGACTAATACCAAAATTCAGAGAAGGTACAACTAAAGAGCTAAGGGGAAAAGGTAGGATAGTGAAAGATGTATTTTTTTTTAAAAAGAGTATAATAACTAACATTTTAACATATTACTTTTTTCCCCCTACTATACAAAGCACATCGCCTGTACTTAGAATTGCTCGGAGCTCTATACAGCAGTAATCTGGTGTTAGAGCCAGATAGCAACAGTAATTTTCTTATCAGGATATTTTCATTATCTCTTCCTATCTCCCTGAGAATATTTTGCTTGTTTATAAACAAATGTGAGCTTGCTGAATGAGGCCTGCTGCTCCTGCTTTGAAAGCTTTTTTGAAAGTCATTTTTCCAGGGAAGTGTAAAATGAAATTTGTGTAACCTGCTCTCCAGACAAAGCAGGACAAAATGGAAGCAGGAATTCCCTGGAAGTACACCCATCCCATGGATAAGAAGCAGACTTTGGTTTGCTTCACGGAGCAGTAACTGCAGTCTAAATTTAGATGGTTCCAGACCAGCGGACACTTGGAACGCGGAATCTTAAAAAACCTGCGGAAAGAAAGAGAAGTTACTGTACTTTACAACATCCAGAAACAGAAAGCACCAGGGTCTCTCTCTGAATCTCAGCTTACACATTACAAACTGCAAGTGTGATCCATTTCTTTCAATATACCTAAAAAACAAGCACATCCCTGTCTACATTTTAAAGATAGATGTTTTTTCCCTGTTTTTACTTTCAATAGATGGCTCCATGGTATGACCGCAGAACCGTTTGCAGCTGGATTTGGACCTATTTCTGAGCTGATGTTGACAAAGCCAAAGCCCAAAGCGAGCCATTCCACCTGACCACACTCCAACTGGATCGGCTGCCTCCAGGAACACAACTGCATAGTGTTCTCCTCAATTTGTGCCTGTTTAATTCAGCCAGCTATGCATGTCAACAAGCTACAAAGACTGGGACAGAACTTGGCCTGTACATAATAAACAGACATGTTATTCTAGTGAACTATTTGGCACTGTAGGCCTGGAGTTTTACGTTTCAGCCTCAAAAACGACACAGCTTCAGATCTCGGAATAACCATTGAGAGCTATTTTCCAGGTCCATACTTTGGACTGACGAACTGTCAGTGACTTTGGTAAAACTCTAAAAGGAGAGAAGTTGAAATTTATTGTTGAGTTTGACCTTTCTGTGGGATTAAAGGCAATTCCAGAAATTGTTTCGAGTTGATTCTCAAGAAGATCCGAGCCATTCTTGATTTCTGATCATGAATCTTCAGGAAAAGCTGTCAGGTCTGAAGGGTCTGGTCTCACATTCCCACAGCAAGCGTCGCCATAAAGGAGACCTAACGGTGGACATGATTAGCCCTCCTCTGGGAGACTTCCGTCACACCATGCACGTGGGCCGCGGTGGCGATGTATTTGGGGACACATCCTTCCTCAGCAATCACGGCGGGACTGCCAACGGGAACAATGGGGAAACTGATTCTGTTTCCAGTCCCGACAACAAGATCGGAGCTTTCTTCTCCAGGACCCTCCGTCAAATTAGGAGGGGCTCTGATAGTCGACCCAGAGAGGCATCCAAGGATTTCTCTCCACCGCCTCCTGCCATTTCTCCCATCATCAAAAATGCCATCTCCCTGCCCAGGCTGGATGTGGATATGCCTAATGGAAGCCCCACCACCAAGGTGCTCTTCCCCAGTTCTCAAAACACGCCTGAGGAGAAGAAAAGCTCTTATGGTGAGTGGGAGATATGGTTTTTATGGATCAAATGATTATGCATGGCATAATTTGATTCACTTTTATCACTCTTATTAGCCCTTACCAGCCTACAACAAACATCAGGAAGGAAAACTAGAAATTAGTGGGTAAAGAGACGGATTTTCCATTCAGTAGGTGATCGGAAGGACAGAAACACTAAATGAATGCTGATTTTCTCCAAGGTACTGCCATGGTACTTTGCTTGTAATGAATGTTGTAAATACACTGAACAAAATGGTCATTAGTACCCGGGAGTATACCGGCTAGCAAAGTCGTATTCAAGCTAAATTTATGGATATTGTCACCACGAGCAGTGCGCTGTTGGTGCTTTATAGTCGTGCACACAAGTCTGTTTCTGTAGCCTCTGCATGGGTTGATTTCACATAATTACTCTCTCTGTGTAGTTAAAGCGCTATGAAAATGGATCCCAACATGGGACCATAAATGTCACAAATCAGGTTTGCTATATAAGCTAATGTTACACTAGTTGAGCCCGGTTTACTGTGGGAAACTAATTGGATAATTCGTGGACTTCTCGGGCTCAGGCCCTAGTCCCTACGCTCTTAGGCTCACCTTTGCCCAGTCCTTCAAGAATCCTTTAACGACCAAATCACTAAGCTGTCCCTAAGTGCCTTCCTTTCTATTAAATGACATCACTGGTAAATAATGTCTCATGTGGGCGAAAGTCAAATAGGTTAAGTTCCAGCACAGTGTTCCAGCGTTAACTAGGAACTGTAGGAATGTGGGGATCATCTGTTGAAGTGCAGTGAAATGAATCCATCATGTACCCAGAGATCTAGAGGCAGACTGCCCCAGATGTCCTTATGAATCACCTTGGCTCGTAATCAGCAGCGTTTACATTGATAACACACCTAGATCCAGACATAGCTGGCAGCGAGCTGTCTGGGAGGCTGTTTGAATGTTTGAATGACCCCTGTTAACACCACACTCATGGCTGATGCAGTCTGGCCTGCTTTGTGTGTGTGTGTGTGTGTGTGTGTGTGTGTGTGTGTGTGTGTGTGTGTGTGTGTGTGTGTGTGTGTGTGTGTGTGTGTGTGTGCGTGCGTGTGTGTGTGTGTGTGTGTGTGTAGGGTTTGGTGAATATAAAAACAGCCCACAGGAAAATCTTTTTTTTTAAACCTTTCTAAATTTTCACTTTATCATTAACTTATTTGTCTAATGATTCAGTGACTTCATGATCTTCAAATTTAAAGAAACAGATTTACATTTTTGGATATTGTTAGAAACAATAAGGACCAGAAAAAAGCTTAAAGGACGCCTCATTGTTCTTAATAAACAAGATTTGAAGCTTTAAGCCTAACTTTAAACAGAGTCAAGGGGGCAGTTTGCCCATGTTTACAGTCTTTTTGCTAAGCTAAGCTAACCATCACCTGTTTGCAGCTTCATATTTAGCATATTGACATCAAATCTTATAGTTAAGTGAAAGGAATCCAGTTTCTTTCATATCTGTTCCTTTAAATGATGAGTGAGTGATCAGATTGTATTTGAGTTCCTGACCTCTTTAATCCCTGAAATGTGATCAGATCACCAGTGAAAGTGAACGAAAACAGGTTTTAAATAACTATATATAGGTATGTGTGATGTTTTTATCTGGATATGAGTTGATGTCTGCAAACATTTTTATTTATCTAAAGCCTTTAAAATAATAACGGAACTGAAGCTACTTAAGTTTCCAGTTATGTTGCATTATGACAGATTGCACGTTTTCTTGAAACAAATCCTCCATAAACTGGTTTAATTCTTTCTCTCTCTTTGGTTAAAATGTGCAAACTGTAAAATCCGTAACTGTTTTCGTTGGTTGAAATGAAAACCTCCCGACTCTTGGCTCGATACAGCTGGCACTGAGAAGTGCTGTAATTTACCCATTTCGTCCTGCAGGCAGCATTTTGTGAGTGCGTGACTTATTCTGTGATCCGGCAGCATCGGGCCGATGATTCACTGTTCACAGAACGGGACAAGTCAGCACTTTGGATGCTGAAGTGGTTTTTTGCCAGGTTTTAATTGTGAAGCAATATGAATACACACTGCCCCCTGCTGGAATGGAATGTAAAGTCATGCAACTGCATCAATCTACTTTAAAGAGCTGCATATGCAAACTCTTCAATGCAGAGTTAACTTGTTTGTATTCATCTTGCTTTTTTGGTATTCTGTGGTTGAGCTTGTTACTGCTTTAGAGGCTTCTGTGTAACCTCTGGATTGAGCTGATTTTTATTGATATATGGATTTCATGTGTCTCCTGCTCAGGTCTGGAGTCTGGTTTTGTCACCTTGCCTCGCCTTTCGCGCTCCGAGCGTCAGCAGCCGTCCATCTCCATCCCCACCTCCTGCTCCACCAACATTCACCGCGGCTCTCTGACCGACCCCTCTGACATCATCTTGTCCACCTGCTCCGCCTCTGTTGAAACTTCCGACCCCTGTCGCACCACTGCCTTTTCCGACTCCCTTCCTTCCCTCACCTCCCTGGATACCTTCACTTTTGACCTTGGCCCCTCCCTCATGAGCGAGGTATTTAGCCTCATCGACGGCCACCCGGAGGAGCGCAGCCACACCTGGGAGGGAGAGGAGATAGGGTCAGCATGCGGGCTGACCGCTGAAGGTTCAGAAATGGACTCCTTGGCCACAATCTCATACGTGGATTCATTTCTGAAGGAAGACTGTGGGGGTGGAAAGATCCCACATCGGGCCCAGTGGGAAGAGGAGGAGGAGAGCGCAATGGAGTCGAATGGAGTCGGGCTTTCTGTTAAAGTTCCTGATGTAGTGATGGGGTCTTCTGAGAGGGGAATGATGGGAGTAAGGATGGAGAGCAAACGATTTCAGAGTGCTACAGACGTGCTCGCTCGTCACTATGGTGCCGGCCTCTTAAAGGGACAGAGCAGGGCTGAGACTGGAGATTCAGAGTTCATGAGCCAGCCAAGGAAGAAAATATCCTACAGTTATATGGATGACGAGGACGAAATTAAAGTCTGAGCTCAGAAAATCAAACGTGTTGGAAAAAATTGTTTATAAAAATGTGATGTGTAATTCCTCTGAAAGTCCAATCAAACCAATCATGTAAAATCATCATGTGGTTGACAAAAGGCTGGTTCTGCTGACAGAACGAGCATGGAAACTTAACACCCTTCGCCCTTAATACAGAATTCCTTCTATGCAATCGTGCTCCGAGGATATAAAATTTTGATTCAAACCTGCTGCTGAATGTACCTAAAAGGAGTGAAAGACTTGGCTGCTGCACGTTTCCTGCTCTGCACAGGAAAATAACTGAAGCAATGGAGGGTATGGAAAGTGCGTATGTACTAGCGAATGTAGTTACAATCAAAGGAAAGCCCAGCATTACTCAACGCGGAAGTTGCAACGCCTGACGTTCACTTTATCCTTTTTTACACTTCCTCATATACGAGGGGGAAAGGCTTCCGGTGCAAGACCAGATTACTATTGAGAACACAGAAAGGAAGTCGGGGGGGTTGGAAAAATATATTTGGTCTTAACACAAACTTTTGCTATCACTACAATCTCTTTTTACTCAGGAATATACTAGCAGGGGAGAAAAAAGGGAAGAACAGTACTTAACAAGAAAAGGGGAAATCCCAGAACTTACAGTATAAAGTCTCATCAGATAATCAGAGATCTCATTTATAACACTACGCGGACCAATGTAATACTACACGTAATACTGGTATTTGCTAGATGCAACTAAAGCCTGAATTATATATTGTGCATTGTATGCTGCAGACCTTCTATATAGATAATCTGTGCACCTTTTTTATGATTATGAAGTCCGACCCGTGTATTGCTTTTTTTTTAATAGAGGAAACATCATGCATATGTTACTTTATACAGCTGCACATGAAGATATCTGCTGACCTCCTATGAATATGTACATACAGTATGAGCACCTGCAGTAAGTACATAGTGCAATTCACATCCATATGCTGCAGCCAGTACCAGCAATTATACTACAAAAATATAAAATGACAATAAAGGTGTTTTTAATGAGTTGTGCATTCATTTCAAGTTGGTTTAAAGGAATATTCCAGACACACTCTATAAACCCAAAAAACTGCTGTAAAAAGTTAGAATTTTCGAGGACTGTTCAAAGTGAGCACAGCCACTATCGGTTTATGGGTGGGGTATCGTTTAATAAGTGAAATGCCAAAACCAGAGAAAAAAAAAGTTTTCCCACACTAAAATAGCTTACACAAATACAATTGTTTTGTACATTTATGGACAATTCCAGCCTAAAACAGGAAAATATTTTTGCTGTGAATTAATTTATCATAGGTCTATTTTTTTTTCTCTGACCGTAAAACCATCAGAATAAATAAAATTACTAGGCTGGTTTTGGGGAAAAAAATCTGCAACACTTAAAATCAACTTACTGAACAATCTAAGCGTACCCAGCACTCTTTGTCTTTTTTTTTAATGACAAAATATAAAAGTGTTTCAGCAGCTGTTCTGCTCGACTCAATAACAGAAGTTTGGATGTTTGAGGGACATTTTTTTCTCACTGTGCCATAGAAGGAACCTCTTTTGCCTGTGATGGTGGGGGAAGAGGTGGAGGGCAGTTTGGAGCTTTGAGTCCAGGCTTTTTTGGAGGAGGCTTTTTCATGCTGGCCTGCTGTCCTCGGGGTGCAGGCGTCGGATGGGGCCTAGTGTCTGGAACCGTCGCAGGTGCGATCGGGGGTGGAGGGGCATGTGACTTGAGAGGTGGCGGCAGTTTTGGTTTGGAGAACTGAACCGTGACCTGCTCGTTTGGCTGGTTAGACTTGCTCAGGGGGAAAGTTCTCCTTGCTGTAAGAAAGATAGCGGGAGGGGGAAATGACAGCACTGAGCGCACGAGCACAAGAAGTCATGCACTTCTGAAAGCGAAAATCACAAACCTTAAACAACTGAACTATATCTGTGGTATACACTGTAAATAAAAGACAGATTTAGCCGCATTTTTAATGCCTGAGCTGAATCACCAGACATGATGTGATATAGCAATAATTCACATACTGCAATTTATGTGAATAAATTGCAATCTGTTTTTCCTAATACAGCAGTTAACACCAAATAAACCACATGTCTGTTACAATCTGCTCTAGAGGTTAACACACTCTACATGTTACATAGACTATAAACCTATCACTATATACATGTGTCAAGTTTAGCTACGGTTTCAGTGCTTGTACAGTCTATGTTTAGCCGATATGTACAGATATGTAATTTCTCATTCAACTATATTTGATTTATGTGTTTAGTTTACTTCATTGACAGAGTTTCATTTAAATTCTAGTATCAAATTTCGACATCTGGTGGAAGTATATGACTACCCAGTTGCTTTACATTGTATAAGCTATTATACAAATGCACTGCATTTAAGGAAAAATGGTTTGGTAGATAGATGAACAGCATGATACTTATAAGGCAACATCTTTCAGCCAGCGAGGCAGTTACAAAAGTGTAAGAGATGACGCATGAACCTAAAGATTGATACTCTGGTCAGCGGTGTGAGACTTCCTGTTTCCTGTGTACATCCTGATTGTTAAAATAACAGCGGTAGATGTATTTTTCCTCATATTAAAATACATCGAATTACCAAGCTACTATTTTGACTAACGAGTCTGTACTGAGCGTCCACAATGGAAAAGAAACAGTAAGTGCTGATAGAGATACGCTCAGTCCAAAAATAGCTCCTTTGGGAGGGATATTTATAATATGGTAAAAATTACCCTGATGATCTCATCTTTATGTACTGAGATCATGATCTTTAAAATTTGAAAGATAATGCGTAATAGGATATCCCAGCTTCACCTGCGTCAGCTTATATTAGAGTAATATAATGTCTCGTGTGTACGTCTGAAAAACTAAAGTGCTGAAAGTGCTTCTGGAGAGGCAGTCCCAGCTCGACCTGTTTGACTGAACCTTTGACTTACGTTTAAACGGTGACGCGATCTTCACTAATGCCCTGGGAGAATCTGGTGGTGCTTCCAAAATTGGCTCGAGCTGGTTCTGTTCTGAGATCTGCCTCTGGGTGGGACTCCGGGCCTGGCCTGAGTTTGTCGCAGATCCCGCTGCTCTGGGAAGCGGAGTCGGGTTCTGGTTTGCCGTTGAGCTGGACGCGGCTGTAGAGTCAGAGGCCGGAGACGGGCTGGAATCGGTCAAGGATGAGCTGCTGGGCGTCCTGTTTGGTTGAGCAGGTGCTGCCGTCTCCGCTTCAGGGCTGCCCCACGTGGAGGTGCCACTGCGGCCGCTCACAGAGCCAGATTTCACCAGGAAGGAGACGCCACTGTCCTGAGAGGCTGTGCTGCAGGTTCAAGTATTTTAAAGAGTTTTCACTTTTTAGCATTTGTAGCCATTGAATATTTAACATCATATCATAACATATCTTAAAATATAAATATCAGCCACATTATGATTACTGCACTTATTACGCAGTACCTGTTTGTCTTGGAAAGAGGGAAGTGATATGCAGACGAGGAGGCTGTGGAGGAAGAGGAGGAAACAGTTCTGCTCAGTTTCCCCTTTTCTGGGACAACGGGAGAGGGCAGAGACGCATCCAGGACCTCGGGAAGTTCTGGGATCTCGAACGAGAGAGCTGATCAAAACAAATAAATAAAAAGAGTCTTACTCATTGCACTCAGCTGATGTAAACGTTCATCCCCGTTCACATCATCTACATTCATCTTTGACCTGCTCCACTTGCCACGTGCACAGTTTCCTGTGCAAGGGTGCATCTAAGAGTGTACTAAGTTTCTGAGCGGGTGTTGCAGAGAGGTGAAAAATAACACAGGCTTTATTAATTTCCATGTTTTTCTTCTGTATTCTTGACAGAACAAAGCAACATTCATATTAACTGCAACTCGTGTTTTTAGCAAGATATCGCAGCAGAAGAAAGAACAATAAAAATAATTGTGGTTATTGCAAATACGAAAAGAAAAAAATATGTTACATTAAAACCACCCACACATGAACAGTGGTTAACAGCAGACTCAGTCAGAGCAACTGATATTGTGTAAAAGTGATTCTGTGAAGATCTGTATTGTTTGCGATCTGGCTTTCTTACCAGATAAGTAAGTCACATACATGTCTAAGGGCCCAGTTCTTCATTTTTCTGTATCATATCATATCCCCGCATCAGTGTATGTATCTTTTAGCCATGCTGAACAACAAGTCTTCAAAGAACAACTTTCAGTTTACATTAAGAGTGCATTTACCTTCGGGGAAGAGATCAGAGCTGTACTGAATAAGAGGCTCGATGACTGTCACCACCTGGACTGAAGAAGCTGAAGCCATGTCAAAGAGAGCAGCTTCCCTAACGAGGCAAAGTGATTGAGAGAGCAGAGAAGGACTCACATAAAGCACAAATATTGTTAACAGTGTAAGAACAGGAATAACTTGGAATATGATTAAACACACGTACCCCTCAGCTCGCGGCCAGAGCAGGTTTGGTCCCAGGACGATGGCGATGTTACTTGGTGTCATTTTGTTTATAGCCTGTTGCTCAGATAACAGAGACAGGAACTGGACCAGGTACCTGAAAAGCAAGAAAAGAAGATGGAAAGAAAAAAAATGAAGAAGACTTATAGACATATTAACACAAGATATATGAAAATTTAAATAAATATAAGACTTGTTGATTTCCTCTGCCATGTTAGCAACACTGAGGCTGTGCTTTGAAATAAGGGTAGTATGAGTCAAATGTTAAGCCATTTAAGGTGGGCAGATATATCTGAGTGGTATCAGATCAAAACTTTGTTTCTCTGCTTTAAGTTCACGCGTAGCCCACTCAGTGGTGTTACTTTTATACCTTCAACATGCACAATGAAAAATGTCTGAACATTTGTTTTATTTATAGCCTACAGCACACTGAAATAATAGAAGCTGACTCAAAGTAACTAAGAGACAGGTATGTTTATATTCCAGGTCTAAAAAGTACACACAGTGATTTCATGATCACTAAAATGTGTTAAGAATTTGCAATGTGAGTCATCCCATAAGTCATGACACACTGCTCTCCCTAAACATAAAATGCCTTAAGGTTAAAAGTATCACCATTTGTATCAGTATTAGCAATACTGGCCCTGTATTGACTCGGTATCAGATTAATACCTAAATTTGCAGTATTGCACAGCACTATTAAGCCACACATAATGATAACATGTTGATGCATAGTTCGCTGACTTAGTTGATGAGGTATGGTGGTCCTTAAAGGTCAAAAACAAGAAAACAGCAGCAAATAGAGAAATTCTGCAAAAGCATGCAAAACACAAAGGAAGTAAAATAAAACACAAAGGAAAGAGGAAAAATGGCAGCAAAAGCTCCAAAATAACGTGACAGCACAGCTGCAGAAGTGAGACGCTAACAGTAAAGGGCTAACAGCAGGCATGTGTCCACAGTTACATGAATCATGTGATTAAAACACACATTACACGTTATTTTTTCCACCAGGGTTTTTTTTTTTCACTTCTATTGTGTTTTACTAAAATTCCTTTGTTGTTTATTGGGTGTGTCTTGTGTTTTTGTGTGTTTTTGCAGCATTTGCAACATAACCTGGTACTAACAGAAGCTAATTCAAGACACATTAAAAACTAACTAGACATCTGAGCAGAAACACAAGGGCCAAAACTGAACCCAATACATCTTTTTTATATTGTCTTAACCACACATACTATATATAGACATACACATACAAAACAAAGAGCCATCATGACTCATGAGCCAACAATACTGCTGAAATATTTCAGTTAGGTCAATTTAAAAAACAACAACTTCAACATTTGATCATGTGAGTGCAAAAAAAGAAAAAAGCTATTCACAGACTACACACCTGAGGTTGTTGTAGTTTTCAGGTGGCAGTTTCTTTAGAAGTATCTTGAATTGTTCCAGCTTCTCTGACAGCTCTTTCTCCCTATGGGGTCAGAGGTCAGAGTTAAGGAACACACCACAGTCAAAATGAGAAATGTAGAAATCGATTTTGTACAGACCCTGCTGCTTTAAACCAGTCGTTGTAGAGGTCAAACGTCATTAGAGGTTCGGGAAGTTCTCGGAGGTAACACTTCAAAGCTCCTGTCGACACATTCAGAAGTAAATCCCACCGTTAGATAAAAACATATATTTATTAACCCAAAATATTGCATTTTGAATTTAACCTTCTTGCTGTTTTCTCAACATAATCCATTAATAAATGCTTTTATATTGCACTGCTATAAATAATTCTAGCGCACTGAAATGGTGTTTTTGATGTTCACAGGAAGCTGTGCTTGGAGCAAACAGAAGAGGAACTGGGTTGTTAAAATGAGCTGTGAAAGTCACATTGGCTGGCCAGATGAGGAAGAGCCCTCATGACGGGAAATGGAAGTGGGCACAGCCTCACCTGCCACGGCGTGAGGGTCCATGCTGAACTCGCTGTGGTCCACCGTCCCTTGATTCAGACACGTCTTCAGCCTCTTCATCACCGAGGCTGCGGCGGCCAAGCGAAACAGACCCTGAGGAAAGACGACGGTTCATCAAAAACGGGAGAAAAAAAGAGCGTTCGAGCGGTAGAAGTCGCAACCAGCCAGCAGTCAGTCATTTCAAATCAACATAACCAGGGAAAGCCCCCACGGCTCAGAAAGAAAGTGTTAACACCCTCTTTACTGATTATATACGTTTAGACACTGATTTTTTTCCACCCTTTCAGTTTGTCCATACAGTTTGTGCTTAACATGCAAAACTGATTACTTTCCCATCAATCTTAACTGTACTTTGTAGTTACTGCAAATGAACAAATATTAACACACCAATGCTCTAAACTTCTTTTTAATTTTTTTGAGTAAATCTGATGCCAGTTTTGCAGAGCTGCTGTACACTTTGATTTATATAGGACCTGTGATGTTAATTTGGAGCTCTTTTCTTTGTTCCTGTGATGCTACACTAGCTTTGGTTCAAAAGAATCACTATTCATATAACACTGGGCCTTTGTGCAGCTCCTCAATTCAGCCGATAGCTGAGCCGTGAGCCTGAGAAGACCATGTGATGCATTATAGTGATCCAAGAGTATACAAAGTGTCTAAATTAGTGCTTAGAGCAGCATAAATCCTGAGAGTTACATAACAGTAATAACCTCAGAAAGCAATATGATGTGCACTCAGGCTTGGACGGTGCACAGCAATTTAAGTGGGCAATGAAAGCACTTTTAATTTGCATATTTCTGGGTCTGCGTGTTATGACTGCGAACACTGTGCGATACCTCCTCTCTCATGCCTGTTCTCAGCAGCATGTGAATACACTCCTGGATGGGTGCTGCGATTTCTCTGTTGCTTTGAGACAAATGTGAGAGCAGAGGCTCCCCGTAGACCTTCTGGTTGGAGAGGCTTTGTGACGACTCTGCAAAACACACAGCAGGCATGATGACACGTATCGCAATATTACATCAGTGAAGCGGATAAAACGCACTGACCAGAGAAAACTCGGGTTACCTTTTTGACTGTGATCCTCTTTGAGTTCGCTGATGTTTTTATCCAGGAACATGTGAGAATTCTTGTGGTATTCTGCCTGCAGCTCGAGAAGCTATTTTTTGACCAAGAGAGAAGCAGAGGCGGTGGATATAAAAAGAAACAAAAGTCAAAGTTAAGAAAAAGGTCACATCATTACCGTAACGGTGACTCACACGAATAAAGTAATTTGCATAGTCATCCTCCTTAGTTGCAAAGTGATACAGGTCTGCAGAGTACTGGTCCTACGGAGACAACAGCAAAAGGTCAGAGATCAAGACGACGCCATTGATTCCAGACAGACTTAAACACTTGTACCTTGATGCTCTCCAGCTTCCTCCAAGCTTCTTCCATTTCCTCCCTAAGCCCATCCTGCTTTGCCTGAGGTCCAGTGCTAGCCTGACTCCTGACCACACATACACACACATGCCGACACATAAAAAAATTTGAAAAATTGTGGGGTGGGGTGTGTGGTTAAAGTGCAGGATATTTAAAAACCTCACCTCATTCTTGCATTGTTCCAATCTGTTGTGAGCTTTGCAAACTGCTTTTTGTTCCTTAGAATTTCAGGTAAATCATCCTAAATGGACACAAAAAGGGAAAAAAAAAGATTTTATGTGATCATTTAGTTACATCTAGATGATTGTGCATGAGTGTAGTCTATATTTCTAAATAATCACATACAGGGGATGGGCAGAATATAGCAAAGACTTAACAATGACGTTCAAGTGGCTACAAAAGCACAAGTAGTTAACTCATCTAGCATTTAACGACCTCCTCTGTACCTATAATGACGAGTTTTGACACCTCAGTGTACATCAATAAAGTTGTGGTTTGATGACCATTTGAACAGTTTGGGGGGGGGAGGGGTTCCAGTTAATGTTTGATGCAAACTGAGTCATTTTGTTCAACAGGAAAGCCTAAACTATGAGAGAAACCCTTCTGTTCATGAAAGAGCTTCACGGGTTAAAAAGTTAAAAAGCACTTTTAGCCTAAATTATATCAGAACATATTCTTGGTTTTGCTCATCACTTATCTTCTGTTCAGCAACATGAACATTAAGCTGTTGTCACCTCGCTAAGCTTGTTTAGTGGCTCCAGGACCTCCTTCTCCACTTTCATCTCAAAGTCTGCCAGCATGTTGGCCAGCATCTTCTCCATGAAACAGCACATTTCCAGCACCCTCCTGTCACACACACACACACACACACACGACCAAATCATGATAAATATCCACCTCAAATCTGATATACTGTTTTGGAAATATATCAGAAGACATGCTATAAATTTCATTTAAAAGTGCAAAAAAGCATGTTCCTTCAGATTTAAACTAGATAAATCAATATACAAAGCAAATGGCATGGATGCAACCCATCAGGCTAGCCTATTACAGCGCTAAACTCTAAATAAAGCAGATGCACAGAGCTCTGGTAACAAGTCATAGACAGCATCCTCTTTCTTTTTTCACCCAGAACTGAACACTCGAAAACCTCCACACTACAGTCATGAGGTTTTTGCATGACTCTAGTGTCAGTAAGAGCATTGGCGTTCAAGTACAGAACACAGATGGATCAATGGAGGGGTGGATGGGTAACTGCAGAAGATCAAACCTGTCACCTGATTGAGGACTCTGCATCGAAGTCTTTCAGACTTTCTGCCATGCTGACAGACAGAAGCATCAGAGGAAGTTTTTTCTGTAGAGAGAGGAGGACATGTGACATTTTTCAGTAACTAACAGAGCATTTCCATAAACCACGCAGATGTATTAACACTGCTACCATTCGTTTTTCGGCCTCCAGCCCCTGTTGACTCTGCATGCAGCTCTGCAGCTTTTTATGGAGGACCTGAGCTGCCTTCCTGGCTGGTTCAATCCTCTGCTCCACCTTTGGTCAAACACACATACGGTGACCCTTAGAGCGTCTAATGATGGTATTTAATTTATTATTTTACTGCTATAAATGATGTGTGCAAACGAAAAATGCTATGGTTGCATAAATTTACATGAAATAGAACGTGGGTGGTAAGTGAATGTGTCCTCTAGTAGAGCTAGTAGAGCATCGCTGTGGTAACCATTGACAATATACAGCTATGGCTATAAACCACACTGTATCTTGGATAATACATTATTCATAATAGTATAAGAATAAAAAAATCTGTAAGGGTAAAGCAGATTATTTTTCTCACCATAACCAGGTCTTCATGTAGAAGGTCGGTAGCATCTTGTGACCTGCAAAAAAATTGATATTAATTTAGAAAAGATCTGCTGTTTAATGTGTTGTTTTAGCATGATATGTAATGCAGCGGTCCCCAACCCCCGGACCACGGACCAGTACCCGTCCATGAGTCGTTTGGTACCAGGCTGCAAGAGTTGAGGCTCGGAGTGGGAAATTTTTTGGTTTTCAGGGGTTTTATTGTTATTTTTTAATCATTTTTATCGATAACTCGGTTTCCTTGGGTCTTTCCCGTGTGCTATTTTTTTTGGTACTGGTACTGGTGTTATTTATCCGTGACACCTTAAAGGGCAGTCCGTGAAAATATTGTCGGACATAAACCGGTCCGTGGCGCAAAAAAGGTTGGGGACCGCTGATTTAATACATATAATTAAGCTAAGGATAACACGTGTCTGTTGATATTCAGGGTTTTCTAAATTTATTTAAATCAACTGAATTCAAACATGCAACCTTGGACTGTGATATTGTGCTGCTGTTTTTATATTCTGTGGTCTAAAAATTGTTACTCGGCTAATCAAAATGTGAAAAAATTCTGTTAGCTGTAGCCAAAAAGAAATAAATGTCAAAAAAATAAAGGGGCTTGAAATGTACATTTTGACTTAAAAATCGTATCGGTCTCAATGTTTGAAACCAACCTGTAACCTGTGCTTAAAACTGAAACTTGACAAATGCTAGCATTAGCATGCTAACGTGCTCACAATGAACATAGCCAACATGACATCACAGACTGGTTTTGAAGTTAAATTTTACTATTTCAGTCATTGCTATCTTTTTTTACATATATATTATTATTTTAAACTAGACATAACAAACCAGACCTGGACTTTAAGGCTGGTAAAAATTGAAATACACCATTACTGCTTCCATAGGAATTCAGAGGATAAGTAGCAGAGAAACTGTTAAAAACCGCAAGAGCTACATTTAAATTAGTATCTACAGATTACACAAACTGTGTAATCTTTTCATCTTCATGGCAGTATAGCTATAGAAAGATCGAACAAGTGTGGCTTGTTTGGAAGGGTTTTTAGCAGAAAGGCTCTACAAAAAGAACATTTGAGCTCAGCACGGTGTACAAATCTTCTGGAGAAATGTCACAGCTCCATGTTTGACCAAAAACCCCAGAGAATCAAACCCAGAGCTATACCCAGAGTATCGACACAAATGTCTCATGTATTAAGCACGGTGGTGGAGGGGTGATGATTTGGGCTTGTTTTGCAGCCACAGGATCTGTGAACCATGCAACCAATGAGTCAACCATGAACTCCTCTGTGCACCAAAGTGCTCTAGAGTCAAACGTGAGGCAATCTGTCCGTCAGCTAAAGCTTAGGTCAGAAAGGACATGCAACAGAACATGATCCTAAACACTGCAGCAAACCTACAAGAGAATGACTGGAAAAGAATCAAGGTGTTGTAGTGACCACGTCAAAGTCCAGACATCAACTTGAATGAAATGCACGACATGTGAGAGAAGAGTGGGCCAAAATAATTCTGTAACGATACGAGAAACTGATAAAGTCATACAGAAAATGAGTACTTCACATTACTACTTCTACAAACTGTTGAATCATGGGATGTACAGTTAAATCTAGTTTTCTAGTTCATTAATCGGGTAAAATACAGTTTCAGCCATTATTACTCATTTGTGAGACTAGATAGTGGGACTATCCAAAAGTTGTCCAGTTATAAATAGAGACCCAAACATCAAGTAATACACATGAAACACCAATATAACCTAACATAACCGAAATATCATGAATATATTCATGAATCGTTCTCATATATATGTCTATAAAACTAGACTTGGACGATGCCACTTTAAGGCACTTCTGCACTGGCATCAGTCTTTTATATACAGTCATTTAGCAGGTAAGTGATGTTTAGCATGTTGCTGTGCTAATTAATATGTGCTGATTAGTCACAAACATAAAGTACAGCCCCAGTTGACTAGACTTGCTTTTAGTAACAAATCAAATGAAACTTTCACCAAGAAGTCATCGCAATTTTTTGGTGTATTTGAGCACACCACGTGATAAAGTTATTTCTGTACCGGGTAACTGACTTTCCTACTGTTTCAGTGCAGTGGCCTCGCAGTTTGTGCCTCTTCTGCATGGGGGACATAAATATATCTAAATGTGGGGGTGGTAAAAGATAAAGGACATTTTAGGCCTGAATAACATGCAACACCATGACAACAGCCTAAGCATGGGCGTGTAGGGTAGTGCTGTGGTTTATTTAGCACCAGGTGGGGAGGACTGCAACACCACAAGTTTCTCTGCTGTCACAAGAGGAGGCAAAGCAATCTACAGAGAGCTGATAAAAGTCACTGCAGCCATTATGTTTGCCCAGTTCACAAAGAGTTCAGTTATGCTTCAGTACTTCTAAGGTATAGTTTTAATTCCTCTTGTGAATCTAAAATCTGGCCTTTCGCAACACAAGGAGAAGAAATCCTCAGTAGGTGCTTGTTTTAGAGCACATATACTTTATTAGGAATTGTATGTGAGACCTTAGAGGTGTATGTGTTTAGATCAGTGTGCAATATGTCTATTTATATGTGTGTTTATTTCATCAGAGCTCAACGCTCCAGTACAAAGTGAAAAGTGCTGTTCGTGTTAGTTGGAGCCCACGTTGCCCTGCTGCAGATGCACGCTGCCGAGTTTATTATTAAACCAGAATGCGTCAAAGGTAAAGGGAGCACAGCCTGAAACCACACTCGTCTAGCCCTGCTGCATGCAAGCTTGTACCAAGAAAACCAAATAGCGCATAGGTGCATGATTTAGTCACCAACTTCTTTGCTAATGCCAGTCACTCAGTGGTAGTCAACCACAGGAATGCCTAACATAATCTGGCACCTACTTTCAACTTTAAGGTGTTGTGCAAAAGTCTTAAGCCATCCCATATTACTTCATTTTTTTGCAAGGAAAACAGGAAATGGGTGTTTACTGAAACATGTGCAAACCTGCATGGAAATACAGTATACAGGGAGTGCAGAATTATTAGGCAAATGAGTATTTTGTCCACTTCATCCTCTTCATGCATGTTGTCCTACTCCAAGCTGTATATGCTCGAAAGCCTACTACCAATTAAGCATATTAGGTGATGTGCATCGCTGTAATGAGAAGGGGTGTGGTCTAATGACATCAACACCCTATATCAGGTGTGCATAATTATTAGGCAACGTCCTTTCCTTTGGCAAAATGGGTCAAAAGAAGGACTTGACAGGCTCAGAAAAGTCAAAAATAGTGAGATATCTTGCAGAGGGATGCAGCAGTCTCAAAATTGCAAAGCTTCTGAAGCGTGATCATCGAACAATCAAGCGTTTCATTCAAATTAGTCAACAGGGTCGCAAGAAGCGTGTGGAAAAACCAAGGCGCAAAATAACTGCCCATGAACTGAGAAAAGTCAAGCGTGCAGCTGCCAAGATGCCACTTGCCACCAGTTTGGCCATATTTCAGAGCTGCAACATCACTGGAGTGCCCAAAAGCACAAGGTGTGCAATACTCAGAGACATGGCCAAGGTAAGAAAGGCTGAAAGACGACCACCACTGAACAAGACACACAAGCTGAAACGTCAAGACTGGGCCAAGAAATATCTCAAGACTGATTTTTCTAAGGTTTTATGGACTGATGAAATGAGAGTGAGTCTTGATGGGCCAGATGGATGGGCCCGTGGCTGGATTGGTAAAGGGCAGAGAGCTCCAGTCCGACTCAGACGCCAGCAAGGTGGAGGTGGAGTACTGGTTTGGGCTGGTATCATCAAAGATGAGCTTGTGGGGCCTTTTCGGGTTGAGGATGGAGTCAAGCTCAACTCCCAATCCTACTGCCAGTTTCTGGAAGACACCTTCTTCAAGCAGTGGTACAGGAAGAAGTCTGCATCCTTCAAGAAAAACATGATTTTCATGCAGGACAATGCTCCATCACACGCGTCCAAGTACTCCACAGCGTGGCTGGCAAGAAAGGGTATAAAAGAAGTAAAACTAATGACATGGCCACCTTGTTCACCTGATCTGAACCCCATTGAGAACCTGTGGTCCATCATCAAATGTGAGATTTACAAGGAGGGAAAACAGTACACATCTCTGAACAGTGTCTGGGAGGCTGTGGTTGCTGCTGCACGCAATGTTGATGGTGAACAGATCAAAACACTGACAGAATCCATGGATGGCAGGCTTTTGAGTGTCCTTGCAAAGAAAGGTGGCTATATTGGTCGCTGATTTGTTTTTGTTTTGTTTTTGAATGTCAGAAATGTATATTTGTGAATGTGGAGATGTTATATTGGTTTCACTGGTAAAAATAAATAATTGAAATGGGTATATATTTGTTTTTTGTTAAGTTGCCTAATAATTATGCACAGTAATAGTCACCTGCACACACAGATATCCCCCTAAAATAGCTAAAACTAAAAACAAACTAAAAACTACTTCCAAAAACATTCAGCTTTGCTATTAATGAGTTTTTTGGGTTCATTGAGAACATGGTTGTTGTTCAATAATAAAATTATTCCTCAAAAATACAACTTGCCTAATAATTCTGCACTCCCTGTATAAGGCAAAAACTGAGTTTTGAATAACTACCAAGTCTATTTTTCATATGACATATTTATTCTTCAGGGCAGTTTGAACTCTAGTATGCAGGTTTTGTGTAGTCTTTGGGAATAGTTCTCTGGGCTTCTTGGAAGATATTCAAAGCTGTACTTTGGATTTTGGTCTTTTGTTCTGTTCTCTGTCCAGATGTTCCCAGACTGCTTCAGTGATGAGGTCCGGGATCTATAGAGCCCAGTGCATTACTATTCCACTGTGTTCTGATACTGCTCTGACAGCACGTTTGGGTCTTGAAGACAAATGAAGTCAATCAAACACTTTCCCCGTGCAACATGGCTAAAGTCCAGTAAATCTATGAGTTCTATCAATTTTGACAAGCTGTCCAACACCACTCGCTGAAATGCAGACCCAAACCATGACAGAGCCTCCACTGTGTGTTACAGATAAACTCTCCTGACCTGAATTTCAAATTTGGATTTAACACTCCATCAGACCCAACAATTTTCAGTCCGCTTCTTGTGTAATTAGGCATACCTCAGCCTTTTCTCCCTGTTTCCCTTCAATAAGCTACTTGCCAGACACCCTTCCACTGAATTTCTAACGAGGCTTCAGCGAGCAGTATGTGAATCAGCTGAAGAGCCTTCAAAAAGCCCGGAGAACTGTTGTGACAAAGGCTTTTATTTTCTACTTAATGTTTGCACTGTTGAAATATCAGTTTAGCAATTTAAAAGCAACCTCCTGGCAAAGAGCCACCATCTTTCCAGCGTGTTTCTAACATTTACCACAACCTTGAGTCAGTTTCTCTGTTCAGAAGTGCTCAGCCGCTCTGGGTCTGAGGTTTCCCTCAAAATCCAAACAGTTTGAGTCACCTTAAAGAGGAACCAGCTACTTTACACACTTCCATCACACTGAAAGTGAGAACATACAAAAAACCAAATCAGATTATCAAACTGATACGAAAACTGCACTGAGAATTCCCCTCCCTCTTAGAGTTAAAGAAAATAAAGTCTCAAAGTAAAGCGATCCATCGTATTAGTAACGCAGCGGTGGATAATTTTTCATGTAGTCTGATAGCAGGAGTGGCATTAAGGTGACTGGTAGTATATGATGAGCATAAATGACAAAAATAAAGCAGAGAAGTCTCAGTGATATTTTCCTACAGACAGTCACCGAATACTGTTCAAGCTGATGTATATTCATTACACTATGGTCACGGCTGTGGTTACTGATTTCTTTATCTAATGCGGCAATATGTAACTCAAGGGACATCTGTCTTACACGACGCAACGTTTGGGGCCACAGAAGACCTTAAATTTACTTTAAATGTGATCATAATGTCGTTTAAATGCAACATTCAGAATACAAGTTCAGGCTTACCTTGTCGCAGTGCCCAACTGCTTCAGGATGCTCAGAGACTGCCGGAGCATGCTGGCAGCAGAGTCCAACCAGCCTTTCTACCTGACCTACCCACTCTTGATCGACTCAACAAGGTATCCTGTTAATTAAAAAAGAAAAAAAGTGGAGGAAAAGTCCACACAGGCTCCAGGCTGCGTTACTGCATCAGGAAGAGAAAGCACAGACCGGTGGCTCTGCCTCTGCTTTGTCTGTTTTTTGTGTGTTTATGCATGCGTGTTTTGGCCTTCAGTTTTCGTTCTCGTTTCAGGAGCACGCTCTCAAGTCACGTCGAGCACAAGTCAGCGAATGAGGAAGTTGCACAGATGATATGCAGGCTGTGAGAGGGAAGAGAGATTTTTTTTTTTGTTGTTGCATTGTCACACTATGATTTGACAGTCTAAAATGACACGTGACGTGACAGAGAAGAATGAGTGGGACTGTGTATCATTTGACTTTTAACTACATGAAAGGTTGATCCGCCTTTGCAGACGGATATCTCATGAGGAATAATTTGTGCAGCGCTGCGTTTGTTTGTTGCATCTTGTAATTAGAATGATGCTCGCCCACTTAAAATATCCTTCAGGCACGGCTGTGGTTAATGTGTAGTTCTGTAAACTAAGGTAAAAAGGATGTGAAATGGCCGAAAGAGGAAACTGAGCTGCTGTTTGTAACATTTTTTTCCTGTCAGCTTAAAAGTTATTTCCATTTTAACGAGTCCACTCTATTCCTCTTTAAAAATCTGGGCATTTTAATTTTTGCTTCAGGTAGTCTGCTTCCTTTTCGGTTAACATTTTTAGATCTTTTGGATTTTTTTGGTTGTTGTTTTGTAAACACAGCACTGACTTTCTGCAGTCTCTAAGTTTAGCGTCAAATAAGCGTAACTCGCCTTTAATCGTGTCTGAAGTTACTTTACTCGTCCTTTTAGCTCTGTTTCTGGATTCGAGAACCATTCTTATAATTTGGGATTTTTTGTTCTCAAATTTATGGTGATTGCAAATCATGTCTCCATTCATGGCACACAGATGTTTTTATTCTTCTTGTTTCACTTTGACTTTAGATTTAGGCAAGCAGTCACAAAGGGCTCTACCCTTCCTGTTTGGGCTCAGACACTCTTAGTACGAAATCTGTTACCAAAAACAAAAACTACAGTAAGGACACGTTAATCCCATGAATTAACTAGAAATGAATAATGATGCCTTTAAAAAAATTAAACATTACTGTACTTGTTGTTTCCACTTAAAACATCACTTTAAAGTTTGTAGAGTGTTTGTAGATCAACATTGCGATTTTAACAAAATGCACTTCATAACTCAATTAGGAGGCACATGAAATCAGCTTATCACAGCCTTCTGATGTTATTTTGTGATATTATTCTGTTACTTGTGTAGTGTTTTGCAAACAGTAGATAAATGATCTTTATTTTCTTTCGCTGGGGGTTAAAAACTGCACGTGTAGGATTTGCAGTGAAATGCAATACGCTTAAAAATGTTGCTGTATTTGCTCCAAAATACCTTCCAGGAGGGAGCTATGACAGTTCTCTCTTTGGATCACGGTGAAATGGCACCTGAGCTTTATTTCCAGATTTTATTCTTCTTTTTTCTTTCAGCATTGACACTAAATCGATCAGAGGGTGCAAGTGAGATTGAACCAGCCCTCAACTGCCACATGCTACAGTCTGGTGGCAGCATTGTCAAAATGCACATGACAAACAAACTGAGTCTTTATTTTTAGCAGTTTCCTGACCATTTCTTTTGGCTTCGAGTCAAATTACATTTCTGCAACACTGTGGGTTTCATACAGCACTGCGCAAACATTTTGAGCAACCCCTCGTCCCACCCCAGACTTTGTTGGTTTTTTTGGTCATGCTTTAAGGCAACCTTGAGTAACTCAGCTCAAAGAATAAACTAGTGTTGTGTCTGCATATGAAGTATGATATTTAAGTTGTATCTTTAGGTATTTTGTTATTAACAGCCTATCAGGAAAAAAATTAAAGAAACATTTTTTTCCAATTCTTTAGCTGAAGCCATGAAAAATACTAAAGATAACACAGTTTAACAGGTATAATACAGTAAAATATAACTCAGGAGACGTATAGTCAGTGTCTAAAACCATCTGAAAAACGTGGTGGATGCTCTGTTGTGGTTCGGGGTTGCATTTAAGCTGATTTTGAAGATCCTGTCAAAATTGATGGAATTCTTGATGCAAAAAAAGCACCATTTGATTTTGATTCATGATGCAATACCATACAGAAAGTGTCTGATTGGTAACAGCTTCTTTTTTCAGTATGACAATGATCCCAAACACACAGACAATGGAGCACTAGAAGTTATGGATTGGTCACCCCAGAGTCCAGACCTCAACATTATTGATGTAGTGTGGGATCATCTTGACAAACAGCAGAACAAAGACCTTTGAATGTCCTTCAAGAAACCTGGAGAACTATTCCTGAAGACTACTTAAAGAAATTACAAGAAAGGTGCCTGAGAGTTCAGGATGTGTTGAAGAATAAAGGCACTCATCCCAAATACTGATTTTCAAGCTCATTAGAATCGTATAAACTGTTTTTGCCTCATTTACTGCATTTATTTTTGCATATTATATTTAATCACTGCACCCATTTACCTATTATATACACGTTTTGAATTAGGAGTGGCTTGAGACGTTTGTACGGAACTGGACATAGCGCACTTGTGCCAGATGCCAAACTATTTCTTTCAGGCCAATCCAAATTAATCTGTTTATCAGAACAACATGTTTTACAGTGTTAGGTGAGCAGATGAAACAGTCCAATGCTTGCAGTTTAAATTAGATGCAGCAACCCAGCTGATCAGTTTATTGTTTCAAATCACTTCAAATACATGAGGGAAAACATCTCTTACACCTCATGGTTTCAACAGTTTGTCCAGTGAACATCGTAGAAAACACCATAACTTTGTTCAAGACAATTTCCAACGCACCACATAATGACCAATTTATTATGTTCACCTGTTCAGTCTAGACAATTCAGCTGCCCTGCAGAAAATCCTCTTTGTGAAGTTAATAACATTCGGGGGGTTTTTTGCTCCGTGAGAGGAGCCGGGCCATCATCTGGAAGCTGTTTTTAGAGGTGCTTATGTATATAAGTGCATTACTGCTGAGTGGTAATGTACCTAAGAAAGTATGTGTATGTTAACTGTAGCACTTTACTGACAGAAGAAAAAACAGTGAGCTGGTGTCATGTAAACTTTAACAAGGCGACAAAAGACACACTCTGCTACAGAAATACAGAAGCTGTCACTAGAAACAGCGTAAGGCCAAAAATACTGAGGATGTTTCAGATTAAACTTTTAAATACAGATACATCATCACCCCCCCCCCCCAAAAAAGGAGAAAAAAAAAAAAAGTAATTTTAAAGGAATTTCATGGGCTGTTCCTGGTGGTCTAAGGCCAAGAAACATGAACAGTAAGTTGACTGAAGGTAAGAAAGTACTGAAAACAATCACGGGACATAAGACAAACCAAATAACAATATAATGCCTTGCTGTGGTGGAGACAACAGCCAATTATTTCCACTCTGTAAATTTCCAATTAAAAATCTGTTTTCATATCAATGGCAAACTGGGGGGAAAAAAAAAAAAAAAAAAGGGGACAACAGTGTCTGGAAATTTTGACTTTACTCTAATGGAGTGAGAAGAATGAGAAAACGTTTATGCAAAATATCAACTCAACTGATTTCTGATAACTGAGCTGCAGCATACCATTTTAAACCTAGAACAAAGTAGTAAAATCCAGAGTGTATTTCCTATATCAGTTCATGTGTTTAATAATGTTCTTTACTTCTCCTGTCGCTGATTTGCGTTCTTACAAAACAGTTAAAACTGGAGAAAAAGTAAAGCACCAAAGAAATCCTCATGCATGCTCAATTTTACATGACCAGTAAACTTCTATTAGGTAATCTTGTTTAAAAAAAAAAAAAAAAAAAAAAAATGAACAAATCAAAAGGAATGCAAATAACTTCAGCAGCTTTTGAATTAAAAACCTGGTAGGTGTGGAACAATGAAGAGGCTGTGAAGCACTTGGAAAACCTGCGATTGTCTCCTCTGGAACCTTGAAGGAGTTTTAAAGAAAACTGGAGGCATTCCAAATGTTCCATTTCTCTTCATCTTGTTTTGTTCCACCTGTTTTCTCTTGCCGTGGAAGCCCCACGAACTTCTGATTTAAAATGAGGTACAGGAGTTTAAGAGCAGTCCTGATCTGACACTACCCATAATGGTCCCCTCCCCGTTCTCCTCTGCTTCTCCCTCCATCCCTCTGAGAGTGAAGTACATGGCGAAGCTTTCAGGTGGAGGACTAGCGCTTTGCTTTGGCTTCTTCCGCTTCTTTCTCTGATGAAAAATGACAAAAAAAGAAAACAGTTCAAAGCTTTGAGTTTCAAAGTGCTAAACATTTCCATAAAACCCATCCAAACAATCTGAGTCATAAAGTCTCCTGCTGGTTATTGTAATTATGAGAAAGGCACACTAAAGCAGCAAGCCTTGCAAACATCTGACATCCTGGCGCTTTCTTAGAAGTTCCTGCCCTGCCTCATTTCAGAAAAATGCATTTGTATTCTCTGGCAGTACAACACTTTGTCTACACAGAAAGTTTTTTTCCCCCCCTGTACAAACAAATCTCATATCCTCTTACAGCCCCAAGCCAGAGAGGGTATGTTGAATTATGTTCTGGAGCTTTTGTGTTGCAGCTCAACTCACTGAGGATGCAAAGTGCTCCATTACTCACAATATAAAAGCCACAGAAACAAGCATGATGCAGTCACTCTGCTCCAGACAGATTGTTATCTACAAACTTTTAGAGATGTTACAGAGATGTAGTTTGAAATAAATCTTAATAAATAAATCTGTGGTTCTGTGCACTCATGCACATTTTCAGAAACAACATTTTTTTAAGCAGCTATTTAAATGAGCAGCAAGGTGTATACTTTCTCCACACTGCACAATTTTCACTAGTCTCACCTTTCCTGAGTTCGTCTCGCTTCTTGGCAGCCTCCTCTCTCTGTTTCTTGATGATAGCCAGTCTGGCGAGATCAGCTCTGGCCTGCTCAGTCTTACCCTCAAGATGAAGTTTCATGTAGCGCTCTTTTGATTTCTGCTTTTCTATCTCTTCCCTGAAAAAGATACATTAAGATAGTAATATTTAGTCCCCTTGAAAAGGTATGAAGCACAAACCAAAACATCTTTTGTTTGACACCCACCTCTCCCTGCGAGAAAGCTCTCTGGGAGCGCTGACGTCTACTTCAGCTACCTTTTTGCTCTTCTGAGCGACACGATTGGGATTCTCAATCTCAATAAGCCCCTCCACTCCACTCCTCTTTCTAACCTACATAAAGAAAGAAAAACCTTTGTAACACCAATCACTATGACAGGGCTTGCATCAAATTCTCTACACAAACTACCTTTAAGAACCGTGTACTGCTGTAGTTGTAATGAATCATTTGGGTGTAGTTGTTTTCCTATAAAGACATTTCTTCGTCCATCATGTTATTTATCTGTGTGTGACTGTTAGTCAGTTCAGATCTGTGCCCTGTTGAAACACGCTCAGACTAAGGAAAAGGAATATTTGTCTAAACCAAGGGTGGGCAATCTCAGTCCACGAGGGCCGGTGTCCCTGCAGGTTTTAGATGTGTCCTCGAACCAACACAGCTGATTTAAATGGCTAAATTAGCTCCTCCACATGTCGTGAAGTTCTCCAGAGACCTGGTAACAAACTAATCATGTGATTCAGGTGTGTTGACCAAAGGTGAGATCTAAAACCTGCAGGGACACAGGCCCTCGTGGACTGAGATTGGCCACCCCTGGTCTAAACGGTGCTGTTGACAGTAAGCATTCAGTGAAAAACAAAAAAAGATGCATTTTCAGGTTCTCACACAAACACACACATATATTCACCCATTGACAAATTAATAACACATTCACCTCAGACTCGTCATCACTGCTGCTCTCCTCCTCAGACTCTGAAGAGCCCTCTTTCTCTGCACCACCATTTTCTTCCTATTAAAATACACATACAGTCATACTTGATGTCTTTTAAGGTAATGAAATATTTGTTAAAAAAAAAAACCCCAACAATTTTCACTCACCATCTCTCGCTGGGCTCTCATCTGACGATCAATCTCTTCAGGGTTGCTGAACTGCTTCCCGCGGCCCTTGTGGCCCTTTTTCCCTGCAAGACAATTTTTAAGCCGTCAGTAGCAAAAAGACTGCATCTATTAGCAACATATGTACACTCTCCTCCATTAAACAAGTCGTTTGAATAAGTGACAAAAGCGTGCTCCCACTGAAAATGCTGCATCCAGAGGAACAGAATTAACATTCTGAGAATACAATCAGCTATTTGGGGCGGGGGTGATAACTTATAAGTAACCTGCAAAGTTAATCACTGGGTAGACACAACTATGAAAATACTGGTCCTCTCTCACCATGTAGCCCTATATTTGAGAACAAGTGCCCAGAGCTATCTTTGGCTGATGACACAATTCACAACCTGACTTCAGAAATCCACACAGCCTGCTGCGTGAAGAGAAGATACCGTGAGCGCCGATGAGTCACACTGACGTTTATAGAGGGCCAGCTCCCCTCACCGGCAAATCTAACAGCCGACGACTTAGAAGGATGTACCGACAAAGACAAAGAAAAAAAAACCCCGAATAGTTTGACCATATATTTGTGATGGTAAACTGGTACGAAGACAACCTCCAAATAGAAATTTCAATAACTGATTATGTATGTAAACTGACCCGGATGCTTTCTTCTCTGCGCATGGTATTAGCGGTTGAAAGCAAGCAACCAAAAAACAAAACAAAAAAAAGACTATTGAGGTTTAAGTTAACACCAAGTCGTCATCTGAGCTCACGTGAGAACAAATAAATAATTGGATATCGGTACGTCTCTGGTGCCTTTAATAAACCGTTCTTACCGGCAAATTACATTATGCTAACTATGTAGCATGCTAAACATGCTAAGCATGTGTGAATTCAAAGGGCTAATGATCCGCTAGCTAAAATGTACTCGCAAAAACAGACACATTATGTGAATTTTCGTTTTAATACTTACCACCACGAGGCATTGTTATAGGTGAGTTCTATAAAAGTCCACCACAACGTCAAATAATACAACAGTTCACCCGAAACGCCGGTGATTTAAAGTGCTAGATGAAAAGAATAAAAAGTACTTCGTCTCTCCCGCTATTGGCAGACGCCTCTTTCGCTCGCGGAGACGTACGCATGCGCACTTGGGACTATAAGCTGCACTGCGCATTTGATTGAAAGGTGCCTTGACCAATTGGATAAAGAGACTTAAATCATTCATAAAAGTGGCATGTAACGCTTATCTGTTTAATAATATAATAATGCATAAATAAATAAAATCATAATCATATATGTGATTATTTGAATTTTATACAGTGCTCAATAAACACCTATGACTGACTGAACAACATAACATAATTCACGCATAAATCAGGCTTTATTGGTCGGTTGGGAAGGAGATGCTGACATTCAAGATACAGATACAGCCTCAGAGTTTGTACAGGTTTATGCACTATTAAAACTAATAAAAGAATTAAATCTAACACCTCCGGTTTCCCTTTTCCTTTCACGGGTTTGAGCCTGTTTCAAAAGCATGTTTTTATTCTGTTTGTTAGCTAAATAAAATAAAAATAAAAAACAATGTACAAAAAATGAAGCTCTGTATGCTATGTATTAAAAATACTTATAAATAATTCTGACCACCCAAAAGTTGCTCAGTAAGTATATGGAAGGCATACTGTATATGAGGGTTTTGCTCTATTTGGAAGTGGAGCTGAATGAAAAGCTGTAATAGTGAATGAAGCCTTACTTTTCTTAATTTTTTCTTTCTATTGTGTTACTGTATATTTTTAGAGCTGCTATGAATCCAACAATTCACAAATGTTATTTTCTAAAAACCGAAAGTCAAACAAAAAGAAATGCCTTTTGTCAATGGAGTTTACTTTTAATCCAAAGAGAAAATAGAAAAAAATTAAATTAAAAAGCAGGTTTTACATCACATACAGATGTACAAAGTGTAGAAAATTGGCTGTGTATTGAACAAAGAAGGTTTTTAAGGTGAAATAATTCAACAAATTAAAAACAGAAAACATACAGTAAGTGGAAAATAAAGAGTAAAATGTAACACACAAGAATCCTCATTGTGAGGAAGATGGATGATATTATTACTTTTGTCCTGTTATCTATCGATACAAAAATATTTACTTGGAAGAAAACGCTTTATTCAATGGAGGCACTAGATCAGATCTGTCATTTTTTCCTTCGATGTTGAGTCTTGACTTCTTCCACTTCTTTCTCCATCAGGTGATACTCTACGGTAGTCTCCGTTAACTTGAAGGAAAAGATTAAAGATCACTATTTTACTCATTCTGCGACAAACCGGGTTATCATCATCATTATCATCATCACCTTTATTTATAAAGCACTTTAAAACAACCACAGCTGAAACAAAGTGCTCTACATAGGAACTATATAATAAAAGTTCATAAGATATAAATAAAAGCCAAATAAAAGAAAAAGTAAGGCTTATATAATTGAATGAACTGGTAATTACATTTATAACTTAAATATAATATGCAGCCTGTAAAAAAAAAAGCAGTATTATGCAGTTATAACAGCTTTACAGAGGAGGCAAAAAAAACTTTCCTACCTCAGAGCCTAATATTGCATCCATAATATTACTCACAATGTAATGACAATTGATCTTACCATATCCAGGAGAAGTTCAATCTTTAGTTTTAATACGTTATTCTCTTCCTCCAGCCGGATATTTTTTTTCTTAAGCCGCTGAACTTCCCTACTAGACACATTTCCACCAGATTCTGGTTTCACATTGAGAAAAAAAAACAGAGTTTATGCTGTGTTGGCCACAAGGAACCAGACGTTGATAATAACACACACAGACACACAAAGAGAGAGAGAACTAAAAGGTAATTATTCAGAAAACCCATTACCTGTAATCCACTGTCCCTCTTCAAATTTCAAGACCTGACCTCCAATGTTCATCACAGGAGGGCCATACTCAAGGCCCAGCTCTATTTCTCGAGTTGAACGATCCAACTAAAAAAAAAGATAAAAAGGTATAAATAACGGTTAATGCTATCTCTCAGGATGTTATGCAGATTAACTCCCCCCCCCCCCAAACGTGCTGTACAACTAGTGTTTCCAGTGTGTGAATGATGCTAAAATTCATTAGCTCACCGTGTGAAGGCTGGACAAGGAGGCGGATTTACGTGGAGGAACCTTTTTAGGACTAAATGGGTTTCCAAACAGAGGCATCCTCAGAGATTTTTTAAGGTCCTAGATCAGAGACGGCACCCGAAAGAGAATTACTATTTTTAAGATAACGCTAGCTTCACCTAGCTTCTCACTGTGTTTACCGTCGTTAGCAGTGCACGACCAAATTAATGCTAGGTGGCTAGCTGCGTGAATTACTTATAGCTCACAATTTAATGAAATTATCCCCTGCCTCTCAGAGTATTTAGGTAATGCTGTTTCAATTTAAATATACAGCTAACATATTTACCTCCATACAGGGTATTTATTTAAGTTGGCCTGTATCCGTTTCTCGCAGAACATGCTTGCCACTGCGCAAGTGCGAATTTTCCATTTGTCCAAAGTGGGCAATCCTGAAACATTCCACGACTTTCGCACAAACTATTCGGGAAAAAATATCCACCATAATACCCTTAAAGAAACTAAAATTTAATCCATCGTCTTACAGCTTTTTTTTTTTTGGGGGGGGGGGGTATGTTGTTCACATTTTAATACCTACTAGTTAGAATTTCATAAGATCTTCCTATTTCTGAATGATAATGGAACAACCCGTGTAACGGAACGTCACCATGGTGATCTTTTACCGTCTTTGGGGTACGACGCTTTAATATTTTATTCGGATGAGCTCATATAATTAAAAAAAAAATAACTCCATACATTAAATTGACTATTATGAACAGCACAATGCAGATAATGATAATGTACAAAAAGTACACAAAATACAAACACTAGTTCAGTAGGTTACGGCTGTACTTAAAATACACTGGCCCCGCCTCACTTTGTACGCGGCCCCAGTGGCCTAATGGATAAGGCACTGGCCTCCTAAGCCAGGGATTGTGGGTTCGAGTCCCATCTGGGGTGTTCTTCTTTTCGCTATCGTAACAAGCACCTTAGACACAGTTTAAGTGCTTCGTTGTCTGTAGAAGAAAATCTTCACATATAAATCCTAATACGTTTGAAGAATATGTGTGTCTAACTAGGCGAGAGGCAGGCAGAACACAGACTTCCACGGCTGACATGGAAAAACGCAGAATGGCACTCTGCGTACTGCTGAGCACTTTAGCTGTATCCGTAAAATCCACGGATGTATTCAGAAGAGTGAACGTCAAGCTCCAAACTTACCGTGAGTAACCTTACTGTGGCGTGTCTGTACACGGCGGGAACCAATTTTATATCCCTATAACTCCGCTAAACACAAAATAAATATCTTTACCGCTATAAAAGAAGGCGCATGGTTATATCTTACATAGCTTTTCTTTAATGGACAGTTACTTTGTTCTCTCCCGGCTAAATTTAACAGTTTTAAAATGTAACACGATTTGAACATGTAACTCGAAATACCATAGCCATTTAAATGCATTTAAACACGTTTTCTTTTTTAAAATGTTTTTGTAACACTTATGTTAACAAATGTAAGTTGAAAAAAATGCTTGTATATTCAAGCAAGGACACGAACACAACATTGTGTTAGTGTTCTTATAATATTAATATGCAATTAATATTAATTTGACAGAAAATAGCAACACATGAGAAAGCTGTTGTAATTATTCTATCTGTGTCATGACATTATCTTACATAATGTGTGTTATCTAACCTCAAGCATGTAACCCATCATTCTACAATGGTAGAGCTCCAAGAGGCCACTGTGCACTGGGATGCTGCCCAGAAAAGTGTGATCCTGAAGGAGGGGTTTATGGAGACGGAGGGGGAAGCCTATGGGTACTTCAATGACACTCTGCTCCTCTCAGGATGGGGCATCCTGGAGATCAATGCAGGCTATGGAGGAATCACTCAGGAAGATGAGACCACTTTCTTCTTGGCTGGCTACCTGGAAGGTTACCTCACTGCTGGGTGAGCAGCACAGGCTAAGTGCAAGCATGAAAATACACTAAGCACTATAAATGCAATTTTCAAGTGAGCCAATCATGTGGCAGCAATGCAGTCCGACACCTAATGCAGATACAGGTCAACTTCAGTTAATATATCGTTACACTTTGATTACATTTCTTATTAGGTGTAGCTGCTAGCTCTGGTTGTAACATGTGGACTGCTTTTATGTGGGCTAATCCCTCACTGCTTATTCTCCTTCCATTGCAGACAGATGTTCAGTCATTACTCCAACATGTACCCTCAGCTGATCAAGGATGAAAAGGTTCTGGAGCCCTTGAAAAACTTTTTGAGGTACAGTGTTAAATTATATCAAATCAAAGCCATGGATTAAGCTAAGAGTAATCCCATGTCTAATACTAGATTTATAAGCGTTTCTCTTTGTTTTCCATTGCCTTCAAGATGCTTTTTCAGAGGCTTGATTAACCAGTATTGTGCACAGAGTGTATATAAAAGATGGGTGTAGCCCTTCTCTGCTTTTAATAGCCTGCAGGAGGTGACTCTCCTGTTGGCACAAAGACTGTGTAGAAGTCCAGGGAAATTATCTTAATGCTCACTTAATCTGTGACCTCAGGAAACACTAAGTTTATGGGCTCAGTCTTAAGTCTTACTTGATAAATTCTGGTGATGTGGTCGTTGTTCTGAAAGTCAAATACTTTCTCATTCACAGCTGTGTAAATAGAAAGCATGCAGTGGTATGCGTCAGTTCTCTGTCATATTCACACCTTACCCGCCACACCTGGGTTCAAGACAGCAAAACACCAAAGATCGCAAAGCTTAGTTGAAAACTTTACAAGACTCTTTTAGGCAGCGGACGTCTACATCCATCTTTTATATACATTCTATGATAGTGCCTCATAACTGTCAACTGTCTATACAGAATTTACAAATTATATTTATGCACCTATTGATTGTTAGAGTGATGTAAAACTGCACCTCCAAGAGACAAACGTTGATTCTAAAATTTGAATAAACCCCAGCAAACAAGACCAGTGGGCCAGAGAGCAGGTGAAGCTCAGGAGAAACAGTGACCCCTTGTGGAGGCATATGGGACTGCTCCTGGCTCAGCTGGATGGACTCCACGCAGGAGCTGCACTGTGGGCCAAAAGCAAACACAGGGAGGTGTGTATGTGTGTGTTTGTGGTTGTGAGAGAGTTGTCACAGTCATTTCATGGATCTCTTGCCACTTGCTCTTTCCCTCCTGCGCAGCCTCTATCAGCGTTCACGGTCCAGTTTCTAAATGGTGTCGGTGACCTCTTGGATCTTGTCCCAGCTTTGACACCTCGCTCCAACTCCTCCGCAGGGTCCGGCGCTTTCAGGATGCCTGGAATGGGCCACTGCACAGCTCTCATAAAGGTTAGGCTAAGCTCATTTGGCTCATGTGAGGGAGCCCTTGGGAAAACCTCAACACAAACCTAACTGCTTTTATTGGCCTCTGTGAGCAGGATTTTCTTCTTTTAGATGAGTGTAAAAGGCCATTGCAAGGGGCTTATTTCCTCTTTCATGTACACCAATCTATGGAACAAAGTTCAAATGAATGTGTGCTACTGGATTTTTTAAGACCCCTTTAATGTATCTTAATAAAGTTGCATCCACGTTAAACTCTTTCTTTTATGATTCAGTGATTATATCTTGTTTCTTTTAAAAATATAGATGTTTCTCTCTGTCTCTCTCTCTTCTCTGTGTCTCAGGTTCTTCCAGGCTTTGAGAACCTGCTAGTCGGCCACTCTAGCTGGTATACTTATGCAGCCACCATGCGTATCTATAAACACTGGGACTTCAAGGTGTCTGACACACACGTAGCCACTGGAAAGATGTCGTTCAGCAGCTACCCTGGTACACACACTCCCACTATATCACATACAGTATAAGAGCCGCACAACCGCACATTTATATGCATAAATATACTCAAATAACCAATGTGTCTCGAGAAAAAAAGATCGATTTGCAGAAGAAGAGGGTTTTTCAAAGGACAGACTTCACTTCTTTCTTGCAAAAGCTCCGAGGGGAGGTGAACTTCTTATCCTTAATCCACAAGGGAAAATATGAACACTGACATCTAGGAATTAACCCAAATCCCCAATGAACATTTCCTACTCGACATAATTCTCCTGCAAAGCATGCAGCTTAGGCAGTAATGAGAAAACACTGAATCCCGTGTGTGTTTATGCACATGCTCGAACGGAGCTACACTCCCCTCGCTGTAGAGTTAGAGGAGACTGAGAAATTTTGTGGCCAAAGATTTGTCAAGTGGACCAGGCCATAAAAAAATCCTCTTGTGGACTACAGTCCTATCAGGACACAAGTGGTTTTAAAGCACTATATTTAGAGAGCAGCAGGCCAAGGATATCACCTCACTATATTGAAACAAAGAGATGAAATACAATGGGGTCAGCAGAGGTGATGTGTACCCCCTGCGGCCTTCCTAAGCTGCTTCCCCTCTAACAGTACTGAGGATTTATCATGCACTGCAGGTCAGCACCATGAGAACAAGAAGAGATGCTGGGCAGTCTCAGTGGTGGAAATATTCAAAGACATCTGGCTTCTATTGTTAATAATATTAATATTGTACTTCTAGTGCAGGAGTTGGATGTGTTTTTTCAGAGGAGCTTATTATTTTTCCTTTTCATGTATAGAATACAAAGTAGTATAGAGTCATTCTACCTGGTGTTATCATAAAAGTAGTATGGCAAGTTGAAACTTGAAATAATTATAATACACGCAATCGGAAAAGGAATGCTGATAACACATCTGGTACTTGCGATTCATGAGCGTGATATTCATATCTTTAACAAAAGTTATGAAGTCACATGAAAATAAAGTTTTCACAGCATGAAAAGCACCTTTAACAGCAATAACTTGAAATAATTGTTTTCTTTATGACTTTGAAAGACTCCCACATCGCTGTGAAGGAACTTCAATCTACTGTTCTTTACAAGGTTCTTCAGTGTATTGAGGTTTGGGGGCGTTCTCCTGAGGTACAGCCACAGCATTCAGTCAGGATGAGGTCTGAACTTTGACTGGGTCTATGAACTTTCATTCTTTTCTTTTTTTAGCCATTCTGTTGTAGATTTGTTGCTGTGCATGGGATTGTTGACATGTTGCATGAACCCATTTGAGCCAAACTTTAGCTATCGGACAGATGTTGTCACGTTTGACTCTAGAACACTTTGGCACACAGAGGAGTTCTTGCTTGACTCGGTGACCACAAAGGTCTCAGATGATCACCCCTCCACCGCAGTGTTGACAGTTGGCATGAGGTGTTTGTGCTGATATGCTGTGTTTGGTTTTCAGCAAATGTAGCGCTGCACACTACGGTCTTGTGGTCTTCTTGGTCCAGAGGTTTTGTGACTTATTTAGCTACAATTTTGCAGATTGAGGCATGCTCCAGTGTTCTTTTTGGAGAGAAGAGGCTCTTTCTTGGAAATCCTTCCAAAAAAAAGACTGCTTGTTCAGTCTTTTGCTAATTGCACTGTGCTTAATGTCAATGTTTAACATGGTAACTGAGGCCTGTAGAGTTTGTGATGTATCACTTGGGTATTTTGCAGTTTCTTTTAGCATTGCACATTTGCTGTGACATCCACTACTGGGAGAAATTGTGGCATTATAGGAGCACACACAAACTCTATAAAATAATGCTTTTATTGAAGTGCTCACATTTGTTGGTGATGAGCACAGCACTAACATGTGACCACAATGGGAAACATGTTAGCATACAGTTACATATCAAGTGGATAGAGAGTAATATTAGAATGCACGTGGTGCATTAAATATAAATACTTTAATGCACCACCAACTCATCAGAGCTAAATGCTGAGGGAAATACAAAATGTAGTACTTTATGGGCTGACTGATGACCCATATTCACCAGCTGGTCACAAACACTGTATGGCTGTTGTTGAGTCCAGATATTATACTGTATACTGGGTTTTCAGATTTTATATGCTAAAAACAGCTTCCTGAGTGAATCAAAATAATAAAGTTGCAGACCATAAAACTGAAAACGTCTGAGCTAAAAGATGCTAAAGACTTGCTAAAAGAAACTGGGGCATCATTTTTATTGCTGTGTGCAAATCATTTCAGGAAGCATGCAGTCATTTGAGACAAGGCAAGATTACTTTATTGTCATGATAGGAGAAAATCACCTTGGATGAAGCCACACTTTAATAAACAGACCTCAGAATAAATTAACAGATAAATGATTTTTAAAATGCATTTACAGCAAAACCTCTCTGCTTATCTGTCTGTCCCACATGAGCTGTTCATTTATCAGCTTAACTGGCAAATTAATATTTATTATTGCACAACAGGAGCCTGCATCTCCTTCCAGAGTTCATTAGCACATAATCAGAAGTCCACACATGTGAAGGAGCAACTAAAAGCTCTGTTCCCTTTTTATATGTGCTATATAAATAAAAGCAACAAGACAAGTAATCATAAAAAGCAGGATTGTTTCACTTGACTTTATATATTTTAATAACAAATTAATATTACTGTAGTACCTTAAAAAAACTTAAAATGCCTTTAAAAAAATCAGAAATCACTGGTTGAGTTAAAGATACTTATTCCATTTGCTAATAAATACAAGTTAAGCATGTTGTGAGTTGCAGATGATCTAATCACGACACTGTTTGTTTGCCCCGACTTTATCAAATGACCCCCAACCCTCCCCCACTCCTTTGCTGACTGTCAAAAAGAAACCTGCTGCGTGTTCTCCTCCTTCAGGCTTCCTGATGTCTCTGGATGACTTCTACCTCCTTGGGAGCGGCCTGCTGATGACTCAGACCTCCATCGGCGTCTTCAATGCCTCTCTGTTCTCTCAGCTCAGCCCTCACAGCCTGCTGGCCTGGCAGAGGGTCCGACTGGCTAACGGTCTGGCGCACACCGGAGAGGAGTGGGCACAGGTTTTCTCCAGATACAACTCAGGTGAGATTTCAGTGATGTCAATTAAGGCAAGTTGAGTTTTGAGGCTTTATTCAAAACCAAAGTAAGCCAAAGTAAGTAAGTAAGTAATATGGAGCCACTAATTCACACTAATGCATGCTGTTATTGCCCTGCCTTCTGGCTTTTAGACGTAATGCTGGCAATGCAAAAATTCACAGGACACATGTCCATAGAGATTTAGCAGTCTCTCAAACACATCGTTCTTCTCAATTACACAATGCTTGTGTGTGTTAATTGGGAAGGCTGCTTTGATCTTTCACGTCACGTTGCTATGGAGGGCAGAGGAGAGAACAGGACAGGGTGTTCTTGAGACTGACAGCTCTTTAACAAACAGCAGAATTGGCGCTCAGATTCACCATCCTGCCAAGCTATTGCAGTGACCTGCAGACCGTGATGTCATTTCATTCAGATCGGGTTATGTTTTAGGTTTTTATGGCATGTGCAAATATGTATCTAATAAGCCAAAAGTTTATGTGCTTCCCTCTCTAGATCCAAATCCCTCAGGTGCATGCGAGACTGTACATGTAAGCTTTCATTTTACAGTAGGATAGCTAACATGCAGCAACATGAGCTAGGCCGACTACATTACTTCAGTATTGGTCTTTTAGTGAGTAAAGGTAAATAAAGTTGTACCACATCTCACAAAATCCCTCCAATATTTGTTGACACACAAAATCCAAGTGTCCATGGGACAGGGAGGAGTGGATCTGTATTTCCTTTGTATTTCAGGCACATATAACAGCCAGTACATGGTGGTGGACCTGAGCAGGATTTCTCTGAGTAAAAGCATCAGGGATGGAGCTCTGACTGTTGTAGAGCAGATTCCCGGCAAAGTCATGCACTCCGATCAGACTCGGGCGTTACGCAGAGGTAAGAAACCACCTGTATCTGTGTGATTACTGCTGTTGTTGATTTCTGAGTGACCTCCCCCTCCAGTGTGCTCCATTTAACAGGTTATTGGCCGTCATACAATATACCATTTCATGCTGAAATCTACAACCTGAGTGGGTACAGTGTGATGTGGAAAAGATACGGGGAAGACTTCTCCTATGATCTCTGTCCCCGAGCTAAAATCCTCCGCAGGGACCAGGCCAAGGTGTCCGACCTCAGCTCCCTCAAACGCATGATGAGATACAACAGTAGGTGAAACAACAGGGTTATTGTTCCTCGCGCTGTATGTCCGCTCTGGAGCTCAAAGCACTTCACAGAAAACACAAATAGCCCAGGATATTTTTGTTCCCGTCAAAGTGAAAGCAGCATGACTAAACGTCAGACTGCTTCTGTTTCAGACTACAAGAAAGATCCCTACTCAAAGGGCCATCCCTGCAAAACCATCTGCTGCCGCAACGACCTGAGACCAAGGAGGCCACGGCCAGGGGGCTGCTACGACACTAAGGTCAGAGGACACCAGCACATTAGGCCAGAATCAGCTCTGTCACAGTGTGAGGATAAAAACAAAATACAAAGTACAGCATGTGTTGTGGTTGTGTTTTTGTCTGCCGATATAACCTTTGGTTAATGAGTCACCGCTGTCACATGCCCTTTAAATTCCCTGTTTTTTTAAAGCTGCAGTTTTTCTCTTTACTCCTTTTGTTATTTGTTTAACTATTTCAGTTACACTCTCGACATTTAATTACACTTTACTGTTTCCAGTATATGTTGTGTTTGTTTAGAAAGACTCTGTAGATTTGCAACTTACTGTAAGAGCCAGGGCTTCAGGAAAAGTGGTGCTTTAAGCTAAATGTTAATGTCAGTGAGCTAATTAGCCTTCAAGTTGGACTGTATACATAAGATGGAAGTAGCCTTGAGTCTGGAAAAACCTCACATTCTTTTTAATGACCAGCAAGAGTTAATGTTTTATATGTTGTGAATATGTTTATGGTCTCAGTTGCTAGGTGTGTGTTGTTTTTAATAGAGCAAGATGTAGATTCTCTACGTTAGAGTAAAACAGGGAGTATATCAGGGTGTGTTTCAGGGCGTGTCTAACCTGTGATTGACAAGTTGCTACCACAGAATTGAGCATTGCCATCAAATTCTCAGTTTGATCTGCCCATCAGCTGTTCTGTATTTGTTTGTAATAAAAAACTGCAGAGTGAGCTCATCCAGTTAGAACCTTTTTTTTTTTTAAACCAATCGTTTTTTACTTGCTAAAGCTAGCATTCATTTTTATATCACAGTGAATTACAAACCTTGCACCTTGTTAATCAGTCTAGGACAAATATGCTCACAAACAACCGAAATGCCTTGCACAAATCAGTGAGTATATCTTTTTTTTAGACTACTGTCTGACTACTGCTAATATGGCGACACTAAAACCGATATTTAAATCTAGTGTCCAAATATAGATGCTCCAAACAAGATATGCCACCAGGTGATATTAGTCATATCACCTGGTGGTATTAGAATAAAGGCCAGGTTATCACCTCTAGCATTTGTGAATGTGTGTGCAAACACTGTTGCTAATCTGTCTGTTAGATATTTCCTAGATTAAGTGAAAAAATATATTTGCTGCTGGCAAAATATGAAAACACTCTCCAAAGTTAATAAGATTCATTCACATTAATTATGCGTAGATTTCTGTTCAGTTCAGTTTAAGTTAAATTGTGCAGTGGTTGAAGCCAGTATTTCAAATGAAGCAACAAGATTTGATTAGAAGCATTAAATTACCTTTCTTTCACATGTTCCTGTTCCCTCCTCATTTCTGTGTCACGGTATAGGTGACGGACTACCAGATGGCGCTCCAGCTGGTCGCCGAGGCAATAAATGGCCCCACGACCCAGGGGGGTCTGCGCCCATTTTCATGGCAGTCCTTTAACTTCACGATTCATCAGGGACTCCCCCACATGTACAACTTTCCCTTTATCACCATGAGGCCCATGCTGGACAAGCCATAAGAGCACAGAGCTGGAAGATGCCATGCGTCCATGTGCAGCTGTGTTCAAATTCACAAATCCTGCGTCACAACACTGAAAATCCTGTTGGTGCAGCTAAACAGAGTAAAAAAACTTGATTATTTTGCCAACATTGGTGGTTTTTTATTAATAATTTAATAATCCATTTTAAAAACAAACAACAACTAAAAATGATCAAAATGAAGTATACTGAACTAGATGCTACTAGATTCAGTGAGGTGTTTGTGATGTAGTGTTGTGTTGGTCTTATTTCACAGCATCTATCTATTAGTGACAGAGTACTCTGAACTGGCATAAGGATTGTGGGCTTGTTTGCGCTATTTTAACACTTTGTGTAAAGTTTCCACAAACGTTTGGATTTAAACCATCAGGAAAATCCTGTTCATTTTATATTTATTATAATTACAGTATTTTTGTTTTTGAGTTCAATTCTTTGCAGTATCTACTCAGGTTTGCACACTGTGGAAGAAAATTATCTAAGTTTGCATTAATATTAACTATACTAAATTAAATTATAACCTGTGGTGCATTTTGTCTATATAAACAGAAATAAAATTCGCAAAAACTACAACAACTGTTTTTGTGCAAAATATGAAAGGAAAAGATGTTATTTTCAAAATAAAATATTCACAAAAGGTTCACGTTTCTGATCTGGTTGACAAAAAAGAGAAGTTATGATAATTGCATTTGACTGCCATGTATAGTACCTATGGGAAAATGAATAAACTCAAGTAACAATTTTAAGCAACATTTGACTGCATAACAAATAGGATTTCTCAACTACTCTTACCTACTTGTCAGTTCCTAATGTGTTTTTACCACCAGACTGAAAGTCTCTAAGGGAAGGTTAAATTCATCACTCATTAGTGTAAGATGACAAAAGCGAAGTATAAACCTAGACAGCCTAGACAGTTTTTTTTGTTGTTGTTTTTTGCCTCGATAAAATTTAACATTTTTAAAACTTGATTAGAAAAGATTATTTTCTTCTGTAGCGGCCATTACAGCTTTTACTTTGAAAGTGTCTCTGGGACATAGTGTGGTTAACTTCCTGTAACTTAACCAGCTTGCTTTGAGTGGGCACTCTGGGGGCGGAGCGTGCTCGGTTGGATAGCTGAGAGAAAAAGCCGAGGCAACAGTCCGGGGTCCACCGCGCTCGTATCTGGTCTGTGTCCAACTGCTTTTTTTCCTAAATGGCAACGACGGCAGAGGACCAGCGGGAACCGGCGGACGCCGCTGCACTGTCGACACACCACGGCTGCCACCACCACCACAACAGCAACAACAATAACAACAACAACAATAACAACAAAGACAGCGAGGCGGGAGAGAGCGCGACCTCTGCCACCGCCAGCTCGACAGAATCCGGCGGGACGGCGTCGCAGAGCATCGGTAACGGCTCGGTTATCAACCCTAACGGGGGGAACAACGGGAAGTGGGTTCGCCTCAACGTTGGCGGCACGGTGTTCCTCACGACGCGGCAGACGCTCCTCAAGGAGCAAACTTCGTTCCTGTACCGGCTGTGCCAGCAGCAGGACCTGCATTCGGACACGGTAAGCCCCGCCAGGACGCTTTAACCCCCGCTGAACGGTGCTTCGCTCCGGGCGAAACATAACTATTACTTTGTCACAGCAGCGGGTGAGCTGGGACTGCACCTCCTCCACTTATTGTCTTTGTGATGGTTTCAACGTCCTGTGAGCATTTAAGGTTGATAGTTACTTTGTCTCAGACGCTATTATTCTGGGTACTGGCAAGTGACATTGTGCCATATATCAGATTTCTATGAAAACAAATGTGGTGACAGTACATTACAATAGACGTTGCACACCATTCGTGTTGTGGCACGCAATTGTATTTGTTAAGAACAGAGACACTGGTGCGGTTTTTGATCTCTTGATAACACTCCTGCTATCTGCAGCGGCTTGAAGTTAACAACAGCTTAGATCGTTGAGGCATCTGTTAACACACGATTGGTTCGATTTATCTTAACAGGCTTACTGCTTTGGTCTAAAATGGCGATTATTTTCTATAAAATGCGTGTGCATCTGTTTCCATAAAGTACGGAATTGTATCCCATGATATCACTCCAACATGAGTACTGATTTCCCTAAAACTTGCATCTCTGTCCTCTCCCGGAAATGCACTCCTGTAGCTCCAAATAGGCATGGAGCAGCCCACTAACCAGGAGATATACGTGCAGTCTGAAGCACTTCCACTCTCCTGCTTTTCTTCGTGTGAATGTTGCTTGGGTCAGATGGATGAACACGTGCCTCCTCTTCTGCAGGGAGCCACACAGTTGGTAGCTAGCATCTTATGGGGAGGGCAAGAGAGAGGGAGAGTCTGGCTGTCACATGTAGACTGAAAGGACTTGAAAGACTCATGAATGATGCAGATTTCTATTATGCTGCATGGACTTTGATATGCATGAGTATGACAAAGGGTGGGGGGGAGGTCCTCCTCGTGAACCACAGCCCACTGTAAACTGATACAATGCTGCAGGCAGGTGAATACCTCCATGTTGCCAAAATTTCAGCTTTTCTGGAGAAAATAGGAGGGGGTGAGGAGTTGTCTGATCAGCGGTGTGTAATTTTATACTACAGTACATTAGGTAGCACAGCAGAGAGCTGGCAGGAAATGAAGCAGGTGGTAACGATTAATAAAAGACCTTGACTGAACACAAACCTGTGATGATACAATTACATGGTGAATGTATTAAACTCATGGGCCAGCAGAGCACTCCAGAGATATTAATTAGTTATTCAAATTAGCAATTTAAAAGTAGGGTTGCAAATATTCAGTTAATCGGCTGACAGATGGATAAGCGTTTGTTTGGTTTTTCTTGTTGCAAGGACCTTGTCACCACATCGCCATAGACTATAGGAAACTGCATAGGTTCTTTCTCACTTTTTAAATGATTTGATGTTTAATTGTGTAGGTCAATCTGTAATTTGTTGTAGCACTCCTTGAATTTTTATTTATTTATTTTGTGAACCAATACATACAATTTCAGACAAATTACAACAATCCTGGGGCTAAAAATATATATATTTTTAATATATTCTTAGATTTAGATTAGTCATTAAGGGTCATTGCTGACTTTGTGCTTAGTTTTGATTCATCAAAAAAAAAAAAAACCCTCCTTGCGGCTCTTTTGGGTGATAGCAGATTGCTGCAATTGCTGATAGTTTTTATGGAAGTTGCTGATTTGTCTGCAGACCCTCGCTAATTAACCACTGACTAGCTGCTGTGAGCAACCATTCATCAACCAGCTGGGGAATTTTCCCTCAGTAACCTAGTATACCAGACCGTAACCGGGGATCGCCAACTGGTATCTAAGCCTATGTGACTGGGGCCTAACCGGTTTTAACCCCCCTTGCAGCTGTGGGGCACCTGCAAGCCGTTATGCAATCTGCCTTCTGCCCAGCTTCTCCTTTCATGCCGTATCAGACTAAATGTGTATTTAGCGGGGTTTTGCCAGCTCTGTTCTGTGCTGAGGTCTTGCTGCTCTTCTTGCCTCCAGCTTTCCATGTATGCACATGGCGGAAGGGCAGAGCCATGCTATCAAATACAAATTACTGCAGCTGGAAGTGGCGATCTCCTTTTGATTATAGTGGTCCCGACTGAATTGACTTTTTAGTCAGGAACAGCAGTGGACCAAAATAGAAAGAAATTCACCCTTCTAAAAGTACATGTCATGTTTCAGTTGAGAACATTGTGCACCTGCCAGTCAATTCCTGACCTTTACAAAGGTTTATTTTAAGATTTTTTTCCCTCTTTTCTTTTTTTGTGACTGTTACAGGAAAAACAGGAAATGCGGGAGAGCAGGGGAATTTTAGGCTGGTGTTTGAATCTTTAGTGGCTGCTCATAGTGTACGACTACATGTGGTATTCACCCCAGTCCCAAACTGTGACACAAATACTAAACCAGCGGGGAAAACGGCATCAAGTCATGCTTAGGATTAGAATTGAGCCTCCCTTTAAGATCAAGATGTGGCTTGATGATTTGCCACATCGCTTATGCTGTTATTATTATTATTATTATTATTATTATTATTACACGAAGCAGGTTACAAACTGAATATGCGACAGATCCAGAAATAACAATCGCAGAGGATTGAGTGGGATTGTGGTGCGCAGCAGTGATGACTGTTCCCCTGTTGCACCTCTGGGCGCTATGGAAAGAATATTCCTGTGTGACCTTCAGCTGTGACCTGACAGGAGCTTTCTCTGCGCTGCCTGATGACACACATGTAATCTGTCTTTGTGTGTCTCACAAATATTCAGACGCACACCAACATCCTCCTTCCTCCTCATTATTTTCTACCTCCCTGTATTATTTTCTTGTCCTCTCTGCGTTCTCGCTCTTGGTAGTTGACTCACTCCGTTTTGCATTCATGCTTTTTTTTTTTGCTCGTGCCCTGTAATTTATGCATTGTATCACAAACTCCTGAATCTCAAACCACGGAGAAGAATACTTAAGTAAACTTCTTTTTCTTCTGATTACTACCCATTTGCTATCAGCTCAAAAACAGGAACTGAGCTGTCAGTGAGACTCTGAATCCTCAGTGAACTGGGAGTTGGGAGCAAGAGGAGCACGGTGGCGTAACGATCTGAGTCATTGTTTAATGTTTATACAGCAAAACATACTGCTCTATAGATGGACTTCACAGAGAGATGTGTTTCGGGGTATTATAAAGGCTTTGCCAGATCCGAGAAACGTATCATCTGTTGTCTGTCCTGAGTCCTTGTTTACTTAATCCATTATGTAAGTTAATACTGCAGTGATAACAAGAAATGTTTTTGTTTTATACCCAGGAACTCTTCATTTTCAAAGTCTGGAAAGAAACTGTAATTCCTGCAAGATTAAGGGCTCAACTCTAGTAGCCTAAAAATAAAAAAGAGTTTGAGTAACCAGTAATTATTTGTGCTATTATTCCCAGAATTAAATGCAGGACAAATTAACGGACCTTGTGAATCAGTAATGCACTGATCTTAACAGCTAACTGCATGAAAGAGGGAGCAGATTTGGTGCACAGTTGGTCTGAAAATATCTGGCTCAATTTAGCCTCCTCTAAAACAAAATCTGCGTCTTTCTTTTTAAAGGAAGTGTTTAACAGTGAGTGCGCTTTGTTCCTCTCAGCTTGTCAAACTTCTTAAGACGTGAAAGTTGATATTGGAGACCAAACAAACAGACACTGCCTGCTAAAACTAGGTCACATCATCTCATCAGCTGACTGCAAATATCACACTTCTACAGTTTGGAGCAACACAGGGTATCCTTCGAGCGCTGCCTCACCATTTTTTTTGTGTGTGTCAGCATACTTTGTTAACTGGCCAACATCAAGCTGAAACAAGCCACCCCTCGAGTTAGTTACTACACAGAACATTGTAAATCCAAATCAGTTAAAAGCACTTCAGCCTGTGTTTCTTTTGCTCGAGAGAGGAGCTGATTTTTAGGTGCTGGACAATCCTCCCACCCCTCCCTCTCAGACGTTTGCATGTCTGCACTTAAGAGTTCCTGTCTGTCTTTTCTTTTTCTTTTTTTTTTAAACCTCCACATAGACGCTTACAATCTGTCTCCGTGCGACTGTTTTAATGAGATTACTGGCACTTAAAATGCTCTACCTCCTCACCCAACCAAACCCAGGGCTCCCCTCCTTTATCCGCGTGGATGATCTCGCACCATCCCAAGCCAATTACACCATGGATGACTGGTTGTGGGCCATAACAACACAGCCAGGTTCTGTGGTTTAGGGATTATTTGCACGTACGCATGAAATTTTTTGTTAATTAAGTTTTTAACTTTAATTGTCCACAAAACCCATCTCATCCCACAGTGTCAACACAGCCTCCAAAAATGCTAGAGGCAAGGTTTTTGCTTCAGAGTTGTTTAAACTTGTAAATTTGAAAATGCACAAATTGAAGGCTGAGTAACACAGTAAGAGGTTGGTGGGTGTTTTAACCATATCCCATGGCAGGATTTCACAACTTTCTTTGCTATTCCTGTTTCCTTAAACTTATTTGTATAATTAGATTGATACATATACAGGTAAAATAAGTCAGAGCTACAGGATGGGGCAGTGTTTTACATGCTTACAAATGTGTAGTTGGTGTTTGGGAAAGTTTGTCAAAAAAAAAAGGCACATGCGACCAAGCTTATTTCATGCCTCCCACACGAAAAGTGTCACTGGCACTTGAGAAGTCAGTAGTTTAGCTAGGCCATCTTTGATCCCACAGACCATAAATTAGGCTGATCCGTAATTAGAAATCACACTTTTTTCTAGAGTTTTATCACAACTCCTGCCCCCGTTCATATCAGAATTTCATAGACAGGCTAAAAATGAATGTGTTATTTCTTATTTTCACCAAGACTGAGGATTACTAATAGTAATAATAATACTTAGTAATACTTAATAGTTTCAACTGCACAGATATTATAGCAGCAATACAAGGAGTACAGTGTAGAAAAAGAAACTGGGCTTGCTGTGAGATTCTGTATGCCAGCATATACTGAGATGCACTGATAGCCTGGCATACCTGATAAATGCATTAGGTCACAATTTGTTGGAAAAATAAACCTTTCAGTATTTTTAACACTGAGATACAGGTAGGAGTAGGGATGGGTATCGTTTAGGTTTTATCCGATACCGGTGCCAAACCGGTACTTTTGAAATGGTGCCGGTGCTTAAATGGTGCTGAACCAGTGCTTAAAGAATGGAGAACACAAACTTTGTCCAAAAACCTCTTATGTTTAGCTGTTTATTTGTTTTTGTAAAAAGGTAACAATGTTAGCCTTTTCTGTTGATACAATATACCTCCTTTGGTTGGAACTGGTGCTTAAACAATGGAAAACACAAACTTTGTCCTAAAATCTCTCATGTTTATCTGGGGGGGTTTTTTTGTACCTGGGCCCACCTACTATCCTTGGAAAGGTAAAATGATTGGCTAGAATCCAAAGTGTATGACATCTCAAGGGAAAAAAAAAAAAAAAAAAGCACCGAAATGTGCGCTGCTTTTCGGTCTGGTTACTACCGTTTATGTCAGAACCGGATACCGGTACCCATCCCTAGTTAGGAGGTAATTGTTGTGCGCATGTTTTTAAACGGTGAATGGGGTTTTGTTTGATTATAGGCGATGGGCTACTGGACGTCCTTACCGCTACAGGGAAGTGTTATAGAGTCGCATCCTATTTCCCTGAACAAATGTTGTGTAAACCATTAACTCATCAACTAATGAGTACCTAAATGTCATAACTGTTGATTCCCTCCCTTTGAGTCTGTTGGACTTCCCACAATAATGAAACTGAGAAAGTGACCTCTCATAAAAAAGGCCATTTTTAAAATTTTGTTATTTCTGTAATTTATTCATACTAGGGCTGCCACGATTAGTCGACTAGTCACGATTACGTCGACTATCAAAATCGTCAACGACTAATTTAATAGTCGACACGTCGTTTGAAGCTTTAGGACGCAGGAAGAAGTAGTAGGATTTAAGAGTGTAATAACGGACTGAAACAGAAGATGGCAGCACTGCATGAAGAAGGATGACAGCTGCCGTTAAACCCCGAAGAAGAAGAAGCTGTGTCCCAGAATTCATAGCGCGGCCCTGCTCAGTTTCCAACAATGGCGGCAGCTAGTTAGTTTTAATATTACTCTTATTATTCTTTCTGGGTCACAAAATAAACGTCTAACATATTTCCAGGCGAGAATGTAGCTGTGTAAACCTCAAATATCTGCTCAGTTTATCAAGACACCACATATTTTCAAAAGCGCTCCGACGTTTTCGGAGACGTCTGTTACCCACTAGCTCGATAGCGAGCCGGGGGCAAGGCTCACTAGAGCCCGTGAGAGCACCGGACTCCCGGCAAATCGTTTTCAAACCCACCGCCGTCTTTCGCTACTCAGGTTAAATATATATAAGTCACTTAGATAACTTAAAAATGTTATTGTTTGGCTTTTTTAGTATTTTATTTGTTCCCGAGTAAATCGGTTTGGCTGAGATTAAAGTTATAGTTTTTACATACCTGAATAAATGTCAAAAAGACAACTGATTATCAGAAGTGTGAGATGCTTGAGAATATACTCCAGTGTCCCGTTATACTTTAGATAAACACTTAAAGCTGTAAGCTAATGATAGTTATATAAGAGCAGATGCATGCTGGTGCAATAAGCTGTACGTTTTACGTCCAATGGATGCTTGAAATGATTAGTCGACTAATCGCAAAAATAATCGGTGACTAGTCGACTATCAAAATAATCGTTTGTGGCAGCCCTAATTCATACTCATTTTAGCTCAGTGTGAGAGTCCCTGCTATTGTTTCTGCTGTGATCCTCTGCTTACTGTTTCACTGTGTGTAACATGGTGAAACTAATGCACACAGAGTGGAGCAGACCATGAGGTGAAGTAAAGAGAAACTCATTCTAATTTTTCATAATGCGTTATGCAACTGTAATAAACAATTGCTATAAACGCTTAAGACATAAGGATCGAATGTCTGAAAGCTAAACTAAAATGACTGTTTTGCTCGGCCAATGAAAAATAGCGCACCCAGGCAATTCAGTGTAATTTACATTAGCATGGACTGATAGTCATGACTGGATTTATTTTGCTTGTTTGGTTCTTATGTACACAACGTTTTTGGTTGTAAATGAAGTGCAAAGGGAAATGTGCTAATTTGTTTTTCTCTGAGGTGCTGGTGCTTTAGTTTGGCATCCAGTCAGTAGAGAGAGAGAGAGAGAGAGAGATCACCTGTATAGTAAGAGTAATAATACTAAAAATCAACCAATAGCAGATGGAGAAAGACAGCAAGACTAAAGTGATGGCTGTGACACAATTCAGAAAGCTTTCCCCTCGTGTTGTTATGGCCACACTGTCAAGTCAAGTCACGTCGATGAGGCGTCAGTTTGTCCTCCACTGCAGCTCTGCTCATTTAGGATGTCGAGTGTGTCTGTATGTACCTATGTTTATGCCCGGAGCTGCAGTCTCAGCTTTTTCACGCTCTAATCACTGTTTTTCAGTACAAACGCATACTCTCCTAACATGCACTCAGTTTATACACGGTTCCTCTTGGTCTTCAACTCTGATCTCTCCATGCTTTCTTGCTCACATACACAAATGTGTAAAGCCCATATGTCTTATTCATCCATGTCTGTGACAGTGTCCACCTGTTTCTTTGAACCTTCTTTAATACAAAGAAATTTCCTTTACCTCCTGTTTGTTTGTTTTTTCATAGCATTTTTTTTAATCTTTTGTCCTCTACTGATCTTTTGTTGCGTGTTGTGCATGTGCATGCAGAACACGCAAATAAAAGTGCTAACATCCATCTGCACAAGATGTTGCTACAGGCCAAGATCGTTACTGCTTGAGCAGGCAGTCAGAAAAAGAATCAGTCATGTGACTGGAGCATGTTCTCATTATCTAGCTGGATATCTTCCTGCTCATTGACTTACTGCATTAACTGTCCTTTCAGTTTATATATGGAGACCCAGAATAGCTCTGTATATAGCACCAGCCAAATGCTGGTATATGGTTAAATCTGTAGAAAAGCTAACTCTGATGCACTCTCTCTTATCAAGAGATAATGGTTTATGTTTATTGGGCTGAGGAATTCGGCATTTGAAAATCATATAATTTCCAACAAGTCCCGCCCCTTTCCCCCCTAACTTATATGCCTTTGCCTGTATCTCCTATTGGCATGTTTTTGAACTTCTCCAGCAGTGGCTCTTTTATGAACTCGACTCTAAAGGGCGATGTGCTTCAAGCATTCATTATGGAGAAGAGCACAGGCAGGATGAGCGTATATGTGTAGGGATAGGAGTCATGACATAACAACCAGGCAAGCTTGTCACGTAGCCTGGAGGTGCAAGTGAAGTAGGCTGTTGACACACATGAGCACACAGTTTACGCTGACTTCCAGTAACCAGTAGGTTTTTTTTGTTTTGTTTTATTCCCATGTAAAAACAGCTGTTGTTACGAGAGTAAATCTGAGTTCAGTTTTCAATCTCAGGCTAAACGCACAGTGTGGAGCGCACAGTGGAACAGACACGCACACATGAAGTGAAACCAAGAGAAGAGGTGAATAAAGAAAGTAGCACAAGCGTAGTAGTTTGAGTAACAAACAGAAGAGTGACTGCAGACAGTTCTTGAGCAACATGTCAACATCTACATTGCTTCTGATAGAATCGCATGCACAAATGCAAAATAAAAACTCCACACTTCATAACATGAGGAAATGTGTTATGAAGGCTGTAAAAATGCAGTAATGGTATAATGGACTGTCCTCTGTCTGTCTCTGACTCTTTTCTGTAACAGGATGAGACTGGAGCTTATGTAATTGATAGGGATCCTACCTACTTTGGCCCCATCCTCAACTACTTGCGGCATGGCAAACTGGTCTACAACAAGGAGCTCGCTGAAGAAGGTCTGCATGATTGTCTTATTTGCTTGCCAGTAGAAATAAGAATAATACTAGCACGTTTGTTGCAGTATGATGCAATTTTTCCCTGATGCCTTTCTTTTGCTTTTGTGTTTTTAATTGAATTTGTGCACTTTATATGAAGATTTGGTATGTCTGAAGAATGTATAAGTCTTCTACTGAGGTAGCTAAAATCAGTTAATGAATAATTAAGAAACGGTTGACAGTAATGGTTAACAGATGGCCAGGACTAATAATAAGATAAGATAAGATAACCTTTATTAGTCCCACACGTGGGAAATTTGTTTTGTCACAGCAGGAAGTGGACAGTGAGGCAAAAATTAGGATACAATAAGAATAAATACAGTACACAACTGTACAGAATAGAATAAAATAAAATACTATATACAGTAGAATAAAATAAATATACGATAAGATAAAAATAGAATACAAATGCTATATACAACTGAGTAAAAATACAACGATGACAGAAAAGATTATTGCACTTAGTGTTATTGCACATGTGTGGATGTGTGTGTTTGATCAGTTAAAGTCTTTATTGTGGAGTCTGACAGCAGTGGGGAGGAAAGACCTGCAAAATCTCTCCGTCCCACACCGTGGGTGCCGCAGTCTCCCACTGAAGGAGCTGCTCAGTGCTGTCACAGTCTGCTGCATGGGGTGGGAGATGTTGTCCAACAGTGATGACAGCTTAGCCACCATTCTCCTGTCACTCACCACCTCCACTGGATCCAGAGGGCATCCTAGAACAGAGCTGGCCCTTCGGATCAGCCTGTTCAGTCTCTTCCTGTCCCCGGCAGAGATGCTGCCGCCCCAGCAGACCACACCATAAAAGATAGCAGAAGCCACCACAGAGTCATAGAAGGTCTTCAGGAGTGGGCCCTCCACTCCAAACGACCTGAGTCTCCGCGGCAGGTACAGCCTGCTCTGCCCTTTCCTGTAGAGGGCGTCTGAGTTATGAGTCCAGTCCAGTCTGTTGTTCAGATGAACACCAAGGTACCTGTAGCTGTCCACAGCCTCAATGTCCATACCTTGGATGTTCAGTGGTTGCAGTGGAGAATGCTTGTGCCTGCGGAAGTCTACCACCAGTTCCTTGGTTTTACTGGCGTTGATCTGGAGGTAGTTCAGCTGGCACCAGTCCACAAAGTCTTGGGTCAGTCCTCTGGATTACCAAGAGGAACGGAGCCAGAACCGTTCCCTGTGGGGCCCCCGTACTGCAGACGACCCTGTCCGACACACAGCCCTGAGTCCTCGCATACTGTGGTCGGTCGGTGAGGTAGTCCAAAATCCAGGTAGTGAGGTGATGGTCCACTCCAGAGTTCACCAGCTTGTCCTTTAGAACCGAGGGAAGAATAGTGTTGAAGGCACTGGAGAAATCAAAGAACATGATTCTCACAGTGCTTCCAGCGGTCTCCAGGTGAGCGAGGGAACGATGTAGGAGGTGAATGACGGCATCATCCGCTCCAATGCCAGCTGGCACCAGTCCACAAAGTCTTGGGTCAGTCCTCTGGATTACCAAGAGGAACGGAGCCAGAACCGTTCCCTGTGGGGCCCCCGTACTGCAGACGACCCTGTCCGACACACAGCCCTGAGTCCTCGCATACTGTGGTCGGTCGGTGAGGTAGTCCAAAATCCAGGTAGTGAGGTGATGGTCCACTCCAGAGTTCACCAGCTTGTCCTTTAGAACCGAGGGAAGAATAGTGTTGAAGGCACTGGAGAAATCAAAGAACATGATTCTCACAGTGCTTCCAGCGGTCTCCAGGTGAGCGAGGGAACGATGTAGGAGGTGAATGACGGCATCATCCGCTCCAATGCCAGGCTGGTAGGCAAACTGAAGTGGGTCCAGTGATGAGCTTATTAGGCGCCGAAGCTGAGCCAGGACCAACCGCTCCAGGGTCTTCATCAGGTGGGATGTCAGAGCCACCGGCCTGTAGCTGTTGAGGTCCTTGGGGCGTGAAGTCTTTGGCACTGGTACAACACAGGAGGTTTTCCAGAGCTGTGGGACTCTTCCCAGCCTCAGGCTCAGGTTGAAGAGGTGCTCCATCACCCCACACAGTTGGTCCGCGCAGGACCTGACGACCCTCGAGCTGATGCCATCTGGGCCCGCTGCCTTCTTGCCATTAATCCTCCTCAGTTCCCTCCTAACCTGGGTGGTTGAGAGAGACAGGCTGGAGCCTTGTGTTGAGTGTGTATTGGATGCTGTTGTTGGGGGTGGGGAGGAGTGAGCAGGGTGAATAGAGGAGGTGTGAAGTGTCTGAGGTGTCAGAGGTGGAACAGCAGCAGTGGGGGTGGGTGAGTCTCCAGCCGATGTTGCAGACTGCCTCATGGCAGTACAATCAATAGTAGACTGATGTGGTTAAATATATGTTCTATAAAGGACAAAAGTAGAATTAAAAATTGTTAGCTTAAAGGAGTATACAGTGGTTGAAATATGAATGATGTTTAGCTGAATATTAAACAATAATATTTAAAGAATATTCTGTTTACTTGGACTGGTTTGCAACATGATTAGGGTGCAGCTGAGGTCATCTGGCGTGGAAATGTTACACTACAGTGTCACACAGCAGCTGAGTTGAGTGTTTCTTCTGTGACCAGGTGTCCTGGAGGAGGCCGAATTTTACAACATCACCCCGCTCATCAAACTGATTAAAGAGAGGATCGTAGAGAGAGACTCCAAAGCCACACAGGTAAACGCACAACCTGTCAACAGTGAATCACTGAGCTTCCAACTATAAAACGCAGTATATCACATTTATGTTGATTGTATTATTACTCTTGAAACATATAATATTTAGCTGTTCTGACATGTCCTGTGCTAAATCTTGCAGTATTGTTTAGAGTCATAGGATATAGATGCTTGAGCGTTTCAGTGCTTCAGCCTTTATTAATGATTTTGTTCCCCCGGGTGCTTGTACATCAGCCTTCTCTCTTCTTTCTTTGCTTTTCTCGGGATGGTTGGACTCACTCTTATATAATCCTTCTGCCCTCTCGAACATACTCCCACTCTCCCCTTATTCTACTGTTCTTTACTGGACTCACTGCTCGTGTTTGCCTAGCGGGGTTAAATATTGTGCAGAAATATGAAAATAGTGGTGCTGGCTTTTAAACTGCCCAAATAGGATTTGGTAATCCAGAGCGTTGAATGTTATGCAATATGAAATGACTGCACCTTATTGGAAAATTCATAGAATTCAATCTAGCAGTGTCAGTATTTACTTCCCTTTTTGTATCTCTGGAAATGGTTGCACCTTCCTTTTCATTCATTTCCTGCATCGTCAACTCTTTCCTCTCTCACCCTTTTATACCAGCAGGTGCCCCCCAAGCATGTCTACCGAGTTTTGCAGTGCCAGGAGGAGGAGCTGACCCAGATGGTCTCCACGATGTCGGACGGCTGGAAGTTTGAGCAGGTCAGCGTGCGCGCCTGCAGAAAGCCCCGCACCGGACTGCTCTGGACTGTGGGTTGGATTCACGCTGCTGCTGACCCTTTAACCGTGACCCTTGGTCTAACCCCTCGGTCCTGACCCGAGCCTTGCTGTTTGCATTCCCAATCTGAACTTTCCATTAAATCCTAGATTTGTGATTGAATAGGGTGAAGTTGGCAATTATGTATCATCCGTTTGTGATAATATGGCAAATAACTGTGACAAATCAGTGGAAATCACAAATTTGTGTCCAACTCCTGCAAAGCTATTGCTGTGCATACAGAAATCCACAATAAATAGAAATTCATAGTAACTACTTGCATTTAGAGTCTAACCAGAACCACACAGATTAGAAAAGAAATTCAGAAGTTCCTCCATAAATGGAAGGGTAGTTGATCCAGGACGAGAGTTTAACTGCAGGATGACAGGCACTCAGCATCATCGCATTAATGTAGGAATAACAAAATTACATCAAGTTTAGTTAAGTCCCCGTCTGGCAAATAGACTCATCAGAACTAAGTTGCACTCATCGGTTCAGACCGACAGACTGATTGCAATGTTTTGGCAATCTGTCTGCCTTTTATAAATTACACAGCAGTTATTTGCAGACATCTGAGTGCGATTGCAGTCGGTCCGTGTCGGACCACGACTATTTAAAGACACCTATGGGGACCAGACAACGCTTAGTCCCCACACCTACTTACATTTGGTCGCTGAATTTGATGCAGTCACTGGGCAACCTTTTTTGTCGCCTATTTGAAAGGAGGTTGCCATTTAATTTGTACTCTAGCGTGACTGAGCCATTAAACAGCCCCTTTAATCTAGTGAGTCCGTGTGAGTTAGTCCCAGAACCTGTAATCTTAAAGAAATCGTAAACTTTTTTAGTTTTAAAATTATGATACTGATTTTGGAGAACCAGTTCTGTCAAATAAACACGCCTTCTTGTCTGTTGTAATGTCAGTCTGTTATTGGCCACATCTCCAGAGACGACCTGTTAATATGTTTAATAATTCTAGACTTCATGGCGTTAAACTGGCCAGCCTTTACAACACTGTAGGCTAAAAATCGCACACAGACCCTGTGTCCCTCCCCCACTCCTCTGCTTTAGCACTTGGCTCCCCTGCATGCTGCACAGCTATGATTTTCATATATTTTTCAGCTGAGCTGACCCGCAGTTGTTTTGCTGTTTCCACAAGTACACAGCGCTTGAATCTACTGCTGCGTCCTCCCCCGTCCCCCAGCCATGCATGAGCAAAAGCAACCTTCCTTAGCTGTAGTATGGGATCTCCACTTTCTGTCTCCTGTGCTGGAAGTCCCCATGATACTCACTGTGTGTCTTTGTCTCTGTCCCTCTCTGCTCTGTATTTCTCTCTGCATCTGCGTCTCTTTCTTTCTAGATGGTGAACATCGGCTCGTCGTACAGCTATGGAACAGAGGATCAGGCTGAATTCCTGTGCGTCGTATCAAAGGAGCTCCACACAGCCGGATCTGGGCTGGGAACAGAGCAGAGTCACAAAACCAAGGTGAGTCTCGATATTTTGCATGAACACACAAGTATATTTCAAAATACACTATGGGGAGAAGCTGCTAAGCTGTGTGTTGGCTTTGTTCGTATGTGTGTATTTCTGCTTTGTTGCGGGATGTGTGAAAGAGTAGAGGTCTCTCAGCTCATTAAAGGTGATATGAGTGTGCTTTGATCCTGCGCCTCTCCACTCAAAGCTCCAAATGTCACTCCCCTCAAAATGTCATTCACAAACACATTCACTCCATCATTCACACAGCTCTGCCTTTCATTCCTGCAGTTCTCAATCATTACTGTATTGGTTCTTCCTCCTTCATGTGGATATATTAATATATATCTGTGTCTGTTTTTTACCTCTCAGCCTCTCACTGTCCACTCACTGACACTCATCCATGTGCTCATTTTTGTCATTTTTCTGTCGCGTTTTTTTTTTTCTTTTCCCCTTTTGTATTTTCTCCTCCTTCCTTCATGCTGAATGAAGCCCACAGAGATGCAGGAGGAGGAAGCGGCGAAGGAGGAGGAGGAGGAGGAAGAGGGGGGGAGAGATACCACACCAAATGAGTGGCTTAGAGAATGAGGGAGTCATGTTTCTTTGTTCCAAAGAGATGCCTGACTGGGTGAGGAACTGTGCAAAAGATGTGCTAGTGGGTAGATGTAGTGGATTTTAGTGTGTGTGTGTCTATATGTCTGTGATGTCTATGAGAAATATAGAAGAGGTTTCATGGCGCAGCATTGAGCATGGCCTTACAGTTGCCTTTCTGTTTCAGTCTGAAGCTCTTTCTTCATTGAGTCAGTCCCAAGTTAAAATGACCAAATGTAGTTGTGCATTTGGTCAAAGTGAATGTTGCATTTAGATTACTGGTTGAAAACTGTAAGGTTGCAATGATTGTAACACATTAAAAAAACATGGGCAAAATATAACACATGCATAATCTCTAATCATGATTTGGACCATAAACAACAAAAATAAACTCTTACTTTGACTAGGATGGAGGCCTTGTGCTCATAACCAACATGAGCACAGGACCAGTTAACTTGTATTATATTTTTAGGATAATTATAAGTTATGTACACCATTGCACAATTGCTATTGGTCCTATATTTACAAATATGCTTGTTATACCAGCATGCAAAATGTGCTCTTAAAGTAACATGCCAGTAGTGTCCCTGCAGCTAACTACAAGAACGAAGCGATTTCCTCTTTATCTGCAAGTTTACCCCTTAACTGTAAAAAGGCTGATAGGGTGAACACGATAACTTAGACTTTTCAAATTGATACTAGGGCTGTGCGATATGACCAAAATCTCATATCCCGATATAAAACATCTGTCGTCCCGATAACGATATAAATCACAAAAATGTAACATTTTCTGTAAATTCTGTGAATCTCGGGCAGCTCGACTTTCCAGCTGGGCGTCGTGTATCTGGAGTCGAGTGTTTTACCGATGCATGAAACTACACATTTTTAGACATAGGTTGTAACGGCTGCCGTTTTCTTTGCGGCGTGCTTTAGGGAAAAGCCTGTTCTAACGTTTGAGTCTAAGGTTTATTTTTTAGCACCTGACGGCTCTTTTTTGCTTCTCATCGGTAAATACTCTGCTTACTGTTTCACGTGATTCAGTTTATTTTGAAAAGTCTCAACAGGATCTTAAGCTTTATTGTGAAAGGTTTATGTGGAAAATAAACAAGCGGACACGTGATGGTTTTACCATCGTTGTTGCTAACGACAAAGCATAAAAACAGGCACTTGTCCGTCCATAGTGTGGTTATATTAAATATAAGAGAAAGAGAACTTTAAGAAATTAATATAGCCACTACAGTGACCATCAAAACGATGAACAAATATTGCCGTAAACAGTTTTTTTTGCGACACCACGAAACAAACAATAGCGTAAAATGAAACAATAGACGTTTTTATATCGTCATATCGAACAGCCTTAATTAATACTAGTAAATATGTCAGATGAGTTCGAATCTCAGTGAAGTCGGGGTCAGAGGTCAAGTTTTTTGAAAATCTTGTGAACACGATAACTCGCGAAGGTAGTCCCCTAGGATTTGGTGTAGCACTGTGTCAGTATTTTTTAATTCATGCACTGATGTTTTGTGTATAACATTTAAAATAATCAGTATAATAATAATAATAATAATAATAATAATAATAATAATAATAATAATAATAATAATAATAATAATAATAATCATTATTATGATTATTATTATTAGTTTGTTATTTATTAGTTTATGTGTTAGCACTCGATCACCAATCACAGTGGTTAGCTGTGATTTGACACAAATATGACCAGTTCTTGTTCAGAGAAAAAAAACAGCTGTGATCAAGATACCAAGACCATCTTTTATATATAGTTATTTGTCACTGTGATTAAATGGAAAACAGATTTCGATAAAATGCATGTGTGTGAGAGAATGTGATGAATTTTGCTAATTGGCGCTTGGTTGGAAATGTCACTTCCCCCACACAGCCTCACATGTATCGATTGAGAGCTGCGTCTCTATGGGCTCTCATTGTCAATGCTGTGACATGGAATATCTCTGACCTTTCAGTGCAGCAATAGTCTTCAGATGTCCTTCCCAGTCTGTGCACATACATATACAGTGTCGGTGTAAAGTCACACACATGTGTAATTAACATTTGCACAATGCACAATTTAAAATTCAGTAAATATCAAAGCAGAAAACACACACTTGTATGTAGTAAGTAGTGAAGATGGCTGTGTTTGTTTTGTTGTTTCCAGTCATTATGCGTGATAGTTAAGTCACTTATTCTCAGTTGCTCAACATATTCATCATCATTGCCATCATTGCAGCCAAAACCATAGCTTAGATTGTTTGCGGTGACTGTAGATTTTATGTCTGCACTTTTCCAATCTCTAATGTCTGTTTTTGTTTTTGTTTTGTCGTTTTGTCTTTCATTTTGCAGCTTTTTCAAATCCACGGGTCCCGGATGTAGAAATCACGAGAATTTATTTTTCCTATGCTTGTCATGTTCTGTACATGGCATTTGTGTGTTTTTGTCCGTGGACAGTCATCGCAATACGTAGCATTGTTGCCACTTCATTGACAAAATGCTGGTTAGTATTAGCAAACGTCCAAAAATGTCTAATATCACTGTTAACGCAATGGAGCAATACCATCTTAAAAAAAAAAGAAAAAAGTGAAATCACCTTAATTTACAGACATGCTCATGTGTTGTGTCTGTGCAAATGTTATATTGCCAAGGGCAGTAGTGCAGCTTAGTAAATCATGACCAAAGAGCCATATTAGATCTGGCTGAACCAAGGTGCTGATTCTTAATATGACAGGAGAGAATTGGCCTCGTCTTGGTTAACCTGTGAAGAGCTGTCCCATCTGTGCTGCACAGGATTTGCATCATTATATTTCCTAATGAAGCAGCTATCCCAGTGATTTATGCAATTGTTGCCCAGTCTTTGACCACCGACTCTGCTGTAGTCCTGACAGTATTTCATAGTTGGGCACGAGGTTTTCTCATGACAAAAAAAATCACCTTGGTTGTGAAGAAAACCTGCCAGCAGCTGCTGGACCCCACAGAGCAAAAGTGTGTTAAATCACCCATATCAGCCTTATTTAGAGATGACTTCAAGCGTACTCAAGTAATTAAATCTTCATGAGCTCAACTCAAAGTCCACTAATTTGTTGCTCTCAGTCATTCAGGAGGGTGTGTGTTTGTGTGTTAGCATAGCCACTTCTTGGTTTGGACTGTGTAACTGAAGTAGGTCAAAAATGTGCTTGTGGGGACAATTTTACACTTTCTGGACATTACAAAGGTGCACACGCTGCACTGGTGAAAACACAAACTGCTCTACATTGTTGCCCACAGACACACACACACATGCGCGCGTATACACATATATCCCTTGTTTGTGCTGATGCATACCTGCATCACCTTGCACAACAGCAGTGTTGCTTCGGTCTGTTGCCATGGCTGGGATCCAGTTCCTGCTTTGGCCTCAACAGACTTAGAGACGTTGGTGTAGTCAGGAAAGGCTTAAAAAGCAGGCATGGAGGAGGAAGGGGGCAAGGATGAGTCTGGTGTACCACAGCTTTGTAATATTAGTGATCATATCCTGTTTTTGTTCCAATAAAGGCCCCACAGCAGGCAGATCTGCTGCAGTGCAGGTGTATGACTGAAAATAAAATGTCAAAGAAAGCCACGTGACTTTTAACAACCTCTGCTGTGAACATGCAAGAACCACACCATAGATCACATTTGAACTCATGCACGAGACTGTGGCCAATTTCCTTATAGCTCTAGGCATCACTCTGCAAATACACCACTCACATTTGGTGTTTATTAAACTTCAGGAGGTGCACTTAGTGAATGTTAGGGTGAAACCAAAAGGGTTATACATTAGTTATAAAACAGCAGGTTTTTAAAGCCTGTAGATAAGAATTTAGAGTAGGTCTGCTATAGTCCAACATCACGCTGTAGCTTATAAGAAAACACTTTCTTGAACAGATGCTAACATTAAAATGCAACTCAGCACTTCTTGGATGCATAAATAAGTACATTTGTGGAGTAAGTCATGTAAGTTATTGGTCTGTTTTCAGCCTCAAATTAAGATTTGGTGCGCTTCTCAGATTGAACACAAGCCCAGAGGGATTATTTCTGCCTCTGAGACTACAGCAGCCGTGTTAAGCATCGTCTGCCTGCAGCTTTAGTCTCACCTCCTGCTGTTTAGCTCCTGCAGCACACCTACTGACCAGCAACATACAGCCAACAAGTGTGCAGGGGTCACAAATTTGAGACAATCGAGAAATAAGATCGTGGTCGGCAACCTTTTTTTTTTTTTTTTTTTCCTCTATCTCCTAACATTTTGATAATAAAATCAATTTAACATAAAAAAAATAAATGGGATGTAAATACAATATTCCATGTTTGTTTTCCATTTATAGCACTGATCAGAAAACATATCCTCAACCTGTGGGATCCTCCCAATCCCTAATTAGGAGGATTAGCAGAACACGGTAAATGTTAAATGTGTAGTTAGCCTGCAGTTACTGTGTACGATACTCATAACAGTGATATTGACAGAACAGAGAAGACCAAAAGATTTCATTTCTTCGGCTTTTTTTCCCCTTTTCTCTTTGTGGCTTTTAACTCGGATCATTCAGTGCCTTGAGTTCAAGCAGCAAAACAGACGTGTCAGCATGATCGTAGCTGTTATTCCATGCGTTTTTAAGTGGCTGCTTTTAATATTTTACAGTAGATGGTTTACAATCTCACTTTTTGTTTTTACTGTAATTGTCTTCTCGTGCATTTACTGAGGTGTTCCTGTAGAGATAAAGAGTAAGTGTGCACACCAAACAGCTGCATGCATGAGGTGAAGCTGGTTTAAGATGTTTTGTATAAAAAGCACCACTTTTTTTAATTGTTTTGTAAGTTTTGATGTCTAATTTATTCTTAGACTTTCTTTTTGAATATTACATTGTAAGAATTTGGCCGTTTGTTTTTAGATGCGTGTGGGGGGGTACTTTTGCTCGTTTCTACTTGAAGAATAGCGTTTCTGTTTCACTGTCCTGACGATCTCAAGCAGCACATACTGTATAATCAGCAGGTTTACTGATTCCAAGTTTTTCGTCTTGGTTCACTTAAATGTATAAACCTCCATTTGCATGTCCTGTTACAGTACCTTGTTTGTTTTTTGCTTGATCCTCACTTCATTTTTGCTGTACAATTAGTACTTAATGTGTAAACACAGCAGAGCTCTTTCATTAGCCTGTGCAAAAAAAAACCCAAACATCTGTCATCATCAAATCGGGATAGAAAAACATTTCTCTCTGATGCTGGAGATTCTTTCATCTGCTGTCCGTAGAGCCACTTTACTGTCTGTGAACATGAAACGGATCCATGTGTGACGCATGAATCGTACGGGCTTCAGGAATCAGTGTTTGGATAGTTTCAAAACTGGACTTCATGAGGTCCTGAACATATGACATCTTCAACAGAATGAAAGGAAAATGTACTTCTTTTTTGTTTAAATTTAATGTAAATGAATGTCAGCATTGTCAACAAAAATAAACATTTGGTTTAAGGTACAAAGTCTTTGTTTTGTTTTTTGCCCTGATCACAATGAGCCCACTGTCCACTGTTTCTATACCAGCGGTCCCTAGCCCCCGGGCCCACCGGTCCACGAGCGAGAGTTGAGGCTCAGGAGTGAAATTGATGGTTTTCAGGGTTTTTATCGTTAACTCGGTTTCCCTGGGTCTTTTTCCTTGTGTTATGAATACATTTTCTATATATTTTCATGCACTCTATATTTGTTTTGTAGTTGTCTTATTTTGAAAGACATGTTTTTGTGCGTTACCATAGCGACCAGAGAGGAGGATGGTCGTGTCCAAATTCATGGGCCGCATTTGTAGACCGATTAAGTCACAGCGACGCGCCTGTCACTACCCGATCCGTACCGGAAACCCGATCGGTACCCCGCATGCGCAAATCTTACGTCACTTCCTCTCTTTGCCAACATTGCGACATTCAATATATTTGAATGATACGGACGGTGACAGTAATAAAATTTGGAATACTTGCTGAGAATGCAGATTTTGACCTGTTGATTAGGACGTTTTTGTTAATGGGAACATTTTTTATTCACAAATGCAGATACTTTAAAGCTAAACCATGTATAAACAGATGGCTGAATGACTTTAAACTCTGGGCTAAATCGCTGAAACTTGTGAATAACAAGAAAGCCCATAAACTTGTTGTTTTATTTAAAGAGTTTAACCTATGCTTAAAAAAAAAAAAAAAAAACCTCCCTATTTTATAATCATGACTGCCCTTTATGTTATTTTTTGCCTTTGGTTCAAATCCTTCAATGACTGTTCTTTCTTTTTGTACTAACTCTTTTAGCTTTGTGCTTATTGTTGTTGGGTTTTTTTGTTCGTTTTGTTTTTGTTTTGTTTTTTGCTATAATGCTCAACCGAGGATGTAACATAATCGGATTAATGATGGTGCCTTGTATGTTATACTGTTGTTTGTAAATAAAGTTTTTTTATATATATATATATATATATATATATATATATATATATTTATTTTTTGAATGATACGGTTAGCGCCCAGTTAGCTCCTAGCATTTCTCAGCAGCTCTGCCCCCTTTTCGACTGCCCGGGACATTTAAACAATGGATAATCCGTATACAAACAAATTCATGCTTTTCTCCTCAACAGAGAGCGTCCCCCGATTAAACAACAGCGCCGTAAAATAAGAAGAATGGCGCCCAATTACAGACTTAATAATATTGACTTAGCAATGTGTCACGTGAAGATTCATCAGCCAGATTAAGTGTTTACTGACAATTGACAGTGATAGCGGACATCATCATCACTATTCCAACAATCCTCTCCTCACAGACAAGCATAAACACACTCGACTATCGCTAAATCAAATTTAACACGCATTTGTAATTTTGCTAATTCAGTTTATAATAGGGTTCATTCGCTCGGTCAGCAGGTGGCGGTTTCCTCGTACACTGGGGAGTAAACTGCCATTAAACGAACAGAAGAAGAAGAAAACCTCTGCACATGCGTGGTACGGATCGGGTAGACCCGATTTTTTTTTTTTTTTTTTTTTTTTTTTTAAACTTTATTTAACAAACAATGAGTATACAACATACGAACAGATGAAGTATACAAAACAACAGAACATGAACACAAAAAGCCAAGGGTAAAAGAAAAACGTAACAATTATAAGAATACACGCAAAAATTCACATACATATATTGTTTTGAGAGCCTTTTTGTTGGTGGAGTCTGATATTGATTGTATGTACATTTCCACATCCTTAAAATAATGACAGAAATATGGTGTTTTGTTAGTAAACTTACATTTATGGATAAAAAATTTAGCTAAAAGTATTAACAAATTTATCATAAAAAAACATTTATCATACTTCTTGGGGAACTTAAAGAAACAGAATAAAACATTTTCCCATCGTAAAGAAAACTCCCTTAAAATATGGACAATAACAAACCTGCTAAATTCCTTCCAGAATCTCCGTGTAAAAGAACAGTACCAAAAAAGATGTGTCACAGTTTCTGGATGATCCCCACAGAAAGTACAATTAGTATTTATGTCCCTTTTAAATTTTACCATGTAGTGACTGGCTGGATAACATTTATGTAGAATTTTAAATGAGACTTCTTTCACCTTAGGGTAGACCCGATTTGTACGGTCCGACTTCACACATGCGCAGTAAGGATCGGAGAGTCCTGATCCGTAACTATCTTATTTTTCGTTTTTGTCTACATTGTACTGAAATGCTTCATTATTGCAAACATTTTAAGATATACTTATTATTCTTAACATCTTAACAGATACTCTGACCCATAACTATCGTAAAACGCTACGACCGGAAGTAGACTCCTTTCGCGCATGCGGGGTACCGATCGGGTTTCCGGTACGGATCGGGTAGTGACAGCTGAAGGCTGTCCAAATTCGTTGACTCTCCGAATGTAGCCGACAAATGCCTCCTCCTTTTCACGGATGTGTCCTTCGTGGCCCACCATATCCCAGAATTCATAGCGCGGCCCAGCCAAACTCCAGTTCGCAGCCGCTACTAAGTTTTAAAATGACTCTTATTAATCTTTCTGGGTCACAAAATAAACTTTTAACATATTTTCAGGCGAGAACTTCTAATATCTGCTCGGTTTATCAAGATATCGCATATTTGCAAAAGTGCTTCGACGTTTTCCGAGACGTCTGTTACCCACCAGCTCGATAGCTAGCCGAGAGCTCGAGGATAACGAGAGCCGCCGAGAATGGCACAACTCCCGGCACATCATTTTCAGATCACCGCGGGCTTTCGCTACTCAGGTTAAACGTAATAAATAAGTCACTTAGACAACCTAAAAATGTTATTGTTTGGCTTTTTTCAGTGTTTTATTTGTTCGCGAGTAAATCGGTTTGGCTGAGATTAAAGTTATTAGATTAGATAAAATAAAACTTTATTAATCCCCCGGGTGGGTTCCTCCGTGGTTTTCACACAGCTGAATAAACGTCAAACAGAAAACTGATTAAACAGAAGTGTGAAATGGTCGAGAATTTACGCCAGTGTCCTGTTATATTTTAGATAGCAAGGAGCAGACAGCCGAGTTTATTAAACTCCACCGACACAGCAGTGACGCTAATCAGAAGGCTACGTCCAATTTCACAGCAGTTTACTTCCGGCCTACCCGACCTCCTGAGGACCCGGCCCACGTAGACCGCGAAGGCCGGGTCCTCAGGAGGATGCAGCCCATGAATTTGGACACGACTGATGTTACTCAGTTGCGGCGCATTTCAGGAGGACGCTGCTAATAAAGTTACACAATTACACAGTGACTTCGCTTTTATTATTGTATTTACAAAATACCACAGTTTTTGTCTTGGTCGTATCATTTTATTTTGTTGTATTTATCTGCAACACCTTAAAGGCCGGTCCGAGAAAATACTGTCTGACATTAAACCGGTCCGTGGCGCAAAAAAGGTTGGGGACCTCTGCTCTATACAATAACAAAGGCACTCTTTCAAGGCCCTGCAGTGCAGCATCTTCCTCCCTGAGCTTCCTCAATACAGCCTCCCCTGCATGACATGAGATGCATACAGAGTCAAAAACTGGCCGTCATTTGGTTAAAGTAATAAATGCAGATGGTGCTGAGTTGTGACTTTTATAAGCATTGTCTATAGATTTTTATGGGACCTATAATTTACTTACTGGCTGACAAATATGGAAACAAATACACATTAAGCGCTGTACATAAATAGAATAACCCAGTTTTAAGCTAAGCAGCAGAAACAATCAATGAACATTAATGACAAAAACAACAGGATATATTACAAATACATTAACCGTATTACTGTAGTTCTAAAACCTTTTCCAAACTGTACAATGCACAAAAAGGGCGATCCTGCATTTCTGTCTGCGCAAAACGGCCTCTTCTGTTCTTATCGTGTTCCTGTGTTTTGTTAGTTGAACAGGCCATTAGCAGCATCTGCACTGGCATGCGAGGGTGTTGCGGCTGGCTCATTCCATAGTAAGTGAATCAAATCCAAAAGCGCTGCCACCTGACCACATGAGCATCAGCTGTGTTTGGGTTTGTTTGTTTTTTGCAATACAACTGGTGCTGAAATTTTGTGCTTTTATTTATTTATTCTTTATTTTTCCAAGTGTCTTTGACCCCTCATAACTTCAGTTTGGGTTTCCACACTATTTTATAGATGTATGTAGATCAATTTCCGAACCATATTATTACACATTCACAGATGTAAAAATACAGATGTAGCAAAAAATAATTTTGGCATAAAAGGAAAAAGAGCTAGAAGCTGAGCCTGGAATCAAAATTTGGATAAAAATGAATCCTTGAATATGCTAAATCTTGTTTTAGCAGAGTACCTGACCTTCAAAGTTGGCCTAAAATGCCCTTTTTGACCGTTTTTCTTTTGACGGAGGATAACAAAACCCCCCAACTGGTTATAGAAAAAATCTGCACTGAACAAATCTAAGGTTTTGGCTTTCAGCTATGACACTTGAGTGGGTAAAAAATAACATCAATTACATAGTACAAAGTTTCCACCCGCCCTTTCCAACCACCCAAAATGATGGCAGGAAATAATGCGTGAATATTTGAGGTCTTTAGACGCAGGACTTTTAATTCCTCATTTTTCTATGCTTGATTTCCTGCTCTATATGCAATAACAGGCAAATAGTTACAGCATGCTCTACAGGAAGGTACTGAGTGTGTTATCCACAGTGGCTAGATGCAGGTACTCGGGAAGGCTGCTCTCAGACTCGACCTCTGACCCCTGGTCGCTGGTGTCCTCCTTGCTCTGACTTGGTAGCAGCTTCTTCCTTCGCACGGAACCTCGCGAGCGACGCTCCAAACACGTCAAGGTCATGTGGGCGAGGTCCTGCTGGAGCCGCTGGACGTTTTCACTGGAAGAGAAAGCACCATGTTGAAAGAGTGAATCTCAGATGCGGAGGTGCATGTGAAAGGATTTTCTCTTTTTTGCTCACGTTGTGGGTGGAGTAGGAAGATCGTAGTCTTCACCAGTTTCACCTGTCAACCAGTAAGTTGTTTCTGTGCCTTTACCCTAAAAAAACCCCACATATTCATCACAGTCACTGGCATCAGTGTCGCAGTGAAGATTTTTGTCGCTGTATCTCAATTTAATTTGGCTGACATGCTGCTACATTGAATGAAGAGACCAACCTTTACCTTCAGGTATGTTTCCCCTCTCATCTCATACTCAAACTTGCAGTTTGTTCTGTCCAGGATATCTATGGTAGGCTGACTGACATGGATCCGCAGGGCTGTGAGATAAAAAGAAAAACAACAGAGCTTGGCTGTGGTCACTTTATTTAATTAGGCTGACTGCTGGCTTCTATAATTGCGCTAGAGTAATGTATGGGAAGTCATTCATGTAAAATAACGAGAACAAAGGAAGCGGCTGGAGAAAATGTCAGTGTAAATCAGTTTGTTCATTACATGTGTCCACTCACGGTGTCCTGTAGATTCCATACGAGATGCTGTGTTGACCGTGTCTCCGAATAAACAATATCTGGGCATCTTTATTCCCACGACGCCCGCCGCACAGGGACCTGAACCCACAAACAACCAGGAGACAGAAGAATTAGTGTAAAGATCAGCAGGAGGTGAATTGCTTTGCCAAAATGACTAGTTTAAAAAATGAAAAACAAAGAAGAAGAGACCTGAGTGAACACCGATTCGTATCCACACAGGAATACCAGGAAGATGCCGGAGCTGGAAGGTGCCCATGAATGCCAAGATGTCCAGCGCCATGCGGCAAATATCCACTGCATGCCTGTTCCCATTTCTCTTTGGAAGACCAGAAGCAACCATGTAGGCATCCCCAATTGTCTCCACCTGAGGATAGTAAAGGAAACTATGATGTTCGTGCTCATTGCCGGGTGCCTGAATCTCTTCGATTTCATCCCTGCCAATACCTTGTACACATCGTGGTGGTCGACAATGCAGTCAAACCCCTTGTAGATGTCGTTAAGCATGTCCACAACTTCCATCGGCGTGCTGTACTGGCACAGAGTGGTGAAGCCAACTATGTCACTGAAATATATTGTAACTTCATCGTACAGCTCTGGCTCCACAGCCCCGGTCTCCTTCAGGCTTTTAACCACCGGGCTTTTAACCACAGAGAGAAACAGATAATAAAGAAAAGACATTTTTTCCATTGAGATTTCATTCTGATTTTGAGTTGGTTAAACCAAAGGCCCCCCAAGTTTCCCCAACAGTTCATCCATCCATTTCATCCATGTATCCTTTATTTTTAAATAACTATCCTTTTTAAACAGTTCAATAATGCTACTTGTTACAACCATTTAACTGTTAATTTACACTAACGTTTTGATCATTAATTAACACTAATTATTTCAATTATTTACTTATAATTAAGGTAACTTTTCTAACCATTTAAAGTGACAAATGTATGCTAATTTATTAACTATTTAACCATTAATTTGTGTTAGCTTTTTAAAAACTATTTAGCTTTTAATTAATAGGGTTACTATTAGACTAGGCCTTTTATTAGTCAGTTTGTATTAACTATTCATTTAACAATTTTATTCAACAATGTATGGTAACTTTTTAACCATTTATAGCCATTCATTAATGCTAATTTTTTAACATAAGATCAAATAAGATAACCTCCATTAGTCCCACTGTTTTTTTACAGCAGAAAGTGGACAGTGCAAAGTTACAGAAGCAAAAATTAAGGAAAAACACTGGAATAGGATAAGATAATAAAAATAAGATATTGTACACAATAGAATAGAATACAATACTATATACAACAGAATAAAATGCAATGTTGACAGCTACAGGTACCTTGGTGTTTATCTGAACAATAAACTGGACTGGACTCATAATTCAGAAGCCCTCTACAGGAAATGGCAGAGCAGGCTGTACCTGCTGTGGAGTCTCGGGTCTTTTGGAGTGGAGGGCCCACTCCAGAAGACCTTCTATGACTCTGTGGTGGCCTCAGCCATCTTTTTACAGTGTGGTCTGCTGGGGTGGCAACATCTCTGCCGGGGACAGGAAGAGACTGAACAGGCTGATCCGCAGGCCCAGCTCTGTTCTAGGATGCCCTCTGGACCCAGTGGAGGTGGTGAGTGACAGGACAATGGTGGCTAAGCTGTCATCTCCCACCCCATGCAGGAGACTCTGAAAACATTATTTAACCACTAATTTAGCTATTTCAAATATTTAATCCAGTCGTTTATGCTAACTTTTAAAACGCTTTAACCGTCAGGTTACAAAAATTATTTTAACAATTCAGTCAAACAATTTAAAGTAACCTTTCTAATCATTTATTGTCATTAATTTATGCCAGCTTTTTAAACTATATACTGTAACTACTAACTTATCTATTTCAACTATTTAATCCAATAGTTTTTGCTGTTTAAACTCAAATTTATATTCACTTTTAAAAATTATATAACTATAAATGTATACTACCCATTAAAAATATTCAATCCAACAATTTATGCTTAGCTGAACTTTTACAGCCACTTAGCAGGTTTAGCATATTTCTTTTTCAAATTTTGACTTGTTTTTGGAGGCATAGTACATACACGGCCATTCACATTTACACCTAATTTAGAATCACCAATAAACTTATCATGGATGTCTTTGAACTCTGAGAAGAAACCAAGCAACGTAGAGAAAACCAACGTAGGCAAGGGGTGACCTTCTTGCTTTAAGGTGACAGTGCTAACCACTGAAACTCAGTGCTGGTCACTGTTAATGTAGAAATAAAACTAATTCTCTAACAGTGCATGAATGATTTAGTATCTATGTCCTGATTGTTCTAAGTGTCTAATGATGTGCATTTCTTCTTTAAGTGTAAACAAACCCAGGCAGCAGCATAAAGTTAAGATTGTCAGCTCGATCCCTCTCAGCTTTGTAGAGAGCCGTTCTCTCTTCCACCAGGTACTCCAGGTTTCTGGAATACATCTGCAGCCGTCTGATCATGTTATCCAAGTAGCTCTCATTTTCCTGATTATGGATTTTACTGGAGTGATGAAGAGGAGAAGAAAAGGGATATGAGGAGGGAGATATATTTAGAAATCTGTAATCCGTTTCCCAGAAACTATAAAGGCTACACCAGGACATGCACACTGATAGCTGAAAACAGCAATAACATAAAGAGAGCATTATTACCTGATGATTTTCCCCAGATAAATTTCCACTTTCTTAAAGTCAGGTCTTTTTTCTGGGTCCTCGTCCCAGCAGCTTTTTATCAACGTGTACACCTTACAGGAGGAAAGTACAATTTGAATACAATACAGACAAAACAGATACTGAAAATAAAATAAAGCTGGCACATGAATGAAAAAAAAACCTCTAATTCTTTCTCTGAAGCCGTCTCAAAGTTAAGATCAGGTCTGAAGTAGGATGACTTGAGCCTGGACAGTTTTTCTGTTGAGAAACACACAGAGACGCAGATGGCATTGTAGTGTAGCTCCGGATCAAACAGGTCTTCTTTCTTTCACTCTGAACTTGGTGGTGCAGAGATGATCATTTGCAAACAAAATGACTGTAACTGTCACTTGTTGTATTTGAGTGTTGGAAACCTGATCGGTCGGAGCAGGATTCAGTGTAGAAGGTGTTCTTCCTGAGAACAATCTCTTGCGCAATGATGGCAAAACTGTAGACGTCTCCTTTCTGGGACGTGCCCTCGTTCCTCAGATGCTCCGGAGCTGTCCACAAGTCTGACAGGATGATGTGGAGACAGACAAACGTTAGCAGGTAAAGAAGAGAACAAAAAGATATTTCAGGAGGATTTTTGATTGTGGCGTCACCTTGGAAGGGGCTAAGAAAAGCATTGCAGCCAAAGTCTGTGATCTTCACCACCATGCGGTTGTCCACCACACAGTTGGTGGATTTGAGGCGACCGTGAACCTGAATGTCACTGGCATGGAGGTAAGACATGCCCTGCACAGAGGATTCAGAGCAACATTACACCTTCCACTGGTGGAAGTAATGAGATTTATGGAAAATCAAAGAGGCGGTGAGTAATCTGGTGTTTAATGACCTCTGCTGGCAGGCAGAGGCAAGTGCAACAGCAGCTCCCATAACACAGGTCTGCAAAAACAATTTATTTTTTCAGTCGCATGGGATATTTTTGGTAAATGTTATGTTTTTTAGGGTGCTGAATCCAAAAATGATTTCCCTCCATTACATACAGTTTGCTTTTGCAAAACATGAGGAGTTTACATTAAACTAAAAACATGAGTTAAGAAATCCTGACGAAATTTAATTTTTAAAATGAAAAAGCAGCCAATGTCTAAATAAAAACTTTAAAAGATTTTCAGAAAGCCTGCAAAACTATTGCTTAAGAGTCGTTTGAACAAAGCAACAAAATCTGGCTCCTTGGAAGCAAACTATGAAGACAAGAGGGGACTTTTGCACAGCGTGTATAATCCTGGCAGTCATATTACACTCAGTTTGTCCGTTTGGCTTTTGATAGAACTTCTAAAGTTTTAGTAAACGATTATTACTCACGTGAAATAAGTGTCAGGATTGAGCGAACCTTCCTTTCTTTTTGATGATGAACATGTTCTGGGTTCAGTTTATTATACGGTAACAGGTGAAGTGATCCCATTGCAGTTTACATCAGGTACAAAAGTTTATTGCCAGTTATTCAGGGATCTTTTATGTCACACTGCATGAATGGAGAGTAATATTGACTAACACTAAGTTTCATAACCCTTTTTCAGTTATGTATTAAGACAGATTGCTACTAACTATGTCAAGCTCTCAGTACAAAAACCGATCCTGTCATTCATTGCATTGTCCTCTGTAATGATTTATGGTGTTTAGTGAATGCTGCTGCTTTATGGCAGATACACGTGACCGTTTTTCCGCTCAGGGCGGCGAGTCACGAGTCAATCTCCACTTGTGTGGTCTCTTATCATGCCACACACCGCATGTGATGCTTGCAAATGCTTAAGTTTGATAATTGTTCTGCTCACGGGCAAAGTCTCTCTCACCTTGGCGATGTCGTACATGACAGAGATCTTGAACTCCCAGTCCATGAAGGTCTCCTCTGGGTATGAAATCTTGTCATTCAGCACATACTTGAAAAAGAAAAAGACACCCCAGTTCTACATTAATACACTTTTATTCTTCACACTTCTTGACGCCTGTGTTTAAACTGAGACCTGAAGAAGATGGATTTAAATTGAAAGTTTTGCTATACGTACCCTGAGCGAGCCTCGCTCGCCATACTCAAACACGCCAAAGACACCGTGATCTAACTTGACTGTGCCGTAAAACTTTGTGAGGTTGTAGTAGTCGATGTGCAATAGCTGCAGGGGGGGAAAACATGTGGAGTGCTAGTGAGTTTGGATAAACATTAACAAACAGGGCTGGCAATAAAAGGATTTCAGTGTGATAAGACGTCTTACCGCATTGAGCTCCCTTTTCTGGGTTTTATCAAAGTTCCCATCCAAGTTCTTCAGCTCCTTCAAGATCACAATCTGAAAGAAATATTGCAGAAGCACCAACCAGATTACATCTGCTAACTCACTTTCATCAGTGCAAAAGCATTAGATGCTAACTGATTTGGAAAACACTGCAGGATGCTGTCCATCTACCTTCTTATCGTAGAGCGCACAGCGGATCTTGAACTTCTTTTTCTTCTTACTTTCAATCTAATGGGAGTTAGAGGAAGGTCGCTGTCACAGCATTCTTAAAGCTGACTTGACTGAGGTGTTTACACCTCACTTACATTAAGGGAGATGACGTTGATGTCATCATTTTCCATCAGCGTGATGAGATCAGAGTTCATGTGGGACCAGCGCTTCCTGAGCAGTCGATCTCTTCTGTTCTGTCTATGCGGGAAAGAAAAAACTGCATCAGGAGATTATTGGTAAAGGTCGGTTGCACGAAAAGCATCTGACTCCTATGTTTATAAAAGGCAGCTTTCAATTTTAATTTCATGTCATGAGTCCATGTTTTAGAGAGTGTAATAGAGCTATAACCTGTATAGTACATACAGACTTTCAGATTATTTTTCATGTAACCTGAAAGTCTGTATATACACAGCTCTAAAAGATAATTGTAGCACCTTTTAATCAGAGTGTAGCATCAAGCCAGTTACACATCTGGGACACTAATCTGGTCAGTTTAGAGGAGGTTAGTTCAGTTTCAGGTGGAGGTCGCTGACATTTTCTTCCCTCTTCATCTTTTCTGACAGTTTTTTCACTACTTTTTTCTGGGGTCAGTATCACTCCAGGTGGCATGAGGTGATACCTTGACCCTACAGAGGCTCCACAGGTAGTCCAACTCCTCCATGTTGGCACATTAATACGTGCCATTTACAAAAGGTTTGCTGTGTCTCCTGGGACAGTCTCAAGAGCACAGAGGAGATTTCAGGACACAGACAGTTACTCTGGACAGGCCTGGAGAAGATCTTTAACCCATCAGCAGGACCACTATCTGCTTTTTTGTGCAAGATGAGAACTGTCAAAGCTCCAGCAGGACACTAGTGTTAATGTCTCTGACCAGACAATCAGAACAGACTTCATGAAGCTGGTTTGAGGGCCCAGCGTGTTCCAGTGGGCCCTGTGCTCACTGCCCAGCACTGTGGAGCCTAATTCACATTTCCACAGAATACCAAAACAGGCCGGTCCACCACTGGAGTCCTGTGCATTGCACAGATGAGAGCAGGTTCATTTGAGCACATGTGACAGAAGTGAAAGGGTTTGGAGAACCCGTGGAGAATGCAATGCTGTCTGTAACATCCTTCAGCATGACTGGTTTGGTGGTGGGTCAGTGATGCACTGGGGAGGCATATACATAGAGGGACGCAGACATGTCTACAGACCCTGACTGGCATCAGGTATCAGGATGAAATCTTCCTCTGAATACACAGCAATGCCCGTCCTTATATGCTGAGAGTATGCAGGAAGTTTCTGGACGATGATACCGATGTCTGGCCTCCACACTTGCCTGACACCTTTGGGACTTTCATTTTCAGCCCATCTGAAGCTGTCAGGTTGCACCTCAGACTGTCCAGGAGCTCAGTGACACCCAGGTCCAGATCTGGGAGTAGATCCCCCAGGACACCATCCATTATCTCATCAGGAGCATGTTGTAAAGTGGCCTAGCTTGCTGCTTCTTTTCTTCAATTTGATTTTTGGGGTGTCTTTGAATTCAGCCCTTTGTAGGTTGATCATTACATTTCCATTACATTTTGGGGCACTTTTTCCACTCCTAACACATTACCAAGTCCCCATCAATGTGAATATCCACTGTGATTTTTTTCCCATTAAAAGCTGTTGTGTTTTCAAAGTTTTCCTGCAATTTTTGGAGCAGTGTATCTACCGTACTACTATATATGCCATTATATGATGGGGCTAAAATCATTTATGTAAATTCATGACCTTTTGCAGAGAATGCAAACATTTAATTGAAATCTGCCACACACTTAATAACTCCCTGTTATTCTCATGTTCTATGTGCTATGGCATACCTGTAGAAAATAAAGGCGATCGTGGCCACTACGACCACAGTAACAGCCAACACAATCACAATGATGTCATGAATTGCAGGGCCTGCAGTAATAAAGACAAAAAAGAGGCACCATTTCAGTTCCAAGCCGATGCTTCTGACACACAGAGGACAAAAGATAAACATGGGCCGAGCGTTCAAGTGCCATAATATTTAAGCTTATCTCAGATAGGGCTGTGAGGAGGTCATCTACAGGAAACAAAAGAAGAACTGAGCCATAAAACCACTTCATATAAAACATGCAAAAGTTGATGTACGTGGAGCAGTTTGTGGTTGCTATAACTTTTCCTCCTGTTCATACCCACCATTAATGCTTATTAAATGAAAACAGGGACACAAACAGAGAGGTGCTTAAACCACAGCTGAAGCCTTACATATAATTCACCAGAACCTGGGATTAGTGCAAGTCTTTGAAAACGACCTGACTGAGCGGATGCAAACTGATCAGGCCTTGTTGTGGAGATCTAAATCATTATGGTGGACATGCCTTCTTTCTAGAGGACAAAAAAGGAAGTTCTCTTAACATAAATCTTTAAAATATTAAGGTTAAGACATATTTTGAGGTTGTGCCCACTGAACTCAATGATATAGCTAAACGTGTGTATGTGTGTGTGTGTGTGTGTGTGTCTTTCGATGTACCGCTGTCTGGCGTGTTATTGGGAAGTCTTTTCCCCCAGATGAACTTAGGAGCCTCCTCCACCACTGTGGTTTTATTGCGCTCCGTGTCAAATGTGAATAAAATATCGTACTGGGTGTGACACAAGAGGGGAGGAAAAAAACAAAAAGACACATTTTAGCAACAAACCAGAAGCAAGAGATGCAGCACAGTACGGTTTTATTTTGAATGTTTTTTTCATGTATTCACTGCTAAATGTCAAAAAAGAAAACAGGAGAAAAAGATACCTTGTTGTCAGTAGTGGTGTAGATGATTGAGAAAGCCACGTCTCTGTCCCCGTACTCGTCCAGCGTATAATTCCCAGCAATCCCTGAGCAGAATCACACAAACGTTTTTAAACTTCTGTTCACTTCATTTCACCGTGTGTGTCAGCTGTAAACCTTTAATGCGTCTCTCAGTCAAACTTGCACTCACAACCGGCTGCTTACAGCTGCGGGCTGTTATACCAACACTCTTTGTGTCAATGAAAACACAAAGAAGTGATAGCAGTTGACAGCCTCCATCTGTTCGACCTCACAGTAGCCATGTCTGCTCTGAGATCAGCTCATTAGTGTTTTGGTGGATGGTGTTTTCCCACTTTTCACAAGCTAATTTTAGCATTTATTACTGTTTTGTGTAGAAATGTTTAGCTGATTTAGAGTTTAGAAATGTGTTAACATAGAATCTAGAATTATTGTAGAGACACTGACACTGCCCTCAATGTAATAAAGGCTTGATTGTGTCATGAACTTAGGAGTAGAGTATAGGAGACCCTCCCCAGTTGAACTGTGGAAGTAAAACAGAGAGGAGTTAATGCTGAGTGGAAATTCCCCAGAGAATGTTTGGGTGGGGGTCTCAACATTTGACCTGGATAACTGTGGTCTGGAAGGGAGATGGGTTTTTTATGACCTCTAGGGAGTCACCTACACCCACAGTGTTTTAACTGTCACGTACACACATCCACACGCACACTCGCTCATGTGCACTCACACATGCATACAGGTACGCACACTCACTCATGTGCGCTCACATAGACACGCGGGAACGCGCACATGTAGGCATTCATGTGCTCGTGCACATAGACACAGACAGAGTTTGCAGCACACCGTGGGGGGGTTTATGATGGGGTCGCCTCTATAAAGCTGGCTGTAACTAACAAAGGGGTGAAGATTTTGCAGAGGGACACACCGGCCTCGTCTTCCCTTCTAGAAGTGCATGCTTAAATGAAGATGAATAAAGATGAATAAAGGTTTTGTGAAATAACTACTGAGTTCCGGTGCCGTCTCTGGATGCCTCGACGAATAAAAGAACAGGGGTAAAACTGATTTCGCAACAGTTTTGGTGCCGAAACCCTGGGATTCGCTCGAGGCCCAGAGAGGATGAATTGGCAGAGCTGAGTTTGTGAAACGAGGCGAACAGAGAGCTAGCTCACAGGATTAAAAGGTAAGCACGACCTGTTTATTTTCGAACCGTGCATATTGTTTAAAGCCAAAATTATCTGTTCGCTAAGTTGAACGTATCTCAGTGTAAATTCACTCAGTATGTTAAAGAAACGGTGTGTGATCCGTCTTAGTTAGTAATTAATAGCATCGGTGTTTCATCCGTGGCGGTGTGTGATCCGTCTTAGTTATTAGGAAAAAAGTGGCGGTGTGTGATCCGTCCCCGTGCGTTAAAGCAGGAAACGTGTGTTACTATTAGTTAGAAAGCAGGGTTTAAGGCCTCGTCGCCAGCTGAGGGCTGTGTGTGTCACGGGTTTGGTTACCCCACCTAGTCTCGGACGCGGGGCTAGGACCTGTGAGGGCAGGAGATCCAGGGTGGTGACCTGGGGATTCGTGGCTCCTTAAATAACTAAGTCGGGGAGAGGTCCCTGTCACAGTCTGAAGTATGCATAAAAGCAGGATCGGTTGCTTTCACCGGTTAGATTCCGAGCTGAGTTGAACCAGTGCCTGATGCAGAAGGAGGACGGTGTAGTGTGTGTGAAAGCGCCGTTAGAGTCGGCGTCTCGTCTGAAGTACGGGAGTCAATTAAAGTAACAAAAATAATTTGTGTCTAAAAGTGTGTGTTTGTGGTGTGCAGAAATTGCGGCAGGAGGCCGTGTCACGAATTGTTGCAAGCTGTGAAGTCAATTGGGGGGTTTAATTTGGTTTTATTTTTTATGGGGAAGAGAAACTGCGGTATCCAGTCCGTGGCGCAGTTTGAATAATTCGTGAGGCAAATGTGGTGCGATCTGAAGATCGTGAGCCTAATTGTCCTAGTTAGGTTGAGGTGTATAAGAGCGGACGGCACCCGCTCTTTGTTCTGATTAGGGCGTTGTCCTGAATCAGCAGAAGTGTCTCGCAGAAAGTTTGAATGGGACTGCGGGTTCACAGGTGGAACGAACGAAGAGTAAAATGTGCGTGTGTGTGAGAGAGAAAGAAAAGGTGGGGGCGAGTGACCAGCCTGTGAGTGTGTGTGAATTCCTTGATGACAAATACGGAGACAAAGTAGATTAGTTGATTTTCTGTGAAATAATAAATAGTCAAGAAATCGTAGTGATCAAATAGGAGAAAATGAACTAAAGTAAATAAAAAATAAACAGTGGATTAGTGTTAAAGTAATGATAAATAAATTGATAAAATTAACAGTGACATTTAAAGGTGACCAAGTACTCAAGGATGAATGGAGAATTTGATTGCTGACTGTATGAGAGCTGTTGGGGTGAAAGGAAAATGAGGTTGGAGGAGTGATTTAACAGGTTAATGTGTGAGTGTAAAACAATGGGGTAATAAAAAAAAAGAGAAAGAAAATCATGAAAACAAAGAAAATAAAAAGTGTGGAAGTGTGAGTGGGAAATTGTCCCCAACTGGGGGAAGCAGTGACACTACAGGTCACCTTCTTCCCCTGCTGGACACAAAAGAAAACATAATTTGGAGTGTTGTGGATGAAAATAATTAACAACAACATCAAGAAGATTTTTGTGTTTGCGGTTAAGACCAAATAAAAATTTCATTTTTGGGGTTTAAAGTCAGTAGAGTTCAAAACAAAATAAGTAGAGATGTGTGGCCTTAGGAGTGATGAAAAACATCTGCAGTCACAGTGAATAATGAAAGTCTCTCAGTCTGTCGATTACAGGTGGGTAACGGACCTGGATCAATTCTCCACGGGCAGCAGTCGGAAGAAAATTATAGGTTAAAATCATTAGAAAAAAAATAGAAACACCCAGCCAGAATTTTTGGCTGAATTGTTTTGCAGCTTCCCGTCCTCATCCTGAACAAGCAAGCTCCAAGGAAGCTGATCTCTCCCTGAAGACACAGAGTGCAGTTTCAGAAGCACAGCCTTGAACATCAACAGTGGACAGAAGTCCAAGAGACAATACCAGAGTTCTGAGCAGAGAGGTCCAGCAGCACTATGGGCAAACGGCATCAGAAAGAGAAGATCCACCATCTTGATTGGATGGATGGAGATGCGTTTCCAGCAAGCTGCAACCTCACTGTGTGTGAAGGACTTTTGAGAAGACTGTCTGAGCTTGACATTTGCCATGTTTGGAGTGAGATGGCAATGAAAGAGACAGTGGGACAAAGAGAGACACGGGACAAAGCTGAAGAGAACTGACTGCCATTGGACTGCAAAGTGGGAGAGAAGAACGGAGAGAAAGGAGAAGGGGAGGACAGAGACTGCTGTTTTAGTGTGGGGAATCAAATTGGGTTAAGGAATCCGGGGAGACAAGCGACTGCCTGGAAGTGGAGGATTGACACAGTGTCCAGACCACCACAAAAGGGGGAGGAAGACAAGTACTGAGGTATGCAAGAGTACTGTTAGAAAAAATGGAAAGGTGACACCACACATGCACATAATATGCACTAGAGATAACACAAAATCATACATAAAGTGGCACACATCAAAAGAGGGTATTTGTAGAAGGGGTTAACAACACACAGTGTGGTTGCCTATGGTAACCTGCAAACATTTGGGGTTTAGCTGTGCCTGACTATGACAGAGTTTTTCATTTAGATGTTTCTGAAACAAAATTTGGAGTGAACGGAGTTTTGTTTCAGAAAAAAGGGGGAAGGTACATAAAAGGATACATAAAAACAGAAAATGTATTTACCCGACTAACACACAGACACACACACACACACACGTAATGAAGATCAAACACAATTTTAAGTAGGTAATACTGTTACCATCATCCTGTCTGGTTTATTGAGTGGGGTGAGAACTGATACATAGACGACTGAATTAGTATTATTTTGGGGAACATGGTAGCAGGGGTGAACAGAATCCTGCAGCCAGAGTTTAAATGAGTGAAACTAGCAGATGTTTTGTTTTTGTTTTGTTTTTGTTTCTGAAGTATGGGGGAGGTTTTACCATGGCACCAAGTTTTAGATTTGGTGTTTTCTCACCTATAAGAGAAAGAATATTCTGTGACAAGTCCTAAGACTGGGCTTCTGTATTTTTTATTTACTTTTGTTTTTCAGTTTTATTTGTTATTTTTCATTTTATTTTTTATTTTTTAAACAGTGCACTGATTTCTGTTTGTGAATTTCTTTTCTTTAAGCAGATCTGCACGTCGGGAATTAAAAGTGATACACGTCGTCGAGAAAATTGTTGCAAGTGAGTTTCTCCACATTAAAATGGGCTCTGGAGAAAGCCACTTATTCGGGACAATTAGAAAATGAGAGTCCCTGCCTAAAAAGGATTCAGCGAGGTAATCCGATCTAAAGTTCTTCTTTTTCTTTTTGAAATGACGTCATTTTGCTGAGAGTGGAAACTAAATGCGACGATAGGTTCCACTATCAGCAAAGAAAGAAAGAATGGATGAATGAATGAAATGGAAATAAAAACAAACTGACTGACTGGTAAAAGCTGACAAGACTTGACCACGACTCAAGGTTAACCTCCACCTAGACAGGACAAAAGGGTCGTTAATGTGTTTCTTTTTACAGGAGCAGAAAGATGACAGCAACATTCGAGGTTGCGTGATGATTTAACCTTTTAAATGCCACTTTCTATGTTTGTGAATCTACCAGGGGTGTGTTATTCATGGGCTTGTGTGGTGTGTTGCTCACAGAAGTTACTGTGAGAAAGTGTGTACACACCTGCGCAGCGCTAACATTTGCATTCTCTTTTTTACAGCATTACAGTTCTTCATGTGATTTGATGATGTGATTTATAACAGAACAATTGGTTGATGTTTGTTTCTCTACTACAGGTTATGAGTTGGTGATGCTGTTACACTGTGTTGTTGGGAAAATATTGAAGGTTACTTTGACGATGTGAATAACGTGAGAAATTTCCTGTGTTGAAACCAGTGTCATTCCTTTTACAGCAGGCTTAATTTTATGGCCTTTTACGGCACCTCTGGAATGTGGATGGCCAACACCTGCCCACCAGGATAATCCATGTGTGCTCCTAATGTTTGTTTTTTCTTTAAGAGTGCATGTAGAGGATTCAGCAGAAAACAGACAAGTGACATGAGAAAACAAATAAGAGATGCAGTGTTTATGGAATAGTTGAATGTGGGGCTCATTAGCTGGCCACTATTGAGCTCATAGTGATGAAATGAGTGGAGTGACATTGCTTAAGGGAAGTCACAGATTAAATTGTGGAATAAATTGGGATGATTCATGATTTGGGACAAATTATGGTAATAACAGTGATTTAGTGATTGGAGAAAACCTGGACATGATACTTGTCTTTTATGCTGAATACTTTATTACTCTTATGATCTACAGTTGGGTGCAAATGTGAAGTTTGATTTAACAGACTTTGTCTTCCAGGATACAGGCTCCAGGTGGAGCTGGGAGTTAAACAAGCTTAACATGTAACTGCTGATTAATGTTTTTACACAGGGTTACAGGTTGGAGTATGGCTGCTCCAAGTGGGAAACCCTGGAGATTGTTTTAGAGAGAATGTGCAACATTCTTGTGCATGTCTCATTGGGGAGTTGACACATGGTGAAAGCCATGTGGCAAGAGGAGTGTTATTTTTTAATCTGTAGATGTCGTGAGGTGCCATGATGAGAAGGAGTGGCTGAGAGGATCGTCCACAAGATGGAAGCTGGGGCCAGGATAGAGGCTTCAGGAGGATCAGAGATCATCTTCAGCACAGCAGACATCACACAGAGAGCTGTGCTACTGAGCTTCCAGGAGATCAAGAGGAGACTTCCCACAGCAAGATTTTAAATAAAATGAGAGATTCAATGTTGACGCTGAGGAAGACAACTACGGTGTACGACGTGCTCTGCCTTAAATCTTCAGCAGCGTTGGACGTGAGAACTCGAGGGATGGAGAGAGCGTGCCAAGCTCCAAAAGTGACAGCGCAGAGGAAGTCCAGCGATGGAATTGTGATTCTGTGTGAGGCACAAATACTAGGAGACTGGGAAATAGTTGACACCACTTTTCCCAAGGATGAAGATCACCTAAAGTGTGTCACTTTGCCATGCAGATTTGATGCTCTGCAGAGAAGCCTTCTGCGAAGGAGAGATGTAAACAGACGAGCCTTTTATCTACATTTAAATCATGTCAACTTCTTTAGGCTGGTTGAGGGGGAATTGGAGAGAAACGGTAGTGTTAGGTGTGACAGACCTGAATCCATTCCAGCGACTCCAACATCACAGGCCACGGTGAAGCGAACCAAACGTAGTGAAACAGGTAAATCAGATGAGTGTTTTGATTATTATGGCGGTATAGAGTTGGACTACGTTAAAGGGTCCACAATCTCGTATACATTTGATCTTTGTGCTGTCATTAAATGCAAGGGCTTGCTGAACAGTTGGGTCCAACATCTTTAATGGCAGTACAAAATCGGATGGCGTTAGATATGTTGTTGGGAGAAAAAGGGGGCGTTTGCGCGATGTTTGGGGATATGTATTGTACTTTTATTCCAAATAACACAGTTCCCGACGGCTCTGTGACCCGAGTTCTGGAAGGTCTGAGAACGTTGTCCACCACAATGTATGAGCATTCGGGAGTGGATAACCCACTGGAAGCGTGGATGACCTCTGTCTTTGGGCAATGGAAAGGTTTCATTATGTCAATTATGGTTTCTTTTTCTGTTTTTATTGCAGTATTAGTGACATGTGGGTGTTGTTGTGTGCCTTGTATCAGAGCTTTGCTTGTGAGGCTCATCAATCGTGCTGTGGGAGAATCTGATACAAAGGCAGACAACATGATGCCACTTTTGGGAAATGGGGAGTCACAGTATGAAAACATTATGGTGAAAGATTTAGTGTAGTTTTATCTGCCTTAGGGCAGATAAAAAAGGGGGACTTGTAGAAATGTTTAGCTGATTTAGAGTTTAGAAATGTGTTAACATAGAATCTAGAATTATTGTAGAGACACTGACACTGCCCTCAATGTAATAAAGGCTTGATTGTGTCATAAACTTAGGAGTAGAGTATAGGAGACCCTCCCCAGTTGAACTGTGGAAGTAAAACAGAGAGGAGTTAATGCTGAGTGGAAATTCCCCAGAGAATGTTTGGGTGGGGGTCTCAACATTTGACCTGGATAACTGTGGTCTGGATGGGAGATGGGTTTTTTATGACCTCTAGGGAGTCACCTACACCCACAGTGTTTTAACTGTCACGTACACACATCCACACGCACACTCGCTCATGTGCACTCACACATGCATACAGGTACGCACACTCACTCATGTGCGCTCACATAGACACGCGGGAACGCGCACATGTAGGCATTCATGTGCTCGTGCACATAGACACAGACAGAGTTTGCAGCACACCGTGGGGGGGTTTATGATGGGGTCGCCTCTATAAAGCTGGCTGTAACTAACTAAGGGGTGAAGATTTTGCAGAGGGACACACCGGCCTCGTCTTCCCTTCTAGAAGTGCATGCTTAAATAAAGATGAATAAAGATGAATAAAGGTTTTGTGAAATAACTACTGAGTTCCGGTGCTGTCTCTGGATGCCTCGACGAATAAAAGAACAGGGGTAAAACTGATTTCGCAACATTTGCTCAGTATGCTTAACTGCAACTATCTGCAGCTGCCAAAAAAGTATTAAATGCTAACTTGTGTAAATTCTTGTGTATTTGCTAATACACATACTTGCAGCTTGTATGCAAGCACTTCCCCCTCCTCGCTGTTATCTTCCACCTGCCTTACCAGTAAATTTGATGTTTCTGAAGTAATTTACATTCACATATTCCGTCCTGTGAAGCTGAGACTGATTTTGTTTAGAAATTGTTCTCATCACTTGGCCAATAAAGAGCACTGCGTCATGGTACGCGGCCATGTAGTCGTTCATCTGCAGAGGAACAGACAGAGACAGATGGTTGGAACTACTTTCTCAGTATAGCCCTTAGATTTGAGTGAAGGAGCTCTAAGATGCATCCTTCACTACACAGGTGATGAATTATTTTATATATTTTATACTCAGTGAAGACTTTATTTAATGATATTTCATTGAACATTTATTATTAACTCTTCTGAGGTGTTGTGTTGTTAATCCCTTGTTTTCCCTTAAAACCCTACGAGTTGATTATTCAGAGTGAGCGGAACAAAATCAGCCAATCAGAGCTAACCTTTTTTGTATTTGCTACAGCAGCACTGCAAAGAGAGAAGTTGTGTATTTCTGGTTTGCTCACCGTGTTGTTGTCTTTAAGGTTTGGGTTGATTCTGTAGCTTCGGGTGTTCGGCATGGTAAGCACCAACACGTTCTTCATTTCTGGCAGCGACGATGTGTTGGTGTAGTATACATCACTGTGTAGAGGAATCAGCAGAGGTCTGATGAAAAATTCTACATGTGCAAAAATTTCCTTTAGTTTCATTCAGTTATTATATATTATTCTATTATATTCAGTAATTTAGCTGCATTTGATTGCTTAGTTACTCATTTCTACTCTATACACACAGTTTACTTGGTATAGATCTTTGCTTACCATACTTTACCGACTTTAATTGGTATAAAGATGGATATTATCATTCAATAATAATACTGTTGTAAACTCAATAGATTTAGCCTAGTTTGTGCTAAGTTAGCCACTTAGCTTAGCAAGTTTTGTCCAATTTTAAAAAAATCTTTCTTCCAGAAATTGAATTAGGCTTACTACTTCTGCTGTGTGTGGCTTTTGACAAAAAACATCAAGTGTTTAGTCAGGGCATCAAGTAATAGTACACTGGATCCCAAAGGAGCTTTAGCCTGACCATAACCGCTACCTCTGCAAGCCATTTTGCAACCCAGCTCCATCCCAACTTTCAGTTTTCATGGTGACTTAATGTCATGTTTTTTGTCGCTCCCTTCTTTGCTGCTCCTCTCCCCTCCTGAGGCTTTTTAACTGTGTCCATTGGATGGTTGAGCAGTCATAGATGATGGAAATAATATTACGTTGGCTCGAGCTGTCCTGATTGAATTTTTTATTTCATCTATGTCTGCTTCTTCACTTCTTCCCACACTTAGTCTCATCTTATGATGACACACAGCAACTGACTCCATGAAATCACTCAATCAGTCAGTCACTACTTTACAATCTCCAGGTACCCATTCACCAGTTAGGAAAGTACTGATTGTGAATCACTGCTGTGGGGTTAGAGAAAAAGAAAACAAGTGGAATAAAGAGGAACAGAGGTGAAATGATTCAACAGCACTAACCTGTAAAGATCAATGAGGATGAAGGCGATATCACTGCTGTCCGCAGCCTTAGAGCCGTTTTTAATTTCCGCTAGGTCCATTGGTGATCCACACATGATGAACACTGCAGCGAAGTATTTGTAACAGAACAGTCTTTCAGTTATTTTTTTTCTTCTGTTTTTTTGCCTAGTTGGCCTTGGGACTCAAATACAAACTTGATTTCCATTTAAATTACTTCTTCAACCTTGAAACCAAAGTTAATACCAAAACCTAAAGCCATCAAGCATAGCCTGATACTGTTGATGTTTTTTTAATTCACCCTTCATAATGTGGCGTAAAAATATGCAGCAGGAAGTTCAAAGAAAAGCTATTATGGCCCTCGAGCTAGCTCTCCTTCTGAAACAGAAAATTCAGTCTCCCTCATGATGACAGCGTTAACAAACTCAATAGTTGAATTAAATGTGCTTTGTAGGCCCTGGGCTCTCTTAGGAAAATAGAATCCTAGCTGTCTGTGTGTGTTGTCCCAGCAAACTGAAGCCATTGTTATGTCTCGCTGTGAAAACAGAGAGGTTTTCGATCTTGTTTGAGAAAAATACATCAAATTCTTACAGTTGCATGTCCTGTTGGGTAATGTAAGCACGCTGTGCAGTTCTGTGGGACTGCGTAGAGGCATTATTGAAATATTTAAGGCAAGCGGTTCCACCGTCGCTTCAATTGCACTTACATACCTGAAGATGAAAATGAATATAATGCATAATTTAAATTAAAAACATTTTATTACATTTAAAAATGTAACTAGAATATAATTAAAAATATAATTTATTAGATTTTGTAATAGCTCACAACAGATGAGTCTCTCCTTAAAGATGGGTTACTCACCAAACGCATTCCTCTGTGGGGTTCGTTGTTTTATAAATATACGCTGCCTTCCATGAAGGTTTGAGCTCATTGTTTTCTTCCCAGAAGTGGGTGACAAAGTCAGCGATCTTGCGTGCAGGTGGCAGGAGTCGCTGCAAGTTGAAGGTGTAGTCGCACGAGCGACCAAAGCTTCCCGCTGAGAGAATGGGTCTACTGAGACTCATGCCAGCTTCCTTACTGGAAGAAGAGAATAAAAAAGAGAGGGAGACAATGGTATCGACTAATTATGATAAACGGGTGAACGATAAGCATAGTGCAACGCAGGCAAAACCTGTATGAAAATCTGAAGTGTCCTTTTCAAGCTTATTGGCAGAATCATGTCCTTGGAAAATTCAGAACTTACTCAACTATTGGGAAAGTAACATAGGTGCATGTGGGTCCAAGCACAGCACATCCCAGATTTCCTGATTCCTGCAAAAATAAAAACATATACAGCGAATAATTCACAGATTTTTATGTAAATTTTGCCTGATCTTTAAACTCCTGAGACCCAAACTCTTGTTTTCTTTCAGGTTCTTGGAAATCGACCTGTTTTCCTTGCACTAGAAGTGGTTTGTGGAAAAATGTTCTCACTGTGGGACAGCAGGTTTATTTTACTATATAACATAATAAAGTCATCAGGGTGTAACAAAGTCTAAAATATTTTTATTACAACACCTGCTCAGATAAAATCGCAAATGATACAACATATCCAAAAGCCTTGTAACTTGAACATTTTACATGCTCCATACTCCAAACTTGAAGCATGCACCAAGGCAAAAAACAAACAAACAAGCAAACATCTGTTTACTACACTACTCAGAAAAACTCAATACGCCATAGAACTGTGCAAAATGTCAGGTGTGGTGCATAATATGAAATTATTTGGAATTTATATAGGACCTTTTAGAATCATGTGAAAGACTTTGTGTTAAACTGAGACCCAAGCCCTGCTTGTACAAGTGCCTTCAGCAGGAATACCTTGAAGTTTTCTGTATGATTTTGTCATCATTTTATCTCTAAAATCATTCTCATGCAATTTTGCCCCCATCTTCTTTAGAACGTTGCTCACACAGAATTTCGGGCAGGCTGAACTTTGGGCCTTTGCAGCACTTTGATCCTTTCATTTCACAGCAATTATGTTGTAGATTTGCCGCTGTGCTTTGATTATTGTTACATGAACCATTTTTAACCTGTTGGATAGATGGCCTCACATCTTAAAAGGAATTCATGGTCAACTCAGTGACTGCAACGATCCTAGATCCTGTGGATGCGAAACAAGCCCCAAACAGAACCCCTCCACCACTGTGTTTGACAGTTAGTATGAGGGTATTGTGCTAATAAGGTGTGTTTAGTTGTAGCTCTTGGGTTTTTTGCAGTTTCTCTGAGCATTGCACGGTCTGGTCTTTGGGTGAATTTGCTGGAACATCTACTCCTGGCATTGTCTTAATCCTGGCATTACCTGAATGCTCCAGACCAGCAAACTGTTAAAACTTCTGCTTTTATAGAGGTGTTCGCACTTCAATTCAATTTTCAATTCAATTTTATTTATATAGCGCCAAATCACAACAAAAGCCGCCTCAAGGCGCTTCATAGATACAGAGAAAAACCCAACAATCATATGACCCCCTATGAGCAAGCACTTTGGCGACAGTGGGAAGGAAAAACTCCCTTTTAACAGGAAGAAACCTCCGGCAGAACCAGGCTCAGGGAGGGGCGGCCATCTGCTGCGACCGGTTGGGGTGAGAGAAGGAAGACAGGATAAAAGACATGCTGTGGAAGAGAGACAGAGGTTAATAACAGATATGATTCAATGCAGAGAGGTCTATTAATACATAGTGAGTGAGAAAGGTGACTGGAAAGGAAAAACTCAATGCATCTTGGGAATCCCCCGGCAGCCTACGTCTATTGCAGCATAACTAAGGGAGGATTCAGGGTCACCTGGTCCAGCCCTAACTATATGCTTTAGCAAAAAGGAAAGTTTTAAGCCTAATCTTGAAAGTAGAGATAGTTTCTGTCTCCCGAATCCAAACTGGAAGCTGGTTCCACAGAAGAGGGGCCTGAAAACTGAAGGCTCTGCCTCCCATTCTACTTTTAAATACTCTAGGAACAACAAGTAGGCCTGCAGAGCGAGAGCGAAGTGCTCTAATAGGGTGATATGGTACTACAAGGTCATTAAGATAAGATGGGGCCTGATTATTTAAGACCTTGTATGTGAGGAGCAGGATTTTGAATTCAATTCTGGATTTAACAGGAAGCCAATGAAGGGAAGCCAAAACAGGAGAAATATGCTCTCTCCTTCTAGTCCCTGTCAGTACTCTTGCTGCAGCATTTTGGATTAGCTGAAGGCTTTTCAGTGAGTTTTTTGGACATCCTAATAATAATGAATTACAGTAGTCCAGCCTGGAAGTAATAAATGCATGAACTAGTTTTTCAGCGTCACTCTGAGACAGGATATTTCTAATTTTAGAGATGTTGCGCAAATGGAAGAAAGCAGTCTTACATATTAGTTTAATATGTGCGTTGAAGGACATGTCCTGGTCAAAAATGACTCCAAGGTTCCTCACAGCGTTACTGGAGGCCAAGGTAATGCCATCCAGAGTATGAATCTGGTTAGATACCATATTTCTAAGATTTTCAGGGCCGAGTACAATAACCTCAGTTTGATCTGAATTAAGAAGCAGAAAGTTAGCGGCCATCCAGGTCTTTATGTCTTTAAGACATTCCTGCAGTTTAACTAATTGGTGTGTGTTATCTGGCTTCATGGACAGATAGAGCTGGGTGTCATCTGCATAGCAGTGAAAATGTATGCTATGTCTTCTAATGATGCTGCCTAAGGGAAGCATGTATAATGTAAACAGAATTGGTCCTAGCACTGAACCCTGTGGAACTCCATAATTAACCTCAGTGTGTGAAGAGGACTCTCCATTTACATGCACAAATTGGAGTCTATTAGATAGATATGATACAAACCACTGCAGTGCAGTACCTGTAATACCTACAGCATGTTCTAATCGCTCTAATAGGATATTATGGTCGACAGTATCGAACGCTGCACTGAGGTCTAGCAGGACAAGCACAGAGATGAGTCCACTGTCAGAGGCCATAAGAAGATCATTTGTAACCTTCACTAAAGCTGTTTCTGTGCTGTGATGAGCTCTGAAACCTGACTGAAACTCTTCAAATAAACCATTCCTCTGCAGATGATCTGTTAGCTGTTTGACAACTACTCTTTCAAGGATTTTTGATATGAAAGGAAGGTTGGAGATTGGCCTATAATTAGCTAAGACTGCTGGGTCTAGAGATGCTTTTTGAGTAAAGGTTTAACCACAGCCAGCTTGAAGGCCTGTGGTACATAGCCGACCATTAGAGATAGGTTGATCATATTTAAGATCGAAGAATTAATCAATGGCAGGACTTCTTTGAGCAGTTTTGTAGGAATGGGGTCTAAAAGACACGTTGATGGTTTGGAGGAAGTAATTATTGAAGTTAACTCAGAAAGATCAATTGGAGAAAAAGAGTCTAACTTAACATCAATGGTACTAAGAGTAGCTGTAGATAATATTACATCTGTGGGATGATTACTGGTAATTTTTTCTCTAATGATAAAAATTTTATTTGTGAAGAAGTTCATGAAGTCATTACTAGTTAACGTTAAAGGGATGGTTGGCTCAACAGAGCTCTGACTCTTTGTCAGCCTGGCTACAGTGCTGAAGAGAAACCTGGGGTTGTTCTTATTTTCTTCAATCAGTGATGAATAGTAAGATGTTCTGGCTTTGCGGAGGGCTTTCTTATAAAGCAGCAAACTATTTCTCCAGGCTAAATGATGATCCTCTAAATTTGTGACATGCCATTTCCTCTCCAGATTACGAGTCATCTGCTTTAGGGTACGTGTTTGAGAATTATACCACGGAGTCAGGTACTTCTGATTAGAGACCTTAGTTTTCACTGGAGCTACAGTATCCAGAGTCGTACACTTACTGATGATAAGTTAATCAAGTGCATTTGAATCAAACATCATCCTCTTTTCTACTTGTGTCTTGTTCATGGCTGTGGAGTGTTTTTCAGAGATTTATCTCATTAAATTCTATAATTTGCAAATATTTCTAAAGTAAAATACATGCTTTTTTTCCTAAGCACGAGGTGGAAACACCCAGGCCTTCTTCTATTAGCTATCCAACTGCTACTCTGCAACCTGCTCTTCTCAAAGCCAGTTGAGAGAATTTCTTCCATATGTCAAATCTCCTCCTAGTTGGACATTAAAAACCTCACCTAGGAGGCATTCAAGAGGGGTCCATGTCAGATGCCCTCAATGTGCCTGTATGTTTGGGTTTCGCCCAGTGGACAAGAGGATTGCTCTCAAGTCGGGGGACGGGTCCTGACCGTCATTTGCGCTTATGCACCGAACGCATAAGCGGGGGGAAGAAGATGGCCCAGCTGCGGAGTCCAGCTGGGAGTTTTCATTGTTCACATTCTTATGTTGCATGCTAATAACAATTAAACTTGGAGGGCTGAAGGCTGGGAAATGGCCTGCAAAGGGTATTCATAAGTGCACTCGGTACTGATATTTGATTTTGTAATCCCATCATCACATCTGGACCACATGTCTTGGCTAGGTAGAGAGTTGAGCTGTCAAGTAACTACCTAGTGGTACAGTAAAGGTACGCTGGGAGCATCGGGCAGAGGCCCCTAGTCCAGGAGATCTTCAGCTCGACCTCTGGAAAAGCTTAGAAAAGATTTTGAGGGTGAGGGGTGACACATATTCTGAACCTCCTTAGCTGAGGCAGTTGCAAGGGGCTGTGGCCTTAAGGTGTCCCGTGCCTGCCATGGGGGCAAACTGGGAGCAGGAGTCGACTCAAGCTTGGCTGTCGTGTGGGACTTCGGCAGTAGACAGCAAATACCAGCAGGCCAAGCAAGGCATGTCTTTGACAGTAGTTGAAGGAAAACTGGGGTGTTCAGAAAGGAAGTGAAATAATAGTTTTCGTTGGCTTAGCAGTGATTCTGTTAAGTTTTTACAGAGATTTACTGAGACTGGCATAGTCTTATTTTGATTTGTGGTCTTGCACAAAAAAGTGTTGTTAAGGGTTCAAATATTGAGGAGGAGAGTACAAACAACCATGGTCCAGAAGAGCTTGGTCAAACAATTGATTTTAATGAACACACGCAGCGTGGGGAGATGTACAATCCGAAACACCAGCTGTAGATCTCCACCCAAAAAGACTCTTCAGATTGCTTTTGATTCATCAGGGTTAACGCCAGAGGTGGAAAGTAACGAATTACATTTACTTGCGTTACTGTAATTGAGTAGTTTTTTTGTGTATTTGTACTTTTTAAAGTCATTTTTCAAGTCTGTAATTTTACTTTTACTTAAGTATATTTTTTAAAAAGTATTGTAGTTCGCTACGTTTTCAATCATACCCGTTACTGAGTAAATTAAAAATTTAAAAAAAACATTGCGCTTTGGAAATACTGCAGGGAATGATGGGTAGTAGAACAAATTGGCGCTAAGGTCACGTTAAAGATGGAGTCTGACGTCGGTGTTACGGATCTAGTGAAAAAAGAAGCCCCGTCGAATTCTGCTGACCCTGAACTCGAAGAAACGGATGTGAACCCCTGGCCGTATTTAAGGGACCATTTCGGCTTCAAGTGCAAGAAAGGCAACAGCTTTATTATGCAGTGTAAGCTGTGTTTGCCCAGAGAGACCGAGTTAGCAGCTTTTAAAAATTCCACATCAAACCTGCGCAAGCATGTAGAGGTAAGTTAAATACAACTCGTACCGTTATGGTAGCAAAAAGGCTGTGTTCAAATTAATCACATTACGTTAAGACATCTGTGAAGAACACAGATAACGTTGGTTGGTACTAGCAACTTGCTGTAATCGGGCACGTTGTTGTCCACGCAACTTACATTTTTTTTACTGGGTTGGTAAATTGCCAAAAGAAAATGTGTTTACCTACGTTTTTCCTGTTTGTTAATAATAATAATTTATTTAAAAAAATAGTTAAATTAAAGACAGAAGCGGCTACTTTCTTACTTAACCCACATATGTTCACACTGCAGGCAAAAGAATAACAGAGCGCTCACTTACCTTAGATTAGTCAAAGACAGCTGACTTCTGTTACTTGTTAATTAGCACTTGTAACCTCCCGTTAACTAGCCTGTTACTGTCCAATAAAAAAAAAAACACGAGGTATATTGGTATAATTTACCAGCGGTAGCTATGTAATGCATTGATGTCTTATTAGGGACGTCAAAAAACTTTCTCTCAAACTTAACACTGGCCTGCCTGCCTCAGCTGCCTTCGAGCGTCTCTTTAGCTGTGCTGGACTACTGTTCACTGCAAAGTGAGCAAGGATGAACTCTACTAACTTTGAAAATCAACTGCTCCTCAAAATTAACAGGAGGTTCAGAGAGTAACACTCTAGGATGGATACAGGAACTTTAATCTAGAGGTACAGTAGGGCAGGGCCAAGTTTAAAAAATTAAAAAACATTTTTAAAGCAGCTGCCGTTCAGTTCAGTACTTGTTCTCTTATTTGACAGTTTAGAACACATTCTCATGTGAAAGAATGATATGGTTTTGTATTGAAAACACTGTGATACCTGACAGTTTGGTTGATTGGTTTGGTGACCATTATCCATTTTCATGTATAGACTTGCAGTTTAACTGCCACTGCACTTTAATTTGTAAAGTTTTTCTTTTCACTAAAAAAGAACTACTTTGAGATTTATATCCCACTGTCTTTTTTTTGCACTACTCAGAAGCGGCTGTCCTCCTGCTGACAGAAAAGTAACTATGTAACTTTTACTCTGAGTACATTTTAAATGAGCTACTTTTTACTTTCACTTGAGTACATTTTTAGACAGGTAATTTTACTTGTACTTGAGTAAAATATTTTAGTACTCTTTCCACCTCTGGTTAACGCCCCCTCATGCGTCATCAGATACAATATATGCATACGTCAAATCAAAACCACAATGACTTTTAACACAGTTTGAAAAGAACATTGTCTCCGTCTCCACGCCAGGTGCTTCCTGTCACTGTCCTGCCCACGCTTATCTTCTGGAACATCAGCAGTACGTCTTATGACAACTGTCAATTTTGCAGACACAATCTTGCAGTTGGAAACAAACATATCTGAACTCTCATATAGAACATAAACCTACCTACAGTGTATGCAGGTGTGTGTGTGTATATGTGTGTGTGTATGTCCTGACCTCACTTGACACTCTGTGTCACCTCTCGCCTCACCCACTAACGCTCACAGTCAAACAGAGGCCACTCTCAAATGTGTTAGCCGTTTACTAAAACTATATGTGTAATATATTGAATAAATGTTTTTTTGTTTTTTTTTTGTTTTTTTTGTTTTTTTGTGTCCCGTTTGGATCTTTAGCCATCAGAATTGTTGTCTTAAGGCCAAGAAAGATGCCAAGCGGATTTATTTTACCAAGTGGATCATCATGGCCTTGCCATATTGGTCCATTTGATTGACCTTTATTATAATTATGAATTTATTTTATTTTCGGTTGCTACAAACGGGACAGACATGACTGGGGGATAGGACAGGGAGAAAGAATGAAAGAAAGAGAGGGAGAGAAAGAAAACCAAAGGGGAGAAGAGACGGTGAGAAGGGGGGGAAGAAAGGAAAAAACAAACAAACAAAACACCTGGATCACCAGTATGGAGAAAAAAAACAGAAGAGAAAGCAAACAACAAAGAGCAACATAATAAAAACAACACCATCACAATAAACTAGCTAGCAGTAGATAACAGTAGATACTAAATAATAAACGATATTGTGCAGCACGCAAGATAGACAGCGCACAATGTGCTTTGAGGCAGCAGCCAAGAAAGGTGTAGTCCGCGTCTGTGAACACCCGTGTGTACACCTGTGTGCACACCTGTGTGGATCAGCATGCTTGTATTCCAAAGGTTTCTCCATGTAACGATCTGCTAGGGAGTGTGGGGAGCCATAGCCCTGTCCACCAGGGTATGAAGCAGGTATGGAGGAGATCCAGGCCCCAGATATCCAGAGGCCCCAGAGTACAAGGACCCGAGGAGGACCACCAAAGGGGGGGGAACCGTGCCACCCTCCTGGGAAGAGCTGAGTAGAGCCCCAAAGGAGAGGTCACCCCGCAGCTACGGAGCAGAGGCCAGAGGGGGTTGCAGTGGCGTGCCCGCGGGCTCTGCCGGCAGCCAGCTGTGCCAGAGAGGACCGAGCTTCAGGCCCAGAGGCCAGAGGCCTGAGGGCATCCCACCCCCCGGAAGGAGCCCAGCCGGGCCAATCGGCCACCAGGAGTGAGCCGGTACATGCATGAGCGCCCAGCCCCAGACGACAAGGACCACCAACACACCAACGTCTGAGGGCATCAGCCACCGGCAGAGAGTGTGGTGAGGGGAGATAGGCCTCCGTACTTTAGAGGGCCTGAGATGTACCCATAGAGGTTGAGTCTAAGACCCAACCTGACATATAGACACAGACAAACAGGCACACGCGGACACAGACGTGCATTCCCACCCCCATATGCACAACCAAATACTCGGCACTCACCCAACGTGTAGACAGACACAAATAGACACTGCACAGACAGTCGCACTCCCCAAACATACTCTACAGGGAGTGCAGAATTATTAGGCAAATGAGTATTTTGTCCACATCATCCTCTTCATGCATGTTGTCTTACTCCAAGCTGTATAGGCTCGAAAGCCTACTACCAATTAAGCATATTAGGTGATGTGCATCTCTGTAATGGGAAGGGGTGTGGTCTAATGACATCAACACCCTATATCAGGTGTGCATAATTATTAGGCAACTTCCTTTCCTTTGGCAAAATGGGTCAAAAGAAGGACTTGACAGGCTCAGAAAAGTCAAAAATAGTGAGATATCTTGCAGAGGGATGCAGCAGTCTCAAAATTGCAAAGCTTCTGAAGCGTGATCATCGAACAATCAAGCGTTTCATTCAAATTAGTCAACAGGGTCGCAAGAAGCGTGTGGAAAAACTAAGGTGCAAAATAACTGCCCATGAACTGAGAAAAGTTAAGCGTGCAGCTGCCAAGATGCCACTTGCCACCAGTTTGGCCATATTTCAGAGCTGCAACATCACTGGAGTGCCCAAAAGCACAAGGTGTGCAATACTCAGAGACATGGCCAAGGTAAGAAAGGCTGAAAGACGACCACCACTGAACAAGACACACAAGCTGAAACGTCAAGACTGGGCCAAGAAATATCTCAAGACTGATTTTTCTAAGGTTTTATGGACTGATGAAATGAGAGTGAGTCTTGATGGGCCAGATGGATGGGCCTGTGGCTGGATTGGTAAAAGGCAGAGAGCTCCAGTCCAACTCAGACGCCAGCAAGGTGGAGGTGGAGTACTGGTTTGGGCTGGTATCATCAAAGATGAGCTTGTGGGGCCTTTTCGGGTTGAGGATGGAGTCAAGCTCAACTCCCAGTCCTACTGCCAGTTTCTGGAAGACACCTTCAAGCAGTGGTACAGGAAGAAGTCTGCATCCTTCAAGAAAAACATGATTTTCATGCAGGACAATGCTCCATCACACGCGTCCAAGTACTCCACAGCGTGGCTGGCAAGAAAGGGTATAAAAGAAGAAAAACTAATGACATGGCCTCCTTGTTCACCTGATCTGAACCCCATTGAGAACCTGTGGTCCATCATCAAATGTGAGATTTACAAGGAGGGAAAACAGTACACCTCTCTGAACAGTGTCTGGGAGGCTGTGGTTGCTGCTGCACGCAATGTTGATGGTGAACAGATCAAAACACTGACAGAATCCATGGATGGCAGGCTTTTGAGTGTCCTTGCAAAGAAAGGTGGCTATATTGGTCGCTGATTTGTTTTTGTTTTGTTTTTGAATGTCAGAAATGTATATTTGTGAATGTGGAGATGTTATATTGGTTTCACTGGTAAAAATAAATAATTGGAATGGGTATATATTTGTTTTTTGTTAAGTTGCCTAATAATTATGCACAGTAATAGTCACCTGCACACACAGATATCCCCCTAAAATAGCTAAAACTAAAAACAAACTAAAAACTACTTCCAAAAACATTCAGCTTTGATATTAATGAGTTTTTTGGGTTCATTTAGAACATGGTTGTTGTTCAATAATAAAATTATTCCTCAAAAATACAACTTGCCTAATAATTCTGCACTCCCTGTATATCCCAGGTCCAGGTACCCCCGCCCCCAGAGGGGCAAGCCGCACCTAGACCCAGGAGATGTAACCCTTCTCTCTGGGGTGGAGGCAAGCGGACCACCTCCTTATCTGCAGTAGCAGGGAGGCCCCGCATCCCAGACCCCAGTCTGACGGCCAGCACCTCCTCCCAGCCCCCCAGCCCTGATGGCTAACAGAACCGGGGTGAGTGAAGACCTCAAACCTCCCTACGCCCGCTCATATGTAGTGTTGCTGTGTGCTGTTCTAAAGTGCATTTAAAACTCAGGAGAGCATGGTACTAGCTTCCTCTCAGAGAGCAGCACGGCTCCTCCCGAAAACCCTTAGTGTCTAAATGCATTTAAAATTGAGGGTAGGGCACCAGCGCCAGAGGTGGGTTGGAATACACCAACCATCCTCTGGATGCTGTAAAACGTGCCCACCCCCAAGGCCCTATATGTATGTGTTATGTGAGAGTGTGAGTAATGTGGATGTCTAGGTTGCAGAATAAAATTGAGGCACAGGCGGCCAGAAGGGGACAGAGGGGGAGTGCCTCCCCTGCACCCTGGTGACATACCTGCACCCCAAGCCCTGCGTGTGTGGGTGGGTGTGGTAGAGCGGGAATAGGGAGGCAACTGAGGATGGGGAGGGAAGAAAGGGAGGGGCAAGTGGCCCCTCCCTGGGGCCAGCTCCCCCGCTGACCCCAGTAGGCACCCCCACGCTCTGGAACCCACCAGGGCAAGGGGGCCCAGGCCCATCCGGACCGGGGCCCGCAGCAGCAGCACCGCCCAGCCCCACAGAGTCCGGGGCAGCCCACCCGACTCCACCCCAGAGAAAACTGCACCCATCCCATCATCCAATCATCTCCCAAACTACACAAGACAATAGACACCCAGGTTGAGTTCATTCTCCCCCTCTCCTATATCTCTCCCCCCACCTGCAGAGTGAGCTCCTGTAGTGAGGAGACCACCTGCAAAGATGTAACAACCTCCCCACCAGTTAGAGAGCCCCCTAGTTGGGCCGATGCACCAGAGGTCCCCTGCACTGGGGCTGAGCCCCCCTGCACCCACCCGCCCACTGCTCCGGCGACACAACAGCCAGGACCCAAGCCCCCAAGGCCCGGCCAGCACCCCAGACCGGTGGGCGGAGCATCCCCAGACTCCTAAGCCTCCATGCCCGTCCCGGACCCTCCCAGGGGCAGCCAGGCTACCAGGCCAGTAACCAACGTCCGCCAGCACAGACCCTCCCCCATCTCCGCTGTACGCAGCCACAAGGAAAACACCATCCAAGAGCCCCAGAGCTTCTAACCAGGTCATGGCCACATCCCCCAGGTTAGGCCCTCCAGGGAAACGTCCCTAGGGACTCCCCAGACGCCCTAAGGCCGTCCCTACCCCCATATCAACCACAATAGCGAAGGCAGGACCAAACCATGACCCCCCACCCCCACTAGGTGATGAAGCCGATCAAAGGAGCCCAAAGGGATTGATCAAATGTGATGGCAGAGGTTGTATCAAGACTAATGTGATCTATTAGATGGTTTTTATATTGGTTAGAATTAAGATTATTTTTATTTTTCCAGTTAATGAGGACCATTTTCTTGGCAATGCATAGGGCCGTAAAAACAACGTGGGCTGTGTTTATTTCTGCAGTGACCTCATCCAAGTTGCCCAGCAAGCATACTAAAGGGGAGGCTGGAATGTTACATTTCAGACACTTTGATAAGTCTTCACATATCTCACGCATGAATAAATGTTTTAATCAAGAACCACTACTAGAAGCTTAATAAAAGAATATAAAAGTATAAAAGATAATAATGAACAACCTGGTTATTCAAATAGCATCATCCAAACAGCTCCTCAGAATAACCTGCACTTACACTCTGCTTTTAGTTTCACTTTTGCAAAAGCACGCTCTGCAAACCTGCAGTTTCCTGTCAAGACTTTTAGGCCCAGAGTGTACTCAGAATCAACAGAATCAGCACATACACACTTAAGATTATAACAAGCATTCAAAAGCATTTAAGATTATAGATTCAACTCAACAGTTTAAAGTGGTTATAACTGCACCTGTAATAAAGGCTAATTGGGTGCCAATATGTTTAAACATCTGAATGCAATATCAATGCTGTAGATTATATTATTAATACAATGGTAATGATGATGATTATTAACAATAGCAGCAAAATAATTTCCCTGCTCTCCACAGTGTCTATGGCATTAATGAGGAGAGCAGGTCTACAAACTAAAAAGTGCATACAACCCATAAATGAATGTACTGTGGAAGCAAGATCTCAGGGTTACACAAGCTCATGTACAGGGAGTGCAGAATTATTTGGCAAGTTGTATTTTTGAGGAATAATTTTATTATTGAACAACAACCATGTTCTCAATGAACCCAAAAAACTCATTAATATCAAAGCTGAATGTTTTTGGAAGTAGTTTTTAGTTTGTTGTTAGTTTTAGCTATTTTAGGGGGATATCTGTGTGTGCAGGTGACTATTACTGTGCATAATTATTAGGCAACTTAACAAAAAACAAATATATACCCATTTCAATTATTTATTTTTACCAGTGAAACCAATATAACATCTCCACATTCACAAATATACATTTCTGACATTCAAAAACAAAACAAAAACAAATCAGCGACCAATATAGCCACCTTTCTTTGCAAGGACACTCAAAAGCCTGCCATCCATGGATTCTGTCAGTGTTTTGATCTGTTCACCATCAACATTGCGTGCAGCAGCAACCACAGCCTCCCAGACACTGTTCAGAGAGGTGTACTGTTTTCCCTCCTTGTAAATCTCACATTTGATGATGGACCACAGGTTCTCAATGGGGTTCAGATCAGGTGAACAAGGTGGCCATGTCATTAGTTTTTCTTCTTTTATACCCTTTCTTGCCAGCCACGCTGTGGAGTACTTGGACACGTGTGATGGAGCATTGTCCTGCATGAAAATCATGTTTTTCTTGAAGGATGCAGACTTCTTCCTGTACCACTGCTTGAAGAAGGTGTCTTCCAGAAACTGGCAGTAGGACTGGGAGTTGAGCTTGACTCCATCCTCAACCCGAAAAGGCCCCACAAGCTCATCTTTGATGATACCAGCCCAAACCAGTACTCCACCTCCACCTTGCTGGCGTCTGAGTTGGACTGGAGCTCTCTGCCCTTTACCAATCCAGCCACGGGCCCATCCATCTGGCCCATCAAGACTCACTCTCATTTCATCAGTCCATAAAACCTTAGAAAAATCAGTCTTGAGATATTTCTTGGCCCAGTCTTGACGTTTCAGCTTGTTCAGTGGTGGTCGTCTTTCAGCCTTTCTTACCTTGGCCATGTCTCTGAGTATTGCACACCTTGTGCTTTTGGGCACTCCAGTGATGTTGCAGCTCTGAAATATGGCCAAACTGGTGGCAAGTGGCATCTTGGCAGCTGCATGCTTGACTTTTCTCAGTTCATGGGCAGTTATTTTGCGCCTTGGTTTTTCCACACGCTTCTTGCGATCCTGTTGACTATTTTGAATGAAACGCTTGATTGTTCGATGATCACGCTTCAGAAGCTTTGCAATTTTGAGACTGCTGCATCCCTCTGCAAGATATCTCACTATTTTTGACTTTTCTGAGCCTGTCAAGTCCTTCTTTTGACCCATTTTACCAAAGGAAAGGAAGTTGCCTAATAATTATGCACACCTGATATAGGGTGTTGATGTCATTAGACCACACCCCTTCTCATTACAGAGATGCACATCACCTAATTTGCTTAATTGGTAGTAGGCTTTCGAGCCTATACACCTTGGAGTAAGACAACATGCATGAAGAGGATGGTGTGGACAAAATACTCATTTGCCTAATAATTCTGCACTCCCTGTATATGTGCATCCAACATGCTGATTTTTTTTCTATTTTTTAATATAAAACTGTAGCTACTTACCGTCAGGTTGTTTAGCTCTGCAACTGCTTCACATGAACTGCTCCGGCAGCCTCGGTGCCAGTATAAGGTTGTGTCAAACCCACTGAAATTCGCAGTTAGGTTAAAAGTCACAGCTGGATCTTGGGTGTGTGGAAAGAAAGAAAGTTCCAGATGTTAGTTTTGACTTTCTCTCCATTTTGAACTGCAGTGTGTATGTGGATATTAGATTTGTTTTAAAGAGAAATAAAATGTGTGTGTGTGTGTGTGTGTGTGTGTGCGCGTGTGTGCCTGTGTGGAGGAAGTAGGCCCTGAATTCTACCATATATGTAAAATCTATTAATTTGGGGAAGTTTACACTCCACAACAGTAAAAGACACAGAACCATGTAAGCTTAAATAGCTAGCTACAGCTGAAAAATCACAGTTGCTAATAAAAAAAAACGCCAACAAATTTCAGCTGGCAAACAAGACAACTACTTTTGATTACCTGTGTCATAAACTGGGACATTCTGTTTAAGTTTTACTGATAATGTTTAGAAATAAACCCGTACAGGGCTTTCCTAACAGCCACTTAATAAAAACTTGGCTAGATAAAAAATTCCTGCTAGCCAAAAAAAACCTTTTATGTTTAATTATCTTAAATAATAGGTGTCGATACTTTTTGCATAATGGCATCATTGCAGACTGTGGGTGAGTCAAAACTAACACCAAACTGTACTGTTGTCATGTTGACCAAAAGTCAGGCTAAACTGGTATAAGATCGGTATCCTAGCTTAGTAGAACAACCGTTTTATGCTAGTAAGCTAATAAGCATTGCAGGTAGCTTCTTTGTAATTAATAGGATAACGATCTTTAATCTGCTAGTTTATGAAACTAACTAAAGAATATCTGTTAACAGTAGCAGCTTTACTTTTCTTGTATACTTTTTTAGTCTTTAATAGTGAAATCCCTGAATAATTCCTAAAACAGCTTTAAAATTGTTACTTTTGGGAAAAGCAACATGAAAATCTGAAAATAGGACTGGCATTAAAGGTTGGCAACAGTATGCAAAGCAGTAAATATAAATTACCAATAATAGTCAGTGACATATGTGTTAAATTATCAATATCTATAAACATGAGTATACCAATATACATACTGTATATAGAGAGTGCTGTTGCACTAGAGATCAAAATGTCTGATTTTGTGCAGATTTGTCATGTGGTTTGTTTGTTTGTTTTTTGTTTTAGTTTTTAATTTCATTACCCTGGGCAGCATTAATGGCTGAATCTTTCTCTATGGCCTTCAGTATTTCTCCTTCCACATACTGGAGGCTCCAGGGAGAGTCCTCATCATCCAACAGTATAACGTTGATTGTAATCCCACTCCCACATTGTCCAACACCAGGACACGATGCCACAAGAATTCCAAAGATGAACAAACACAGTAACCAGCTTCCCGAGCCCATTCTCAGCTCCGAGGTGAGTGCTTCTGTTTTTTAGCCGTTAAAGAGAGTCCATGGTATCCACCGATCCTGAATCAAGTTCAGTAAAGTCACCAAAACACTCGGAAAACTCTTAACTTATGATCGCCTTGATTAAAGCTTTGCCTGATCCACCGAGGCTTTGCTGAAAGGTTTGCTTTGAAGAAAAAATAAATCCTGTGCGAAAGTCTTCTCCTCTTTCAGCTTTCCTCTAAGCGCTACTCACCTGTTCTTTCTATGTCACCATGTTAATATACAACCTCTAAAGACACAGACACAGGCCATATAACCTTGTCAGCGCTGTGTCATGGCCTGCATAAATTAAAACTTAAAGCAAACACGCAGAGCATGGCTTGGTTGTAAGTTTGTTGATAGTCTTACACTCACAAATTTAATTTAATGGAGAATCGTACCATGAAATTGTTTTGTGCAGAAATACAGTTCAATTGGCAAAAAGGAAAACGGCCCAGAAAAAAAAAAAGATTAAACCTTGAGATATCTTAATTTAAGCAAAGGATAAGGCGTCAATGGCCACATGGGACACTTTTATCAGTAAAGTTAAAGCTATAAAACTTATAAAAATGTAGTCCAATATTTATTCTTCCTTCATCTTCTAAAGCTCTCCAGTTGAGCCAGATTGGAGTCTTTGCCAGCCCAGTTCTGCCCTTGGCTTTATATTTGACAGACTTTTTTTGAAGGGTTTTTTCTTAATCGAGGTAATATTTCTGTAATCATCCACTTTAGCAGTATTCCTTCTTTTGTGTTGATTTGTCCTCTACTACAGTTTTTGTTATTTCGCTGACAGGTTTGTTGAGGTTTTCCAGAATAATGATGCCCCTTTTATCTTATTAACTTGTCATGAAATAATAAGAGAACCGACCTCGCCTGGCTTTGTAACTCCAGGTCAATGAATTGTCCAATTAATTTTTAGCCTCTGAAAATTTAGGACAATCTATATCCCTTCAGTTAATGTCAAATTTTTAATTTTTTATAACCCCTTGAATTACAGCTGGAGGTCTGTATTTCACTCACAGCTTGACTATTTAAAATCCTCCTTTTGGGTAAAATAAAGTGGCAGAAAGCAAATCCTGTTCTCTGGAATATCATGATGCAGATTTGGGTTTACCTGTACATGAAAACTCATATCTTGACTGGCAAAATTCATCATTTAAATTAAGAGAAACCACCAGCATGGAGATAGACAAATAAAGAAAAATTGCCGAAAATGCCATTAAGAATGAAAAGAGGATATAATGATGAAAAAATCAAAGTCACAGCTGAGAAAAAAACCTCATGTAGTTCTTACACAACAACAGGCATTGGTGTCTACGTGCCACAGACAGAGCCAAACGCACAACTTATAAACGTCTGATTCACTCCTGTCTGGAAAGGACGGCAAAGAAAGGGAAAAAAAGAGAAGATCAAAGGTTGTTCAGGCCATAAAACCAATACCAGATAAGATGGCTTGGCTGTGAAACCACACATACGCTGATGATTCAGTTCACCGGTGACAACTATAAACTGAGAGTCCCCTCTCTCAGTTAGCACTACCTCTTCACCTTAATTAACATGAATGCACACACAGTCAGTTAACTCTCACGTTTAATGGTCTGAGCAGCTCCACAGTAACACGCACAGTCAAAACGATCAGCATGTGAACAAAAAACCCCACCTTTTTACTTCCTTTCAACATAAACACAAAGATTAGTGCCAACCTGACCTTGGCAGTAACGTTTGATAATGGTAATAATATACTAATAAACTAATTATTAACAATGCAATAACTATGTTATTCTTTTACATTTAGGTTTTCTCCACAACTACAAGCTGTAAGCAGCAGAGGAAAATTCTGGGATCATTGACAAAGTTAATTTTATTTTTAATTTAATTGAAACAGTTCCTGTTTTATATGCAGGCATCTTCACTGATTTTGTTTGGTTGTTGATTTCACAGCTCATGATTCATGTTCTGATCTGCTGTTTGGCCCTAATCACAGTAATCAGATGTGGCGCTGCTGAATTCCCATAAAACCGCTCTCTGCTGGATGACATGTGGCTGCAGTGTTCAGGATTTAAAGACAGTTCAGTGTAAACATCACATTTGAACTAAACAAACATAGTACTCATGAATCTGACCAAAGTCCTCTTCTTTCTGCTGCTCATTTCCTGCCTACATGTTTTAAAAATCAATTTTACTGATTTTTCTTCATAACTGGAGCATCTTCTGCTTCACTCACTTTCAGCTTCATCCCAAAGTACTACTGTATATTTACTGGGCGTATTCACAGATGGTTTTCACATGTTCTACACTGCGCTAATGCTGAATATGAAAGAGCTGCTAACTTACTAAGTGTAGTATGTGTTTTAGATGTCTCACAACTTTGTTTCTCATCGTTTCTCCCTCCCTGTTGTTGTCTAACAGATGAACTTTCTTGTCATTGTTGATTAAGATGGAAGCCCAAAAGCATCGATAACTAATTACAGGTTATCTCTGTGGTGTTGCTTGATCAGTGATCAACTCTGACTTGGTGCATGTAGTCAAGTATTGCACTTGTGTTGTGTTCTTGTCCTTGCGCATTTCTATTTTATGATTTTATTATATTTTATGGAAGCATTTGTGATCAGGATACTGATGAAACCCACTAATTAAATAACAGCCACCTCAGTAATGTGGAACTATGAAAACTTCAGATTAGCTTTTAATGCAATGTTATAACAGTAAAATGATGCTCAGCTGGTACTAAGGGCCCCAAGCTTTGCCAAGAAAATACCACCAGCATGAACCACTGATACAAGACAGGGTGGATCTATGTTGTCATGTTGTTTATACTAAATTTTGAAAATGTCCAGAGAAGATTTTGTCTCTCTTCTGTTGTCCAGTGTCAGTGAAATTGTAGACTCAGTTTCCTATTCTTAGGTGACAGGAGCGTTCTTCAGCAGCTGTAGCCCATCTGTAGCACTCTGGCTATTCTCCTCTAGCCACATCAACAAGGTATTTTCAGCCAGAGAACTGCTGCTCATGTTTTCTCTTTTTCAGACTCTACTCTATAAATGCTGCAAATGCTGGTCGTCTGTCCAGCACGTCTGGGACAAAGAACAAGCCACATTCAGAGTCACTGAAATCACCTTCTTCCTCATTCTGCTGGGTCAGCAGCTTATATTGACCATATCTACATGCTCAAAGGCACTAATCACTGCTCCCACGTGATTGCCCAATTACATATTTGCAGTAACGAGCAGTTGAAAGTGATCGATCGTGGTAAATAGAAGTCTGCTGTCTGTTTGAGATCCAATATCTCCTGTTTTTCCCATTTTTGTGGGTTTGTGTGACGTTTCAACCCACTTACTTTGTTTTTTGCTCCGTGACTTTCACTTTCTGGACATTTTCCAGTCTGGTTTCCGCAAATTGCACTCCACTGAAACTGCTTTACTTAAAGTGTCTAGTGACATTCTGATGGCAGCAGACTCTGGAGAGTACACCGTTCTGGTTATTTTGGATCTCACCTCTGCTTTTGATACTGTTGATCACAGCATCATGATAAATAGGCTGAAGGACTTGTTCAGGATTACTGGTGTCGTTTTAAAATGGTTTATGTCGTATCTATCTGAGAGATCTTTTACTGTCTGTATGAATCATGTGTTGTCTGAAACATCAGTTCTGCCTTCTGGGGTACCTCAAGGATCTGTTTTAGGTCTGATTCTCTTTTTGCTGCATATACTCCCTCTAGGCCAAATTATCAGACGTTACAATAATATTTCTTATCATCTCTATGCTGATGACATTCAGTTATACTGTTCTTTCAAAACATCTCAGTTTTATAAATTGTCGTGTTTAAATAATTGTCTGTCAGAAATCAAACCATTTTGGATTGCATTTATATAGTGCTTTTCGAGAACCTCAAAGCGCTTTAAAATTCCACTATTCATTCACACACTGGTGGAGGTAAGCTACAGTTGTAGCCACAGCTGCCCTGGGGCAGACTGACAGGAGCGAGGCTGCCATATCGCGCCATCGGCCCCTTTGGCCATCACCAGTAGGCGGTAGGTGAAGTGTCTTGCCCAAGGACACAATGACCGAGCTGGGGCTCGAACCGGCAACCTTCCGATTACAAGACGAACTGCCAACTCGTAAGCCACGATCGCCCCCATGATCTAAATGATAATTTTCTCCAGTTAAATGCAGATAAAAACAGAAACTTTGATTATAGCTCCTGATCACATGCTCTCAGAAATTAAGCAGCATATCAGTCTTTTAGACCCTTCATTTCAGTCGAGTCTCAGAAACTTAGGTGTTATATTTGACAGTTCAATGTCTCTTGAGAAACACTCTAAACAACTTTTCCGGAACTGTTTTTATCATCTAAGAAACATTTCTAAACTCAGACTACTGGCGTCAAAGGCAGAACTTGAGATGATTATTCATGCTTTTATCTCTTCTCGTTTGGATTATTGTAATGGTCTTTTTACTTGTCTCAACAAATCAGCTCTGAATCGCCTTCAGACTGTACACAATGCCGCGGCAAGACTTATAACTGGAACAAACAAGAGTTTTGGCTTCTCTTCATTGGTTGCCAGTAAATTTTAGGGTTCATTTTAAAATTTTAGTTGTAACTTTTAGAGCTCTGCACGGTGAAGCTCCCCAGTATATCTCTGACCTGTTGAAACCTCATGCTTCATCCCAAGCACTTTGTGATTTTTATCTGTGAAATGTGATGTATAAATAAATTATACTTACTTACTTACATCTACCACACACAGCTATGTAATGAACCAGGAGATTATTTCTGCTGGGACGCCTTCTAATGGGCAGGATATGGACATAAAACAAGCACAACACAAATGCATCAAAATATTTCCCAAGATTCACAGCAAAAGAAAAAAACAAAAACCCTGTCAAAAGTAAGAGGGCTCTCAGAATACCTACCTACTTACTTCTCTATGAAGCAGCACCAGTAAGGGATGGAGAAACTTACAACAACAACAACCTTTTGTGAATACCATTGTAAGTTTTATTGAAATTTTTTCTTAACAACAAAAGACAGGTGTCACAGTGATTTGACAAAAATAAAAGTGCTCGCCAACACAAACTCTTTTCTCCCACAGTAAAGAAACTACACAGATATAGTGTGCTACAATGATGTTAAGTCACACTTGCGGCCCAAAAAAAACCCCCAATAAATAAATAATAATTAAACGAAGAAGAATCAAAGATGCATAGGATATCTGACGATACCTCTGTGAAGGCTCCGACTGTGTTACTGCATGATGAATTAACACATTCTACATTAAGATTACGACAAACCGTAGAGAACATGCTGACTTCCAAAACAAACAAAACTTGCTTGTCATTTCGAACGCCACACAGTTATATTAAAAATTAGACAAAGATTACATAGAAATTAGAAACTTGTGTTAAGAAAAGGGTTTTTTTCCCTCTCGTTAACGACATAGACCGTAGCAAAGGGATCTTGACAGGGTAGTATCATAAGAGTGAGGTGTGCAGTGTTTTTCAAACAAGCTTAGTTTTGCACAAGTACTTGAAAATGCAGCTTTTAATTACCAAACGCCTGATGTTCTCCTAGTTACAAATGAAAATAAATAGGTCAATAAATAAATTTGCTGCTCTTTTTTTTGTTTTGTTTTTTTCTACAGTCATTTGCCGTGACATATGAGATTTTCTACAGTAAATTCTCAAATGCTCAACCTGCCATCTAAATTTAAAAAAAAATCAACACATTCTCCTCAGCTTGACCCTCCAGGAGGCCTTGAGAGAATGATTTCAAGAAATAGTTCAACATTTACTGAAATTTGCTTTTCTACTCACATGCTGAGAGCTCCATAAAAAGATCAGCACGGCTCTCATAGCTGTGCTCCGTATATACATACATATACATAAACTCGGCACAAAATGTAAGGAAATTTGTGTTTGGTTGATTATTTCTTTGTTGTAACAATGCAAAAAAAAAATCTTAAACACTTAGAAATCCTGTTTATTTCCCTATTAATGACACTACATTTGTACATTTATGGGTTGAGCAGCAGAGTTGAGTTTCCTGTGTTCGGTTTATCCACATGCTACTAAATTGTTAATGTCTTTTTTCTTCAGACTTCAATCATCCAATCCAACATACAACACCAAGCAAAAGTCAATAGCAGAATAAACTGTTTGGTATTGGCAGAGAAGATTTGGCAAATGTTACATGGGCGCAAGCCACATACTCACTCTGCTGCTCAACCCACAAAAGCATTGTCCTTATAAATGTGGTACCATATAAGGGGAAATAAGCAGACTTTCCGCTGGTATGAGATTTATTGTCAAGAAGCATTGTTACAATAAAGAAACAATAATCAAACAGAAATGATTTTATTTTTTGTGCTAAGTTTATATAATCAGGTAGCAGCTGGTTAGCTTAGCCTAAAGTTTTAGGATAATTGAAATAAATGCCAGGCTACCTCTTGTCCCTTTTTCTGGTCTTAATGCTATGCTAGGCTATGCTTGGCTGCTTGCTATATTTTCATATTTATCACACATAAATTATCAGCTAAAGTAGAAAATATAATGTGGAAAATATATTTTCATTGCTGTTAGGCTAACTGTTATCACGTTCTTTTAGTTTAATGATTAGAGGTCATGGTAAAGTAAACATCACTTCACTTATTACTGCTAACAATGGTCACTGAATTTGAGCAGAAATCCAGACTTTTAATGAAGCATAGGACTCAGTCTGAGAATAGCTATGTAACAAATGGTTTAACTGGTGATTCACTGTTAGGCTCTAATGGTCCATTTTCAGTACCGCAGTGTCTGAAGCTATTATTAGCTGTAATGAAGCTGAAACCACTCTCTCACTTTGTGGAACACAGCTGCAGGTGATCCTGTGCCCGATAAGGATGCAAGTATTTGATATAGTTCGACAAAGAGTCCTAAAAAGATTCCTGTGCACAGATTAGGCTACATTTGCTGGCAAGCCTTTGTAAACATAAGCACATTAACAATCTTTTGCACTCTCCACTGTTTCTGGATCAGTGTTGGCGCTAAACAGTGGAAAAAGCCTGATGTTTAGAGTTTGTATTGTGTGCGGAAAGCTTAGTTTAAACTTTTTTTTCTATAAAAGAGAAACTCAGAAGCTTGCTTTTTTGTGTTTTCTATATTTCAAATAAGATTCATTCCAGCAGCATGAGACTGAAGGTTAAAGCATTTGTCACACGCCAGAAACGTGAGAGTAGGAAACCCTGACATGAAGGAGAAATCAGTCCTATAATCTGTAAGGCAAATAACCGTTTCCCAAAGTGTTAAACTATTTCTTTAAGATCATTGACGTCACCTGATGACCCACAAAGTGAGAACTGCTGACATTAATCTCAATCATCCTCCTTACACGTGCTTTATAACACCCACATCGAAGCTAGCTGCATCTGTGCTCGAGCACAACTACAGATGATCACTCCATCCTCTGCCCGTTCCTTCACCCTCTGACCATTTCCTCCACCAACCCCAAACCCTCTGGCCTGTTTTTTCAGCAGCAGGCACACATGCCCACTGTCTACCACAAAAACTTTAGACCGTCATAGGAGCTGGCTACAATAATACTGGATTTCTACACTAGCAAATAGAAAAAATACTGTAGCGCTACAATATTTAGAAGGAAACATCTTCCTAACACGTGAAACTTCTCACAGCACTTGAGGCCAAAATGCATTAAGAGTGAATTGCAAATATGGAAAAGTTACTAGTGAAAGTATACTCATAGCTCCCATTTGGGAAAAGTAAACAACCTGGAAAATCTTGGCATTTTTTAAGTGTTTTTTCCTTTGAATCTTTCTTCTTCTTCCTCCTCTGCGGTTGTAAACATAGACATTATGGCTAAAATGAATGTTTCAGTCTGACTTTTTTAATGAACCTTGGCAGTGGTGGCACACAGTGTGAATATGTAAAATTGGAAGTACACGCATACGTCCTCTGAGCTGCTCCCAAAAACTCAGAGTGCGAGTTTGTATGGTTGAACTGTTTCATTAGCTCAAAATGCATTTCGGCCCCTAGTACATCTTTATCCAACTCATTAAAGACACTTCCTTTACAACCACTTATTTCCCAACTAAAATATGTTCCCTACCCCAAAGTAAAATTGCTAGCACCAAACCCTGAACCCCTTTGACCCCCCCCCCCAACAGAAATATTCAAACACAAATGATCAAATCATGGCCTCCAAATAAAAACATTCAAACACATACATTCAAAGCTTAACTCCCAACCCTAACTTTTATATCTAGAAGTTCACTTTCTGTATCACTATCACCTCAGGCCAGCGCTTGCCCACCGCACACCGAGCTCGGATCCCTCTCCCCCAGACCTGATCCTACCGTTTCCCTTACCAAAACATAAAATCTGAAATTAAGTCTAAACCCCTCTTCGCCTTTGCAGATCTGAGACATAAATCCCTGGTCTAGGAGCTGATGATCTGACCTGACCAGGTCTCATGCTTTGTGCCTGGATTCAGGTGGGTGATCACCACGTCGACAGCCTGAATCTTCTGGTTCTTGGGAGGGATGGGGCACACTTTGTACGTAACCTCGTCTCCTTCCATAGGCACGTACTCTCCTTCAATGCTGTTCAGGAAACAGAGACAATATAAAAGAAAAAGTAAAAACAAAGCATTTTTTCACATTTTTGCAGAGTGCTTTCTTGAAATCAAGCAACTAAAATCAAGGTCTGTGGACTTGTTTTCACGCCGACCAAGCTGCTGCATTCATGCACAACAGCCAATGAGAATTGAGTTTGAGAAATACTTCTGGTAGATTAACAAACAATGATCAGATTTCATTCAAATTTCTCCACCACTGATCTCCACCAAAGCTGGAGGATTCTACCTGTGCTATATAGACTGTATATAAAAGATGATCACAGCAACCATGACACCATCCTTTGATTTGAAAAACAGTTTTGAAGCCTCGAATACACAAATGGGATTCCAACTGCTGTTAATATAAACGTGAATTTGAGATGTTAAATGTTCAAATTCAGACTAACTTACTTGTCATTATTGACTTTGAACCAAGTATTTAAGGTTAGAGCCTGATTGATTTAATGGCAGTTAGATATTATAAGTTGATCTTGATCTATTTGTATCAGTGTTTACAAAGAAAAATTAATTTATTATGAAGAAAAATAATTTATTACACCTTTTGTTATGAAGAATAAAAAGTGAAAAAGAGACAAAAGATAAACCCTTAAGTGAGTGCTGATGTGATGTTGTATAGTTTGTCCACTAGAGGCCACTCTACAATTTCCTGATCTGAGTAGAGATGGGCAGAGTGTAAATGAGTAAATAACTACATATAACAAATGTTAGAGAATTCTGTTTCTGTTTTGTGAGTCTGAACGAAAAAAAAAAACAATATCGGAATATCAGATTTTTTAATTCACCAAATGTCTGTCTTAAAAATCGTACATTTCTGGGGCTCTACTTCTGGTGCACATAGCTACGTCAACTTTATTATCTTGTTTACGCTAATGGGGAACATAATTTATTAAAAAAAGGAACGTAATGGCTTTACCAAATAAGTCCTGAAGGTGGCGATTATGAATATAAACTTATCAGAAAAGTGTTTATTAGGTCATAAATTAAATGAGTTAGGTTAACATCTTATTTACAGTCAGATGTGTTTTTACAGCCGGAGAAGTCTCCCTCTGCTGGCCATTAGAAAGAATGCAGGCTTAAACCATTTCCAATCCCAGAGGCTATGTCCATCTTTTATATACAGTGTACAATTGCCATCTACTTCACAGCTGACTCCAATCATTAAAAAAATACATAAATAAAAAAAAGAGAGAAATTACACAGTCAAAAAATAAATACTGTAAAGTTTTAGTAGTTTCTGTGTAACCCACATTTACTTGCTGCTGATCTGTGCATGTTAAATAGACTGCACTGTGAGTCCAAAGAAAACTTTGATACCAGGACATTTCAGTGCGGCCACTCACTCAGAGATGTGGACAAAGATGTCCTCTCCTCCGTGTGAAGGCCGTATGAATCCATGACCCTGAGACCTGGAGAAGTTTTTACACACCCCTTTAAATACAGGACCTGATTTAGCTCGCACCGTCCTGTAGAGGAAGAGAGATAGAAGCAAAGAGGAAAAAGAGACAGTGCATTTTAAATAAACAGCATAATTATTTTACAAAAGCATTAGCTAAAAAAGAAAAAAACAGAGAGAGAGCACCAATAGCGCTATTTGTACTCACGCTGAGTATGTGCGAGTGCGTTTAGTAGGCAGTGGGCTAGGCAGCTCTCCGGGCTGTGGTGGTTTCCTCTCCTTCTCCCAAACCCGGCTGCCCTCCCTCAGGAAGGGAAAGGAGAGCTGCAAGGGAGTGCGCGGAGAAGTGAGGGGCAGTGGGGGGACTGTCGGCAAAGAGGGGTCAGGGTCTGACATCGTGACTTGTTAGAGTCTGGGTTTTCTTTTGCTCTCTTTTTGGGTTTCCTCCAGCAGTTTGCAAAGAAAGAGAAGGAGGAGGGTTCACACCTCCTGCATGGCACAAGCGTTGGTGAGGGAGAGGAGGCTTTTCAGAGGAGAGCTCTTACAGGTGAAGGAGTGGAGCAAACCCTAAAGTGAAGGAACAAGACAAAGGGTTAATGCCAGAAAGAGAATACGGCTTTGTCATCGGCACAAAGGTGAGGAATAAAAGTCACAACCAACAGAGAAACCCAGTATGTCCAAATACGCACAATGCTTTCTTTGTAATAAAAATGTTGTAGAAAATACTGATAAATGGACACCTTTTCAGTTGTTTTGGCTAGTGTTGCTACAAATACAGCTCAGTTTAATTTATATAGTGTCATTATGTGCCTGGAGTCTGTTTTTCTTAAATTTAATGAAACTGCAATGTGTTCTTTAAAGCTTTCCTTTACTCACATTGTTGCACTATAAACATCATGACCCCAATAAGAATTTAGAAAATGCATAAACATTAGCATACATTCATTGTTGTATAGCATCTCCAAACTCAGTGACTCTAAAATTGTTTGATAAACTGAAAAGGCTTAGTATTCCTTCAGGCTATGGAAAACAAACATCACCTCTTAAACCAATAAAGCCTAAAGGTCCCATTATGATGTAAATATCAAAGCTCTCCTGGAAGGCCACCTCATCACATATTATTAGATTAAAGTGCCGCACTCTACCGGACTGACATCCATTACAGGATTGGTCTGCATTCAAACGACGAGCTGCTTCGTTTCAGAGCCACTAGATGATGAATGCCATATTAGAAAGCTCATGAAACAAACGGCTTTGGGGCATCGCTCAACAGAGGTTAAACACCTAACGCTAAAACCTGGTTTATCAAACAAACGCAGATGCGGGCGGGTGTGTTACTGGGACCATCAGCAAGCACCTCCCAGTGAATCACTGAGGCTTGCAGGCTGAATGTTTGACAAAGACTGATGAGACGCATGTGTGCCAGACTGAATACCACAGGCTCCATCCAATATCACCCTTTCTGTTTCTTACTCTCAGTCTAAATATAGTCATGTGTAGTGGGATTGACGCCATCTTTGAACTTGACCACAGGATCCTGAGGCAGAGGTTAACAACTGGGCTGCTGTATTACAATAAATACAAGATTCAGAAATATCAATAGAAGCTACAGGAGGAGCTTATGTTGCTGGGATTTTTGAGACCATCTTTATTCTTCACACTCTGAACTCTCCTAGGCAGCTTCAGGAATAGTTCTCCAGGTTTCCTGAAAGACAGTCAAAGCTCTTATTTCATTTAAAATGGTATTTCCTAAGTTGCCTGTTATATGTAGATACGACACTGGTTCAAAGTTTTTTTTGAAAGAGCTTCAGAAATCCTCGAGAACTATTGCTCACAAGCATAAAATAGTACTTTTGCAGTACTGGGGTGAAAGTCTTGGCATATATCAACATCTATGTAAAAAGAGAGAAAATTGAACAAGTGGAGGACAAAAGAAGAGTGACAGTACTCCCACACCTGAGGCAACTAATTACCTCTGTTTATGATATGGTTCGCTGAAACCTCAGCAAGGCTTCCATCCTCTTTGATGCTGATGATATGACACCGTGTCACTGGTTGGTAAGCCCTGACCAAGTAATTGTGAAATAGACAATATATGTAGTGAAATATGAAATGGTTATATTAGAAATTTAATCACCAAACGAGCTTTAAAGATGATTTGAAAAAGCTAAATTGTGCCTAAGAGTAGCTCTAAAGGTTCGTGCTGGTTTCTGTGAATATTAAAGGATTTCAAGTCCACAGCATCCTCACAGTAGTGCTTCTGATCTCTGACTTTCTAAAGAAAAACACTGCAAATGGCTGCTGAGCGAGGGCTCTGCTGGGGATCCTGTTGGATAGACAGAGCTGATGCGGTGATGGTGACGAACACACGCGTCTGTCATCACGGCGGCACAGAGGACAGAACTGATGGCATGACTGATGGATGACAAAGCATAAAAATGTAGCCTGAATAATTCAGAAACTTGACAGGCACAGCTTCCTCTGTCATTAGCCCATATATTAGGCTGAGAGTAGGCCACTAAAATGGATTTGTCTAATGAGTCTGCACTGTCAGAGCAAATATTTTAACCAGGAGGGGTGAAGGCTGATCTAGAGGAAGGAAGGGGGCTACAAAAGCTCCGAGGAGACAGACAAAAGGCCAAAAAGAAAGCACCTCCCTGCCTGTGAAACTGTGGCCGTCTGTGGTCCTCTGCATCAGTATGGGACACACGTCAGCTCCCCCCCCACACACACACACACACAGAGCCTGTCTTTAAACTTTACATCATCCTTTTAAAGAGACAAACCGCCCAAATGATTTTATGGTATCATTTGTGAGTCTGAGGAGTCTGAATAATTCAGCAGCAAATAAGCGCCCTTCAGGCGGCTTGTTTCCAGAACATTCTCACACAGCGGCAGCCTGAGACAAGAAGGCGAGAGGATGCTCCACTAACGGCGAGAAAAACCCCACACCTAACATACACTAACACGCAGAGGAAGAAAAAAAGAAGAAGAAGACTATAGTAAATGTTAGCTCTGGGTTAGAAAGCAGAGATTTAAACACAACACTGCCAGAAACCGCCGCCGTCGGCCGGACGCAGAGAAGAGGAGGGCTGGATGCGTAAATCTCTCCATCAGCCAGATCGATCCGACGATTACTTACTGTAAAAGCGCCGATCAGCTGTCAGGTCAACACGTCCCTGTCCTTTAATGTGGCGTACGACAATTATGAAGTTAAATCTGCGGGGGCATGTGGCGGATAAGTCAGTGGATCTTGGTATGGACGCGGCGCACACGGGTGGGATGGGAGGAGGAGAGAAAAAAAAAAGCAGCAGCAAATGAAAAGGAGGCAGCAGAGATGGGGCGGGGGTGCAGGAGGTGGGGGGGGGGGGTTGGTGGTGAAAACAACGGCTTCCCTATCCTACACCCCACTCTTTGTTCTCTGCGCGGAGGGAAGCATGTTTTTTAATGTTTTAGCAGTCTCGGGTGCTTTAATAGTGTGAGACACGATGGTTTTATATGAGTCACAGGCCTGTGCTTGAGTATCCTTTAAAATTAAAAGTCATGTCAGCTTTGGTTTAATAATAAGACACAATTTCATTAGTGGTCATGGGCACCTCTTTGACAGCTTTCCATCAAAAGCTAGTTTAACTGGAGGCTTGGCTCGCATGTCTCAGATGACTGAAAGCTATCCTGTGTCTGATAACAAGACATGAGTTTAGACCTTCCTCTCATTCATTCTTTGCAATAATTTGTGTCCTGTTTACTCTCCTGTGCTCTTCTTTTCCCCTCTCACTCCTCAACCTTCCAGAGGTCTCTTCCTCTTAAGAAAAGGGGGTTCTTCTTCCCCACGGTCGCCAGTCACTTGCTTAAAAAAAGGCTTGCTGGGGTTCTCTCTTATATTGCGCAGCTGCACCTGCAAACGATTCTTTTTGTTAACTGTACAACCCAAATTCATTAAAGCATTGAAGTTTGCACTTTAATATTAAATTATGGATGAAATTTGGTCATTATTAAAGCTCCCTTCACTCCAAATCATTTACTACAGCAGCTGTTCTTTATTACATAGAGAAACATTGACAATGTTGAATCTACACTTCTTTTTCTTATATTACAATATTTCAGGAATTAAATATGTATTTAAATTTCTTTACAGCTGCAGCCTGTATTTTTGCAGTTACACATCTTCACTGTCTTGTAACTAAAAAAATTCCTCCCTGAAAATCATTTCCGGGCCTTTATAGCCATCCCGTGTTTCTGTGACATTTCAGAACTGACACTTTGTTTAAAATAGCTGGAAACATTTTTTTCAACTGATTGGCTTAGAGGAAAAGGACCAGAGGATTTTTTTTTTTTTTTTAAAAATGGTTACCATAGTGTTAGTCGTGTGTAAAAATATGTCACATTCCCACCAGATCCACACCCATCTGACTACACCACTATTTACAGATTTTTTTAACTGTAGGAATCCAAAGGTCTTCAATCAATCCAGAATATCAGAAATCAAAGACCAACCTCGCTTTCTATAGTCTACTGTTTATTTCCAAATGTGTGAAATATATTGCGAGGATGTTTTTTTAAAACATTTATGAAGAGGGAGAAAAGAAGAAATCAGCTCATATGAAGTCACATCACTAGAACACAGGCAAATAAGTGAGATCTGTGAATTTTTATTGTTTGTACAACCCACTGCATTTCTATAATACAGAAAAGATCATTTGTGAGGAAGAACACAGAAAGCACACTAAAGCGGACATTTGACATACACTGGTTTAGAATCGGGAGGAGGTTAAATCCTTCACCTGATGTGAGCTTCATCGGGTACCAGGAAGTTTGGAAAAGCATTAGTCATGTGGAGGTTTCAGAGGGACCTTTAATTAAACTGACACCCTCACAGATCACCGGTCTGGGTTTCTTATGAGAGTCCTCATTAACATGTTTTTTAAAACTCTGATTGGTCACAATTATTTTAAGCATTTCCCCAACAATGCCATCGTATTTATTGGTGGAGTAAAAAAAAAAAAAAAAAAAAAAAAAAAGGAAGCAAACCAAAGTCCTCCAAAAAAAAACAAAACAAAATTAAACCAAAAACCTGACGATATAGGTTTGAAGAGGTCCAAGTTAACCCTGTGCTTTTATGGAGGTGCAGGTAAGTCTGCAGAAAAAAAATAAATAAGTAACACATAAATAACTGGGAGTGGGTCGGCTGAAGTGCTTGATCTTGTAAAGACACAAGGACTGATTGGGAACAGTTTAGGGATATTAGCAAGGAAAAAAAAAAAGAGTGCAAGTCACTGTATCCACGAGCAGCATTAAAGCATGTGGTTTGTTGTTTTTGTTTGTTTTTTGTTTTGTTTTTTTAAATACAGCATGAAATGTAACACCATCTTTTGGGTCTTAAAATGAATATGTACTGTAATGAAGTACAACCAGACAAAGGACCCCCTCTCACAGTTAGATACACAGTAATCTGATGTTCAGTGCGTCCCACATGTTGCAGCTAAGCTGACTGAGTTTCCCAGAATGCCCTAGATCAAATTCCTAGATAAAGGAAAATATGTTAAACTTGGTGTTAAAGTGGGCATTTATATGAAGATGGATGTTTGCTACGCAGCAAACCACATCCTCGTGGCCACCAGGGGGCAGACGAGCTAAACTTCAGGGGGAATAAATACGTGCATATGGCTTAACAACATTTGGATTTTTGACCTTCACTAAATGGACTAAATGGGCTTAGACATGCAATGCACGGCAGCTTTTAGCTGTTTAGGGTGAACTTTGGAATAACACTGGGACAATTTGGATGAAGCCAAACATTGCCATGCAGAGGTCAACACAATCCTAAAGCAATAAGGTGATTGCCCTCTACACTGCAAACGCACTAGCAGAGCATCAGCTTGCAGCGTATTATGTCACCGATTAGTGTGTCAAAGTGTGCGAGTGTGTCCCTCGTTTTTTTGTTATAACAGAATCTCTAATCGGTTATCAATGATTCACTGAAACATGGCTGCTTACAATAACTCTGTACTGATGAATTAAATTTTAACATCGGAGCAAACTGTTCCACGGTGAACATTAGCTTCACACTTGGCTCTACGTTTAACTCTTACAGGCATACAGACACATTAAATCAGCCAGAACTGTAAGATAATGCTGACGATGAAATAATCATTATACTTTATCCTCCTTATTCTTCACCATCCTCACCAGGGTTCCCCCCCCCTCTGACAATCATCTTCCTCATTCTCAATGCTGCATCTCCTTCATCCTGTTGAGGGCGGAGCCCGCCTGGAACCATTGGATCTGTGTCTCGTTGAAACTGTGGTTGAGCTGCAGGGTCTCCTCAGTGCCGTCGCTGTGTTTTAAGACTGCGGTCAGAGGCTGCCAAAGATGGGAAAAACAAAAAAAGGAGAAGACATGATTGTTAACAAGAATATCAGTCATGTTTATGACTGCTTTTTCAGTATTTCTTCACCCGCTCACCTTTCCTGGAGCGAAGCTTTTAAGTCCTCTGATGGAGATCTTGTCGTCGGGGCGGATCTTGTCATAGTCTGATGGGTTGCTGAAGGTCAGGGGGAGCAGGCCCTGCTTCTTGAGATTTGTTTCTGAGGATATGACAAAATCAGGTTGAGGTGCGAATTAAGTGATGCTACTATCTACGATTCCTCTGCTCATCTCATGTTTATGCAGTACCGTGGATTCTGGCGAAGCTCTTGACAATTATAGCTCTCCCTCCCAGATGCCTGGGCTCCAGTGCAGCATGCTCTCGGCTCGAGCCCTCACCGTAGTTGTCGTCACCAACCACAACCCAGGAAATGCCGTTGGCCTTCGCGCAACATGACAGAAAGCATGTCAGAAGAGATTTCTGGTTTTAAATGAGACTCAGTGATTCCTTCTGGTCTTTACCTTGTAGTGACGGGCCACGTCAGGGACTCCTCCATACTCTCCTGTCAGGTGATTCTTGATCTTGTTGACAGCATCGTTCTCGCTGTTGACCGCACCGATCAGCATGTTGTTGGAAATGTTATCGAGGTGACCGCGGAACTTCAGCCAAGGTCCTGCGGCGCTGATGTGGTCTGTGGTGCATTTTCCCTTCACCTGCACAGATAGACAGACCCCAGTGTATAAACATTTTGACTCTGATCAGAATTTGAGGGCCAAATCTGACAGACCAATGCCCTTTCAGGACCCTCACCTTGATGAGGACCTGCATGTTCTCCAGATCGTTTCTGTGCCACTTGTCAAAGGGCTCCAGCAGCTGCAGGCGGTTGCTCTGAGGGTTGACGTCCACCTTGAGGCTGCTGCCGTCAGCAGGAGGGTGCTGGTAGGTGTCCTGGCCAGGGTCAAAGTCCCTGGATGGGAGTTCATCTCCATTTGGGGGCTCCAGCTTGAACTTCTCCCCGCTTGGGGTTGTAAGGTAATCTGTCTCAGGGTTGAAGTTTAATGTGCCAGCGATGGCGAGAGCAGTGACGATCTGATGGACGAGAGGAGAGGGGAAGGTTTAAGCTGTGAAAAGGAGGCTTGTGTGTAGTGTGGGCTGATTTGCTGTGGGTTTACCTCGGGGGAGGTAACGAACGCGTGCGTTGCGGGGTTAGCGTCGTTCCTGGCAGTGAAGTTTCTGTTGTAGGAGGTGACGATGGTGTTCTTCTCTCCCTTTTTCACATCGCGCCTGAAACAAACGAAAAGATTGCACTTTTCCAAGTCAAGGCTCCACAGAGCAACAGCCACTCTAAAACCAAAGCCCACCGAACGGGAAGACAGAATGTCTTTAGCTAGCTAAAAGAAGCAGTGTTTTAATATGTTAAGATTAGTGCTGTCAGCGTTAATCTCGTTAAAAGGACGTTAATGCCATAACTGCATTAACGCAGCAAATCTCATTTAGCGAGTTAGTGCGGATCACCCTGTGCGTGGAGCTGGACGGCACTAACACATTAACGAGCTAACCACGCTAACGCGTTGACGCTGTGCAGCCCCACGTACTGGGCGATCCACGCTAACTCGCTAAATGAGATTTGCTGCGTTAATGCGGTTATGGCATTAACATAATGCAGTCAAACACTTTGAGACAGAGCATCTACCTGTCCCACTGTCCAATGCAGGGTCCGCATGCATTTGCAAGGACCACACCTCCGACATCTCCAAGGATCTTTGACTGCAGGAAAACAAAAACAAAAAAAAGGGTTAAATTTAGACTTCTTTAGACTGTTGTTACTGTAATGAAAGTGCAACTCTCCGCTGCTTCCGTGTGCCGACACTCACATATCCATCTCTCTCAATGGTGGCACGAATCTGCTCTGAGCCGGGGGTGACTGTGAACTGTGCTTTACACTTCAGGCCTTTGTCCAAAGCCTGTTTGGCCACAGAGGCGGCGCGACCCATGTCCTCGTAGCTGGAGTTAGTGCAGCTGCCGATCAGACCTTTAAAAAAAACAAACAAACAAACAAAAAAAAAAAACAACTTTATAACTTCATCCACTGTAAAAATAACCCAATTCAAAACATGCACGTCTCCTTCTAAATAAGCAGGCACCTAAATGTAGCTTTATGTAACTGCTAAAGGAGCTCTGTAATTGTAATCTGAGCTCTGTAATTAGAAGTCCATAATCACATGAAGTACAAACGAAGCCCTGAAGCTTATTCATCAGTGGAGAGTTACGTACCAACTTTCACCTCAAGCGGCCAGCCGTTCTTTTGAGCCGCAGCACCGACTTCAGACACTGGGTGAGCCAGGTCAGGAGTGAATGGTCCATTAATGTGGGGCTTCAGCTACACACACAAACAGCACAATGGTGAATGGACCACACAAACTTCATCATTACGGGCGTGTATGTATCTCTCACTTGCACTCTTCTGATTTATTACAGTCATGATCAGTTGTGTTGGTGCAGAAGGTATTTAGAGATATACTGAAAAGCTGTGACAGCACTCTGGGATATTACAGTCTTATAGTACCTCTGGGGCAGAAAAATGACAACAAAGCAGACCCTTCTGTGATAATGTAACTTGACAGTAATACAAAAAAAACAACATGTCTGAAAACTGTATTAAGCCTAAGAGGGTCAATTATTAAGCCTGTGGCCTCTTTGAGTGATGGGTAGGTGCCAACTAGGTCAGCAGTTATCTACTAGGCCTCAAATCAGCTAATACGAGTCAACAGTGTGTTTAGTGTCCAACATCACGATGGTGAAACTTCTTTAAATACATACAATTTACTGGGTGAAGTCACAGTGGCTATAGCCATCTTTTACATACATTCTGTCTCAACTTAAAACGGGACGCACCTCGTCCAGATTGAGCTCAATGATTTGGTCATACTCGCAGCCTTGATCCGGTACCAACAAATCCGAGTATTCATCAGCCACAGCGGCGATCTCTGAGAACAGACACGTGGAATCAATGAGTAGAGTTTAAAATGACACAACTCTGCAGGTCTCCATCACTCGCTAGGTGATTATGAATGTATTTAAAAAGGACGCCAACACATGAGCTGTGACCTCAGCACACACCTGCACGTCCAGTCTTCTCCAGGTAGGTCCTCATGCGGTGATTGTAAGGAAACACGGAGGTTGTTGCCCCGATTTCTGCTCCCATGTTGCAAATAGTGGCCATTCCTGCACACACAGACAGGCTGTAGTTAAGCAAGTTATTCCGCTCTTGCTGTTTCTTGGTGTTCGGTACAGGAAGTTGTACTGTATGATCACTTTGAAGCTCATAAGCTTTTGATTACTAACCCGTGCAGGAAATGGAGTCAACTCCTGGTCCATGGTACTCTATGATGGCTCCAGTGCCTCCCTTTACAGTCAGGATGCCGGCCACCTTCAAGATGACATCCTTAGGAGACGTCCAGCCGGACAGGGTGCCTGTCAGCTTCACGCCAATCACCTTAGAGGAAGACACAGAACGTTAATGAAATGACAAAAAAAGAGGAAAAGACAGACAGCAAGATGAACTTTGCAATCTGCTAACCTTGGGACACTTGAGCTCCCAGGGGATTCCCGCCATGACATCTACGGCGTCAGCTCCACCCACTCCAATGCAGATGCTACCAAGCCCACCACCGTTTGGCGTGTGGGAATCTGTGCCAATAAGCATTACTCCTGGATAGGCATAGTTCTCTAGGATGATCTGTTAATACACAAAAAGCATTGTTATAGCCCAATAATCACAGCTGTCATAGTCTGACTGAAGCTCTGTTTGCACGTTTAGTAAAAAAATACCTGATGGATAATTCCAGAGCCAGGTTTCCAGAAGCCAACGCCATATTTTGCCCCAGCACTGGACAGGAAGTTGTAAACCTCGTGATTCACGTCCTATGAAGAGAGTCGCGTCTACGGCTCAGTTTCAGGTTATATTTTAATGAGAAGAAGTCGCCACAGTGTGGAAATGGAAATGGCTTACCTTTGCTCTGGCTAAATCCTCGGGTCCTCCAATCTGAGCCTCAATCAAGTGATCGCAGTGGATGGTGGAAGGCACAGCCACTTTTGGCAGCCCGCTGCTGATGAACTGGAGCATCGCCATCTGGGCAGTAGCATCCTGCATGGCCACGCGGTCAGGACGGAGGCGCAGGTAGGTGCGGCCGCGATCGATCTCCTGGTTGTGGGGGTCATCGAGGTGACCGTACACAATCTTCTCTGACAGGGTGAGGGGACGGTTGAGTCTGGAGAAAAAATTAATAAATAAAAATATTTGGGAGATTGTCAGATCCAACAGAAGAAGATTCAGTGAGGAAAATGTAATGAGTAGATGCGTGACAGAACTACAATCTCCCAAATCACAGATAACACATTAAAAAAAGGGACCTGGAGGGAGGATTGTGTAGTTGATGATAACAAATGGCACTACAACTATGACGAGAAACTGTTAAAGGGAAAACAAACACTACAGTCCAAGCATTCAAACAGATAAGCCGAGTGTTGCAGGAAACATTGATGTGTGCCACAGCAAATATAGAGCAGATCAGGGTAGTGCTGACCTTTTTCGCACAATGTCAATGTTGGACTGGAGCTTCTCGTAGCTGATGAAGGAAGTGGGCTCAAAGCGGCTCATGGACACTTTGGCCTTCGCTCTGTACGCTGTGGAGATGTGCAGGCGCCGTGCACCATGGCCCAGGGCCAGCTGGAGACGGTACCGTCATAAAAACAAACACAGTGTTAGCAGAACAACAAAGCAGAGAATGACCATTCCTCGACACAAATCTGGATTTACTTGAGTGTAAATATTTTTAGCACTTTGGTCGTCTTTTGAAAATCATTGTGAGGCACAGCTGGAAGAGCGGGATTAGTAACAGCTAAGCTCAAAACCATCCAGAATGGGAAGTTAACTTAGGAATGCTATTTTGCTCCCAGTTCTCAAGTGTCACGTGTGAGAGTCACCGCCCCTCCCCAGAAGACTTGCCAAAAATACTTTGTCAACCTTTGGAAAGAGTGTCAAAAGTCCCCTCAAAACATTAGAAGCTCTTTAATGTGAGTACAGTAATTCAATAAAACCATAAAATGTGTGTGAGAGACTTGATTTACAAGGAGCAGCAAAGAACCGGTGTTAAAAGTGCCTTTGAGCAGGGCGCTAAACCCATATACTCACTCCAGAGAAGACTAAGCCTCTCCACTTGTGTGGCTGTAATCTCAAACTTGATTGTTGAAAGATGAATATTAATAAAAGGGAAGTGAGAAGCTGGTAATCTTCTGTTACGCCTTACAGCTGAGAAGCAGCCATCAAAGTTATCAATTAATCAGTAAATGTATACTTTACACATCTAATCGTAGGTTAAAGCTCCAAATCAAAGTCAGCGAGGGGCTCGGACTGCCTCTCTGCCACCAGTGAGTGTTTATTATTGCTTCTCTCTCGGTTTAAGCCGCATGTGACGTCTAATAAACGTCAGTGACAGTTCAATGCGGGTTCATATAATGGGAGTTTTGACACCTGTTGGTCTCTTAGGCCAACAAGAAAACCTGCGGTTACTGCATGTATTACACACATCACTCGGCTTTAAAGCTAACTGAATAAATATGTTTGCTTTGGGCCTAGAATATGTTCTATTATTTCATATCTACTTCCCTGTCTTGCAGGCTGCTTCTCTGTGCGTATGCGGGGAGCTCTAACCTTGCGGTTAACCTTGCTGTTAAAACCAAAACTTGTCAATTACAGCAGAGCCATCCACGGTCATTAGACAGCTCCGAACAGCCACTGTAACGCCCGGTAAACGGAGTCACTGTAGTCGTGATTTATTAAGCCTGAGTCAAACTAGCTAGATGCGTTCAGAGCAGCCGGGACACGATGACCTGGACAACTAAGCAGTGCTAGTGTCTCAGCTTATATCTCCACTTTAGCCTCTCTCGGTGCTTGAACTGGGTCAGCACAGCATTCAGTCAGATTTATTAAATCTCATAGAGAAGGTGGCATCCGCCTCGGCTGGACAAATGCGATGAAATTAGTCAATTTGTCTCTTACCTGGAGCCGAGCGACCGTGAGACAGTAAGTTGCCATTTTGTTCACTGACAAAGATGTGAGGGTCGGTGATGACGTAACACAGTTGTAAGGCGGCCTTCTTCTTCTTCTTTTTCTTTGGAGTTTAACGTCCAGCTGTGACACGAAGCGTGCTGCCGCTTAGTGGAGAAAAAAAAAAACGCTTCTTCCTTCTTCATCTGCTTCTTCTTCTTCTTTGTGTTTAACGGCGGTTGGCAACCAACGTAAAGGAGCATTACCGCCTCCTACTGTTCCGGAGTATGGGTCAATCTGTATCCAAAAAATAGAATAACTTGGCGTTTTACTACCCTTGTCGCACAGTGTTGCCTTGAAGCAACAAACCAATATCTGTTTGGGGGGGGGCAGGGTGTCAAATTTTATGATTGATATATTATTAGGGACCCCAGAGCTCCCCCAAAATAGGGAGAAATATTTTTTTCCCCAAAAATTAAAAAGTCATGCAGTAGAGGGCTAAGCTGTGCTGCTTTATAGAGAGAAGAGGCTTTTTCCTGGAAACTCTTACAAACAAGCCATCTTTGTTAAGTCTACTTGTACTGTCATGAACTTTAACACACTAGCTGAAGCTAGTCTGAGTGTCAAAATTCGTGTGTGCCAGGCAGGATGTGGACACAAACGCATGACTTGAGACAGAACATCAGCTCAAAGGACAGCTTTAATGCTCAACTTTCAGAAAGACAAAAATACATGGAGTGGCTGATCAGGAGCAAAAAATTAAAAAAAACTAGAAATCTCAGGGAACCGTGAAATAAGGAAACACACAACCATCCAGGGAGGGCATGACAAAGGACAAACGGGAGACTGACACAATAAAAACACATCAGGTAATGGGAAACACAACTGCATCTAATGAGGAAAAGAAGACAGGGGAGGTAAAACAAAATACCAAATGCACTGGACAAAGGTTGCCAAAATGAAACAGGAAATAACTAAAATCGGGTAACATCACAGACAGAGGCTTGACAACACACAGGGAACAGCGGGGCCCGTGGTAAACTGAAGTAACAGTAACTGAAACAAAAGCACGAAGCAGGAAAAACACAACAACTAAGAAACAACTTGATGATAACGAAACAGAGAACATCCTTCTGAATTCACATGACCGCTTCAGTAAGAGTGAACTTTTTTTTTCACCTGACTGCGTATTAGATCATGGACTCATAGCTATTGATTCATTCACATGTAAACCACTTCACTGTTGCAGCTGGAGATTATTTGAATAACTGAATTGAACTGGTCAAATTGCCCCCAATTTTCTATGTTATGGACTCTGGTGGTGCTCCCGGTCTCAGCAGCTGGGCAAGAAGGTGGACGGCGGATGGCATAAGCTGGGTCGTGACTGGACTGAAATGTCGACTCAGGTAGAGGATGAGGATGATATGGGTATAGAGGACTGAACGGAGGTAGGAAAGGACGAGGACGAGGTAGTAAGTGGGGAGAGGATGAAAATTTGGTTGGAATGCCAAATTAGAAACGGGCGATAGCAGAAGTTCAGATGAAGGGAGTGCTGTAGTAGGAAGAAGATAGTAAGAGAGGAATTCAAAATAATACTGAAGTTTAGGAAGGAGGATGAGAACATGCAGTTGAGTCCAAGTGCAGTATCGAGGGAACTGAAAAAGAAGATGTCCAAGGGGATGTCCAACAAACAAGAATCCTAAGAGACAGGAACTTGTTAATAGCAGGTAAGAGGGAGGAGGGAAAAATAATAATGCGTATTGAGAACATATGTATAAACATGTGGTAAAAAGGATGCTTGTCAGAGAGAATAAAACAACAAGAGGGTAATAACAGGGATTCCAGTGGATGAGAATCTTGAAAAACTAAAACGGAGCATTCAAGGTCTGGAAGTGAGTCGAGTTAAAAGACTATTAAGAACAGTCAGTGGGGAAAGAGTTGATTGCTTGTCAGTGATGTTGAAGTTTCAAGATCCTACCCTTCCAGAAAAAGTCAAAATAGGATGCATGTGTTTTACAGATAGGCCATATATCCCTCCCTCTCTTAGATGCTACAAATGTCAGAGATATGGGCATATAGCAGAAGTATGCAGATGACAGCAAAGGCGTCCTAGGTGTGGGGACAACCATAGGTATGACACAATTGGTCAGTAGCCAATGGTCTGCTATTAATCACTGCCATGACTTCATACAGGAATGTCCTTAGAGAGGAGCAGTCAAGTTGTTTGGCTCATTGTTCAAGGGCTGATGTGAGTACACTTTGCGAATGATAATTTGTCTTTCCCAGACACAACTCATATGACTATGTGCTGGGGTGTTGATGAGAAACTCGCCGTCCAGTTTTCAAAGTTTTGCTTTATGTCTTTCTTTAAATTCTTCAGTAAATCATTGCTCGTGCTGACATAGTTTGTGCCTCGATTGCATCTTATCTGGAGAACTGTACCTCTGATGGCTATGAATGCACGTAAGGAGTTGATGAAGGACTCTGGAGAGAAATCGTCAAGCATCTCAAGGTGCGCTGCTCTGGAGCACATGCAGGTGATTAGCAAGCCATAACGCTTTAAGGCAGTGTTGGAAAATAATGGTTGCCACACGAAATATTGATATTTTGGGGACAGTTTGGACATTTTCACCTAGGTGTGTACTCACTTTTGTTGCCAGCGGTTTAGATGTTAATGACTGTATGTTGAGTTATTTTGAGGCAACAGCAAATTTACACTGTTATTAGAGCTGTACACTGACTACTTTACATGGCATCAATGTGTCATATCTTCAATTTTTTCGATCGTGGCTCAAGAGTTGGCAGTTCGTCTTGGAATCGGGAGGTTTCCGGTTCAAGCCCTGGTTTGGACAGTCTCGGTTGTTGTGTCCTTGAGCAAGACACTTCACCTGTTGCCTACTGGTGGTGTCTGGCAGCCTCGCCTCTGTCAGTGCGCCCCAGGGCACCTGTTGCTACAATGTAGCTTGCCATCACCAGTATGTGGATGTGTGTGTGTGAATGGGTGGATGACTGAATGTAGTGTAAAGCGCTTTGGGGTCCTTAGGGACCAAGTAAAGCGCTATACAAATACAGGCCATTTACCATTTACCATATTTTCCCATGAAAAGATCACCCCACAATGGAAACAATTAAACCTTGTTGGCAGAAGGAGGTGAAGGAGTCAAAGAGTTTTGGATGGACAGCAACCCGGAAAACAATAGAAATCCAAATAGATCAAATTAATATTAGGCTGCTAAAGGAGATCAAGTTTACCTATCAGTATTAGCAAAGCTGAAATGAAGAGCACGATAAAACAGATAATGTGGGAAATAGGGCAAAAAGCTGTGGGAGGAGGAGAGGACAGGGAGATGGTTTTATTCTATTCAAAGGAAAACAAGAAACATGAGAAGCACAGGGAGGACCAGGAGAGAGGAGACAATAATATCTTGATTCAGATTTGGCCACACTGGATTAAACAGTACACTGTTCATTGTAGGGCAACGTCAAACAGGGAAATGTAATCGCATTGGAATAAATTAAACCAAAATCAAAATTATCAGGAAGAAAGAACACAAGTGATTCAAAATCTGGTGGGGATTAAGCTAGATATAAAGGATTTATTGCAAAGGAATTCTAGATGTGAACGTTTTATGGCTTTCTTTCAGTTTCTAAAAGAAACTCATTTGTGTGAAAGGATATGAGGATATATATATCCTGTAGTATTTATTTATTTATTTATTTTATTTTCCGATTATTTGATATGAGCGAATTCCGGCCCACACTCCAAGCCAGTTGGTGGCGGTAATGCACCACATCGTTGTTTGCCAACCGCCAAAAAACGACAAAGAAGGAGAAGAACCAGCTGCAGCAGCAGAAGAAGAAGAAAAAGAAAGAGAAGCGCTTTACCTACGTAAATCGAAGATGGCTAAACATCATCCAGATTTGATCTTCTGTCGAAAACAAGCTGGTGTTGGTAAGTTTGGACTCATTTTACGTTTCAGTATTCGGCACAGTGGATTTTGCTGCAGCCTGGAAGTCCCTTGTTGTTGTTTCGTAGGTCATAGCGTTAGCATCCATGCTAACATGGCGTGGATTTCATTGAAAATGTGTTAGCCTGGAAGTGTCTGCAGGTCTGTGGGCTCTGGTGGCTAGAAGGGTATCGTAACTAGAAGAAAGTGGGGTTTGTTTTTTGTGTGAATTCCTGTCACATTGACTGACTTTGTTTCGTTTATATCCCGCAGCAATCGGGAGACTCTGCGAGAAATGTAAGTGTTTTATCTGTGAGGAATATCTGGAACAACTAACGGCATGTATTTTAAACTAGTGTTAAAGTCTGTTTATGTCATATTTTTGTTTAATTTATTTAACTTCAAGTTTAATCACCTAATTTTATTTTTATAACCACGTTCATAACAATCCGTATTTAATCTGTGTGTGTTTTTTATTTATTACACCAGTAATATTTCCTTTTTTAATGTATGTTTATTGAAATTTTTTTGATACAAAAAAAGACACAAAAGACACAAAAACAATCCCCCACCCCAAAAAAAACCAATAAAACAAAAAAAACAAACAAACAGACAACACAACAACAAGGGCAAAAACACACAAATAATGCAAAAGATTACACTGCAACAACAAAAATACTACTTCAACACTGGCAATAAACAGAAATAAAACGCTATGGTGGTAGACTGAATTATTTGCGATTGATCAAAGAGAGCTTTGTTTTAATACATGATCTAAAAATGGCTGCAACACAACAAAGAAATTACTAAGATTGTCCGCTAATGTGTGCCTAATCCTCTCCATGTGCAGTAGAGCAGTCAGTTCTATTAGCCACATTTTGAATTGAGGTACAATATCCGACTTCCAGAGAGTCAAGATAATTTTCTTAGCAATTACTATTCCGAACAAAACTGTAGTTTGTGCAGCAGAGCTGAGGTGTAAAAGGGAAGAGGAAGATCCAAACAATGCAGTTATTGAGTCCGGATCTAATGTGCAATTGTAGATATCAGAAAAACATTTAAAAATGTCCAACCAATAGTTATGCAGTTTGGGGCAAGTCCAAAATAAATGAGTGAGAGAGCCTTCTCCAAGTTTACAACGATCACATATCGGACTGATAGAAGGAAAAATCCTATGCAGTTTAGTTTTTGAGTAATGAAGTCTGAGAATTACTTTGAATTGAATTAACTGATGCCTTGCATTTATAGAGCAAGAATGGATCTTACTCAGACTCCTCTCCCACACCTCATCTCCAATTTGCAAACCAAGCTCCTCCTCCCATTCCATCTTCAAAAAGTCAGATTTAAAATTTAAATACTCTGAAAAAGCTTAAACAAAACCAGAAACCAACTTTTTAGAATCCGGGGAACTCAGGAGTGCAAAAATTGACCCCTCTTCCGGAAGAGATGGAAAATTAAGTACACTCTGACGAACATAGTTTCTTATCTGTAAATAATGAAAAAAATGTGACGCAGGGCGAGAGAACTTGTTCTGCAACTGAGTAAATGATGCAAATTGCCTGTCAATATACAAGTCTTTGAGAGTAATAATACCTTTCTGTGTCCAGACCTCAAAAGAGGCGTCTAAACATGAGGGTGGAAATGCATGATTACAATATATTGGTGTATGGATCGAAGTGTCTGGTAGAGCACAACCTTTTTTGATCTGACTAAAGATTTTAACGCAGTTCGAAACTATAAAATTATTGACCTTGGTTCGCTGATTAGAGGACGAAGAAAGAAGAGCAGGGAGGGAACTATTCTCAACCCCACCACTCTCTATGACCACCCAGGGGGTGTATCGGCAGACATGACCTTTTTGCACCCTTCCTTGCCAGTAAGCAAGGAAGGGTGCTTTTGAAAATAAGTCAGAGTATAGATGTTAATCTCTAGTTTTAATCATTAATTTTATTGCTGTTGTTTTATTTGTAAACTCTACAGTCAACATAGTCACTATATCTGTAAATTCTTATTGTCTCAGCTATTTAGTCCAAAAAACCCCAAAATGCACAAACAAGTCTAAACTCAAATTCCTCCAGTATAAGTTTAAACCTTTCTTCTTCCTCTCTTCTCTGTCCAGGTGATGGAAAGTGTGTCATCTGTGATTCCTACGTCAGACCCTGCACACTGGTGCGTATTTGCGATGAGTGTAACTACGGCTCCTATCAGGGGCGCTGCGTCATATGTGGGGGACCTGGTGTGTCCGACGCCTACTACTGCAAAGAATGCACCATCCAGGAGAAAGATGTGAGTTTCCCGCTCCTCTCTTCACTTTGACACTGGATACTGAAGCAGCAGCATATCCAAGAGACTTGTTCTTTAAGATAAAAAATGTCTTTCTCTTCTCTCTCCAGCGAGATGGATGTCCTAAGATTGTAAACCTGGGCAGCTCCAAAACAGATCTGTTCTATGAACGAAAGAAGTACGGCTTCAAGAAGAGGTGAACGCGACCACGACGACCCAGTGCAACGTTTAGTCTTTCAGATTTTCTTTAAAACTCACAAAAAAACTTTTGTTTGATTTGTCAATAAAACTCAATTTTGTACTTTTTTTCTATGACTGCTTTGTTAGCGTTCAAGGTTTTTAAATAATCAGTGAACACGTCACAAAAATGGGCAAATAAAGAGCTGGAAAGACCTGAGCTGTTACCATTAATGGTATAAATACTCCCACTTTCTGTGGACTGCTGAACACAGGGGGCGAGAGCCAAAATGAAATAACATTTTCAGTGTAAAAAAAATATCGTTTTTTTTTTTGTTTTGTTTTTTTCAAACGTAAATCTGTTTTAATAATCATTTAAAAAGGTACAGATGGGTGGCGAATAAAAGAAACCCCCTTTAACCCTTGACCCCTTTCAGTGAGGGGCTTCAGTCTCTCTCTTATATTGTGGTTTGGGTCCATGTACAGCTGAGGAGTATTAGTTACCTTACACGAAAGCAATGATTGCGATGATTTCCTGTTTCTTACACTCTGATTATGCGTGCATACATGAAACTCCACTAAACACATCTGGTTTAAAAAAAAAAAACCCCACTCTTTATAGGAAACGACACAAAATTTAAAGAGTCGCTGAAACCAATACAAGATGTCAAGCCTGTTAAAAACCAAATAAGAAAATATCTATTTTTTAACAATGGTGATCAGCTCTTCGGTAGAATTAAATTTTATTCATACAGCGCCAAATCACAACAACAGTTGCCCTATAGTGTAAGGTAAACTCTGTACAATAGCCCCAGCCATCAGATGAGCTAGCACTTAGCAACAGTGGGAAGAAAAAACTCCCTTTTAACAGGAAACCTCCAGTTTCAGCTGTGGGTGAGGGAAGGAAAAAAGACAAAGGAATCAATCTGACATACTGCAGTAATATGTGAGATACGGAACATGTTTACTGACATTTCCTGTAGTTTCTCTCAGCAGCACCACCTGGGTTGCTTTAGGACGGGGTGGGAAATCCAGGCCTCAAGGGCCGGTGTCCTGCAGGTTTTAGATGTGTCCTTGATCCAACACAGCTGATTTTAATGGCTAAACTACCTCCTCAGCATGTCCTGAAGTTCTCCAGAGGCCTGGTAATGAACTAATCATTGGATTTAAATGTGTTAACCCAGGGTGATATCTAAAACCTGCAGGACACCAACCCTTGAGGCCTGGAGTTCCTGACCCCTGTTTTAGAACATCCACCTCCTCAAACTACTCTTGAGATAAGCAGATTAGTTTAGAGGCTCAGTGCGTCACTATTTCAACAATAGCTTTAAATCTGTGAAGAATCAGAATAGTCATTTTCATTCACTCAAATCCATGGATGACCAAAAAAAATCCAGTGAACTTTGGTCACTAATGTGCCCCCTGTTCCTGAGGTATGGCCTTAAATAACATCAAGAAAACTTGATTTTAATTATTTGATCTTAAGAAAATTGTGTGAACCCTTATAATTTATACAAAGTTGTGTTTTATGAGGTCCAGATGATTTTCGAACACCAAGCAGTTCATTCTCGGGTTCAAGTAAACGTTTGTACCAAAGTTGAAAGTTGTCCTTCCAGGTTTTCCTCAGATCCTGCAGTCATGACAATAAGATGGCATAAAAAGAAGCAAGAGACTCAAAGAGTTCGGTCAACAAGGCTTTAATCTTACATAATGTAAATACAAGACAAAAGATTGCCACACTCAAAGATGTTTCTTTACAAAGATGTAACCAGAAAGGTTAAAAAAAAAACAAAAAAAAAACCACACAACAAAGTTAGCTAAATGACCTGTTCCTGAGAAGCTGCAACAACCATTGCAACAAAAAAGAAAAAAAAAGCTTGGAGTGAATCAATTTTCTGTTAAAGAGGTCTGGAATATTTACACAAAAATCCTACTTGTAGTTGTACTTCACAAAAATGCACAGGCCCATTCATTAAGAGGAAGCTGTTTTTTAAAAAATGAAAAGAAAAAAAATTGTAAAGAAAACAATGTTCACTTTTATTTAGGTTACAAAGTGAGAACAGTTATAGATGTGGAAGCCCTGCAGCGAAAGAGAAATAAACAGCTTTCCCTTTTTTGTCAAAAGTGGACAGCAAAGTAACCGGCGGGTAAGTCACAGCTGTAGTTTGGATGCAAAGTTAACTGTACACTGGCAGACTGCTCGCTGCATTGAAATGGCTTTAGACGTAGAAAACACTCAAAGGGTTTAAAGAGGCGTCCCACAACAGTCTATGTTACGGAGACTGAAGAGACACTGTGTGTTTCGACAGAAAACCTGTAATACGGAAGCAGGTGTAAATGGTAAATAAAGATTCTTCAAAAACTCAAATAGCACTGTATGTATGGTCTATGATGCTAAATACATTTTTAATGTATTACATTAGCCTGAGTTATTTACAGTGCATGCATCAGTAGACTCTACACAGACACTTCTGAAGTGTTGCTGACAGAAAATGGACGAGTCCACATCGACAACCCGCAGAGAGGCAACAACTCTGTGAGGGACACAGCACGAGGGCGACAAGCACAGAAACAGGGAGGACCAAGCGTTTACGTACAGCTCTGAGCCGCCGCTAGTAGAAAGCTCATACATGAAGAAAAGTGAACATGGCTGCTTTTTTTTGTTTGTTTGTTTTTTCCTGCCAAGTCACAGAAATCCCCTGAAGAAGCTTTTAGGTTATTGGAAATGTCACAGTCAAAAAAAAGAAGTCTTTGTGGGTAAAGAAAAGCCCAACTCTTTGCACAATCTCTTATATTATGATATAAAACTGCTATGAAAACTGCTGGAAGCACCCTGCAAACCCCAATAAGGAAGCCATGTAGCCTAAACCATTACATGTGCCACCTAAAAAACAAAACCAAACCTACTGTGTGTAGAAATCAAAGCCCGAACATCACAAACAATCTCATCTCAGCATCAGTCGTACAAAACATGATAAAAAAAATGACACCTCAGAAGCGAGGTGCACCAAAGAAGCACTTGAATATCCTCACACACCCCTCTCACTTGCACAGATGCTAAATATAATACTAATGATGAAAAAAAAAAAAAGATATCTTAACATGCTATAACATCTCGCTGGCAGCATCGGCCCTCACACATGCTCGTCTGTTCTTCATCCTCTTCTTCCACGTAACAACCAAAGGATTTATTTATTCATTAGGAAAAATAAATGAATAAATCAACTGTTGTCTATTCGTCATCTGGCACCGCTCTTAAAAGAGAAGAGAACAAGGATGAATGACAATGGAAGGAAGGGGGGAGAAGAGAGGCCAGTATTAAGCAACTGGCAGCTCTGAAGGCTGGTGTGTGGGACTACCAAGAAGTTATTGTAAAGTAGAATATCCAACATGAGTGAGGCTTTAGGCTCCTCTCCCTTTACCTTCTTAGGTACCACATGGAAGGAAAGCCTCTGCTGTTTTACTCATTCTCACGTTATTGTGACTCAAATGTAAGCAGGTTTGTTCACCAAATACACTCACAATTATTCAAATCAACCCCCCTGACGGACTTTCATCACAGTGTAGGCTATACAGGGGTCTCATTCTCCCCTCTTCCAGCTAAGGTCATCCCTCTCTTCAGCGGTACGGTAGGTTTGTATCCGGTCACATGGCAAAAGATCAGGTCTTAAAAATATCTATCTTTCTAAATATTGACGCTGTCAGGTTTGCATGTCCTTTTGTGTATTTCGCATGTGTGTTTTCCTCGTCCCTTACAGTGGTCCGTATTTGTTTTCATATCGCCCCACAACGTTCTTGTAGCGGCCGCATTCCTTCCGCAGCTCGGCCACCTCCGTCCGCAGCGCCGTGTTCTCACGCTCCAGGAACGCAGCTCGGACAGTGATCTGGTTCTCCTTCAGCCTGCGGGCGTCGCGGGAACGTTTAGCCGCCACGTTGTTCTTCTTCCTCCTCTGCCAGTATTTATCATCCTGGGGGAGTAAAACAGGAAAGAAACAGCTTGCTTACTGCGTGTTCTTTATTCTAATCAACGCACTTTAGCCTGAATCTCGCCCATGTTTGCCTAATCCTGCAAATATGGCTGACAGCCAAGCTCCTTTGTCCCTGTAAACAAAACCAGCGTTCTTCTCGAGGAGCAGGAAGCAGGGAAAAAAACTGATTTCAAGATTATAACATCGCTGAGTCATGGTGAGTTGCAGAACTCAACAGCAGATCCTCTTTCAAATCTCCAACACTGATGAAATTCCAAACCGCACAAAAATAAATAGAAAGTTTGTTTGTTTGTTTTTTTTAAAAACATTTCCTGTTTATTTCAGGCAGTGACTGTAAATGTTTTCTAGCATTCCCGCCTTCAAAAATAAATAACATTTTTAAAAACAAGCTCACATGCCTCCCACTTTCATTTTTATCAGTTATTAACAGTAATCCCAAATTACCCCGATACATGAAAGTTGAGAGCGTGTATATTAGACACAGCATTGAATAAAGCGATGAGTGAATGATTAGAAAGTTGACATATAATTGCCAGTCTATTTATCAATTATTTTCCATGTTTTGAATCATATCTATTCCACAGTCACCCTTTCAGTACAAGCCGTTCTTCCGATATATTATTTAACAGCAGTCTAAGAAATGACAGAGTATCAGCAATGTTTCTAGTGTGATTATACAACCCTACATGTTTGAGCTCCAACTGTCTTCCTGTTTTACTGATTTGCCACGAGACACATAAACACAATGAAGCAGCCTGCTAGACTGAAAGCGCATTTTTTTGTGGTCTTCCTCATCCAGTTGCCAGCATACCTTCTGTTCGTCGGGTACAAACACCTTCTTGGCCTTCTTAATCATAGGCTGTGGCTTGAGATCATCTTCAGAGAACTTGTGTTTGCGCGGGTCAAACAGTTCGCCCCCGGGCACGCTCGACAGGACCAAATCTGTAGGATCTGGCTCGTAGTTGACCTCAATCTCAATTTCTTCAGGGCTGATGGGCTCAGGAGTCACCCTGTCCTTGTCAGTGGTCACCTCTGAGCACACAGATAAGAAACAAAAACAGTAATATGAGACACCAACTGTAAAGTCTGCCATCTCCAGTATGCGGCTGCACCAACTTCTATTTCTGCTGTCCCGCCAGAATAGTTACCACCCACAGCTTGTTTCAGGATTAGGTGACATTGTTAGATCACACCATATCCTGTTTCGCTAACATAGTGACACAACCAAATATGAAATATAAGCATGCATTATTACCTCTATTTAGGACAATTCAAGCAGGGATTTTATACTTCTTATACAATTATACTTATCTACAAACTCCTTAGATTTTGTCAGAGTAGCTTTGCATGAATCACAGTTCAAACTAAGCCTTATCTTCTGTAAGCAACTTCCTTCTGGCCCCTATAAACACTCTGCTCTCTCTGACATCATACAGAGCCAACAGGAGCCTCACCTGTAACAACATCACAGATGATGTCAGAATCACTCTTTGTGATGATCACCACTTCCTCCTGACTCTTCTCCAGCTCCTGAATGGGCAGCAGAGTCAATGGAGACACTAGCTTGGTGATCTTTGTCTTTGCAGAGTACATAGCCTTTTTGTTCTCCGTCTTCATGGCGCCTCCTTCTGGCGTGCCCTTTAAGGAGTTCCCCTCTGGTGACGTGGGAATGCCATTCTCCATGAGGAACTCCTCCAGGTCCATGTACTCCAGGTGGAAGCTCTCACCATCATAGGGGATGGTTTTCTCCCAGATAGCTGGGGTCAGAGCGGCCGAAGGACCCATGTCACTCCCTCCTCCACCCAGGTCACCGGTGTCTCCAAGACACAGCTTTTCCTTGTCGGTGTCTGAAACAGGAAAGATACACATGAATATACACACAGACACACACATTTGGAGTTTTCACAAATATTATACTATATATATTTTGCTTTGACATAGAAAACATGGCTTTATAGTGTATTCAGTGCTGAGAAAGAAGATCTTTTCTTCTCTCTGTTTCTACCCCAAACTATCCAGTGTGTTACAGTAAAATCTCCTTCCCCTCCCACTATCATCTGTCACTGTTCTGTAGAAAACTATTTTAAGGAACCTGACACCACTACATCCAGTATATAGTAGCAGCAACAGTGGACACCATTTAAGATGACTATGATTCAGTTATGCGGTTTTTAAACTGAAGGACTCATATCCACAGTGAACACACAGTGAGGGGAAAAAACAACCAGGCCGAGAATGTTATCACGTTTATTTACGTTCTTATTCACTTAAAACCAGGTTTTATCATCAAAATATTACTTTGTTTTCACCCGAGAAAGAGTGCCTCCTGTCAACAACAGCAAAATAATTGCATTTAAACTCAGGGGCGTGTCTAGAAAAGTCTGGATGCTGAGCAGAATCGGACCCAGGAGAAAAGAGGAGGCCTTTCTAGAGTATATAGCGACTGCAGCTAGCGCTGCAAAATTAATATGCCCTCAGAGGTATTAGCACACGCAGCACCAACCGTTTACAGGCTGCTAGACTGTTATGATGAGAAGACTATTTTTAATTATTATTTTTATTATTCGCCAGCCTCTTTATTCGGGTGAACTCGTTTTAGAGCCGACATCCGCCTCTTCCTCTTCGTCAGCTCTGCGCTTACCGTCGTCTCCGTCCAGTATATTCGGCGGAGGCATTTCCATTATTTTCTTCAAAACCAGCGGGAATGAACTCGGGGCCCCAGCGGCAGTCTCCACCGTGACGAGAAGTGGCTCTCCAGACATTTTTTATAATTCTTTTTTATTGTCTCTTTATTATTCAAAGTTCACCGCGGAGCAAGTGCAAAAAAAAGATGCAAACACGGCGGGTTAGCTCGTTAGCTTGATAACGCCAGCTCCTCAGCCCGCTGAACCGCCGTCACAGACTGCTTCAAAATCCACTGAATCCACTCAAACGAATTTTATCCACGAGAGCTTCACTAACCCACTTCCTCGGTAACTGTGACAGTCGAAAGGTTTGGTTTTTTGTTTTTTAGAACAAACCGCGCCTCCTTGTGAAAAAACCTCCTGCTGGCTTTGTGTTGATTGGCCGGCTGAGTCTGACCTCATGAATATTAATATTACAGCGCGAGGGGGCGTGTTCCTGAAAACTATCTGCGCTCTCATTGGTTGACCGAGTTATATACACGTTCACCTAAATAAGATATAAAAAAAACTATTGCAACACGTATTTTAACCGAGTTTTTCCCCACCCTTATTCGGTTATTTAGCTTTCTTTCCAGTTCTTTTAATGTTATACGATCACATACACACAGACAGCGAGGGTTTATAGCACCTTTTCTAAATTTACGAACAGGCAATAACTATAACCATCTAGCCCAAATCAGATATTAATCAGAAATACTTGAATATTATATTAATTGATATACTCTGACAGAAAAACCAAAAAGAAGAAAAAACTGCACAAAAAGTGGGACAAACAGCTCGGACAATGTCCTGACTAGGAAAGCCTGCCCAGCTCACATGCAAACACACGTGCAGGTGCCGCTCTTACATATCGCCCGGTTTCGTCCAATGACGCCGCGATGTGTCTCTGTGGCTCATGCGCAGGCGTGAGCAAGAAGGGCGGCGCTGCAGTGCCAAAGTGTTATTGGGCTGAGGAGCAGCACCTTGAGGTTTAGTTTGTGTGGGCTATGCTGCTGCAGCTAAGCAGAAGACCCAGGGGCAAAGATGTGCATGTCTGTGCTGTACCGCAGAAAGCTTAATCACGATCGTGGTCGCTGATAATTGTCCCACATCGCCTTTAAGCATACAGTAAACAACTTTTTTTTACTCCTGGTGAAAAAAGTGGTGGTAAAAAATAAATAAATAAACAATAATCTGAATGATGTGGAGATTGAAGCAAATCATATCCTGCGGAGAAAGAAGGAGGATTTTTGCATTTCACTCATGGAAAACAAACTGAGCGCGCTTGGACACAAAACAGGATGTGCGTTCATTTGATTTTCATCATAAACACGGTTAAAATCTACATCCTGTTTTCTTATGCAAAAAGGCATTTAAATAGACACATGTTATTGCCCTCCAAAGTGTGCACTAACATGAAGCATTCAGTAAGGCAACCTGTGAAAGGCAGCTACATGCATGCTTTCCTCACACAAGGCACAGTTTTATTGTCTTTAGTGGGAGAGGGAGTTTTTCTCCGTGTTTGTGTCACAGCGATAAAAACAAATACAATCCCCCAAGGTCATCTGCTATAGGTGGTCACACTGAACTTTGTCCCACTTATTATATATGACACTTAACCACAATGATAAACTATTAGCTGCATTAACAAGTAGAACTAAAATCTTGTCTGTGCAAAATTAGGGAAACAAATTAGGAAAGTATCTGTTTGTGGTCTGTACAGCTCCATGTGATTTTAGACTAGAGAGTTTGCATTGGAGCTGCTGGACAAGACCCTATAAGAAACTAGTTTATTTGACCTTCATGTCATGTCCTCATGTAGACAACTCCTACAACTTCCTAATCTAAAACATACCCCAGCTAAGAGTGGGAGAGAATAAAAGCATCTTTGCAGTCCTCGCATCAAAATCTTTGGCTTTGGAGCAACACACACCAAGACAAATGTGAGATCTGATCCATCCTGGTCATTTGCATCTGTCTCATGGTACACACGGGTTCTATTTATGATCAGTATGTACGACAGAACGTTATTATATATGTCATCATGAAATTTCTACGTCCATATAATGATCTGTTTTATACTGACCCTTAGTGCAGTCCTTCATCATCCTCACTCTGCCCCTCTGGTCATGTTAAATATTAAAATACACTATTGTAACAGTGTATATAGGACAGAAAGTTTGAAAAGAATAAAAGGCCCAGCTAAAAGTTTGAGGTTTTCAAAAATGTAGCAATGAACCAAGGCTCAATTAATTTACACACAGCATCAATAATGCCTGTGCATAAACCAAAACGCTCTCTTTCGGTCTTTCAACACTTGGCGGAAGAATTTTCGAGCATGAAAGACATCAAAATTTTACTCGTAAGTCACACATGAGTTTACAAAGAAGAAAAAGAAAAAAACGTGAGCTGACCGAGCATGACGCCTGACATGAAAGCAGTAAATCACCATCAAAGGTATTTTAAAGAAGGAACACAGCCCCTCTAGCAAGGAACAGCTGGAGAGTGGCTCATTCCCTGACCACGATGGTGGGGAGGATTTAGTCTCTGATCAAAACTAAAGGTGGAAAATATGGAGCTCCTGAATCTCTCTAATGAAAGGTGCTCTGACTTGAGCTGCATTAAACTACTTAATTGGACACAGAACAGCAGAGTACTCTCGCCTGCTGTAAATTTACCACTTGCTCTCTCATGGTCTGCAAAGACTGAACACCATTTTCTTCTACTTATCCAGTTCAGGGAGCTTGAGGTGGGGCTGCAGACTATCTCAGTTGTCACAGGACAACAGGCAGACTACTTGACAACCATTCACACCACATTCATTACCTATGGACAAGTTAGAGTCAACTGTCAACTAGAGATGGACCGATCCGATATCACGTATCGGTATCGGTCCGATACTGACGTAAATTACTGGATCGGATATTGGAGAGAAATAAAAAATGTAATCCGATCCATTGAATATTAAAAAAGCACCTCACAAAACTTGCGACACGGTGTAACTCTGCTCATAACCGTAGCACGTTGGAGCAGTGTGCTCACATGATGGAGCGGCTGTGTGTATTTGTAGCCTGGCTACCAAACCAGCATTTCATCTCCGAGGAAGTTATCCCAGAGAGAAGTAAAGCAAGTGTGTAAGTTCATCTCTGAATGTTTGTAAAGCATTCCCACGTTAAGCTTAACAACCGATATATGGAGCGACTGCGTCTTCTTGCTGCTACTTCAATCGTGAAACTGATTAATGATCAGCTGATCGGCTTTTCTGTCGCGACTCCGTCTCTCTTCTTTGTTTTTGGCCCACCTCGCGCCAGAAAGAGGAAACCAGTGGCTGAACAACAGCAGCACGTTTAACCTTGATAAGCTGTTGTTAGAATTTATTTAATATTACTTTCTACACCAGGATCTTTTTCTATGCAGCTGACGGCTGGTAACTGTGCAGGGGCGGATCTAGCAAAGTTTAGCCAGGGGGGCCGATAGGGCATTAACAGGGAAAAGGGGGCACAAAGACATACTTTTCTTTCTTATTCTCATTTAAAATGTCTAGCTTTTAATAAATAATTATCTGAATCTTACACCCAAAGTTTTAATCTTATGTAAAATATATAGAAGTCCATTACTGTATATAGTAACAGTTAAGTCTAATATACCCCAGTAAGCTATAGTACTTTTTCCTTTGGGAAGATACCATCTGTGCAGTCTGCAATTCTGTTGAAGAAAGATGTTGAATCTATTTAATTATTCTTGAAAAGTAATTTATTTCTGTGCAATTTATTTTTCACACTGCATCAAATTAAAGTTGATTACGTCGATTAAGCATCATGAGGTGGGGGGTGGTTCCCTATTTTTTTTTTTTTTGCTGGGAGTTTGCAACCCTATTAGTTAGGTTGCTTAATATTTCTGCTAAGTACTCTTTAAAATACCAGAATAGGAAGGATTGAGTAGGTTTAAGTTTATTAGATTGATCAGTTTTGCTGAACTATGAAATATTTTGGGTGCAGTGTATTTTTTACATACAGGTATAACAGAATAGCTTTAGTGTTGTTGTTTATTTAAACTTGAGTATGAACTTATACAAAATGCAGCAAGATATTAAAAAAACAGTTTTATAGATTAAAAAACACTATATATCGGATTCATATCGGTATCGGCAGATATCCAAATTTATGATATCGGTATCGGACATAAAAAAGTGGTATCGTGCCATCTCTACTGTCAACTAACTACTGATTCATCATGCTGCATAAAGGGGCAGTTCACCCAAAAATTACATTTTAAAGCACTTGGAGCCATAACCTAATCTAACTTCTCTCCTACAACAACAAGTCAAACATACTGTGCAGCACAGCAACAACAACAACAACAAAAGGACTGCTTTTGCTTCATGAGTCATGTTAGTACTGTGATGGCCCCATTTAAAAACTCAGCCTGAGTGACTACTGTGCAGTCCTGTTAAAGTGGCAGATTTTGTCTCAATTTGAAGATATTATATCTCTGTGATCACTTACACGGAATGAAAACAGAGCCACGCTGAGATTGTTGTGTTGGTGTTAAACACAAAAACAAAACGGTGAGGCATCATCTCCCGAGCAGGCTCACTTAAAGGGCCCACAGTGGTCTCACACACCTGCATGTTTCAGCGGTCACATACCAAACATGCTTTCCTGACTGAGACGTTGTCAAAGTGCAATTGTGCAGCAACAAAACCACCACAGGTCACAGAGGATCAGTGGGTGTTAGACACTGATCTGATTTGCAGGTCGATCTGAGTCTGCTTACTGGAGCTTTCAGTCAAAAGAGGCGTTGTTACTAATCCGTTACAACCATGAATGACAGCATTTTTATTAGCCTGCAACGCAATGATCATTAAAAACAGCAGGTGTTTAGCTTTATCAACATATCTCCTCTTTCACACTGAGCGGTCTTTACCACCGCAATGAAAGGATCAGTACCTGCTTTGTATGTGTTAGAGTATTGTTTTTTAAATTATAAGTGTCTATTTAGTAATTTAGTCCACATTTTCTGTTAAATTCCTCCAACTTTTAGCTTCTAAATCCAGCCAAGGAGAAGCTCCTTGCTGTCTCATGCGGCTCAGCTGACGAGGATTACGCAACAAACACACAGTTTGCGCAAAAGTTCCCGAATTTCCTCAAAATCAGTTTGTCGCTTCAGATAAACGATCTACGTGGTAAATCTGTCTCTTAATTTTCGGAATTTTAACTAAACCAGAGCTACGTTTGGCTGTCACTTACCATTGTCGTCAAAGTTTGGAAGAGCGAACGGATGCTCAAGAAGAGCCCTGAAAATCTCTGGGATTTCAGTGGTCATGTTTTCTCCTGTGAAAGTGCACAATCCTGGAGGGCCGGGCAGTGCTTGAACGGGTGTGAGCGCTCCCGAAAAGCGTCGGGAAATATTAGAACTTAGGCAGGTCTCACACTCTGAACTCGGCCGAAATTACTTAACGCGGCCCGCCCACTCCAGCTCCGCGCAGCCAATCGGCAGCGAGCATTCCCACGCAACCGACGGAAAGAACGCCCATTGGCCATACCTTATGCTAATCACAGCGCTGCCAGCCAATCCTGGGCCGCACCTGTGTTACCTAAAGTTAAAAAAAACAAACGTGACCCATAGCGACCCGTTACGTCGGGTACAACTGGTTTTAACGCCTACATGCTCCCCACGACTGAAGAGACTTTAGTAAGATGTGAGTTCGGTGTTTTTTGTTTTTAAACCTGGCGTATATTATCATAGAGTAACTCGCTTAGGGTCACCGTGTGGGGGACTTAGGAGCAAGCATGAGGCTACGAAGTCCTAAATTTAAGCTAACCCGCATTTACGTTCCAGTTATGTGTCTGGAATAGCAATTATGTAAAGTATAGGCCTTGTAATGCTCGTCTATACACACGTTTTACACCAACTAAGACAGAAACAGTCCAATAGGTGTCAAATATAAGCTCCAGGGGCACGCCTCAGTCCTCAGTGTGGTGTGGCCCGCTGCAGCTTTGGTAAATGTGAGTGGAGGGGTTAAGTATTGGATTTTTAACTGTATTCTGCGAAAGCTGTAGCTTCCCACGGTCATTTATAGTACACCAGAGAAAATGAGTAATAGATTTTAAAAAAAATGACAGAAAAGTCTTTTCCCGTTTTTTCAGCATCTACTCTATAACTTTATCATTGTTACTTTTTCTATAATTTACACATTTATTACTTAGATCAAGTCTAAAGAGTGCTGTGGACATATCTTTCATTTACTAGAGCGGGATCTCTTTATTATGCAGAAAAAGAGAGATGCTGTTGAAATTAAATCTCAGGAATTAAGTGTGTAGTTTTCTATCTTCTTTACTTTCACTGATCCGACCAACTTAAGATCAAAATGAGCTGCATGCGGCTCAGTGTAAAATGAGTTTGACACCCCTGTATTATACTAATTATGAACTTTTATGGAGTCTATTCATGCAGTTTATGTTTGCTGAGAGAAATGTCTAAATTAAAGGGCAGAGGAGAGTCTCCATTTAACTTTCACTGTGGCTCCAAAGTGCATCTAAGGCCTCAGACTGAAGAGCAGGCTCTGCAAAGGGTGTTTTGTAAGATCTCTGTAAGTCACGCGTCGGACTCGTTAAACTCTGAGCGTGGCACAGTCAGACCGGTTTGTAATAAATCCTGTCACCGTTAAGTTTCAGCGTTTCACATTTTGACTGCCACCAATCATACTCATGGATTAATGTCAGGGTGCTTAATTTTAAGGAATAGAATCCACTGGGTTTTGTTTTTTTCTAAAAGTTTATTAAATGCTTTCAAGAGATTTGGTCCACATGTGTGATCATCAACTTCCAACCAGGGAGGAGAAAAGAGAAAAAGTCAAGAAGGAAAAAAAAATAACAACAAAATGTTGTTTTTTTTAAAAAGAAAAACATACAAAACAAACAAATAAACAGAGGCCTTGTTTTTTCCACTTCTTGCATCCCTGGTTTCCTCATTCGAAGTTGCCGAAAACAATAACCCAAAAAATAAAAAAAAATTCTAACCTTTTGAAAACTGATTCGTTCAGTCTTTTGTAGCTGTGTAGGTGTGTGTTGGTGCTGCCAAACACATGACACAAACTTCATCAGAGGGTGGGGGAGCCGGAGTGGCAAAGAGGCAACAGGGGATGGTAGGTCACTTGAATATTTCTTTTTGGAGCAGCAACTGGGCAGCGTGTAACGTCATTTCACTGCAGCAAGATGCATTAAAGTGAAGTGATTGGATCAGGACACTTTATCAGAACACACAACTTTGAAGTCAGGTGACATTCAGAAGAAGCATGCCTGTGTGAGCAACAAAATTCATTATTTGACCCCCTTTACTTTAAGAGGGGGGTAGAGAAAAGTAATTTCTTCCACATATGCGCGAGCAAATCTAGCTGTTTTATCAGATGCTTTGGCACCAGAATCCGTCACACGCTCGATAAGGTTGTGTCATGATTCTTCGGCTTTTAAACGGCACGCACACAACAAGCAGCCCAGACATTTGCTTCTTTGTTTCCCCGACCTCTCTCACAAACACTAGGGAGAGGAGCCTCACCTCAAATGATTTGCTCTCTTATTTAAACAGCAAAAATCTAAATCCAGATCGACAAATTTTAGTCTATGTTGGCCAAATGGGATTTTTAAAAAAACTCAAATTATATTTTCTTTGGGTGAGCGCCACTCTCCTTTATAGCCTGTCCCATTTAACTCTCAAAAGCAAGATGAGAACACATTTCTGACCACAGCACACTTTTCAACAGCCACGGAAAAAAAGACAGCCCATCATCTCTTATTCAGATTACCTTATAAGGGTGTCTAAGTATTATAATAGGTATCAAGTATCATATACTGTATATAGTAAGGAGGGTTATACAATAGGGGTATGTTATCATCTTATAGGTGAAGTATATTGAATAAGGCGCTATACGGGAGTATATAAGCCTCTGTGTATGCGGTCGTTTCCAGATCTGTCCTTGCCCGGTGAATCATCTCAACCAAAGAGGCAAAGCAAAGACAGTGAGCAGTGAGTTCTGCTGGTAGGATCAAACTGAGACACTGCAAGAAGGAAAGACGTTACAGTATATATACTTTAATCATCAACTATCTAGTTTTACCCTTTGGTCCTACCAGAAGATCTCAGATAATTCTACAGCTGTTGGCAGCTGATAAATGAAATCTACCAGAATCTGTGTTTTCTGCTCACTGCCTTCACCCCCAAACAGAGCTGTGCACTAGCAGCATACACAGATGCATATTATATTCATACATGGATACATATATAAAGAGAGAGTTATACATTGCAATTAACATACATATATCAATAGCATATAGAAGAGAAATCGAAATAGCAATCATTATAGTCATCATATTCATCATAATACTAGGAGCAGTAGTAATACGATCCCTCGAAGAAGCTAATAAGAGGGCTGTTCCAGACAAGGCCTGATCTGCTGCCACGCGACCTGCCAGACTGACGTGCGAGCTGCGTTTTTGGTCAGCTCGTTCAGTGGTCAGCAACATCAGAAAACTCATGTAAAGTAAGTATCCTGTGGTTTGATGCTCTTGTTTCTTTAGGTCTCTCCTTTGCTCCTCTTAACCACAGCGTTCTCCCGTACTAGCAGAGTGTACAACTGGAAAATTACAGCATCCTGCAAATCCAGTTTACGCTGGTCTGATTGCGGAAAAAAATAATAACTTCAACTTGACTGACTTGTTTGACTTCTAGCCCTCTGCTCCAAGTGCAAATATTTAACCCTCTCGGTGATCCATCTCTCCATATTCAGCCACTTGTATCTAACCGTGTCTGGAACAACCCACACTGAAGGAAAACTTTTCAAAATAAAAAGAATCTTTAAAAAAAAAAATTTCACTATAGTCATCTAGTTCAGCGATACATGTCATATAGCAATACCTCAATAACAAGAAGTTCTATGTAATCAATACAGGTTTTCAGGTTATATATTTATTAAGCTTAACTGCTAAGTTATCAATTATTATTAGTAGTATAGCATTATTTGTAAATATGTATAATATGTATGTATCTGAACATAGACATACCTTCATCGTGTCTATCCACATTAAAGGCTAGAATAAGATGGCAACAGATATCCTGCCTGTGTGTGTGTGTGTGTGTGTGTGTGTGTCACATGTGGTGCTGTTTATAGGCACAATATGTGGTGTGAATTCTTTCCCCGTCTCAAGCTAGCACGTTTCCCCCAGGCGGGCTATCGTTAGCTATCGGGAACAGATACATTTGGGCTCATATGAGGAACACCGGTCTCCATCTGAAGGATGTGGGAGTGCAACTGGTTTGTGATGAACTCAGCTGGACTGAAGGAATGCCCACTTGCCTTTGCATTCAAATCTTCTCAAACAATACAACTTTAAACTAGAAAAATATAGTTTCAATCATCCTTATTATATCTTTATGTTTAAGTTATTATTCATCTGGATGTCATTCTTTCATCTTGAACAACTACAAAGCTATTTTTTCCCCTCTTACAACTCAAATATTCAGCACAGGCAACATTTTCACTTTGCTTCAGTCCAAGTGAGATCATTACTTTTAAACAGCCACCCTCAGTCTGATCCATTACAGAAGGGCAACTCCAGCTGGGATTGTGAAATGCTGCAGTCACTTCTCGGTAGCTCTCCAACACCAGCTTCACCCGTCTGTCAGCTGCATGCCAGTACAGTATTTTATGAAGAATATAGCCTCGAGGAATCTTAGCCATCAGCCTTGTGTACTTTAAGGGGTTTGATCAACTATGTTGTGAAAGCATAATTTTACCTCCCTCTTTTGTCAGCCTGAGAGAAAACGACATTCAAGTTGACTCTCTGTGGGCAGCAGGTGTAAAGTTACCAAGTAAGAATGTGTCTGTGCTCATCCCACTCAGGAATCGTTGGTATGATAACACAACCAGCTACTAAGGGGCCTTTTTTTCTATAAAAGAGGGACGAGAACTGTAATTAAACCGTTTTTGGGAAATAAACTTACATACATTCCGCCACAGCAACATGTTACATGACTAATCTTCTCTTTATGAAGGCCCATGCAGGCATTACATTCATAGCTTCTACCAATATGGCAGACAATAGAACAAGGAACCGTGTAACTCTCCTTGGAAAACAAAAATGTTGCTCAGAAATCAATTGAATTTATTCTGATCCTCTCACTATATTCCCACAAAGGAAGAAGAGCAGGATTTGGTTGTTGCAGAGCTTAGCGAGGCATGTCCACCAGGAGCCTCTTTCTCCAATGCTTTACAGTTTCTTCACTTTTGATAGCCATTACAGCACTGAGAGCATTTGCCCGCTGGAATGGCGAGCATTTCCTGGGTTTCTGAACTATCAGCGAGAAAAATGTTAGAGCTGCGACCAGCGCGCTCACCCAAGAACTGCTCCAGTGCAACAAGGATTTGGAAAAACAAAGAAACAACCAAAACATTGGATTCTGGTGGACAGAGCTGCTGCATGAAAACACTTGGGAACACTTACTTTAGTCAAAACAAAAAAAGTTGTCTCTGGAATTTCTGGGAACCTAAAGGAGTCATATTCTGACTGCAGCACGATGGGAAAACAAAAGGCTTATGTCCCGCACTGTATTTACAAAGCTTGAATTGGCTCCTGTGATTTGTGTGTAAAATGTTTGTGTGAGGGTTTTTCATGTCAATTTGCTTTCTCGCTGCTGTCGAGATGTTAGAGAAGGTCAGACTGGTAAGATGACAGACTGTTCGGTTGTAGCTGGTGTGGCATGCCCATCTTTCTGATGCAGTTCGGCGGCGATTGGCTGCTTCTATTCAACACAGCTTCGCCTAAAGGTCGTCCCCGTCCGATAACTGCCGGCCTCCCTGAAATGACGCAAACCATCTGTTGTGTCACATGCCAACAAGCTGCACAGATGTGGCGCTTGATGCTGGCTCCAAACAGTCCAGACAGACTTTAACATTAAAAACCAACAGTAAGCACTAATTTGTAGAAATGTGCCATGAGCATTAGCTGATGACTAATAATAATAATAATAATAATAATAATATAATAGCCCTTTTTCACTAGTATCTGCTTAGATCGACTCTGTTTTGGCCGTTTCCATTACAAGTACGACATAATGTGCGTGGCTTGTTATAGCAACAGGGCCAGCTGAATAGGTACTAAAAAAAAGTACATGGAAAAGTACACGGTACCAGGTACTGCCACCTAATGGAAAATCCTAAAATCTAAAACTATACCGTCAAAATGTGGAGACCAGAAACCAAATGTTTTTGCCTTTCATATACAGTCTGTTGTTGCAATCTGCTCATCATCATATTTTGCTCAGTGGAGATTAAGAATAGGAAAATAAGCAAGGTTTGACCTCGGATATTGACGTCTTTTTAAACACTCACCATGGCTTCTGTGTAATCTGCTGTTATGGTGACCTGCTTGTCTTCTGGGGGCGGGGTCACAGCAGAGTTATCTGAGCGTCTGCTCTGATTGGTGAGCTGCAGCCACAGTTCATACATCTGCTGCATGTCTCTCACTAAAAGGATCGAGGGAAGACAGAAAATTAAGATAATATCAGTAACCTTGAAGATGGTTATCAAAAACAGTCAGTGCAAATGGAATGCAAAAAAAAAAGAATTAGAGGCTTTTATAGTGGCTGCAGTTGAGGGCAAAGGGACAGTGGATATGAGAGCATGATAAGAAAATTAAAAACAGATCCAGCTAAACAAAGCCCGTTTTCACTAATGTAGTATTTTTCCCAAACTAAGTGGAAAATAGTGTCTGTTTTTTTAGCATTATCTTTATAATAGTGACTACAGATAAACCTGTTTGTTTTGTTTTCATGAAAAGTGCATCTTGCATATAAATATCCATTAAATTCATTTAAAAAAAGGAAAAGAATGAGAAGATCCAGCCATTTAGGGTCTGGACAGTCTGCCTCGGCTAATTACGCTGAAGAGCAGTGTGACGCAAAACAAAAAGCTGGTATCAAAGAGTCTACGATCAGAGGAGAGTGAACCAGTTTGGCCTGCATGGGAGCCATATTGTATTCTTACTGTAGATTTTTTTAATCTACAGTTTGTTGCAGCTCTTTGACTGGTTTCAACAAGTTAAATAAAATGTGTGTGAAATCCGTGACTCCTTTAATACTGCTGTACACACAAACACTGGCCATAATGTTACTGTGTAGAGTGGGTCATGCTGGGGCCTGGACTTTGGTAGCACTCTTGATGTGAATACATAAGTTTGAGGGGAGTTTTTTCCCCTCATTCAGATCTTGCTGATCATGAATTTACCGATACTACAATCTCATTTTCTGGAAAAGTTGACACCTTGTGTAAAATATAAATAGTGTAATCTTTTTTTCTTTTTTCTTTTTAACTATTTTCGAATAAATAAGGTGTTTGCCAGACAACAGGCTTGATCTGCACGTCATAGTTTTCTATATAGAAACTGAATTGTAGATAAAAGTAATGAGAACAGACATATTCATAACTTTTTCAAGAGGTCACAAGGTTTGTGAGGAGATCACAATTCATCGTATCGTCAAGTGAGTCAGTCAAGTGTATGAAATGTTTACGCTTCCATGTTTCTTCTTGTTTTGTTACAGTGGGATGAACTCAAAACAACAAACAAACAAACAGAAGTTAATGGAGTTATACCTCCTTTAGATAAGTAACCTAATTCCATAATCCAAACAATTTTGGAAACCTGACTGCTAGGGGTGCAACAATACTCGTATCGATATTGAACCGTTCGATACAGTGCTTTCAGTTCGGTACGCATATGTATCGAACAATACAAAATTTTTAATTTATTTTATCAACTTTCCTTCTGACGATGCTGTCTGTGTTGAGCGCTCAGTGGATCTGCGCTTGACAGTGCAGCCTAGGCGGAGTAGTCGAACGCAGATTCACTGAGCGCAGGGCAAGCTAGCAAGACAGAAGTTAAGCTCTCGTTGCAACATGGCAAATTGAACCTCCCCCACCCTCATTCAGATGTGGCGTTTGGAACTACTTTGGTTTTCATGTGATGTATGACCCTGAAGGTAAGTGCGTCATGGACTAAAGTAAAACAGTATGTCGGATGTGCCACGCAATGCTCAATTACATTGGTGGGAACTAGTGTGTTAGCGCAGTTAGCTTGTTAACGTGTTGGCCGTCCAGCCCCACGCACGGGGCGATCCGCGGTAGCTCGTTAACGGAGATTTGCCGTGTTGTGGCGTTAACGTCATTTCAACGAGATTAAAGCTGACAGCACTAGTGGGAACACAACGAATATGACTGCACATTTACGCTGACAGCATCCTAGTGCAAAGACAAGTGGAAGCAGACAAAAACAACAAGCACGCATGCTACAAACTTTACCCGAGTCATTTAGACAGCCGTTAGCACATGATTCTCCTTATGGGGACCTGATATGTTTAATATGCTGCTGAGAATATAGCCCAGAAGAAGCGTATAGTATAGCTTTTATTTTGGAAAGAGCCATTTCTCTGTAATAAACTCTCTTTTCCAAAGATGAGTGATTTCTCGATCAGATAGATTTATTTTTTTATTACTTTGTTGTTTCAGCAACATTAAATTTAAAAACTGTACTTTCGAGTTAAAATATATATTTATAATTTTAATAAATGACAAATTAAACAGGCATGAACATTTTTTTTGTATTGAAAAAATATCGAACCGTGACACCAAAGTATCGAACCGAACCGTGAATTTTGTGTATCGTTGCACCCCTACTGACTGCATTGTACTGCACATTTAGGGTCTTACATTCAGACGATCTAATAAAACAAAATTCAAGGACCTGCAGAAGTCTAGTTCTCAGAAGAAGCATGGGGGTGGAAATGTTATGGTTTGAGGTTTGTCAGCAGCCGCAGGGAATTAGATGGCTGCAGTTATTGAATAAACAACAAATTCTACATCATATCAAAGAGCGCTTGAAGATGATGTGAGGTCTGAATGTTGGATCTCTCATTACTACACTAACTAACCCACCATGGCTCAATAAGGGACGCTGGTGGATAAGGGAATAAGCCCAAATTCAAATCCCATGCAAATGAAGTCATTTTGCATAATATAGTCTTAGTAGTATTGTCATTGTTGTGTGCAGCTAAAGGCTGCAATACTTCTTTTTAGAGTGAAGGGTGCACTTTTCCCAACACAACAATAGTGTTTTTATTGGATAAAGAACCTAATCCTTAAAGGGATTAAATGTTTATTTGTCCCAGTCTCCATTTGACTTTTTCACATGACAAACTCCAACCTGAATCAGCAATCACTTAATCTACATATGAAAGTGTAAGGTGGAGCTCGCACACCGCTGCCTTTGTATATTTACAAGCTCTTAATGGCCTGATCTCAGTACAGTTGTCCTAGGCTGAACCAGAAGCTTACAGCTGTTGTTTTTCATGTACGTCCAGACGTCCCTCTCCTCAAGACTGTGGGCAAAAGAGCAGTTCCCAATATAGTGGCACTTCTTCTGCTTCATCACGTGCACGCACATCTGGGTGAAATATGTAAAGCAAAGATTCAAGTGTGTGAGTTACAAAAACGGCTGTGCCCCGAGGCAAAACCAGTCAGCTGGATTCTACATGTGAGAGGTGGAGGGGCAGAAAGAGGGTGGAGTAAACATGAACTGAAGAGGAAAGAAAAACAGAGGAACTCACATCATATTGCTGTGGATAGGTGCGGGAGAAGGGAAGAGGCCGAACAACAACCCACTTCTTCTTCTCAAATGACTTTACCAGCAACACGCGGCGTTCTTTCGTCCAGCTGAAGAAACAGAGAGCAAACATGGGAGCCTTAAAGATACCGTGACATAAGGTCATCAAACTTGTTAGACCACCTGAGAAAACACGGTCAGCACGTGTGCATGTGTGAATGGGGCCTCACCTGTGCCGTGCCTTGGCAGTACAGTACTTGAGGTTCTTGTCCGGCTCGTTGACCTGACCTTCTCTCCAGCACTGACCGCACACAAACTTCATTTTCAGGTTGAGGGGGCGACCTCTTCCTGCTCCTAACCCACCCACTGGGCTCACACCACTGCCACCTATGCAATCTCCTCCTACTCCCACTCCACCACCGCCACCCATTCCCCCAAGCCCTCCTACAGGAACACTGCTGCTTGGATGGGGTATATGGATGGGCTGAAACAAAACAAATTAATTCATTAAATATGAGAAAACAGAGGAATTAATTCCTGCATTACCCATAGAAAGCTACAAAATGCACAAACTTAAAGACATTTATCCAATTTTGGGTCTAACCAGGAGTCTTAGACATTGTACACATTGGAAGAGAAAGTGAATGATATTCCACGTCGTTAAGTGACTTCGGACAAAATAACCATTGGTGACAAAAACTGGGCGAAACCCAAGAAAAACTTTTCTCAACTTCCAGGCAAGCAACTGAAGTGATTACCAATGAGAGGGAAGAATACCACTGAATAACGTAGTAGTAAATACATTACAAGGTCACCTAGGCCACCAGACCCTGGAGTATCTGCAATAGACCAGCTGTCAACTTCAAAGCAATGTGCAACGGGAAAATCACTTCTAGAGCCTATAAGTGACAAATTAAAGCACCAGTTCTAACCACCAAATACAACAGTTTCTTGTGCCCAGTTTTAGATAAATTAAATTAAATAAATATTAAATAAAATCACTACTGGCAGCATGAGGCGATATCTGGATCCTACAGAAATTGCACAGGTGGTCCAACTCCTTCGGGATAGCACATCATCATTGCCAGAAAGTTTGCTGTTTCTCCCAGCACAGTCTCAAGAGCATAGAGGAGTTTCCAAGAAGCAGGCAGTTACAGTGGGAGAGCTGGACAGGGCCATAGAAGCTCGTTGACCCATCACTAGGACCGGCATCTGCTCTTTTGTGCAAGAAGGAACAGGACGACAACTGCCAGAGCTACAAAATGACCTACAGGAGGACTCTGGTGTAAATATCTTTCACCAAACAATCAGCACATGTCCCAAACATGAAAGGGTCTGGAGAAGCAGTGGAGAAGATTATCCTCCCTGTATCATCGTTTAGAATTAAAGGTTTGTTGGTGGGTTAGTGATGGTCTAAGGAGACATATCCATGAAGAAACACACAGAACTCAACAGAATTCAGGTATCAGGATGAATTCCTTGGATTCACTTTCAGACCCTACCCTGGTGCAGTTTCTTCGTCTGAACTAAATCCAAGTGGACACGTCTGGGATATTATGTTTCGGTCCATCTCACACTGCCAGCCTGAACTTTAGACTCTGCAGAGGAGCTCACGGATGCCCTCATCCATCATCCATCTTCTCATTAGGAGCATGCCCCTACAGTGTCGGGCTGCATGTATCAAATGATGTGGCATTGTTTAATTCCTAACACATTACCCAGTGCATATCAGCGTAGATATCCAACAGGATTTTTTTTCCCCATTAAGATCTGACATGGTTTCAAAGTGTTCCTCTAATTTTTTTTTACCATGCATTTAAAGACATTTAAAACTTTTTAAGGACTGTGATCACCCAAAATGTATCCAAATGTCTCAGGAGCTTTTACAGCCTCACCTTCTGCTGCTTCTGTGCATTCTGCTCCAGTCGTTGCCAGTGCCTCTTGGACTCTTGCACCATCTCTTCATGGGTGATACCTACAGGAAATGTTTGTCACAGCTCAGTGAAAGCATCTTTATTTGATGCTCAGTTAATAACTGCTGGTTAGTGCTGATTGTCATTGTGTTTACAACAGCTGCTTTTCCATAACATTCAAATATGTCAGACATTTGTCAAGAGTGAGCGCTATTATTAATGACTGTTTATTGGATTACATTTAATATCTTGAACAAATTAAAATTGCAGCTAAGTCTGGTTTCTACCTACCTGTGTCCTGCTGCAGAACCCAGCATTTGAGCTCTATGACAGAGTGCGCAAAGGAGCAACTGTCCTCACGCTGGCAGCCATAGCGAACCTCATGCCGACAAATATCAAACTGGCAGAGAGGGTGAAGAGGACGCACCTTACTGTATCGCACATTGGCTGACCTAACCACATGCACCAGGCACCTGCAGGAGAAAGTAAGATTAAAGCACATGATGACACACTTGTCTCTTTTCTGTACAGTGACCAGCTTTTACCATTTAAAGAAAAAAGTCAATCAGAATTTTATTAGAAAAAGCTAAACTGATTAGAAAACCAGTTACTTCAGCAAAGTGAAGACGCGGTAAACCTGTTACACTCACTTGTTATCGTCAAACGGGTGTCGAGCTGTGAGATTTGAACAGACCGCCAAGTTTTCTTTGCTGCGTTTGCTGATGATGCGAGGTTTACTGTCAAAGCATTCCTGTTAAGAAAGAAAGTAAAGGCAGATGAGTGAAGATCCATTTCCACTTTTCCAAACGCCAAAGAATCTAAAGAGGAAATGTGTAGCAGACTGTGGTCTGACCTCACAGAGGAACATGAACATGCCCATGTGGAGCTGCAGAAGTCTGGTGACACTCAGTGCCCGCCTCTCCGTGCTGCCCAGAGGATCAAACAGCAGCTCTCGACTCAGAGCGCCTTTCCTCTCCTGAGTCCACACATCGATCTCCTCCTGGCAGTACGCAAACGTGCAGTTCTCCCCATACTGGCACTCCTGACGCTCCTGTACCTCTGCGGGACCAGGCAGAGAGAGAATACTCAACAGAATATAAATGTAATGGTGATCAAATGTGTATCTGATAGATTACATTTTCCAGCGTTAACTCCCCACGGGAAACATACCCTTACAGAGTACAAAAGCCCCCAGGAAATTGTTCCGTGCAGGCCGGGGCCGAATCCTCTTCCAGGTGGGGTCTTCTGAATTTTTGAGGCGACACAGCAGCACATCTCTTTTACAGCGATGTGCTGCCTCTGGCTGATACTTATAGTCCATCACTCGTGGACCTGAGTAAGAGGAAGAAATAGTTAGATACTGATTATTTCAAAAAGAGCAATAAGTGGTCTTCTGTTAACATTTTGTCAGCAACTAAGTTAAAAATTCCCCAAGAAATGTCCGGCAATTCATACATTAGACACAGTGATGCTGCAACACCCTACTGTGAACATTCAGAAAATTCAGGACAAAGGACAGCATGTCAAAGGCTGGTAATACAAACCTATTCTGCTGTAACAGGCATGACAGGCCTGCCGAAACTCGTGTGTGGCAGCCAGAGGATTCCTGGAGAGCAGAGACAGGTTGGTCCCTGCTGGACCATTCTGAAAAAGAAGAGCAGAAAGAGATGTGATATAAAAGAAAGACAATGTAAATAAACAACTAAAAAAATAAAATGGATTTCTTGTAACAGATATGTGTGTTTTGCTTACTGCATGTGCACTGTGGTTGCGCATTCCAGGAATGAAGCTGTGACACACTCGTCCCCCTGAAGAACACAGACACAAGGACACTGATGTCAGACTTCACATTGTATTGTTGCTGACTCACACTGTCTGCTGATGATGCACATCTCAGGTTAAAGCCAGCTCCCTAGAAACTGTGCTCTGGCAGATAAGCAACTTAAAATCATTGTACTGGGTCAAATGTGCATCCTATTGGTATGGGGTAATATCGTCTATACTGTACTTAAATCACAGTTGGCATGCTTATCGACACGCTTTCATTCCTGCAGCCGCACTAAGTCATTTTAAGTGCAAACCATCAGATCCTAAACTGCATAAGCATCCTTATGCACATAAGCATTCCATGTGCAATTTATTTTAAACCCTTAAATGCTCTTTCTTCACAAAAGTTTTTTACTTAGATCAACGCGTGTTGTCAAGCAGCAAACCATTCATGAAAACTTTCCCTTTCTGCTCACCAGGGAGAGTGTACTCTGACAATGAGTCAAGTCCACCAGCGGCGACTCCTGCCTTCCCTTCTCCTTCCATAGACGTCGTGGAAAAGCCTCCCAGTGCGTCCTGCGCCTGGGTGGAGCCCTGGTCCCGCAGCGACGAGTAAGATTCCAGAGGAGGAATGTCGCTGATCGAAGAGCTAAAAAAGGCTTGGGAAAGCTGGGCTGAAGGGGCTGGAAGGCTGGGTGAGTAAGGAGGCCGGAGACCAACTGCTGTGTTGGGCAGGTTTGTGGGAATAGCACCCACTGGAGTCTGGAGGAGACACAGGAATATGCTGAGTTTAGATCATTCCTGGTGAAATAAAAGGGTTAGAAATACTGTCCAGTTTAGTCACAGTGCCGAGTGATATCGTTTTTTCCTGCACTCACCTCACTGACTTTCTTGGGGATGGATTCTAACAAGCTGTCTAGCTCATCCTTAATGACACTACTGCTGCATTCATCCATGTGCTCTGACACCGGGACCGAGTACTGCATGGGAGGCACCTGGCTGCTGGGGCTCTCTGAGAGGTCAGTGCACGAGGTTACCACAGTGGTCGTTGGGTCATCGCTGACTGGAATAGGAGTAGCCAAAGGAGCGGGGATGCACTGTGCGCTGGAGATGTCTGCTGGGGAGGAGGAATAAGAACATAACTGTCAGAAACAAGAGGGGCTGGGGATGAGCAGGTAAGTTCAACATGTGGCAGCCTGACATACCTGGTGCAATGTCACCCAGAGATTCAATTCCATTGGAGGACATCTAAAGAAAGGAGGAACCCATCAGGCTCTCACTCAGCCGCTTCATTATATTACAAACTTTACACAGTGACAGCAGCACCTACCTCTCCAGTGGGTGTGGAAGTCTCTCCATGACTGTCACCTTCAGTGGCCGTAGACTCCGTTTGTGGGCTGACGTAGGCCTTACGACCCTTTAGTCCCAGTTTGTTGGCTAGATCCTGAGCCAGATCACTCACCTGTCTGTCCTGGAAGATTAATTATTAAAAAAAATGATGCTCAGAATAGGTAAAAGCCATGAAATTATCATATCAGTAGCACAATATTCACACAGTATTCCATTCCGCTTCAAAATTAAATGATAAGTCTTTGTTTTAAGTGGTGGCATACATTTGGTGCTGTGAGGAGACATTTGGTTCCACATGTGTAAGCCTCTCTGAGTTGTCCCATCTCCCTCAGACAGAGCGCTTTGCGGTACAGAGCCCTGCGACTTCCTTCTGACACACACAGTGCGCTGTCACAGTCCTGAACGCCGCGATCGTACTCCCTCTGAGTCAGAAAAACACAGGAAAAGTTATAACCTATACCTCCACCAAAGGTGATTTAATAAGGAACAATTACATGTAATGACAATTCTACACCAATCTTGAAACTTGTATCTACAGGTTTACTTGAGACTTCACTCTCTACAGATTTCGAGTCTTCCACATGAACACATCTTTAAGTACTTTGGGAGGTAACACATCCATCCCACTCCCATTCTTTCTCACCATCTGGTAGTAGGCAGCAGCCCTGTTGACGTAGAGGCTCTCGAGCAGCTCATGGGGGATGACGAGAGCCTCAGCCTGGGCATAGCGAGCAACACTGATCCCCTCTCCATACTGCTGGGTCGCTTGATGCCAGTCTCCATCCCGAAAACAAGAATTCCCTTCATCCAGCAAGTTACACACCAACTGAGTGAGAAATGCCTGAAAGGGATGTGTAAGAAGTGGGTAAAATGATTGAATGAGCATTGAAATGAGGAGACATAAACAAAACAAAAAAAGACAGGCAATATTAGACAGAAAGAAAAGTAAAGGAATGTGGAATAAGAAGAGGAATGCGTAACAGATTGAGGACAAAATTAAAAAATGTCTGAACTCAAGTTTACACCTTGGCCTGGGTAAAATTAGAACAAAATGTGGGTACTGTCATGTGGCAGTCTGCGTGTAAATATTACATAAACAAAATGGTGATAATGAAGCTCCAAAAAAAGCATAAACCAGATCAACGCATACCTCATAACTCTCTGGCTCTGGGAAAGGCAATGAAGACCTATGGATAGGAAAGGAGAGGTGTCAAACATCTACACGTGCAAAATGTATATACTTTGGTATGAAATCACTGGTGGTCTCCAGATATTTCTCTCTTACTGGATAAAGCTCATGGCCTTCTGAATCTCCTCTCTTCGTTTCTGCCGTTCAGGATCCATATCCTAAATGTGAAGACAAGATTGACTTGCACCTATTTTTGTTTGTTTTTTTCTGAACAGTGTTTACAGCTTTGACAGCGGCAGCCTAAGCATCGCTCTCTGCTACACATCTGTGTCCCGTCCTACGCCAAGGCCTGGCACTACAACAAGCTAGACAAACAGCGGGGTCAGCTCACGGTGAAGCCTGCCATAATTGATGTTAGTGGGGTGAACATTTAGCGTAACCGGGGAATGAGACTCTACGCAAGAAATAATATTAATCGACGTACAAACTGCGGACATTCTTTAAAGGGAGGCATTTAAACGCCCCGTAGATGTTTTCAACGACAACCAAAACAATGTTGGGACTATGATGAGGATAGCTAACGTTAGCGTGTCATGTGAACGTGTTTCTCAGCTCGTACTGAATGTTGCACCATCAGATAAGAATATATATATAAGACATGCAGCTTGAGTCGGGTCAGCTACTAATGCAGTTAACGCTGAAAACCACTACAAGAGTGTTTCTACCGATAGTTGGGATTAGCCAGTGGACGAAACTAGCTAATTCGGCTACATGCTAATCACTGTAACTTAACCGTAGTAAAGAGGAGAAAAGCAAAGGGAGCTTTGAAAACTGTTTAATTCCTATAGAAGTCACTCGCATCGTACAGTCTCGTTTAGCTAGTTAAGGTGACACATATAAAGGGGCATTGGACGAAAGCAGAGTTACCTAGCTACCGGGTAAGTTAGCTGACTTCATTTACTAGTGGAGCTAAAGCTAACAGCTAAACCCTGTCCAGACAGACCACGGCAACTCACCGAGTTCAGTTGCTGCGCTTTTCAAAATCACAGATACCTTCATGCAGCGTTGGCGATAACGATGAGAAAAAGCAGCCAATTATCAATACATAACCTTGCGCATATTTTTACGTTTAATGTTCCTGTCATTGGTGTGTGGACGGAGCGCGACTTTTCCAGCTATTGCTACGGCTGCTGGTAGATACAACTCAACTACTGGCTACCGCTGCTAGCTGTTATGGCCAGTGCAGTATGGCAACAAGTATCCAGACACAAGAGACCTATGACCGCAGGAGGGCAGCAAAAACTGTGTCAAACTGTGTGTGTTGGTAAATTACTACCGTTCCCCTACGATGTTGTGTGCAGAAGTCTTGAGCCACCCCTTATATCTTTGCATTTCCTTCCAGGAGCCAGATCTTCTTGTAACGAGTGATCAGTGATCGTTCATTCACTGCTTTATCACTCATTTCCAGTTCAGTCCTTGTAGCTGACCATTTTCAGAGGAACACATTTATTTGTTAACCCATTTAACACTGACCTGTGAATCATTCAAGCGTACTAAAGGCAACAAACTCAAGAGAAGAGTTAGATTTGTCAACACATAACAGACAATGTAGCAAAGAACCTATTTTAAATTGTACCTTTAGTTACTTTGTTGCTAGCTGAATACCACATATAACTTGTTCTCATTTCTCTAGAGAATTTCTTCTTATTTACTCTTTAAAGAGATAAGAGTAGGTCAGGACTTTTGCATACTACTGTATATAGTTCATGTATCCGGACTTCCTCATCATTAATATTTTAATTTATTAATTAATTATTAAAAATTATTAAAAAAAAACTTTGGTCTTTATGCACAATTCATTAATAATAATAAGTTGTGCATCTAACAAATTAAGTAAAATGCTACAAATCAAGAAACACAGAAGGAATACAGGGCTTTTCCTCTGATCTGGGTGACCTGATTGGGTTGGACCAAATATAAAGAACTATATGCGTCAAATTAATAAACACATATAGTCATACATAAAATACATATATTATTATTTTTTTTTAATTTCAATACATTTTGTTCTCATGGGCTATTTTGTCCAGCATGAGGTCATGCTCGTGACGTCATCACAGCTCATTAAAGGGTTCACCTAGACATTTGGAGTCATGATTTTTGTTTTCTACAGAGAAGCAGTTCTTAGCTGTCTCTGTCTGTGCGGCCCTTTAGATTTTGGCATGAAGGGGACAGAGGTCTGCCTACGTGGGTCACCTTCTTTATCCTGTGAGGAGCTCCCGGGCCTACCGAAAGCTTCTCCACATTGACTCACAAAGCAACCCTATTAGTTATAACGTGAATGAGTCAGGACACCAACCAATTCCAAAGCCTGTCCTGTGAGTTTTTGAACTTCTTTGTAGAAAAAAATAACATTTTCAGCTATTGTTTACTCTTTCAAATATTGAATTACCTTTAATCTTTAACAAGCGTGTTTCCACCACTTGGAAAATAAAAATTGACTCACCAACTCAAATGTTTGTGCCAATAACTCGAAATTAAAAAAAATAATTTGATAATTCGATTTCTTATGTTGGAATTTTGATATAATAACCTGAACGTTTGACTCGTGGAAGGCTTTTTTTCATTGGTAAAAACAATCTTCCTTTACTGGTTTAAGCATAGAGAAGAAAAGACAACGCTCAAACTCCTATGGGCTCAAAATGTGGTCATAAATATTTTGTACTTGTAAAAAAGATTTGTATGTGTAAAAAGAATTTGTGTGTGCGTAAAAAAGATTTGTATGTGTAAAAAAGATTTGTGTGTGCGTAAAAAAGATTTGTATGTGTAAAAAAGATTTGTGTGTGCGTAAAAAAGATTTGTATGTGTAAAAAAGATTTGTATGTGTAAAAAGAATTTGTGTGTGTGTAAAAAAGTTTTGTATGTGTAAAAAAGATTTGTGTGTGCGTAAAAAAGATTTGTGTGTGGACTTAGCCCAAAAAAAACCCTGCAAGTTACAAGTACGAATTTTGACCCTATTTTTCTTCCTTTCACTGATTGGTCAATGTCATGTCAATCACAAATGTAACAATCCAATCAGAGAACAGATGGGTTTGGCTGTCGGAGGGGCGCTTGTTTTGAACTGCAGGTCTTTGAAGGGAATAAATGCCCTTTTACATGCCAACCCAGCGTTTTCCTTCATCACCACGAAGGAAAAGAGTCTGCGGTCGTCCGAGTTTGGTGATTTTTGTGTCACAGGTCTACGTGTTTAATATAGGGACTTCCACAGCCTTTTCAACAGCGCTGCGGACCGCGGGGTGGGGGCGGGCAGTGTTTTGGAAATGACAGTCTTCATTACAAAGCTTTCTTCGTTATGAATTAGCATAGATGTTTTTATTGAACATTTGAAGAACCAGCAAAAAAAACAGAAACTCTTGTAGAGGACATAAAGTCAGAGATAGAAAAGACAAGGAGCAGGTGCATCTAGTACAGGTAGAGCTGCTGCTAAAACCCACAGAGCCCAGCAGCCAGCGCAACAAATTCTGGATCCTTTGCTTTTAGTTAGCAGTTAGCATTAGCAGCACATCCTGCGTCCGATGTGAAAGGACTTTTATGCTGCGCACTGTGACTCACAGCAATGGTCCCGGGTCAGCCCTGACTTTGTGTTAAACTAATCCTAAAGTAATAATGGTATTTCTAACCACTGATATAGCACAACTTTATCCTTTCAACAGCTGCTGAAAGTTAGGGGACCTAGCTGCTATCGGATATTTATATAGTGATCCTCCAGCTTCAAACTGTATTACCCTTCAAGGACCTGCAGTTCAAAAACGCGCCCCTCCGACAGCCAAACCCATCTGTTCTCTGATTGGATTGTTACATTTGTGATTGACATGACATTGACCAATCAGATGAAAGGAAGAAAAATAGGGTCAAAATTCGTACTTGTAACTTGCAGGGGGGTTTTTGGGCTAAGTCCACACACAAATCTTTTTTAGGCACACACAAATCTTTTTTACACATACAAATCTTTTTTACACACACACAAATTCTTTTTACACATACAAATCTTTTTTACGCACACACAAATTCTTTTTACACATACAAATCTTTTTTACGCACACACAAATCTTTTTTACACATACAAATCTTTTTTACACATACAAATCTTTTTTACGCACACACAAATCTTTTTTACACATACAAATCTTTTTTACACACACACAAATTCTTTTTACACATACAAATCTTTTTTACGCACACACAAATCTTTTTTACACATACAAATCTTTTTTACGCACACACAAATTCTTTTTACACATACAAATCTTTTTTACGCACACACAAATCTTTTTTACACATACAAATCTTTTTTACAAGTACAAAATATTTATGACCACATTTTGAGCCCATACAACTCAAACCGAGGCCTCAAACGGCAGAGACAAGAGGAAAACAGCAGATGGCGATAATACTGAGACGCTGACAAAATCCACGAAGAAAAAAAAAAAAATCCACTCAGCGTGACGTCACGGCATTTAGCAACCGGCGCGCGGAAGAAGCGGCGTGTTGTCGCTTTATTTACCATTTATCATTTTCCCATTTGGTAAGCTTCTCTTGTTTGAAAAGTTGTCTGCGTTTTAAAGACAGCCGTCTGTCTCATAGACAAGATGATTCTCCTCAAACAGACAGAAAAACACTCAGTTTAGTGTAGTTTAGTCAGCGTTTATCTTGTTGCGCACTACTACTAGTTAGCACAGAACAGCTAAATAGCTAACTTGGTTGTTGACAGTACTTTTTTGACGTTTCTGTAACGCTGAATGTTCTTAACTCTTACTGAACAGCATTTGGCTTTTTTGTGTCTGCGCTAGTATTTATTCTTATTTATGTTGCTGGATAAGCTTATAAAATGTGTCACTTTTCCCTTCTCCGTAATTTGTGGATGTTTCTAGAGTCACTATGGCTTCAGATGACATTGCTCAGCTGGCTGATGCTCTCTCTAAGACCCATGTTGGTGATGGAGAGTTGAGCTACAAAGGCCTTGGACTGAAGCTTGACAATGCAGAATCAGGTGAGAATATGTAGCTCTATTTTTTTTTTTATTATTTTTGCTGTTATTCCCTTGTGTGTGCTGTAGACATGAAGGTGATCCTTGTTGACTGCTTAAATCTGACAAATTGATCCCTGTGCTTTCAGCGGAGCAGCTGGCCCAAGACATCAAGCAGTACCAGGGTTTGAGAGCTCTACGCCTAGAAGGAAACACTCTGGGAGTTGAGGCTGCCCAAGCCATTGCAAAGGCTCTGGAGAACAAAGACATGCTTCAGGTGCTTTCATAGTTCACCATTTCCCATCACAGTACAGCATCATTTATCATTAGAATTTGATTGTTAGTAAAATCCTTTTCAGATTATTTAATTAGTAATCTAATATTTCAAGTGCATTTCAAACTACAACGATTTTTGCTTAGTTGAAATATTTCATCAAAATTCTTCCATCTTGAATATACAATACTGTTACATTCCAACAGCATTTATACTTTACACTCTCCTGCAGTGTGATACATTCTGTTAACTGTTCCCATTTTTGGTGTCTTTCAGAGATGCTACTGGAGTGACATGTTCACTGGAAGACTACGCTCTGAAATCCCACCAGCCCTGGTGAGAAGCCACTGAGTTACACCCCCAATAAAAGGAAGAATCCATCCTCTTACATACTCTTGAACTGTTAAATATTCCTTTCATGCATGAATTATGAAAACCTCAATCAGGGTTTTTTAGTATTTTTTTCATCTTTAGGCATGAAAAAAAGATTTTTGAACTTAATTTTTTTAAACATGTACTTTTCAAAGAGTTTTTGTTACATGTCACTGCAATGTGTCACTGGTGGCAGGGTATGAAGTGACACATCAGTGTCTAACGTAGTGGTGGTTTATGTGCAATCAGCACTGACACAAATACAAGAAAACAGCCTTTGAATAGCTGTCCACTGTAGTGACCACTATGCGTGAAAGGGATATCACATCAGTTTTCTGTGTATGAATGTTGATGTTCTTTTACGCTTGTTTTCATACATGCACAATCTAATGTGCTTTATACTGTTCTGTATTTTTGTCTATTCTTGTGCTTCAGAGGTCCATGGGGAGTGCAATATTGAGTGCAGGGGCCAGGCTGACTGAGCTGGACCTGAGTGATAATGCTTTTGGGCCAGATGGTGTCAAAGGAATCGAGCAGCTGCTTAAGAGCCCCTCCTGCCACACCTTGAGGGAGCTAAAGCTCAACAATTGTGGTATGGGGATTGGTGGAGGAAAGGTGAGCTCTCAAACAGCTTTGTCAAATAATATATAGACAAAGACACACATTTATTTATGTTAGTTGCCCATCAATCACACCCTGATTGTCTTATTTTAAATTTGCTATGGTTGTGTACAGAGGCACAGGCTCAAATTATGTACGTAAATGTAGGCTTTTTAATGTAGTTAACAGATTTTTAAAAATGTAATACTTTATTGTGTATTTGCATTATAGTTCTAACAGCATCCATGTTTGTATGTTTAATATAGATCTTGGCTGAAGCCCTGATTGAGTGCCACAGACAGTCATCGTCTCTTGGAGCTCCACTTAGACTGAGAGTGTTTATAGCAGGGAGGAACCGCCTGGAAAATGAAGGAGCTAGCGCCTTGGCTAAGGCCTTTCAGGTACAAAATACTCCCACCTTGTTCAGTTTTACATTACCGTAAATGTGACGTGTAGTAAATGTAATGATATTATGGACTTTTGATTTGGGAGGAACAAAGACCATTTCTGTTTCATGATGCACTTTCTTCCTCGCTTTCACATCAGCTGATGGGCAGCCTTGAAGAGATTCACATGCCCCAGAATGGAATAAACTACTCAGGTGTGATGGCGTTAGCTTCAGCCATTCGACATAACCCAGAGCTTCGAGTCCTCAACCTCAATGACAACACTTTCACCAAGAAGGGCTCGCTGCCCATGGCACAGGTGAGTTCCATAATTTTTTTCAGCAACTTTCTGTAAGCAGAGAGGACCTTTATCCGGTGTTTGACTGTGTCCCCGAATTCACTTGGCCTTATAGGCTCTGAGGCATCTCAGGAACATCCAAGTGATCAATTTTGGTGACTGTCTGGTCCGTTCTGAGGGAGCTGTCGCCCTCGCTGCAGTCCTGAGAGAAGGACTGCCAATCCTCAAGGTCAGTGTACGATCGCAGCTCAGGACTTGGTTTCCCTTTGTGTCTCTTCCATCTCACAGTGCTCTCTCATGCAACTTTTTTTCCAGGAGCTTAATCTGTCATTTGGTGAGATCACTGAAGCAGCAGCACTAGTGGTGGCTCAGGCTGTTGCAGACAAAGCTGATATGGAGAAATTGGATCTGAACGGTATGCACATTGACCCTGAAATGGGTCTTTATGTGTTTGGAGAAAGAAGGTCCAGGTTGATTGAACAATGCTGCAGAAATGTAAAATAAAAAGACATTTTTAGTTTGCAAAGTCTGAAACTGGTTTTGTTTGTGGCTGATAGGTAACTGTCTTGGAGAGGAGGGCTGTGAGGCTTTGAGAGAGGCTATGGAGAACCTGAACAAAGGAGACGTGCTCGAGTCACTCAGGTAATGCAGGCTTTAAAAATCCATAATCATTTTCAGTGTTTAACTGCACAAACATGCAAACAATAGATTTAAAACTTTCACTGCTACAGTGATGATGAGGGAGATGAGGATGATGAAGATGACAGTGGAAACGATGATGATGATGACGACGACGATGATGATGATGATGATGATGTCAGTGATGACTGCAATGAAGAGAATGAAGAGGGCAGTGAAATCGCAAAGGAAAACGGCATAACAAATGGAAATAGTCCTGTTTCGCCTAACAGTCCTGTAAGTTGAAGCTTTATTAGACGAACAGTTGCTTTCATGTGATTGTTGATCAGTTAGTTACTTCACATAAACTGGGAAATGAAAAGAGTTCTCAGTGATGTCTCTATGTTCGTCCACAGGCGGAGATCACGTCGTTCCTCAGCTGCCCCTCTGCAGAACAGCTTCTCCAGCTGGGAGAGTTGAGGACAGACCTTCAGCAAGAGGTTACATGTTTTAAAGTAGTCAGCAACGTGTTTGTAGCATGTTGGTGTTGGCGTGTTTTACTTTGCTGGAATGGGTTTAACCTGTTGCTGTCTTCTCACCAGGTCGATGCATCTGAGCCACAGAAAGCTGCTGATGTCATTCTGAAAATCGGTTCCCTATACAGTGAAGATCCCGAGACCAAGACCGCTGTTCTGGATACTATCGGTGAATAAAGTCACACTTACATTAGACTGATTCTGCTCCTCATTAGTCCCACATTTGCAGGATTCAAAGTTCAAAATAATCCTTATTTGTCTTATATTGGACCTTGGTGCCACCTCTCAGTTCATCAAAAACAAGCTCCTCTTAATTTAAGCCAACTTTCTTCTGATTGGCTGCCCCTCACAAACAAAAGGATTAAACAGCAGGTGGAGCTTTTCTGCTCACAGCTACAGCTGTGTGTCTGAGATGACCATGTCCACTGACTGCATAAAGAGCCAAAAGTAGGAAAACTGAAGTCTGAGCATTTAACATACAAGGATCATCACCACAGACACTGCCGTCATTGTTTGAAACTTTTAATATGAGCAGGCACCATTGGAACAGTTTATATATGACTAATTAATGAGAACAACCAAATTAGGTCCTCTGTCACTTTTTGACAAACATTGAAATGCAACACAGCACACCCTTTTCAAAGCTTTGGCATGCAGAGATTCCTCAAATATAATTGCACTGAGTGGGCTGCTTATTAGTGAGGACGTCAAGGTGCAGTTTCTCTCTTGTCCTGTCCTCTTTTTCACGTGGATAGCTTATATTCTCTGAGATTCTGACCTGCAGTGTGCCACTGTGCTCCACAGATGCAATGTTGAAGAAGCTCCTCTCTGGCTCCACCCTCCAGTCATACTGCTTCCTCTCCACACTGCTGGTCATGATGGGACAACTCAAGGTAAAGCTTCGCTGCAGTGCTTCCTATTATGTAACACTTCACGAGAAACTATAAACAGAATATCAGTCATTTACATGCACAGAGTAGGTTCGGCAGACATTAGACATCCAAATATTTAAGGAACTTCAGCGATCCATAATTCTGTTATATCTCAGAATTTATCTTAAGAGAGCCATAGTACTTGATATTTACTAGTAATGTGTGATTGATCCAATACCGAGTAAATACAGGGCCAGTATTGATGATGCTGATACTTTAACCTGTAAAGGCAGCTTGTGTGGGGAGAGCATTGTGTCATGAGTTCTGAGATCAATAACAATCAATTAGCAAATTCTGAACACATTTAATGACCACTAAATCACTGAGTTTTACTTTTCAAAATAATTAGTTAATATAACAAAACTCACCTTTCAGCTGTTTATGTATTTTAAAACTGGGATTTTTGGAGACCTGGACTTTAAATGTGTCTGTCTCTAAAGCAGTTTGGGTCATCTTGTGTTGTTTAAATGTTATATGGGTTATAAATCAAACAGATGTGACAGTCAACACAAAGAAGTTCAGACATTTTTCATTATGCATGTTTGAAGTATATTTTTTTTTTATATTTTATTATTACTGGACAAAAGTAATAATAACATGAAGAGGGTTTTATACTGAACTTGGTGGTTAAAAACAAAGTATTGATCCTGTCATGCTAGTATTGATCCAATACCAGCATTGGTATTGGTACTATTTATATATGGGTCAGTCCATCCACCGTTCATACTTACCCAAAAGATTTTTATTTATTATTTTAACATATTCACATAATTCCTATTAAAAAGCTGATCTTTGCCCTGGAAAGTTTTCAGGCAAATCTGTAATGGCCAGGTTGTAAGTTGTTTTTAAATGTGGTGAGCCTTTTCTTTATTGTTTTTACTTCCAGGGAGAGGGGAAGACAAAAAAGGCTTTGCTGGTCCCGGGTCAGCTGCTATGTTTGGAACATGCTGTCCAGCAGGAATACTTCCCTAAGCATGATGCCTCACTGCTTCACATCTTCCTGTCCAGGTAGAACAGTCTTTCATCACCTCGACTTAGTTGAACTTCGTATTTCTATTTAAATGTGTGTTAGCCTGTTGCATGAGTGGGACCGCAGCCTCACACGTGCACATTTTTGTTTGACTCTTTAGGAACGGTGGGGTTCTCAAGTCATGCGGCAGCGCCAGAGAGAGGCTGAGCTCTGCTTTGGAGAGGAGGTGCCAAGATTAACATTGAGTTAACTGACACAGGGGCACACTCTGCACTCACATTCAGTTTTTCACCTTTGAAAAACTAGCAGGGATGTTTTTTTGGGGGGGGGTTTCTAGTCAAAGGCCAAGTCCAACCACTGATTTCTGCTCTTGACATTCATATTTTATGAAGGCTTCACAGAGACTGTCCAAGAATGTCTTAATTTTTATTTTTCTACTTGTGCTTGTGACTTATATTTTTATAGAAAATAGATACAGATGCTTTAAAAAAGAAAAAAAGTTCACATCAATCAGACTTGAGTTTAATGTGTTTAAAATGATTAATGACTGTAAACTGAAGTGAAGTGAACATCCTACATTTAGTAATTAATCGAGTTAAAATTTACAAATTTAAAAAAAAAAAAAAAAAAAAAAGACACAAAAAGGAATTTATTTCAGAAACATGCTTTTATATCTGTGGAAATATCTGGGTCAACATATCATCAGTGTTTCTGAAATCAATTGAGAAATTTGTAGACGAGATCCCACCAGTGTGGCAGGCGCTGATACAACTACTGATTTTTGTGAAAACCTGGTTCAGGAGTGCTAAGACAGAAATTGTGATGCCAACATTATTATACTCTATAAGTAAAATAAATAAAAAGGTGTCTTTTTGATATGTATTTGAATAAATTCTTTAAAGGGAAAGAAGAGCAACGTTAGGGAGAGTTTGTTTACTCACAGCTATAATTGTGCTGCTCATAGGGACCAACCCATACTGCAGGATCATCATGATCAGGGACCAGAATCACTTTTATTTGCAGTTTCTTATATGACTTTATGTTGCACAACGTCCTGTGTATTACCTCATATAGCTCTGTGTGTTGGTGGTATGAGAATGGAATATAGCATTTAGATCACCTGTTTGATTGTGCATCTATTCCTTGAGGATAACTTTGGTTTACCTGATTAGTAATTTGTACCAAATGTTCTGTCTTAAATATAGTTCATCTAACAAACCTGACACCCTCTGTGTTTGTCTGAGTGTTTTCACAGTCATGTCTGCAACAGCCGCCTTTGAACTCATTCTAACAAAAGTTAATGTTTTTTTTTGGGGGGGGGGGGGTTGAGTGGTGATGTTTATTAGTATCGGTCCACAGATAGCATCCATGTTGAATAAAACAGGTGAGATGAATAATGGAGCATCACAACAAAACACGATGAGTTCAATTTAAGGAATATAATCTGTCCCGTTAGGAAGCAGAAACTGTGATGAGTGTAGTTCACCTGCTTTGGTGTAAATAAAAGTGAAAACAGGTGCATGGGACAGACAACAGAGTAAACCCCCTCTCACAGATCATTGATCTTATCCCTCCTGACTGATTCTTCCCACTACTGCATGAGACTGGAACCTGAATCTGATTGGTAGCCAGTGCAGCAACTTTAAACCAGGGGTCATATGAGCACCCTTGTTCAAGCGGGTCAGTAGCCTCGCTGCAGAGTTTTGAACAACCTGTAGGCGGGCTAGCCCTTTCATGTTTAGACAAGTAAACAGGCTGTTACAGTAGTCAAGTCTTGTAGAGATAAAAGCATGTATTATCATCTCGAGTTCACTTGTTGACACGATGGATCTAAGTTTAGAAATGTTCCTCAAGTGAAAAAAGCAGGTTCTTACTGTCTGATTTAAATGGCCCTCCAAAGAAAAGGCTTCATCAAAAATGACACCCAAGTTTCTAAGGTTATGTTTCTGTGAGGAACCTAAGTCACCCAGTTGCTGTTTAATATCAGGTATTGCACTGTCTGGTGCAATAATCAAAGTTTCTGTTTTGGCCGGGTTTAGCTGTAAGCAATTACTGCTCAACCATTGTTTAATGTTGGTTAAACAGTCAATCAGATTGGAGAGCTTATGAGCTTCAGCAGGCTTAAAAGAATAATATAGCTGAATATCGTCAGCAAAAAGATGATACGATACTTCAGGAAACTGCTGTATTATCTGGCTTAAAGGAAGAATGTATATTAAAAACAGAATAGGTCCCAGCACAGAGCCCCGAGGAACTCCACACAACAACTCTGTAGATTCCGACATGATCTGGTTTGCAGACACACTAAAACTCCTTTCAGATATATAAGATGAAAACCAGTCTAGAACAGAGCCAGACATCCCAACCAGGTCTCTGTCTGTTTATCAGGATGGTATGGTTGACTGTCTCAAAGGCTGAGGTAAGGCTAACAAGACTAGGACTGTATTCTCCGGAGTCTGCTGACATCATAATATCATTAGTAACTTTCAGTAGTGCTGTCTCAGTGGAGTGCAATTTACGGAACCCAGATTGAAAACGGTCACCGATGTTATATTTCTCCAAGTATGCCATAAGGTGGACAGCTACTGCCTTCTCAAGGAGTTTTGACATAAATGGGAGTTTGGACATAGGTCTTACATTTTGAAGTCGTGTTGGGTCCAGGTTGGGTTTTTTGAGCCTTGGTTCCACAATGGCATGTTTAAAAAAGCTGGGGAACACCCCAGTCTGAAGAGAAACATTAAAAAGGTTCACAACCCAAGGACCATTGGTGTCAAAGGCATTAATAAAAAGCTTAGTGGGGATAATGTCTGAGGGGGTTGAGGATGGCTTCATTTTGTCCACCAGGGCTGCTATTTCATCATATGTTACAGTTGTAAAAGTCGACCAGGAGTACAAAGTTAGTGCCTGACTCGGAGAACAAGAAAGCTTTGGGGAGATTTTAGCATTGATGTCTTTAATCTTATCAACAAAAAATTGGAGGAGTTTATTATTATCTACTTTAGAGTGTACATCTAAAGGTACCACATCTGGGGAGACAATAGCACTGATTTTGTCAAAAAGAAACTTGGGATTTCTCTTGTTTTTTGATATGAGTCTAGAAAAATATTCTGATCTAACAGTTTTCACCGTGTCATTTAAGGAGAGCATGAGATCTCGAAGATGGAGCCTGTGTACGTCAAGTTTGGTTTTCTTCCATAGTCGTTCTGTTTTGCGGCATATTCTCCTTAAGTTTAAGATAGACTCGTTTATCCAAGGGCATGTCTTCTTTTGTAAAGCCGAGCTTGTTTTAATAGGTGCCACTTGATCCAAAATGGATGTGCATTCCCTATTAAAAGACTGAATAAGAGCATTTACATCGTTTCCGGTAAAAAGTAGAGAACTGTCAAACATAATGGAGAACCTCTCAGCAGTAGTCTCAGTTATTATGCGTCTATGAGTTTTTCACTTCACAGGCGTTTGTTTAGAGCTAAAATTGAGTTCCACGAAGATACAGTTATGATCACTCTAATGTACATCCTCAGCAAACACATTGCCAATGTTGAGGCCCAAGGAAAAAACAAGGTCCAAGGTATGGCCTTTTAAATGGGTTGGACCGGAGACATGTTGGACAAAGTTAAAAGACTCAGATATAGATAAAAGTTCAGCTGCAGAGTTAGGAGAGGCATCATCAATATGAATGTTAAAATCCCCAAGAATTAAAACTTGCTCCAGCTTGATAATAGAAGATAAGAAGTCCATAAAATCCTTTAAGAACTCAGTAGCAGGGCCAGGAGGGCGATAGACTAAAACACCCACCCGCCTTAATTGTTTGCGACTCAAAAGAAGAATAGTTTTCAGTTTGCTTACCTCTGCAGGTGAAACTGTCCTTGAAGACAACAGCAAGTCCTCCACCACGGCAACCTAAACGGGGGGTGCCCAAGTAAGAGCAGTCTGCAGGACGCAGTTCGTTTAGGTGAATAAACTCGCCATCCCTCTGCCATGTTTCAGTGAGAAACAGAAAGTCCAGGTTTTTCCCTGTGAAGAGCTCATTCAGAGAGAAGGATTTGTTTGCAATGGAGCAGGCGTTCAAGAGCGCAATTCGATTAAAAGCTGGCAGCGCAGGTTTCCCATCAGCTTGTCGGAGTGGAACTGACAGCAAACACCGTGTCCGCATGCGAGGTCTACAGCAGCGCCATGGAACCGGCGGGACCAACCACCGGTTGTGCAATGCAGGCTATGAGGGCGCAGCGGTGGGGAGATAATCAGCAAAATCCAGAGCATCAGATGGGCAGGATCCACGCTGTAGTGGCTGCAAGTACGTGTTTCCAACCAAATCCGGAAGGGTAACTGGCATCAGAAACCGGGGACGCCTCCAGACGAGTGGGGAAATTTCCGATCTGTAGGCTCGTCTGATGTGTACCTGGATGCCGTCCCTACAGCCTCTTTTCCTCGATTTCTTCTTGGAAGAATCTATGTATCTATGAAGCGCCTTGAGGCGACTTTTGTTGTGATTTGGCGCTATATAAATAAAATTGAATTGAATTGAATTGAATTGAATGGCTTAGGGCACGTTTCGCAGGTAGCAAGAAGTAATCCGGTGAGGTGGAAGAGTGCACAAATGGTGGGGGGAAAGTTTTTCTATAACTGTCCCAGTCATCATAAAGACGTTCCATAGACTCTTTGATGTGGAGCAAGGAAGAACGGTCGTAAATCACAGCAGCATAGCTCCATATATTAAACGTCAGGGCTGATATAAAAGCATAAAATACAATACAACGTAGGCAGGTAGAAGTCAAGCCGAGCAAAGGCGCCATCTTCCTGAGAGATCTCACAGGAAAGCATTCACTGTCAGGGCCATGCACATATGTTGTTTCATGGTACCAGTGCTGACAAAGACACTAACCCCCCCTTAATGCACCCATTGTAACCAAAGAAGGAGAAAAGGATTCATAATCATTTATGCCTTCTGATTTTGCATGTGTTATACTGTGATTAGAGTCCTTTCATATTTTAATGTCACTTTCATTTTTAGTGGTGCATAAGAAAGCTACAGTCTTTAGTGTTGGCTCTGAGGTGACTGAGTCTCCTCACTTTGGGCTGAACTGAGGCAGAATGCAGCAGTGGGGTTCAGGGCTGTGCAGAGATATTCGCTTGTCATCAGGTGGGCACAATGCAGCAAAAGTAGCCACTGTTTTATCTGATGGGTACAATGTTGCTGCTGAGGGGTTGATGCACCTGCTGCTGCTGCTGCTGCTGCTGTACTGGAGGGCAGGGCTGTGTTGATCTGAGATTGTAGACATTAAAAGGTCCATAGGAGAGATGGTTAAACAAGTGTTATGAGATAATAATAAAATACAAAGATTGGTGACATTGCTTGGAACCATAAGACAACAGATTAAGAAGAAAAAAAAACTGGGTGTGACGGATCGAGCAGTGAAGAGAAGTCAGGCACAGGTTTAAGTCCAAAAAAACACAAACTTGGTTAAATTATACAAAATAAATCTAAATCTTGGGTCCATAAAAGAGGTCAAAGTAACAGAACTGTACTCAAAAGCTGACAACAAACAATACTACAAACTGAAACTGAATGTGCGCACGTATTTTAGAATACAGTATTATGTGATTGTATAAGTAAATTAATTCTAAACCAAAACCAATTCTTTATTACCCTGTAAATTAAATCCTACATTTCAAGAAAGAAAAATATGAGTGTACTGTTATGTGTAAGCCTCTATTATAACACTGATGTTTGGTAGATATTAGAATAGAATAATCCTTTAATTGTCCCACAAGGGGAAATTTGGTTGTAACAGCAGCCAGAAAGACACATATACAAACACACAGGACACAGAACAGAAACATACACAATTTTTCTTACATATTTACATATGGACAATGGTTACTATAAACAGAGTACTGTGCAGTTATTAAATTAAATAAAAATAACTACAGATAAGAGGCAAACCAGGTTGTAGTGCGAATCGGTTAATTAACTTATTGCATTTACAGCGCAGATGTAAACATCTATGTTTGTTGGGAGCAATTCTGATTGTACAGTCTGACAGCTGCAGGGAGGAAGGACCTGCGGAAACGCTCCTTCATGCATCTAGGATGCAGCAGTCTGTCACTGAAGGAGCTCTGCAGTTCAGCAACATTTACATGCATGGGGTGGGAGACTCTGTCCATCAGAGATGTTATTTTGGCCAGAGTCCTTCTGTCTCCCACCACCTGCACTGGGTCCAGGGTGCATCCCAGAACAGAGCTGGCCTTCCTGATGAGTTTATCCAACCTCTTCCTCTCAGCTACCGATAAACTGCTGCTCCAACATACAACACTGTAAAAAATGACGGATGCCACCAAAGAGTCATAGAAGGTCTTTAAAAGCGCTCCCTGTACTCCAAATGACCTCAGCCGCCTCAGCAGGTAGAGTCTGCTCTGGCCCTTCCTGTAAAGAGCATCAGTGTTGTGGCTCCAGTCCAGTTTATTATTCAGGTGAACACCCAGGTACCTATAAGAGTCCACTATCTCAATGTCCACTCCCTGGATGTTCACCGGTGTCAGTGTGGTGGGTCTGCGTCTCCGGAAGTCCACCACCAACTCCTTGGTTTTCCCGGCGTTGATCAGCAGGTGGTTCTGCTGACACCAGTCCACAAAGTCCAGAGTCCACTGTCTGTACTCTGAGTCGGCCTCACCTGTGATGAGGCCGACTATGGCAGAGTCGTCAGAGAACTTCTGTAGGTGGCAGCGTGGGGAGTTGATGGAGAAGTCTGCAGTGTAGAGGGTGAAGAGGAACGGTGCCAGCACAGTTCCCTGTGGGGCCCCCGTACTGCAGACCAGCGTATCAGAGACACAGCCCTCTGTCCTCACATACTATGGACGTTCTGTGAGGTAGTCCAGTATCCACTGGGACATGTGGTGGTCCACTCCCGATAGCTCCAGCTTGTCTCTCAGAAGTCGTGGCTGGATGGTGTTAAAAGCACTGGAGAAAATCAAAGAACATGATCCTCACAGTGCTTCCAGGCTTCTCCAGGTGAGTCAGAGTTCAGTGCAGGAAGTAGATGATGGCGTCCTCCACCCCAATGCCAGGCTGGTAAGCAAACTGTAGTGGATCCAATGAAGACCTCACCAGGGGGTGCAGATGGTTTAGAACCAACCTCTCGAGGGTCTTCATCAGGTGCGATGTCAGGGCTACCGGCCTGTAGCTGCTGAGGTCCTTGGGATCGGAGGTCTTTGGTACCGGTACCACACAGGATGTCTTCCACAGCTGTGGTACTTTTCCCCAGTGACAGGCTCAGGTTGAACAGATAGCCTAGGATGCCACACAGTTCATCTGCGCAGCATCTCAGGAGCCTGGAGCTGATGCCATCTGGACCTGCAGCCTTCCGCACCTTGATCTTGCGAAGCTCGTTCCTCACTTGAAGTGCTGAGATAGAAAGAGTGGATTTTGGGGGAGGGGGGTGTATGTTGGAGTCCACAGAAGCCGGGGGTGGGTGACTGGGAGCTGGGAGGTGTGAAGCTGAGAGGTGTGAAGTCCTGAGATGAAGGAGATTGCAGCAGGGGGGACAATGCTGTGGGAGGGGTGGGTGGTTGATCAAACCTATTAAAATATTTATTTAGGTCATTCACCCACCCCAAGTCTCCTGCAGCCTGGGGGGTTGGTTTTTGTCTTGAGATTGTCTTCAGGCTGTTCCAAACCCCTCTGATGTTGTCCTGCTGCAGCTGCACTTCCATCTTCCTCCTGTAGTTTTCCTTCCCTTGCCTTATCTTCCATTTCATCCTCTTCTGGACAACTCTCAGCTCCTGTTTGTCTCCAGATCTAAAGACTCTTCTTCTCCTTAATTGAATCCGCCTTAATTTCAGGATTTATCCATGGCTTGTTGTTAGAAAAACACCGTACCTTTTTGATGGGTACGGTGTTGTCCACACAGAAGTTCATGTAATCCGTAATGCAGTCTGTGATGCTGTTGAGGTCATCCTCCAGGGGGCTGCAGAGGTTGTCCCACACAGTAGAATGGAAACAGTCCCTCAGGGCCTCTTCAGTCTCTGCCGACCATTTCCTTACTGTGCGTTTCACAACTGGTTCTCTGTATACCAGAGGTTTATACACAAGCTTACCACTGTGTGGCTGTAACTGCAGCCATCAGACTCATTTCATGGACTTTTATTGGAAAAAAAAAAAAAGTGTTGTAGTGTAGCTCTTGAAATGAGTGTCATTTCATTATGATGATACAAATAATAAAATATCAATGTAAATCCTAATACACACACACACACACAGTAATATACGTCACGTAACCAGTAGTGGTTTTTGATACGGGCGACATGGGCGGTTGCCCGGGGCGGCATCGTGGTGGGGTGGTGGCATCACGGGCATCGGCAAAAATAAATAAATAAATAAAATAAAATTGCTCGTACTCATGCTGCCCCGACATCAGTCAGCGCATATCGGGAATGGCATAGGCACCGATCGGTTTTCTATCGCCCATTTGCTGGGAGTAAGGGCGCCCTCCGTTTGCAAGGTGCGCCTGCTGCTTGCGGCACAGGGAGGAGAGGGTGGGGTGGCGGGGGACTTAAAATTTGCACCGATGTTTTTCTGAAATTCTATACGCGAAAAGTGAGTGTGAGAGCCCTCGGTGCGCCTGCTCGCTGCTGAAGTCAAAGTAAACTTTGTCATCTCCGCAACATACAGTCCAGTATATAGAGAGACGAGAGGATGAGGCTCCAGTTACAGCAGTGCAAGTAAACAAACAATAAGTATAAGAAGAGTAAGAAAATAAATATACACTTTAGGACTCGGGGTAAAGGGATCAATAACAATTTAAAATTTATATTTTATATTTTGATGATTTAAAGTCTCACACACAACCCGTGGAAAGGGGAGGGAGACCTGCTGCCTCCAAATAGAGCACATGTCATTCATAATGATGTAAATCCAAGCCCATTATGTATTCATGATTTGAATCCTGGGTTGTGTGAAATCCCAGAAATACACCTTAGACAAAGTGAATCTGTGAACTAGGTGTAGGTCTATTAGGTTAAGTTGTGGTGATCCTCGAGTTGGGGGATGGGTGTTCATACTGGAGTGCAAAATTAAAACCAATGGAAGATGGACAAGAAAAGGTCAAAGCCATCAGCTGCTCAGTTTAGAAAAAAGAGAAAAGAAGAGGAGGGGAAACGAGCAAAAGATACAGATAAGAAGATGTGTCATTGGATAATGGCAGGTCATCCTGAAACAATCAGAATACTTTATTAATCCCTAAGGAAATAATGTGGATTACAGTTGCTCCAAGAAGAAATGGTAAAAATACTAACAGTAACAGACTAAACTCCAAACAATACATTATGTTACAGGTTTTAATATTAGACATTGTCAATTGTTGATTGTCCTGTTCTAAATGTATGACGAATTATGATGGCTTTTTGGTAGCCGTTTGCATACAATGCATACTCTCCCTCTCTTCGTGTGTGTGTGTGTGTGTGTTTCTCTGGTGAATTTCGCCAACAGTTTTAAGTTAATGTACAATCCTTAATATGTTTTGTGTGTGTGCGCGTGGGGGGGGGGGGGGGGGGGGGGGGCGTCAGATGGAGTGTTCGACGGGGCGCCAATCAGGCTAGGACCGCCACTGCACGTAACTTACATGAGGTGGGCGTAACTTGCCCTGTAGCGAAGTGCTGTGCGGATCTGACGCATCTGGACCCGACGTCGCTGCTCCCTACCTGCTAAAGCTGCATTTTATCAAGCTTTCCCAGAGAAGTAAAGTACGTAAGTTCATCTCTAAATGTTTGTAAAGTATTCCTGCGTTACAGATATATGAAGTTCCGACGTCTGTGTGTTGTGTGTGTTGTCATTGGCTTCATACCGCGACACTTCCACGGTTGCCCGGTCATCCTCACCATCATGGAAGTGCACAGTCTTAAAAAAAAAAAAAAAAAAAAAAAAAGAGAAATACTATGAAAAACACTTTTTTCATTAAACAAATTTCAATCTTAGGTTAAATGTGATAGAAACTACTTAGACTCTAGGCCTTAGACCAGGGGTCGGCAACCCTGGGCACGCATGCCACAGCTTGGACGCGAAGGGCTAATGATGTGACGCTGCAATCAGGCATACCGGGCATGTGACCAATGGCGCTTTTTCACGGGCGGCTCAGGGGACTGGGGGTTGTCCACTTAATACTACACTATATGGTTAAATGGCATTTTAGTTAATATAAAGCATAGGATTGGGGCACTTCAAATAATTTTATCTCAACAATAGTCAGAAAATTGAATCATAAAGACATTTTATATTTATTACTTTTAAAAAAAAAAAAAAAATTCCCATTACTTTATTATAGCACTAGGAGTAAATAATACGTGGAGTATTCTGTATCAGCACCATGATGCAAACTTGTGGCCATAGTATATACAGTATTCTGGAGAAGGTATAAAATGTTACTGTGTGTGCCTTTTATGTACAGAATTTTATTTATTTATTTTTTTAATTATTACTAATGATATAACATTGTCCAGAACATACCTTGTAAGGAGGAGGAAACTGTGACAAACGCAGCTCTGTGAGGCTGCTAAAGGCAGTGGATCCAGCTGGTGAGGGATCTGCACAGGTAACAATAACACATGTACCAGTTGTTGCATTGCAAAGATATTCAAGTATAATAAACACACCTGCAATGTTTTGATTGTATAACATTTTTCTATCATTACTCTATTATGGATTAGGTGCAAGAGTTGTTAAGTGTGGATAATTCAATAATTAATGCAATACCAAATTTTGCCTTGTTCTCAGATGGACCGCAAGTCGAGAGTGAAAGCTCAGATGTGGAGATGGAAGGAGGAAGAGAGGCAAAGAGTGAGTCACAGGCAGAGCCGAATTTATTTCCCACATTTTTTTGAAACCTCTTGTCTTATGGTTTCAAGCAGTGTCACCAATGCTTGTTGCTTGTCAGCTTAAATTGGTCATGTGATTTGGCCGTGGATACGGCGCACCTCCAAAATCTCTCAAATGACATCCCGTACTTGTGTACAACTTAGCTTAGAGAATAACTTCACAAGGCAACTATTTAAACACAAGGCTGCGACACAGTGTATAGATGTTCCACGGAAGCCAGTGCTAAAGTGAAGTGAAAAAATAAATAAAAGAACTTCACCATGACAATGAAACTGCATAAAAGCTACAGAATGAAAGCCTTTTTCTCCACACAGTTTCAACATTTCATTCAATTTCCAGAACACACACACGCACACGAAGCTAGCCCCATGCCAACAGTTGTAGCACTCTCATGTGATGCGATGAGCAAATGATCACTCTGGATGTTAGTCCGCTGTAAAACTTTAATGCGTCCTCCAGCACACGACATAACATAACGGCAGTACCCGAAGAACAACCCCCCCCCCCCAAATACTATTTCGGTTGGGCTAGCCCCCACAGTTACGGCAGGTCTGCATAAACAAATATTGCTTGGTGATCATTTAACCAATGATCTACACCAGTGGCAACATGGAAGCTCTTATCTCTGCCCTGTGTTTCCATTGGACTCTTCGCACCACAATCCAGCTGTGCCCCACAGACAATGCTTCCCTGGCTCGCTGCAACAGCAGCCTCCCTCGTGGCGACGCCTTGTAAATGTTACTGGCGCCAGACCTAGGGGAATCTGGATGGGCAGCAAGCGGCACACAGGCTAGAGAGTACTGCGTAGCCAAGTATGAGCAAAATGTGGATTAATAGGGAGGACGACGAAGTTAGTGTCTTGCTCAGGCCAGAGCGCTTTTATTTCTGAGCTGCGGATTCACTGAGCCTGAGTCCCTCTGGTAGTTCCACAGCAGTGCAAGAACACCATCTACTGACATAATGAGGTATAACCTCAGGATGGCAACGCATAACAGTGTTAGAATAAGGCTACGGTCACACTGCAGGCAAAAGCGCATCAATCCGACTTTTTTGACCCCATGCGACCCATATCCAATCATGGTATGACCGTGTGAACAGCACAAATCCGATCTGGGTCACTTTCGTATGTGGTACTGAATCGGATACATATCTGATGTTTTAGAAAGCGACTGCCGTTTGAACGGTCATGTCGCATTAAATCCGTCTTTTACGTCACCGACACAAGACAGACGCCAATTATCAGCGCCGGAGAAGACATCGTGAGCGCTTCCTGGCCATCCGTGTAGATGTTAGTGAAATTGTTGGGAAGACAACGTTGGAGAAACGTGAACATTTTATTTGTCCTGTATAATCTGCAGATTCTGACAAATCTGCAACTATCCTTTGAAGCACCGCTCCTCTCTAAAACAGCAATGAGGATCATTATTAGGCCATATGCAAATCACAAAATAACTTTATAACTTAAAGCAAAATTACAAAACGTAAAGTCCGAAACAAGTCTTTATATTAAGGGCCATCAGTCAAACAATACTGTTTGGTCTGGATCTAAACAGAGCGCGTTGTGTGTGACGTCTTCTTTTGTGCATGCGGGCCGCTTTGAGCGTTCACACTAGAGCGCGTTTGCTGTCACATTTTATTTGTAGTGTGAACAAGCAGACAAAAAAAATAAATAAAAAAATTTCGGATTTGATTGGGGGGGGGATGTTCTTACAAAATTAAACATGTAGCGTTTTCCAACCTACTACATAAAGAAAGATACTGACCAGAAACATTGTCTGTGAAGCTGCAACCAGTGAACGACAGTGGAAAACAGTATTCACGAATGCAGGCAAAGGTTCACGTCTTTTAATCACGCACGCTGTTTTCCACCGGTCGCCTTTTCTGTGGCCGGAATTGGACACCAAGTCGCACCAATCAGCCCGTCTTTACGCAAGCCGTTTCATCTAGCGTCTACATGCTCCTTCCTCCTGGAATCTGGGCCTCTCCCTCATTGAGGTGCTCTACCCAGCTTTTCAACAGATCCTTTCAGCAGCTGATAGGCCACATCAGGGCACTCCCAACACCTCAACAGGTGCCTGCTATTGACTAATTTGTCCACTGTCCAGTCGGTCCATAGTGGATTAAAACAATGTCATACATAAACACTAAAAACATGCATTACAAATATCAAAGTGAAATCATGCAAATAAAATCAGAACCACACATACAAATAAACATTAAAATCAGCATAAAACAGACTATAAAACAAATACAAATTTCCACTGTGTGGCAGTAACCAAGCACAGTGTCTGACCTTTTTGCGGGCTAAAGAATTACTAAACTCTAATCAGCAGTAATTTGTTGGTGTGTTTGCACCTTAAACATTTAATGTTACTGTTTGAAATATGTAGCAAAACTAAAAGACTGAATGAGTGTTTTCCATGCAGATGCGCCTTCATCTTACTCGTAGGATTCTGCTGATCAACCTGCTGGTCTTCTGGGTCTCTGCAGTCCAAGCAGCAAAATGCCCACAGGAGTGTTTCTGTGTCCAGCTCAATGTGACCTGTGTCAACAACAACCTGACCCAGGTTTCTCCTAATGTTGAGGTATCTATAAAAATATACACTTACTCATCAGTTTGTTAGATACACCTTGCTAGCAACTGGATACAACCAAGAGGATACAACCGCATCCTCTTCTATCTTCAGAACTGCCTTAATTTGTCATGCATAGATTCAACAAGGTCCTAAAACATTCCTCCCAGATTTTGGTCCGTATTAGGATGATAACATCACACAGCTGCCTGCTGCACATCTAAGATGCAAATCTCCTGTTCCACCACATTCAAAAGATGCTTTATTGGACTGAGATCTGGTGACTGTGGAGAAAATATGAGTACAGTAATTTCAGTGTCATATTCATGGAACATGTTTGAGATGATTTGAGCTCTGTGGTACGCTATCCTGCTGGAAGCAGCCATCAGAAGTTGAATGCACTGTGGTCATAAAGGGATGGAAATGGTTAGCAACAACAGTCGGGTAAGCTGTGGAGTTTAAACAATCCTCAAAAATGGGGCTGTTTAAACAATTCTGTTGAACAGGTGTTTATTTCGAGGCAAATACAAATTTTAATACCCCTGTTAAAGAATGATAAGGCTTCGGCTAAACTTCTCAAGCTGTAGTACCTATTAAATACTTATTATTATCCTCTAATATGTAACCTCCATATAGAGAACAGTCAAACTGGACCTTCAAGGTAATGACTTACAGGAACTTCCCACTGGGGCTTTCATGCACATCCCCAACCTGACTCACCTGTCGCTGCAGCGCTGTAACATCCACGAGGTGAAGGAGGGGGCGTTCCGTGGCCTCGGTCGCCTGGTCTTCCTCGACCTTGCCAACAACAACATTGAGATCCTCTACCAGGTATTCTTAGACTTAAAGAACATGTATCCCATTATCATTTTAAGTGATTTTTAAAAAATAAAAATTAATTTCAAGAAGTCTGCCCAACCATTTTCAGTGCAGTCCTTTGTTTTTTTATGATTCTAGGAGTCATTTGATGGTTTGTCCTCGCTAAAGCGGCTTATTATTGACCGTAATCGTGTGAAAGAGATCCAGCCTGGAGCGTTCTCTCAGCTGGGCTCCCTCAACCTGCTCTCCCTCTCACACAATCAGCTGGTTTACATCCCTAATATGGCATTCCAGGTACGCACACTAAACCGTCTGTACAAAATACTTCGAAATGGGAAATTTCAAAGATTTTACAGATATGCACCTGTTACTGGAGCCTTAAATAAAATGCCAGCTTCCTTTGCTTTCAGGGCCTGCAGAATATCAAGAAGCTTCGTCTTAGTTACAACTTTCTAAACTACCTGGACACTGAAGCCTTTGTCAGACTGGTTAACCTAAAACGTCTGAACCTGTCCAGGAATCCAATCCTCTGCAACTGTTGCCTGCATCCACTAAGGTACGATGGGCTGTTGTTGGTCATGTACTGACAGCTTCAGGAAACCTCAGGAAAGTGATCAGCACGATTTTCTCTCTCTCCCCCCCCCCCCCCCCCCCCCCTATTCTGCAGAGAGTGGGCTTTCTATAACAAAGTGAAGCTGGTGGGGACTTGTGGAGGGCCATCCCATCTTTCAGGTGAGAGACTGAACGCTGTCCACCCTCCTAAGCTGAGATGCCAGAGTGAGGAAGAGGAAGCAGCAGGCATCATACCACGACCCACTGAAGAACCGAACAAGGTCAAGTGTCCTGCCAACTGTGTCTGTGAGGTGAGTGTCACTACTTTTTTGTATATTTATATTTCATTTAATGCCTTCAGTCAGTTCCTTCATCATAATTATGCAAATTCTCATAACCACTGATCAATGGCCATGAGTACCATTCACAGAGAGTTGGGTAATGGCTGCAATCACAGCATTGTAAGATGTCAAAAGATGTAACCTTAGGCCCCCTCCTCAAATTAAGGAGGGGGCCTAAGGTTACATCTGTGCGGCAGTGCCAGAGAGAGGCTGAGCTCTGCTTTGGAGAGGATGTGCCAGGATTAACACTGAGTCAGCTGACACAGGGGCACACTCTGCACTCACATTCAGTTTTTCACCTTTGAAAAACTAGCAGGGATGTTTTTTGGGAGGGGGTTTCTAGTCAAAGGCCAAGTCCAACCACTGATTTCTGCTCCTGACTTTCATTTTCTATGAAGGCTTCACAGAGACTGTCCAAGAATGTCTTAATTTTTATTTTCTACTTGTACTTGTGACTTATATTTTATAGAAAATAGATACAGATGCTTTAAAAAAGAAAAAAAAAACTTCACATCAATCAGACTTGAGTTTAATGTGTTTAAAATGATTAATGACTGTAACCTGAGGTGAAGCGAACATCCTACATTTAGTAATTAACTGAGTTAAAATTTACACATTTAAAAAAAAGAAGACACAAAACAGGATTTATTTCAGAAACATGCTTTTATATCTGTGGAAATCTCGGTTTACATGTCATCAGTGTTTCTGAAATCAATTGGGAAATTTGTAGAATAGATCCCACCAGTGTGGCAGACGCTTATTATTGACCATAATCGTGTGAAAGAGATCCAGCCTGGAGCGTTCTCTCAGCTGGGCTCCCTCAACCTGCTCTCCCTCTCACACAATCAGCTTGTTTACATCCCTAATATGGCATTCCAGGTACCCACACTAAACCGTCTGTACAAAATACTTTTACAGATATGCACCTGTTGCTGGAGCCTTAAATAAAATGCCAGCTTCCTTTGCTTTCAGGGCCTGCAGAATATCAAGAAGCTTCGTCTTAGTAACAACTGTCTAATCTACCTGGACACTGAAGCCTTTGTCGAACTGGTTAACCTAAGACGTCTGAACCTGTCCAGGAATCCAATCCTCTGCAACTGTTGCCTGCGTCCACTAAGGTACGATGGGCTGTTGTTGGTCATGTACTGACAGCTTCAGGAAACCTCAGGAAAGTGATCAGCACGATTTTCTCTCCCCCCCCCCCCCCCCCCCTATTCTGCAGAGAGTGGGCTTTCTATAACAAAGTGAAGCTGGTGGGGACTTGTGGAGGGCCATCCCATCTTTCAGGTGAGAGACTGAACGCTGTCCACCCTCCTAAGCTGAGATGCCAGAGTGAGGAAGAGGAAGCAGCAGGGATCATACCATGACCCACTGAAGAACCTGCCAACTGTGTCTGTGAGGTGAGTGTCACTACTTTTTTGTATATTTATATTTTGTTTAATGCCTTCCATATTTTCCAAACTGACTTTAACCTCTTTACCTGCGTTTGCCAATATAGTTATATATATATAGGATATAGTTGAACACATTGAGGAATACGCTGGATTCTTGATTAGGTTAGAAAATCAATGCCAAGTTTAAGTCTGTAAAAACTACGGCTGATTTGCTGTTTTTCCATGTTTGTCTTTTTAATCTACCAATTAACAGCCCTCAAGTTCATTGATTGAAAAAGGTTTTAAATTGAGCCAGGTTTGATGTTTTCCTCTACTTCGGATATTAATGTAAGCTACGATGGTTTCAAATTTAACACACATCAGAATGAATCAGTTGTCCTAACTAACTCTTAAGAGGTTCGTATTTGATCAGAAGTAAAGAAACAACACTTTTAAAATCCAAGTTAGTGGTCTGACTTTAGCTCCTCTAATGTGTGACTGCCCCCTACTGCCACTATGCATGTAAAACAGCTGCAAGTCAATAATGTAGTTAAATAGGACTGAGGTTTGGACAGTGAGAGATTCTAATATGTGGAAAAGATGTTTTGCATGTGTGAATGTTGTTTATTACAGGAACAAAACCATTTTCCAAAGATGCATCTTTATCTGTTAAGATTAGCTTTAAGGTCCACATATTATACCATTTGAACATGAAATAACTAACAATAGTAACTAATTTGGATCTTTTCTCTTTATCTAGATGGATGGAGAAAGTTAACCTGAAGGTGCGAGCCACCTGTGCCAAATGAAGGGTATTTCCTTCTGTATAGTGTTGTTTATTTTATTTTTAAGTAATCTTTTGACTTGTATTGTATGCAGCGTTTTACTTTTCAACCCATTTACTTGTGTAAATGAGTTTGTAATTAATGTTATTCCTGTTTCTTTGTTTAGATTGTATCGTTTGGTCTAACCTATTTCTTAATGGTAGAGACTAATGAGGTGCATGTGTGTGTAAAATTCTGTACAAAACAAGTAAGATTTTGACAGCCGGGGTTGTTTTAAAATGGTACCAGATGGTGCCAGAAAATAAAGTACATTTGTAAGAAATTTGACCAGTCTGCTGATGCTGTCTACTTATCACCTTCCTTACCACTTGCTTTACACTACCTCACAGCTAGCAAAGGCCCCCAAAGCAACCAAACCCAAACCGATTGACCTCAACGGTCATCAGCAGGTCAAGATGCTCAAGGCCAAATCCAAAATTTGTGGGAGTCCAAACACAAAGCAGGGTGCAGCAAAGAAAGCTGCTAAAAGCACAAATGTGTTTAAAATGATTAATGTCTGTAACCTGAAGTGAAGCGAACATCCTACATTTAGTAATTAATCGAGTTAAAATTTACAAATAAAAAAAAAGGGAAAAAACTGAATTTATTTCAGAAACATGCTTTTAATCTCGGTTTAATTATCATCAGTGTTTCTGAAATCAATTGAGAAATTTGTAGAAGAGATCCCACCAGTGTGGCAGACGCTGATAGAACTACTGATTTTTGTGAAAACCTGGTTCAGGAGTGCTAAGACAGAAATTGTGATGCCAACATTATTATAATCTATAAGTAAAATAAATAAAAGGGTTTTTTTTAATGTATTTGAATAAATTCTTTAAAGGGAAAGAAGAGCAACGTTAGGGAGAGTTTGTTTACGCACAGCTGTCATTGTGCTCCTCATAGGGACCAACCCATACTGCAGGATCATCATGATCAGGGTCCAGAATCACTTTTATTTGCAGTTTCTTATACGACTTTATGTTGCACAACGTCTTGTGTATTACCTCATATAGCTCTGCGTGTTGGTGGTATTATAAGAATGGAACATAGCGTTTAGATCACCTGTTTGATTGTGCATCTATTCCTTGAGGATAACTTTGGTTTACCTGATTAGTAATTTGTACCAAATGTTCTGTCTTAAATATAGTTCATCTAACAAACCTGACACCCTCTGTGTTTGTCTGAGTGTTTTCACAGTCGTGTCTGCAACAGCCGCCTTTGAACTCATTCTAAGAAAAGTTAATGTTTTGGGGTTTTTTTGAGTGGTGATGTTTATTAGTATCGGTCCTCAGAAAGCATCCATGTTGAATAAAACAGGTGAGATGAATAATGGAGCATCACAACAAAACACGATGAGTTAAACTTAAGGAATATAATCTGTCCCGTTAGGAAGCAGAAACTGTGATGAGTGTAGTTCACCTGCTTTTGTGTAAATAAAAGTGACAACAGGTGCATGAGAGGCAACAGAATAAACCCCCCTCTCACAGATCATTGATCTTATCACTCCTGACTGATTCTTGCCACTACTGCATGAGACTGTCCCTGCATCGCACTGAGGCTTCACAGAAAGTCCAACTCCAGGATGACATATCCATAAGTGCTATCACAAGAAGGTACAGACTAAAGTGTGGAGGAGATGTGAGGAGCCGTGGATAGGGCTGTAGAATAGCATCAACCTAGCAGCAGGACCAGTAGCTGCTCATCTGTATGAGAAGTAACAGCCCCATAATACCATCTAGCATGACCAGTGTGGCAGTGGGGTAGAGATGGTCTGTGTAGGCATATCCTTGAAGAGAACACAGACCTCGACTTGGTATCCTGACTGCTGTAGGTACCAGAATGAAATCCTCAGACCAAATGTGGGTGGAGAATAATTCCCAGCCTCATGTGACCAGTGTTTTTATGCTGTTCCTGAACAACAAAGTCAGCAATGCCATTGACTGATCCTCAAAGACCTCTGGGACATTATGGATCACTGCACCTGTCACCAAATTACACAAACTGGTTCATCGATCACCTGATCCAGGTCTGGTTCATCTGAGATCTCACAGATCCATTGTAACCAAAGCAGGAGAAAGGGATTCATAATCATTTATGGCTTCTGATTTTAACTGTGTTATACTGTGATCAGAGTTCTTACATAATTTTAATGTATTTTTTTAATGTCACTTTCATTTTTAGTGGTGCATATGAAAGTTAGACTTTAGTGTTGGCTCTGAGGTGACTGATTCTCCTCACTTTGGGCTGAACTAGTCCTTTAATAAACTCTGATGCGCAGTGAGCAGACTGCAGCAGAGGGGTTGGAGGTGGAGGTAGCCAAGGAGCAGACGTGAAAGAAGGGGATAGACGGAGTTTGTTTTGGATGGGGCGACAAGCAGGGGAAGAGCGGCGGAGTTCGTGACTGAGGGACCAGTAGCGCTCTGCAGCTGGACGGAACCGCCACGGTGAGTTTGTGCGTAAAGGGGATTCTTATCATTGAATGTCCGGATTTAAAAGTATTACACACATTCAAACGACCGTAATGGTGTCCGGGAAACACTTAAACAGGCCGGAACGGTTAATACCCGATGCTCAGGTATTTAGTCCTGCATTTTGTTTTGCGTCAAAAAGGAAAGTATCGTCTTTTAATAGCGAACTTTAGTATTTTTTGTAATAAGCACTTGACTTGAACAAATGTAACCTGATATCTACACAAATCATATTCAGATTTTTGTAATGATCGTAGTTTAGGCTAAATCAGTGTCTCGGGGCTGTACAGTGCCTGCTATGTCTCACTGCCCGGTGGACAGGCGTGTATTTTCAGGGGAAACGCATTTTGGCACAGCCCCGGCAGAGAAAGACAGTGCGCCTTTGTGCACGGCCGGTGCGGCTGCTCCTCCGCGGTTTGGACCTGTTGATCCCGGGGGATCAACAAGACAAACAGCCCGAATTGAGGAAATTCCTTCCTCTCTAGTTTCTGGGCCTCTTTCTGTTCAGGTGGTTGCTCGAAAAAAATATGGCGTGAATAAATATGAAACTAGCAGTTTAATTCTTTTTAAACGCGTGGTACAGCTTCGTTTCCCTGCTGCTTGAGATGACACCAAGTATTTTCAACCTTTTATACCAATCTTATCATTGACTTCAAGTGCACATAGCAAATAAGTTCATGAATTTGCCGTTTGTGTTGTGCGGTCAATGGTTTCTTTGAGGTCACAGTTTTAACAGAAAAAAAATAGCCATAGCATACTTCACGTGTCCACATTTCCAGAGTCCAAACTGTAGAGTGTGGAGCTCTGAAGCTTTTCAAGTCCGTTCCTGTGGATCAGCACTGTTGATCCAACATGGGAATGTGGTTTTAAGGCATTCCAGTGAAGACTACGGCAGACCAATCTGACCAAATGGCATTAATCCCCAAAAGTGCAGAAGGATTTTTTTAATTACCTTCAGCTTTGGAAAGGGAAAAATAACTGAATGACACACAGCTTTTTCTTACGGTGTCCGAATTCAGTGATAATAACATTGTTTTTAAACTTCCTCTGAGAATGACATTCCTTATGATTCTACTAACCAAGGACAGTTTCCAACCTTTTTGCAGGTTAAAAGACTTATTCTTGGTTTAATGAGAATCTATTACAATGACATCTCTTGCATCAATAACACGTTGATGCAAATATGTCAATAAAAATGTGCTTAAAGTAGCAAGTGTAAAAAAAACAAAACAAAATACCTTTAAAAGAAGTTGCCCCTGTAACTGATATATTAGTACATTAATACATTTTTTTTTTATCCAAATGCATATAAATTAATGTTGAAGCTGCCAACATGAACAGAAAACTGGAAAGCTGTATGCATGAATAAATTTTCTATTACGGTACATCACCGCTAAAAAACAAAAAACAAAAAACGAATCAGCGGTAATTTGTTGGCGTACGTGCACCTTAAACATTTAGCATTGCAGTTTGACATGTTATGTATGAGTTATGTGGCGAAACTAAAAGAGTGAATCAGGGTTTTCCCTACAGATGGACCTTCCCGTTACCTTTTGGATTCTGCTGATCAGCCCGCTGGTCCTCTGCGTCCCTGCAGTCCAAGCAGCAAAATGCCCACAGGAGTGTTTCTGTGACCAAATCCAACTCACTGTGACCTGTGTCAACAAGAACCTGACCCAGGTTCCTCCTGCTGTTGATGAGGTATCTATAAACATATACACTTACTGGTCAGTTTGTTAGGTACACCTTGCTAGCACCAGGACGTATCCGCTCAGATTCAACGAGGTCCTAAAACATTCCAAACAAATTTTGGTCCATATTAGGATGATAGCATCACACAGCTGCTGCACATTTGTCTGCTGCACATCTAAAAAGTCTAGATGGAAATGATTAGCAACAATACTCAGGTAAGCTGTGGTGTTTAAACAATCCTCAAAAATGGGGTTGTTTAAACAATTCTGTTGAACAGGTGTTCATTTCCAGGGAAATACAAATTTTAATACCCCTGTTAAAGAATGATAAGGCTTTGGCTAAACTTCCAAAGCTGTAGTACCTTTTAAATACTTATTATTACCCTCTAATATATAATCTGTTTTCCTCATAGATAACAGTCAAACTGGACCTTCGAGGTAATGACATACAGGAACTCCCCACTGGGGCTTTCATGCACACCCCCTACCTGACTCACCTGTCGCTGCAGCGCTGTAACATCCACAAGGTGAAGGAGGGGGCGTTCCGTGGCCTCGGTCGCCTGGTCTTCCTCAACCTTGCCAACAACAACATTGACATCCTCTACCAGGTATTCTTAGACTTAAACAACATATATCCCATTGTCATTTTAAGTGGTTTTTAAAAACAAAAATTAACTTCAAGAAGTCTACCCAACCATTCTCAGTGCAGTCCTTTGTTTTTTATGATTCTAGGAGTCATTTGACGGTTTGTCCTCACTAAAGCAGCTTATTATTGACCGTAATCGTGTGGAAGAGATCCAGCCTGGAGCGTTCTCTCAGCTGGGCTTCCTCAACCTGCTCTCCCTCTCACACAATCAGCTGGTTTACATCCCTAATATGGCATTCCAGGTACCCACCCATGTGTACAAAATACTTCGAAATGGAAAATTTTAAATATTTTAAAGAGATGCACGTCTTGTTGGAGCCTTAAATAAAATGCCAGCTTCCTTTGCTTTCAGGGCCTGCAGAATATCAAGTGGCTTCGTCTTAGTTACAACTTTCTAAACTACCTGGATACTGAAGCCTTTGCCGGACTGTTCACACTAACTCGTCTCAGCCTGGATCACAACGAGTTACAGTTTTTCCCCACTGAGACCATGACCAGGTAAAGTGGGAGGCACCATCGCTCAGCATTGGAGCTAAACAGGAATCTCACACTGGATGTAAATCTAGACAAAAACTAAGATCCAATGTGACAATTAGGACATCATAATTAACAGCAAAGTACAGGCCCGCTGGGTGCTTTACACACACTAGAGAAAAGCTTAAGAAAGCTTCTTCTGGCATTCTCGACTTCTGAAGCTGAAAAAATGTCACATCTCTCTCTTTTTTAATCATTGATTACCAATAATTAAAAGAGTCCAATTTGTATCACTTAAAAAAATAGAGAATAGAATTGGCAAGGTCTCCAAAGACTCCACCCCACACTTTAAAAACCACTGTCAAAGACTGTACATTAAAGATGGACATAGCCACTGTGAATCACAGTGGGCCTCAACATTTGATATTTTAGGCATTGCAACGTAGGTTTGTTTCTACTGGATGTGATGATCAATAGGTTGAACTGACTGAAAAACTTAGGACACCGCATGAGTTGTCAGTCACAAGGTGGCCACACCCTAAAGCAATGGTTCCCATTCTTTATCCAATGTTCCCCGATAGTCTTGTCAGAGTCAAAAAAGCGCTTTCCTTCACTCTTCAACAGATTCTGTGTTCGTGAGTTCTAATGAACTCCCATTCCTTGATTTGTGTTAGCTAATTGTCCCAGTTGTACATAACAATTAACTTACTTCTTTCAAAATGGTAAGCTAATAGTTATGCACCGCCTTGAGTGGACATTCTTGGACCCGCCTCCAAATTGTAACTTTTAGGGGCTTTTTGGGAACGTTCCCTGAAGGTTACTGTTTGTTAGGTTTAAGCTACGGATCAATAAAGTAGTCAATTCCTTTGCTTTGGATAACAAGTTCAACTGATTACCTGTTATGTTTTTGCTGTTCTGTTAATGACATCATGTTTACAGAATGTTAAGCTGCTTATCCATACCAGTAGCCATTAATTTATCAGTTACTTTTACTAAGTTATTTTAATTTGTTTGTTTTGTTTTGTTTCTTTAACTGTTTGACCATTATGTATAAATTAATATTATCTTCTGCAGTGCAGACCATTGACTCATTAGGAAAGCGTTTTTAGGGAGAGATATGTAGAGTCTCCCCCTGCTGGCCATTACAAAGGATGCAGATTTAAGGTTGTTAGGCCTCAAAGGTGAAGCCTAGTGGGTTCACTCTTCAGTATAAGAGGGTCTATCCATCATTTATGTGCTATCTATAAACATTTATAGATAGCACATAAATGATGATAATGACAAAGAGTAATAAGAGTAATAATCATTGTTCTTATTCCTACCTTGTTCTTTTCTGCATCCAGGCTGCCAGAGGTGACTCGTCTCGATCTCAGCTACAACCCCATGACGTACCTGGGGGAGGAGGCTGTGTCCATGCCCAAGCTGACCCACCTCTTCCTGGACCACATGTCCCTGCAGGACCTGGTGAACACAGCTGTTTCAAAATCCCCCAACCTCATCCACCTGGACATCAGCAATAACCAGCTACGTGTCATCCAGCCCTTCACCGAAGGCTTGCCAAAGCTGTCCCGTCTAAACCTGGCCGGGAATCCAATCCTCTGCAACTGTTACCTGCGTCCACTCAGGTACAGCGGGTTTTTGTTGCTCTTGTCCTGACAGCTTCAGGAAACCTCAGGGAAGTGATCAGCGCTTTGTTCTTCTTTTCTTTTTTTTCCCCTATTCTGCAGAGAGTGGGCTATCCATAACAAAGTGAAGCTGATGGGGACTTGTGGAGGGCCATCCCATCTTTCAGGTGAGAGCCTGGATGCTGTCCACCCTTCTGAGCTGAGATGCCAGAGTCAGGAAGACATCATAAAAGAAGAAGCAGCAGCCAGGATCATGCCACGACCCACTGAAGAACCGAAAAAGGTCAAGTGTCCTGCCAACTGTGTCTGTGAGGTGAGTGTCACTACTTTTTTGTATATTTATATTTCATTTAATGTCTACCATATTTTCCAAGCTGACTTTAACCTCTTTACCTGCATTTGCCAATGATAGTAGGATGTAGTTGAACACATTGAGGAATTTGCTGGATTCTTGATTAGGTTAGAAAATCAATGCCACCTTTAAGTCTGTAAAACTAGCGGTTGATTTGCCTTTTTTCCATGTTTGTGTTTTTAATTTACCAGTTAACAGCCCTCAAATTCATTGATCGAAGGAGGTCTCCTCTCTCCAGGAACTCACTCTGCAGGTGGGGGAGATATACAGTGCAAAAGTATTCGGCCCCCTTGAACTTTTCCACATTTTGTCACATTACAGCCACAAACATGAATCAATTTTATTGGAATTCCACGTGAAAGACCAACACAAAGTGGTGTACACGTGAGAAGTGGAACGAAAATCATACATGATTCCAAACATTTTTTACAAATAAATAACTGAAAAGTGGGGTGTGCGTAATTATTCAGCCCCCTGAGTCAATACTTTGTAGAACCACCTTTTGCTGCAATTACAGCTGCCAGTCTTTTAGGGTCTGTCTCTACCAGCTTTGCACATCTAGAGACTGAAATCCTTGCCCATTCTTCTTTGCAAAACAGCTCCAGCTCAGTCAGATTAGATGGACAGCGTCTTTGAACAGCAGTTTTCAGATCTTGCCACAGATTCTCGATTGGATTTAGATCTGGACTTTGACTGGGCCATTCTAACACATGGATATGTTTTGTTTTAAACTACCCCATTGTTGCCCTGGCTTTATGTTTAGGGTCGTTGTCCTGCTGGAAGGTGAACCTCCGCCCCAGTCTCAAGTCTTTTGCAGACTCCAAGAGGTTTTCTTCCAAGACTGTCCTGTATTTGGCTCCATCCATCTTCCCATCAACTCTGACCTGCTTCCCTGTCCCTGCTGAAGAGAAGCACCCCCAGAGCATGATGCTGCCACCACCATATTTGACAGTGGGGATGGTGTGTTCAGAGTGATGTGCAGTGTTAGTTTTGCATTTTGGCCAAAAAGTTCCATTTTGGTCTCATCTGACCAGAGCACCTTCTTCACATGTTTGCTGTGTCCCCCACATGGCTTGTGGCAAACTGGACTTCTTCTGGTTTTCTGTTAACAATGGCTTTCTTCTTGCCACTCTTACATAAAGGCCAACTTTGTGCAGTGCACGACTAATAGTTGTCCTATGGACAGATTCCCCCACCTGAGCTGTAGATCTCTGCAGCTCGTCCAGAGTCACCATGGGCCTCTTGGCTGCATTTCTGATCAGCGCTCTCCTTGTTCGGCCTGTGAGTTTAGGTGGACGGTCTTGTCTTTGTAGGTTTACAGTTGTGCCATACTCCTTCCATTTCTGAATGATCACTTGAACAGTGCTCCGTGGGATGGTCAAGGCTTGGGAAATCTTTTTGTAGCCTAAGCCTGCTTTAAATTTCTCAATAACTTTATCTCTGACCTGTCTGGTGTGTTCTTTGGACTTCATGGTGTTGTTGCTCCCAATATTCTCTTAAACAACCTCTGAGGCGTCACAGAGCAGCTGTACTTGTACTGACATTAGATTACACACAGGTGCACTCTATTTAGTCATTAGCACTTATCAGGCAATGTCTATGGGCAACTGACTGCACTCAGACCAAAGGGGGCTGAATAATTACGCACACCCCACTTTGCAGTTATTAATTTGTAAAAAATGTTTGGAATCATGTATGATTTTCGTTCCACTTCTCACGTGTACACCACTTTGTGTTGGTCTTTCACGTGGAATTCCAATAAAACTGATTCGTGTTTGTGGCTGTGATGTGAGAAAATGTGGAAAAGTTCAAGGGGGCCGAATACTTTTGCAAGCCACTGTAGGAGAGGTGGAGGAAGAACTCAGCCTGGGTGTCTATTGTCTTGTGTAGTCTGGAAGATGAGTGGATGACGGGGTGGGTACAGTTTTCTTTGTGGTGGGGTCGGGTGGGCTGTCCCGGGCCCCACAGAGCCTGGGACAGCCCACCCGACCATGTCCCGGGCCGGGTGGGGGGAGATAGGCCTTCATACCTTGGAGGCCTATCTCCCCCCCACCACTCCCCCTGTCAGTGGCAGACGCCCTCAGATATCGGTGCGTTGGTGGTTCTTGGTGTCCGGGGATGGGCATCCAGGTACACACCGGCTCACTCCTGGTGGCTGCTTGTCGGGGCCTGGAGCCTGGGGCTCGCTCGGGCCCCTTCGGGGGTGGGGTGCCCTCGGCCTCTCAGCCTGGGGCTCGGTCACTCTGGCACAGCTGGCTGCTGGCGGAGCTCACAGGCACGTCACTGCAACCCCCCCTGGCTTCTGCTCCGCAGCTGCTGAGTGACCCCTCATCTGGGGCTCTCCTCAGCTCTTTCCAGGAGAGTGGCACGGTTGCCCCTCCGTTGGGCTTCCTTGGTCTCTTGTGCTCTGAGGGCCTCTGGATGTCTGGAACCTGGATCTCCTCCATACCTGCTTCATGCCCTGGAGGACGGGGCTGTGGCTCCCCACACCCTCTAGCAGATCATTACATGAAGGAACCTTTTGAATACAAGCGCGCTCATGCTCACAGGTGTACACACGGGTGCTCACACACACAAACTACACCCTTTTTGGCTCCTACCTCAAATCACACTGTGCGCTGTCGATCTTACGTGCTGCACAATAATATTCAATATTTAGTATTTACTGTTATTTACTGTTAGATTATCGCAATGATGTTGTTTATTGTATTGCTCTCTTTTTTTTGCTTGTTTTCTCTTTTTTCTTTCTCAACAGGTGATCCAGGTGATTGATATATGTATTTTTTTGTCTGTTTGTTTTGTTGGTTTTTGTTTTTTGCCCTTTATCACCGTTCCTCTTCCCCGCTGTTTTTCTTTCCCTACCTCTCTTTCTTTCTCCCTTTTCTTTCCCCCAATCATGTTTGCTTCGTGTGTAGCAAGTGAAAATAAAATAAAATTTTACTTTGGCTATTAATTTAAGCTAAGATGGTTCATTGCTGGCTGAAGCTTCAAATTTAACACACATCAGAATGAATCGGTCCTTCTAACTCTTAAGAGTTTTGTATTTGATCAGGAGTAAAGAAACAACACTTTTAAAATCCAAGTTACTGTTCTGATTGTAGTTAATCTTTTTATATTAATTTAAGAAGCTGGACAGTTTCATACATACACACTTTCATAGCGTCAGGAGAGGGAAGTGCAAGGTTGAAGTGCTGGTGAGCTCTACATTTCCTTTACCTACCTGTCTACAGGCAGAGACACACCACTCTTCATGTGAGAACCGTGGTCACACTAAAGTGCCTCGCGGTTTCTCTGCCAGCACACGTCTCCTGGACCTGCGTGGCAACAACTTCCACTACATTCCCAGCAACAGCTTCCCCGGTGTCGCCCAGGTCGTGTCCTTGCACCTACAGCGCTGCAAAATTGTGGATGTAGAGGGAGGGGCTTTCAGCGGGATGAAGGGACTGATATACCTGTACCTGTCTGAGAATGAGCTTACCTCCCTGAGCCCAGATGCCTTTAAAGGTCTTTCACTGGCAACGTTACATTTAGAGTAGATGTTCAGACAAGATCCAAACTCACTTGCTTTTTTCTTTAAGGTCTCCCTAAGCTGACTTACCTCCATTTGGAAAAGAACCGCTTTACCAGCTTCCCCAAAGGTGTCTTCAAACTGGTGCCCAGTCTGCTTGCACTTCATCTGGAGAACAACTCCATCACTAAGCTGGAGCCAGGTATCATGATGGGGGCTGAGGGTTTGAGAGCTCTCTATCTCACCGGGAATGCCATTGTGCATGTGTCGCCCAGGGCTCTTTACCAGGCAAATGACTTGGACATGCTTCACCTGGGAGGAAATAAGCTCAAGGAGGTGCCCACTGAGGCACTGAGCAAGGCTGGGAATCTCCGAGACCTCAGGCTGTCCGGAAATTCAATTCGTTGGATCGGATCGAATGCTTTTAAACCTCTGGGGAGGTCACTTAAAGAGCTGTACCTCAATAACATGGGACTGGAGACGGTGAGCGGGCTTTGTGCACTCTACAGATGTTTTCATATGTAATGTAGATTTTTTTCAAACCGATGTGATTGCTTTTGCTGCAGATGTCGCAGAGCGCCCTGGCAGGACTGGGTCCTGGGTTGAGGAGTCTTTTCTTGGAGGGCAACCAGCTGGAGGAGGTCCCTGACTTCCACCCACTCACTGCTTTGGAGGTCATCAATCTCGCTGACAATCCTCTAATGTGTGACTGCCCCCTACTGCCACTGCGCATGTAAGACAGCTGCAAGTCAATAATGTAGTTAAATAGGACTGGGGTTTGGACGGTGAGAGATTCTAGTATGCGAAAATGTGTGAATGTTGGTCATTATGGGAACAAAACCATTTCCAAAGACGCATCTTTGTCTGTTAAGATTAGCTTTAAGGTTCACATATTATACCGTTTGGCTCAATAACATTAAATAACTAACAATAGTAACTAATTTGGATCTTTTCTTTTTATCTAGGTGGATTGAGAAAGTTAACCTGAAGGTGCGAGCCACCTGTGCCAATCCACCTGAATTGCGGGGTCGGAGGGTCAAGGATGTCCACGGGTTCAAAGCCTGTCCTGGTGGAGAGAGTCTTCCCTCTGCCCCTGCTGTCACCTCAAAGCCAGCAAAGGCCCCCAAGGCAACCAAACCCAAACCGATGCACCTCAGCGGCCATCGGCAGGTCAAGATGCTCAAAGTCAAATCCAAAATTCGAGGGAGTCCAAACACAAAACAGGGTGCAGCAAAGAAAGCTGCTGAAAGCACAAAGAGCATGCCCTGAAACTCCCGCCTTTCGGCGTTGCATCCATTCTGGCGTTCTGTGCTGACGTTTTAAAGTCAGGGCTTCAATGCAAACATCAGCACAGCGCAGAACCAAAGTTTTGAGGTTAAACACTGAACTGAACTGTCCCAGCTGCAGGAGTCGGGCTTTTTTTCACACTAATCATTCTTGCTGTCTTAGCACAATGTTGAACAACAGTATAAATTCTTTGTACGGTTGCATTAGTAAGCTATATCATGTTGGGCTTTAACTTTTATCACCTTAAAAGCGCTACAGTCAGGTATTTGCACAGTACTAGTAGTTTTGCCACAGTACATTTTCAATCAAGCAATTAAGATTTAAACTTTGATTTAAGGAGTTTATGTTAAAATTGTAAAAATTAACTGGACAAACTAACATCATTTTTAATATAAGGATTGTTTTTAGTACTTGGATGAATATATGTAGCATTTGGCTGATACTGAACAGAGTATGGGCCTGTATACTCCACATATCACATGACAGAAGATGACCACTGACATCTTCTGTCAGTGGTCACGTCATCAATAAACACTAGCGACCGCTGCCTGGTTTCCACTGGCAGCCACGTTCATGCCCATACCATCACACTGCTACCACGTTTGACACAGGATGTATTCTTCAGATCATGAGCTATTTCTCTAATTCTCCATACTCTTCCCTTCCTATCATTCTGGTACAAGTTAATCTGTCATATTATGCATATGCACTCTTCTCCAGCACAGTCCAATCCAGGGGTGTCAAACTCCAGGCCTTGAAAGCCGGTGTCCTGCAGGTTTTAGATGTATCCTTGATCCAAGACAGCTGATTCAAATGGCTAAATTACCTCCTCAATGTGTCTTGAAGTTCTCCAGAGGCCTGGTAATGAACTAATTATTTGATTCAGGTGTGTTGACCCAGCGTGAGATCTAAAACCTGCAGGACACCTGCCCTCAAGGCCTGGAGTTCCCCACCCCTGGTCTAATCTGTTCTTGCTTTTGACAAATTATTTGGACAGCATTTTGTTTTACGCGTGAGGATATCTGTTGATGGTAGAAGGATTCTTGGCTAGGTAGTTTTTCCTAACCAGTGAAAGAATTCTCCAATTCTCCTTCAGGTATCTTTCTGTGTTGCTGAGCTGGCCAGTAAATACATTGTTTTTAGGAATGTACCCGATTGTTGTTTTGGCCTTTTATATTTGATAGTACATGTATGATGGAAAATAAGAAAAAAAAAAAAGAATAAAGAATTGCTTTGCTGAGCCTGCAGTTGAGGCTAGTTAACCTTCACTGTAGGCTCACAGCATACTCAAAGTTGACAATCATCAAATCACATTTAGATAATATATTTTTAAAAATACTGCAATTGACTGTATATTTACAAAAGGGTCTATCTGGATATAAAACATTAAAAAAAAACTTCATTACAACCCAGGAAGACTTTCAGAGTCAAAATCTTTTTGATAAAGTCTTTTTATTTATTTATTAATTCTTTTTTCATTGGAGTGATTCAGCTATATTGGTTCTTTTATTCTCTATGATTCATCCATGGTACTGTCATCTTCTTGGCTCAACTCCTCTTTGTCCATTCTTTCATTTTCACTCTGATCAGTGTTGCTATCACCGGTGCACCGGTCTTCAAGTGATGCATCGTCTTCGGCCACGTTTTTAGTTTTACTTTGCTCCGTCTTCTCCTGTTCTACATTATCCAAGCTGCTTTGCCCTCCCTCTTCTTGTTTGATTATGCACACAGAGTCTTGCTGAAAGTTGTCCGGTGGCCTAATGGGGGTCTCAGTTTCCATTTCCTCCACTTTCACCTTCACTGCAACGACTATTAAGACAATTAAGTCAGCAAATTTAACAAAATGGGAAACTAGCATGCAAATGAGGAAAAAGTGACTCATTTGAGAATTGTCTCTTACTCTCCTGCTCCTCTGGCTCAGTCTTGGGCTGGATGAGTGGCACTTTTGGAGGAGTGCTTTGAGGACTTTCAGTGTGTTGATCAGCACCGTCTTGAGCTTGGTCCTGAGAAAGCCTCTTTTTTGTGTGCTTCTTTTCTACAAAAAGCAAAGAAAAGGAGATCATTCTCATGTGTCAAGTAAGACATTACCGATACAAGACTACATATACTTTTCTGAATAAAACCTACTCTTTCTCCCGAAAGAAAAGCGCCGGCATTTCTTGTTCCGCACCAGCTGCTTTTCAATTAAGTCAGCTAGAAAACAGAATGAAACACCAGTCACTTTGTTTCACACTCAGAAACATCTATGCATCACTCATCAACCAGTCACTTCTGTCTGTGACAGTTTAAGGCTGGAGCTTAGTGAGTGTAGTGAACTGTTGCTGTATTTATAATCAAAATTGAAGTGTAAATGCGCTTAAAGAGCGCCTTTTACGCTAATTTCCAGATTTTCAGACGTTATTCATAGCCCAAAATAGTCATTAATCCTGAGCTGAGGAGCTTTGGCACAGAGGATATGTCGAGGATATGTGCTTTCACTGACATCACACAGATCCAAGATGAGAAAAAACTGAAATGCAGCATTTAGAGGCGTCTCAAGCCAAGCTTTTGGCTCATGGGGATTACCTCATCATACTCTGACCTTATCTATTGAAACCTTGGCCATTAATCCCCTTTAATCAGAACGCCTCGGTACTCTTGCATTAACCCACATCACTTCAGTGCTCTACATGTTGTTTCAAAACAGTTTTACAGTCCGCTGTATTTACCGACTCCAGGAGGTGACTGGAGCTGGTAGCCCATGAGCTCACACCAGCCAACTGGGTAGATGTCTGGAGACTGGTGGTCAACCCACTGGTCAAACTCATCCTCCCAGCCGTCAAAGTGGATGAGGAGAAGGCGGCCGACACAGCGCTTCACGGTGGCCACGCACACGAGCCGTGGCTCCATCAGGTCCACGGCCTCCAGCTTCATGTTGGGGGAGAAGCCGTGACCTGGGTAGTCCTGAAAGAGGTGTCATATTTATTAGTGTTTTTACATCAATAGATACATTTGAAAAGAAGCCATCCTGTCCTATTAATTAAACTTATAAAACATGTGATAGCAAGGTCATCCTACAACATCTTACAGCATTGAACAGTCTCACGGGCGCAGCTTTTGCTTTGGTCTCCTCCAGGTACTTTTCCCAGGTGAAGGTCTGAGCATCGTAACCTGCCAGGAAATGCATAAAGCGACAGGAAATATATGGTGAAGCATTTCAGCACCAGCAGACAAGTTAACCTGCAAACTAAGAAACAGAAAAAACATACCTGGGGGTACAGTGAGAGGGATATTGTTCTTTTTACAGAAGTTAATTGGAAGAATGGCGTGAGAGGAAGCATGGTAACAAAACCAGTCTGAGCCATTGTTTGATATGGTGCCATCAATGCCCACCATCAGGTACCCATCAAACAGCACCTGGGAAAAAAGAGGAGTAGAGTCAGAGAGAGGAAAACCAGCGGTAGAGATACAATCTCTACAATCCAGCTGTTAGGTGGAGGAACACACCAACAAGAACCTGCAGCGGGTGGAGAACTGGCTTTTGTAATGCTATGCTGAGCACAACAAGGCTTCAGCAAGAAGTACCAGCTGCAGACCAAGATGAAATCAATTCAAACAGTCCTCTCTCAAGGCGCTTTCTATTTTATGGTATAGACCCTAAAATAATACAGAGAAAACCCCAACTATCAGGAAAGAAGACACGCTGTGGAAGAGAGCAAGATTAATAATTAAATGCAAAGCGGTGTATAAACACAGTGCACGTATGAAGGAGTTAATCCACATGATGAGAGACCCACTAAAGAAGCAGCTGATTATACTGCTGAGTTTACAGAAGATACCCCTGCCATTAGCTCATTTATGAGCTGTTACAGTTACAAGGGGATCTAAATCTCTGGGAAACACCAAACCTAGGTGACAGATGATGAATCCCAAACACACATAAACAAAGTCAATAACAGCTACCTCACCTTGTGTACTGTGGCCACACAGATACTTCCCAAGTTGAGCGGGTCAATGGCCTCCAGCTTCATTCCTTCTTCGAAGAAAGTTCCCTCCATGTAGGTGAACCTCGGCTGAGGACAATACATTACATTCATGTGAAACAGTGAAGAGGTAAGGCTTAAACTTGAACTGAAATTAGCATAAGATTAGTAACGACAATGATTACTTCAGCTATTTTTGAGTTCTGACTCAAAGAATCCGCAGCTTTTGGACTTTGGGGGTAAAGCATGGAGAAACAAAAAATAAATAAATTTAATGAATCCTATGATTTTCTAAACTACACCACAATCAAGTACAGATTTACTGCCAACCTTATAGTACACTTATACCTTTAAAGGAAGAAAGAAATGATTAGATCCATCAACTGAATTCAGGCTATGACTTACATCAGTGTTCATATACTTCCTTACCTTTTTAAAGAGCATGAACGTACTGTCAGAATTGCCCCTCAGACCACTGGAAGACTCCAGATTGTTTGCTATAAAAATAAGAAGGTTTCATATTTTAATCTACAACAAATCTAAGAGGAAAAAGCAAAGTAATCTTCTATCACCTGCACAGTACATGTTACATTTCAGAAAACAGAAATCTTTAAAATCATGTATTTAGTTCAACATCTGTGCAGTTTCATGTCATAAAAACTTTCACTGTGATTACAAATAAAATTATCCACACTGCCAGTGTGATGCTGAGGTCCAGTATCCTTTTCTAAAGTCTGAGTATGTCTCCAAATATTTCTTTCCCCTTAAAGTTGATTAATCCTGTTCATATTAACTACTTAACTACAGTGCAGGTCGATGAAGTGTTGTTTTTACTGCTGACTGCTTGGTTTCCTACATCAAAGTTAATTCCCTTTTGCAAGTTTTTGTTCTGTACCCCACATCTTCAGCTCCAGTGGAGAACCCGTTTTCATACTTACCAGGCGCTTTGATGTCATGACCCACTTTTTTGGACCAGCCTATCGGATGCAGGAGGGGACTCCATATGTGACACCAGAAATCTGAGATGATGTTCTCAGGGGTGTCACTTTGGTCCGCGTACACCAGGCGTACACGGCCACCGATGTTGGAGTCCACGATGGCCACGCGTGTCCGGCTCACGTATTTGGAGTCCACCACCTCCACGCGCATGCCCGTCCTGAAAGAGTTCTTCATGCTTTCTGCAAGCTGGAACAAAGAAAAGCGGGAGGGTGGCAGAGTGACAGAAAGTTGCTGATTATGTGCTTAATTCAGTGACTTCTATTTCATTTAATCCATTACACTCTTTATAAGTATGACATACAGGGCAATTCATAACATCAGGCAGTACCTTCAGGTAGAAATCAACAGGCAGAGTGTGGGCCCCCACCAACCTCTTCATCAGATACTCCTTCCAGTCTGGGATGTCCTGCTTCAGATCTACAGACACGCAAATCATCAAACAAGAAAAATCTCTTTGTGGTTTATTCCCCTCTTGTTTTTCATATTACATGTTACATAAACATTTTAGTCATAGTGTGTGGTCTCAGGACTTCATTACACAGAGTTTCAGTGATGAAACTTGGAGAGGCATTCTCCTTTTCTGCTCCATCTCACAGGACTTATAGCTCTCTCAATTAATTTCACTTGCAGACTTTAAAAGAGTACAAATGACCTTGTGAAATCATCACTGGGAACTTTTTCCTATGACTGTGTACACATTAAAGAATCTTTATTTTTGTTATTTTATTGCTATTTTACTGTTTTTTATTGTTGTAATTTTAATATGTTTGTCAGAAACAGGTCCCTTTTGTAAATGTGACATTGGGACTACCTGTATAAATAAAGGTTAAATAAAAAAATAAAAGTATGACATACAAACAACACATTTAACCTGAAACCGTATAAAAGATAAGATCAATTTGTAGTTGTTAACAACAGAAAATGACACATTTGTCACTTTTTATTATTTAGATTTTTAGGATGTTTTCTGCTGCTCTTTTTCCTCTACTAAGTTTTATATCATCCCCCATTTACATTTCTCTGTCTTTCATCTTCTGTTAAGCTACAGGCAACACGTCTTTCTTCCATTTTATCTGTAATTTATATTTTATTTATCTTTTGATCTGCTAGTAGAAAAGTGCATTACAAAGACTTATCTTCTTACTGAGAGGATTGCCTTTGTATTTAATTTCTTGCCCACTTGCTGCATCAGTTATTTGTTGTCTTGATTTTGCGATATCACCTTAACTCCAAATCGAACCAGTGAAAGTACTCAGACAGAAGCTCTTGTCTGTTAGAGTCATTCATATATTCTCTAATCACAGAGCTGATGATCAGCATTCATTTGTCTGGTCAATGACCACTAGTTCACATTATCACTTCAGATAACTCGCTCACCTGCTCTTATTCTTTTGAGGATTTAAAGAATAAACAAAAACACCTTCACCAAGGTCAACCAATACTGGATGACCTTCACCAAGGTCAACCAATACTGGATGAAGCAGTTGATTTAGGACCAAACAGAGCATAGGCGCCATTTTTAAAAGCAAACTGAATGTGAATCCTAACCTTGTGGGGGTACCAGCAGCTTGCTGGTCATTGCGCACCATCCGATCGGGTTGAGCTCTCCTGAAACGAGGCTGCACCAGAAATCATGGCTACTGTCATGTTCAAAGCCCTCGTATCTCAACAGGGCTTTGTATCCTGCAGACAAGAAAGGACGAGAGTTACCTGCCAATGCTGCTACTTTACCAAAATATATTTCACTGTGTGGAAGTTAACATCCTGAACTCTTCCAGGCAAAAAATTCTAACTGCTAAGCTGGATGAGTTTATGAGACAGATGAGTGAATAACCAAACAGAATCGAGCTCACGCCAAGATCAAACTAATTGGCAGTAATAACTGACCCAACTTAGCCTGTTAATGCATAACTTTTACAAATAGCATATCACATTTGGATGCTTCTGATGCACCAGTGTCAGATGTTTTCTGCAGACACCGGCTGTTTCATCAGAGGAGAACAGCTATGTTAGACAAATACAGATAGAAACACCATTTGTTGAGGCACTTTTCACTCTGGTACAAACCCTATTGATACCAATTCATTCCCGGTCTTTGGTACAAATCTGTAGACAAAACTAAATTTCAATGGTCACTGAGACTTAAAATCTGCATGAATAGATTCACTAGTCTGATCTGTTTGGCAGCTTTACCCCAACATGCCTCAACAAAGCCTGGTTCATCACGTGTTCTCTTAGCTTGCACAAAATTTCATAACATTAAGGGTTCATTTACGATCAATTCTGATTGGAACAGAGCACCGAACAAATGCTACAGTGATTTAAATGATAGATTCGGTCATCTGAGCAAAAAGGTAAGCTGCTATCACAGCGTTAAACCTGAAATGTGCGCTATATGAGTGCAACAACATAAGCGGTTCACACATTTACTGCTGTAAAGAAGATGATGATCTCTTGGGGGGTCAGTGCAACATTTGGTATTACAAAAATCTACCAAAAGATTTCTTTTTAAGATTTTTAAGTGCTCCAGATATCATCTCCAGTCTCATAGCACAATTTCTTATGGTTATGAATATGCTGCACTTTATATTCAGCACCATAAGAAGTACAGCAAACCAAGTTTTAAGCTTTGCAAAAGGCAAGATGCATTAAGATTTGGGTCTAGCCAAGAGCCAAATAAAATTCACTAATGAAAAATAAGAAAATAAATGTAACATTAATATATAAAAATGATTTGTGGTTCATTGGACTGTTAACTGTTGGCAGAAAGATGCACACACCTGCAATTTGGATAACTGTAGCAATCCAGTAGACTTTACTGGGGAGGATGGCATTCGTGTTCAGCACCTCCACTTTCATCCCCACGGTGATGTCATCCCACTGGGCACAAAGGGGAGCCTGTAGGGGGTGAAGCCAGAAAATTCCTTATGGATCATCTGTGTGAAGCATTTTATGTACTCCCATCTTATTTTCCAGCATTTTCAAGAGAAACTCCATTTTCTATTGTTTTCTTCTGCTGATGACGGCATGAAAAGGGCAATATAATCCTAATAAGCCATTTGAGTTTCCCTTTATTTGATTATTAAGTCAGTTCCCTTAACTGTTAACATCGATGGTAGAACAAGGTTTCCACAAAGGTTAAGAACAATCTGTCGCTATGACGATAATATGCATACATTTCTTAGCTGTAAGTCTTTGTAAGAACTGCAGAACAGACTCACGTGTCTGAAGCAGGAGACAGATGCAGCCAGAGACGTTTCTCTCTCCAAGTATGCGGTCCAGTCGAAAGAAGCAACAGCAGCTACGCAATGGAAGGAGACACAGAAAATAATTCTCTTTAAGCCACCTTTTTCTGACTGGCTGCCCCTCGTAAACAGAAGGTGGTCGCCAATATTGCATCTTGTGTCGGTTCATTGGCACCAAATTGGAAATCACATGAAATGTGCCGATTGCAGCAGGTTAAACAGGTTGTGTTAAAAAAAAAAAAAAAAAAAATTATTTCATGCAAACAAGCGTGCTCGGTGACTTTACCATCAACTCCGGTGGCTGCTGGAGGAGCTTTGTTCACTTTATTCAGCACAGTAGCTTTTTTCGTTGGGGGCTTTCCCTAAAGAAGCAAAGAGGGGGAAAAGAAATATTTCTCAGAGCCTCTTATATCCATACAGTTGGCATAAACCGTGAGAGAGGATGAGTCACAATCAGATAAAAAAAAACAAAAAAAAAACAAAAAAAAAAACAACTCTCTGCCTGCGCTATGCCTCTAATGGCACGCAGAGGTGCTGTCTGTCAGCAAAACTATGCAAAGATTAATTTCATGAGGTTTGGACAAGGATGGATCACAAATTCCAATGAATATTGAGATCACCTTTTGTAAAAACTCAAAACTTCGTACAGGCCTTTACAGAGGATCTGCTCTCCAGGTACCCTTCTCTTCGTCAGTATGAAAGTGAAGACAAGGCTATGCAGCAGCTTTTGGTAGGTCAAACCACATTGAATGGGACATAATGGTCATTTCCAGTTCTGTATTTTTTATTCTTTGGCATCACTAGAGTGGTAATTAAAGAATTCCTTATTTATCTTATTCTAGGGCCTTTGCACATTCATTGTCTAAAAAAAACAAACAAAAAAAAGCAACCTCTCTTCTTAACAACAACTGCTTTAAAGCCACTTTTCTCTGATTGGTTGCCCTTTACAAACAGATGGTTTGAACGATATGTGGGTGTGGCATCTTCTGCATCATACAGAGCCAAGAGAAGAAAAACAACGTCCGGAAACGAGGGCCTTAAGCCTGGGCTGAGAGCCCTGGCATGTGGGGTTTCAGTACAAATGTCCTGCCTCACCTGTCTCTGCAGCCATATATTTGTAGGGTGGTCTTCCTCTGAATAGTGGGCATGTGTGAACTGCGTGGGGACGGCGGTGGGTTTGAGAAGCCGGCCCCGGCGGCTCGGTAGGTTCTGCACGTCGTAGTAGTCGTCCGGCTGAAAATGCTTCTGGCACACGAAGAGTTTGCCGAGGACGTAACGGGGGGTCCTTGGGTCCATGTTCAGGGTAAAGAGCCATTGTCTCAGCTTCTCCGGGTCGCTGAGTGGAAACCGATGAAAGACGATGTTTGGCCTTTTTATGGTTAAGCAGGTCTCGACGCAACACTTGTGAACCATTTCAGTTTTTAGGAAACAGAGAGGTCTGTACCGGGCTAGGAAAAACGACGTAAGGCCAGGACACAGGCTCACACGTCCCCGCAGAGGTATTTAAGTCCAGCGCGGTCTTCTTCTTCTTCTACTTGTTATTTTTCTGCAGCGCTCGCAGGTAAACAGCCTTTTTTGCAAATACTGCCACCTTGTGTTCAACATTACTAACTATGGTGAAATAAATTTGCTAAAAAATGCCTTAAAATTACATGTAATACTTTGCAGGCATCTACTCAGGTCTGTAAAGATGTACAAGATATTTTTTGAATGGTTTTTATTTCGCTTTGAGTTTTTGTTTTTCACTTTAGTTTCAGTTAGCTTCCAGAGTGCTACCGTGGTCAGCACTGGCGGCTCACAGCAGGAAGGTCCTGGGTTCAAATCCACCTTTCTGTGAGGTTTCCATGTCCTCGCTGGGCTCTTCAAGCACTCTGACAGTCAAAGACACACACAATAGGTTGACTGGTAATTCTAAATTAGCCGTAGGCATGAATGGTTGTCTATATCGCTGTGTTGGACCTGTGATAAAAAGGTGACCTGTCCAGGGTATAACCCTGCCATTCACCCTATGCCACCTAGGATAGGTTCTATCCCCCTGTGACTCTGAACTGGATAAAGGGTTGACAAAATGGATGCAAAACAGCCCTACTACACTTCTGAAAAATACACTGTACCTTAAGCTGTCTGCTTTATTCATGGTTTACCTTTTATAATTAGGATTTTCTGATACGCAACATGTAAAATAAAATAAAATAAATTATTATTTGGTGGAGAAACCCTTATTGGCAGGTACAGCGGTAAGATGTTTCTTGAAGTGGGTCATCAGGCTTGGACACATCCCAGGAGATATGTTGGACCACTCCTCTTTATAGAAACTCTCTTAATCCTTTAGGTTTCTTGGCTGCTGCTTGGTAATTCTAAGCTTCAGCTCCCTTCACAGATTTTCACAGGGCCGAGGTCTGAAGACTCGCCAGGGAACTCCATGGCCTTAATGTGCTTCTTCTTTAGCCACTCCTTTGTTGCCGGGGTTTTGGGTCACTGTCATGCTGGCAAACCCATCTTCAGTGTTCTGTCTGAGAGAAGGAGGTTCACATCCAAGACCTTACGGTACATGCCCCCATCCATTGCTGACTCAATGCAGTGAAGTCGCCCTGTATTCCTTGCAGAAAACCAGGCCCAAAGCACAACAAATCCACTTCAGTGCTTGACTGCGGGGATGGTGTGACCATTCATTTCTTTGGAAATTCAGCAGGGGATCAGATAACTATTTCCCCCACTATAGACGCAGAGCCAAAATCCCAAATAAAAAAATAAACATTTCATACTTTCAGCTTTTAAAATGAGTGAATATTTTGCAATTGATTTCAGTAATTTTCAATCATTCATAGATTTGTGACATTGAAAGTAGCGTGCTGAAGCCGTTCATGGATTCACTACAGGATTTTAGATAATTCTATGGTTTTGGAAACAAATTAAAGCAATCCCACACCTGTCTGAGCTGCTGAGCAACACACTCACGAATGGAAAAACTAGTACATCTCTTTGCCCAATCCGGTGACACTGACTGTGTCAAACTCCCAAAATGGATTATTGAATAAGGCTTGGCAGCTAATTCAAACTGCCCCTCTGGTGGTCCCCAGTGTTCAAAAATACATAAATAAATACATTAGAAAAAGTCAAACTATTTCTGACCTGCAGACGTGCTAGAATGGATGACTTCTTAGAGTTTGATGAATAAGAACGAGAGCAGGATGTACTGCAGAAGCGCTTAGTCTTTGAATAGAAGTTGTTGATATTCCCGGTTGTTCCACACATCTCACAAACCACTGTGGAAAAAAAAGCAATCAAAAAAGTTTTTGCTTAATGTAAAACATTATGAACATTGTTAATAGTGCAGGTGCACCTCACCTGGTCGCTCGTTTAGCGCCTTTAACCCTCCTCCTGTCAGATGTCGTTCTTTACCTCTTTCATTAGTATCCTCACGCTCTATGGGTGCCATTTCATTGTATCCAGCCTATGAAGGAAAAAAAACAAACATCCCACCTGTAAACAGTAGGTGTAAGCCCCCCCCCAACAGTCCAAAATAATTGCTACTCACACTAATGGTTTGCTCTCTTGGTTCAGCTGAAATGGTCCTGTGTTGGATAGAAGGAAGGCAGCTACTGCAGCCCGCGCCATTGCAGGAAGGACAGTGCGGACGGACAAACACTGTAGGAGCAGCTCCCGGCCTCAGCTTCAGAGGCCCCGCTGCCAGTCTGGGTTCAAAGTACTCCTTGCCAAAATGGTCATTGCAAAGGTAAGAATTGGGTGTGGCAACCCACTGCATGCGGGTGTGCTGGACCTGCTTCTCCCATTTCCGAAACTCTTCAGGGTCCTTGGGGAATTTAAACAGGGTTACGCCATCTTCGGTAGTTTTTCCACATCCATAAGCCACGCAGTGGTAAGGCATCCTCGGAGCTTACACCATGAGCGCCTTTCATGGATCCTTTCTTCTTCTCAGTTGTGCTGTTTTGTTCTCTGAGCTGTGCAAAGAAAATAAATAATTGTATCTTCCAACCGGAAGTTGGTTTTCTAATTTTCACACACAACCATCTCTAGGGTTTACGGAGAATGGTCCAAACAAGACGAAATATCCAGTGAGCAGCAGTTCTCTAGGTAAAAATTCCTCTCTGACCCCAGGGGTCAAAGAAAATTCCCAGAGTGCTATAACCTGGGAATTTTGCAACCAAGGTATGCTGACCATCGCTAAGATGGCACAACCTACCTAAATATTGCTGCTGACCATTTCCACCCCACTGAACAAAGTGTACACATCATTTGGTCACTGCTTCCAGCAGCATTACAAACCATGTTTCAAAGCTCAAATCACCTTGAACTGGTTTCTTGAACATGACAATGGGTTCAAATGGCCTCCGTAATCACAAACCTGCAGTAAGTGTGTGGCGCCATCATGTCAATATGGACCAAAATCTCTGATAAATGTTTCCAGCATTATGAAGAATAAAGGCACTTCTGAAGGCAAAAGAGGGTCCAACCCACTACTAGCAAGGTGTACCTAACAAAGTGGCCGGAGAGTGTGTATTGGCTCTATTTGCCTGATTATGATATTCTCTACATTGAAAACCCTACATTAAAATGACAGGAAGCTTCGCATTTTATTTTATCTGTAATGTCGACATAATGTTTAACAAACACAAGATAGTGAAACATGACAAACAGAAGTTTGTCTTGAAAAGGCGGCCCTTTCATCATCGTTATTATTATTTCTAATATCGCCGTTAAAGCACAGTTACAGCTGACTGCTTCATAAGTTGAGTCAAAACGTAAACAATGTATCTACTGTACACCAAAGCTAAGTGATAACAATGCTAAAAGTACTTGTGTGCAGTTATGAAGCTGCACTTTGCTCGTCATGACTTCAAACGTGTACTTACAGGAAGTTAGTGACTGCTGGCACTCAGTAAAATGTCTCTTAGGTGTACAAACTGATTTGGGTATCAAATGTTAATGTATCTTCATAGCTGCCCAGTACTGTAATGTGGTCGCTCACATTTTAGCGTCATCTACTTACGCGTGTGCAAGGAATTCTGGGAGTTGATGTTTTTACGACAATTGGAAAATAGTCGCTCTCCTAGTCACAAATAAGTCATTTTACAGGCATTCAGGTGTTTGTAAAAAAAAAAAAAAAAAAAAGCCTTCTGTCGGTCTATGAAAAAGAAGTTTGACACCTTGCTATTCAATTATTATTAATCTTAGGCCTTTGCACAGTGTAGAAAAATAAATAAACATAACCAATAATGAGGCAAAATATACAAACAAATATTAAGTAAAATATGTTTTGTAATTTAGATTACTTAAAGCAACCGCTGCTGGGGTCAGCACTGACAACAAATGGCAGTATGAGGCAGTCATTTTTGTTGTCTCTTAACATGCGAGATTTGTTATGCTCCCCTGCAACTCCTAATGGCTTTGCAGCGGCAGCGTAGTAGACTTTGGGCGTTGCCCGGGCTTAATTGCTAGTTATCGGCATCACCTGACAAGGTGTGGATAAAGGCAGACTTCACGAAGGATGCTGTAATGCTCTCCTGCTTGCAAGTTTCAGCTTTGAATGTGTAATGATTAAAAAAAATCCCTGTGTTTCTGAAAAACAAACAAACAAAAAACTCTGGTGTCAGTCTTGATTTTGTGTTGAGTTAGTATTGCTGGGAAATAACAGCTTAAAAGTTGATTGGTGAAATTCCTTGACTTCGAGTTGTGTTGCTCCTAAGTAAGTAAGTAAGTAAGTAAGTTTATTTATTAAGCGCTTTTCATAGACAGGTAGTCACAAAGCGCTGCACACAGAGATTAAAATAAACAGTACGATAAAGTGCTGATAGACAGCAAAAAGTATTTTTTTGTCTACTGTACTTAGCCGTATTTTTGCAAGAACTGCTTAACTAACTAAAGAGAAATGCTGGTCAGCACCTTAGAATGGAGGATCCATCTGTGTTTCTCAGAGCTGAAACATCTCATCATCAGCTTTTTGGAGAAGCACCCTCAGAATCATTCCCCGCGGTGACTGCTCCAAAAGCAACCACTGCTAAACTAAATCAATAAGAAAAATAAAACTCAGAGGAATGGAGTCAAAGGCCAGACTTCAGCCTGACTGTTGCAGAGCAAGTGAGAGAAGAGTGAGCCAAAAATGATTCTGTAACAATGTGAGAAACTGACAAAGTCATACAGAAAGCGAGCATTTCATGTTATTGCTGCTAACTGCTGAATCATGGGATGCACTTAATTTTTCACAGAGTGCTGGGAAAATGTTCTATTTCACAAAGGACTGTTTGAGAAAATAATAAAATTAAATACTTGGAGCAAAGATTTAGAAACGGACATTGCAGCAGAGGACTGAAAATTGTGTTGCAACTCAAACAGTGAATTCACACCTCAGATTAACATGCTGTAACTGGTAAATGCAAACATCTATGTAAGTCTTGCAGAGTATAACCACAATAAAATGACTAAATGCACAAAGACCAAATGTTACACTCTGGATTAGACAAATGATGCCACACCTTCTAGTAGAAAGAACAAACACAAGGAGGTATGAGCAATATCTGAAAAGGTTGAGGGAGCTTTCTTGAGCTTTGTGATCGGTATGTAAGGAAATCAAATGTACTTTGTTGTCTAATTATTGTTAAAGAACAAAGAAATCATTAAAAAGTGCAACATTCTGTAATTTTCTTAACAGCTACTATATTTTCTATAGTTGGTATCATCTGCTGAGCGGCATGTCACTGGGGAATTCTTCTTAAAGGACACAATGCAAGTCGTGCAGTGTGTTGACAGTTTTATTTTGGAACAGGATGGTTTGGAAGCTACATCTAAAATAAGACCAGTGAATTTGGTGACCCTGTGACCTGATCGGGCTAATGAACAATTTGTTTATACTTGATACCAACTGAATGTAATTGGAGGAAAATTATGGACTTTATTGACTTTTCCACAGAATATTAAACAAGATCTAATCAAGTTTTGGTGCACTAATGTAAGTGTACTCAAATTGCTGCTAAGACTAGGTACTTTACCGTACTGTAGTGCCTGTTGTTTTGCTTCATATTCGACGTGCAATATTATAATCTTTTAATCCCAAAGAAAATTTAGGTAATTAAATGTGTAAGACAGCTAACATTAACAGATGGTAATGCCACTAGTTTTGCAGTTATATGAAAAATGATAGAATGACCACACTTGGAGAATATTCATCAGATTTTTGTTGTTGTCGTTTTGCTTTGGGGGCTTTTTAGCAAACAGGCAAACCACAGATCTCAAACTAAACTATTTTTTAATAGCTGAACATACTGACTACATTCTGTAACTTGCTTTTTCTTACTTTTTACCTATCATATATGTATACTGCATATTTTGAAAGAACTTTTCTTTTCTTTGCATGGCCACATAGCAAAGAAACAAAGATGACTATGATTCTGATCGAACAAACTTAAAATGGCACATTCTGGAATTGCAGAAGAACATTTCAGCTATCAGAACATCTGGCTTACTGTTACCCACACTCTGAGAAATCGCAGGTGTAGTAAAAGTGCATTTCTTTCTTAGTGTGTGCAATTACCAAACACTAGTCATTACTGGACCTTAAAGGTAAGGTAAAACTACTTCCTGAATATGGAATAAATGCACTAGTTTTTACCCTTTTTCATATTATTCTTTTTCATAATTACGTGAACCTTTTTGAGGTACAAAAAGATGGTAAATGGCTTGGTCCTTATATAGCACTCTAAGTGCTTTATACATACCTCATTCACTGCAGCACTTTTTTGCACCTAAGTGCTTTCTAGCAAACATTCACACACATTCATGCTGTGATGAACGAATCACAGAGCACCTTTGGGTTCAGTATCTTGCCCGAGAGTACCTAGGTATGCAGGCTGGAGACTGGAGCAGCCAGGGATCGACTCACCAACCTTCCAATTAGTAGATGACCAGCTGAGCAATATATAAAGCATAAACCATATAAAGTCTCCAGGTTTACAAAGTACATCTTTACACCATTTCTTCAAGGCATAACATTATGAAACTATCTATGCTTAGTACGATTGAAAAAGAAATTAGGAAAAGTTGTAATTTTACTCTTAGATTTTAAGGACTGGCTTTTTCTTAAGCTGTTTGGAAAGCCTTCAATGCATTATGACAAGTTTCACTGGACAGTCTATTGCATCAGCATGATGGTGCAGTGGTTAGAGGAGTTGCCTCACAGGAAGAAGGTTTTGGTTTCAAAGCCAAACCTTCCTGGAACTTTTCTGCTCCCTGAAGCTGCTGTTTTTTTGTTTTGTTTTCATCAAAGAGATTTAAAGATCCATCCTATGTTAACTACTGTTCTAAACATATTATAAACAAAAAAAATCTCATCAACTGATATTAAAGACTGGTTCATGTGTATTGTTCATCCTTAGCTCATTGACAAACCATTCTAAGCAGGCCTGGATAGGCAGGGGACCTTGTTAACACTTATCTGTTAGTCTTTAATCTTGTTATTTGATGTTCTATTTGGTTGCCATAGTTGGTTGTTGTTACTTTTAATTTTTGTAATTATTTCTGCCTGCATTTGAGTCTTCAATTTAGATTATAATTGAATACCACAACCAACAAAATGAAGCCTTTGGACAGCAGCAAGTGGCTCTTTCCTTCTTAAAGGTGACTATTGACCTTAAGCCATAGCTCACCCCTGAGTATGGGCCGGTCTTCTGGGAAACTCCTCTGGACATGTAAACCATAAAAACAAAAAGTGTCACCAGTAAAGTTGTACCACACCTTCCTAGTTCCTCCTTAACTTTGGTCCTTCCTGCTAGCTGGTTGTAGGCTTGCTGCGCAACCAGGTGATCACCCACATGCTACAATGGCTGCCACATGTTTTCCAGAGCCCACTTCCTCTAGCTCTTCAAAAGGGAAGCATGGTCCTTGCTAATTCCCTTTCTCCTTATCACTTATCAACCTAGTCGCCACCACTCTGTGCAACCAGAGTCATCCTGCCTGGCCAGCTTGAATACACACACTACATTGCCAAAAGAATTTGCTTGTCTGCCTTCACATGCATATGAACTTGAGTGACATCCCATTCCTAATCTGTGGCATTTAATGTGATATTGGCACAACCTTTGCAGCTATAATAACTTCAACTCTTCTGGGAAGACATTCCACAAGAGTGTGTTTATGGGAATTTGTGAACATTCTTGCAGAAAGCACATACATTTGTGAAGTCAGACACTGATGTTGGACAAAAGGCCTGGCTCGCAGTCTATGCTCTAATTCATCCCAACGTTGTTCTATCGAGTTGTAGTCAGGACCCTGTGCTTGCCAGTCAAGTTCTTCCACACCAGACTTGCTCATCCATGTCTTTATTGGCCTTTCTTGGTGCACTGGTGTGCAGTGATGTTGGGACAAGAAGGAGCCATCCCAAATATGCTCCCACATGGTTGTCCAAAATAACTTGGTGTGTTGAACAATAATTTTCAGTGGGAGTAAGGGGCTGAGCCCGGTTTCTGAAAAACAACCCCACACCATAATCCCCCTCCACCAAACTTTGGATGTGGCACTGTACAGTCCCACAAGTACCTTTCTCCTGACATTCACCAAACCCAGACTCGTCCATCTGATTGCCAGACAGAGAAGCTTGATTTGTCGCTCCATTAAACACGTCTCCACTGCTCTAAAGTTCTGTGGCAGTATGCTTTACACCATCAGATTAAACGCTTTGCATTGTGCTTTGTGATGCAGCTGCTTGGAAATGGAGACCCATTCCATGAAGCTCTCTAAGGGCTGTTCTTGTGCTAATCTGAAGGCCACATGAAATTTGGAGGTGTGTAATGACTGACTCTGCAAAAAGTTGGGGACCTCTGTGCACTTGGCTTTTCAGCATCCACCGACCCCACTCTGTGATTTTACGAACCCTACTACTTTGCCACTGACTTGCTGTCATTCCCAATCACTTACTCTTTGCTATAATACCACTAACGGTCAACTGTGGAATAGTGAGTAGTGAGGAAATTTTATGACTGGACTTGTTGCACAGGTTTCATCCTATCATGGTACCACACTGGAATTCACTGAGCTTTTCTGAGAGCAACCCATTCTTTCACAAGTATTTATAGAAGCAGTCTGTGTGCCTAGGTGCTGGATATTTTATTTTATTTTATTTATTTATTCATTTTTTACACGTGGAAGTGATTGGAACACCTTATTTCAATGATTTCCATGGGTGAGTGAATACTTTTGGTAATACAGTATAGCTTCATTTGACTCTTTGTTGTGACATATGTATATGTTCCTGTATGTTTCCCTGTGTGCTCACATACTGTCATTATGTTTAGTTTCCCTTCACAAATGGACTTTGGATTCTTTGGACTTTTATAGCAGCCTTGCAATTGAATGTTTGCTTTGTATATTTCTGTCTGCAATTGGAATATGCATTTGAGTCCTCAATCTGTGTCACGGTGTACAAGGTGGACTCACGCGCTGGACTCCGGGGATTGATGCACACAAGAGAATTTATTAATGACCAATGAGTGTATATACAAAAGGTGCGGGGCAGTGTTATCTACAAAAGGTGAGAGGGGCAGGGCTCCGGGGGAAATCCAGGTGAACACTCTCGTCTCTCTCCAAACAATCCAAACACGTATCCACTCGAACACTCGTCACTCAGGGAACACCAGGGAAAACGGTCCAGAGGGTCTGCACACAAAGAAACACTCGTTAGATTCCAAACACACAACTACATGGAAAAACACTTGCTAGACGCTCGACTTTCACTGACGCGATTCTCACAACGATCCAGCGAAGAACAGCCGTTGCTTCCTGGCTTAAATGCCATCCACACTGATGAGGCACAGGTGTTTCCTCCTCCGAGGGCGTGGGCCAAGGGCATGAACCCATAATGAGTTCCGCCCTGGCGAGAGAGAGATAGAGAGATAGAGAGAAAGAGAGAGAGAAACAGCTGATCAGCGACCAGCTGAACCTCCAGGCCGTGACAATCTGAAAGATTAGGACAAAGGATTTTGTTAGGTGCTGGACGGAAAACTTTGAGGATCTCTTCAATCCCACTGACACACCTACTGTAGAGGAAGCAGAGTCTGTGGATGAGGGGGATGACTCGGCCATCTTTGTGGTAGTTAACCACACAACAGAGAGTTTTTTAACTCGGGTGGGTGAAATTCACCCTGAGTCCCTACGGGCTCCGGAGGGAAAATCATGCAGAAGTTATAGAAATTTCCCTTGGATTGGCAAATTGGGGTCGTGGTCCCTTTTTTCCAAGAAATGGAGCCAGAAGCTCATCCTCCATGGGAAGGCCTATTCTGTCGCATGGAGGAAGGTTCTCTACAGACTACCCTGCAGAGGAGAGTCTGCCCATTAGTCAAATGTTAGATTTAGAAGACAATGTGGTTTTTGTCCTGTTCATGTAAGTATGGACCAACTCTTTATTCCCTAAAGGATATTATCGGATGCATAACATTTTGCCCAACCAGTCTACATCTATGTTGTGGACTTACAGAAAAAATTCCATTGTGTCCCTTGGAAGCTCCTATGAAGGGTGCTTCAGGAGTGTGGTATATTAGTCCCATTGCTCCAGTCCCTGCACCATAGCTGTGAAAGTTTGCTTTGCTTTGCCTTTTGTCCCCAATTCTGTTCATAACTTTTATGGTCAGAACTTCTAGATGTAGACAATAGGCAGAGGATGTTGCTTTTGCTGGTCTCGGGATCTGGTCTCTGGTTTTTGCAGATGATATGGTTTTGCTGTCTTCATTAAACAATGATCTCCAGCTTACACTGAAGGGCAGTTTGCAGCAGAGTGTGAAGTGGCTGGGATAAGACTCATCGCCTCCAAGTGTTAGGCTATGTTTCTCAGCCAGAAAACGGGGGAAAGCCCACTTTGGATTGGGAATGAGTTGCTGACCCAACTAGTCAACTGCAGCGTTGCAGATGTTGTATGTGTCTGTTGTAGTAAAGAGAGAGCTGAGTGTGAAAGTGAAGCTGTTTATTTACTGGCAAATCTATATTTCTATCTTGTGGGTAATGACCAAAAGAATAAGATTGCAGATAGAAATAAGCTTTCTCTGAATGGTGTTTGTGCCCTTTCTTAGAAATAGGGTAGATGAGTCATTCAAGAGGGACTCAGCGTATAAACACTATACTCCTCCTAATCAAAAGGAGCAAGTTGATGTGGTTTGTGCATCAAACTAAGATACTGTCTGGATACCTCCCAGGTGAGGTGCCCAACAGGGAGGAGTCCTCAGAGGAGGCCCACAAGGAGAACTCAGGACACGGTGGAGACATTACATCTACTGACCGGCTTGGGAATCCTAACCTGGGGATGCTAGCTTGGTAATGCTTCAGTGTCCCCACATAATTGTACTTTAGCCTTAGTTTTAATTACTTTGCCTTGTTATCCCTATTTTCCCTATTAGCCAACTACAGAGGGGGGTGTAGATATCCCTGGCTAAGTTTCTGGCCCACTGAATCCCTGGATAAGTGAATGTGGAAAAGTACATTTTATTACAGAATAATATTACTGCTACTGCCCAGCCAAGCTTGACCTCAAATTTGGCAGCACGTGGCACGAGGGCTAAAATGAATTTGACACCACTGCGTTAGAGGCTTCCTCACAAGAGACAAGTTGTTGTACCCTAAAGTTACATTATGATATTTTACAGTGGCTTGCAAAAGTTTTTGGCCCCCTTGAACTTTCCCACATTTTGTCACATTACAGCCACAAACACGAATCAGTTTTATTGGAATTCCACGTGAAACACCAACACAAAGTGGTGTACACGTGAGAAGTGGAACGAAAATCATACATGATTCCAAACATTTTTTACAAATTAATAACTGCAAAGTGGGGTGTGCGTAATTATTCAGCCCCCTTTGGTCTGAGTGCAGTCAGTTGCCCATAGACATTGCCTGATGAGTGCTAATGACTAAATAGAGTGCACCTGTGTGTAATCTAATGTCAGTACAAGTACAGCTGCTCTGTGACGGCCTCAGAGGTTGTTTAAGAGAATATTGGGAGCAACAACACCATGAAGTCCAAAGAACACACCAGACAGATCAGGGATAAAGTTATTGAGAAATTTAAAGCAGGCTTAGGCTACAAAAAGATTTTCTTAAGCCTTGAACATCCTACGGAGCACTGTTCAAGTGATCATTCAGAAATGGAAGGAGTATGGCACAACTGTAAACCTACAAAGACAAGACCGTCCACCTGAACTCACAGGCCGAACAAGGAGAGCGCTGATCAGAAATGCAACCAAGAGGCCCATGGTGACTCTGGACGAGCTGCAGAGATCTACAGCTCAGGTGGGGGAATCTGTCCATAGGACAACTATTAGTCGTGCATTGCACAAAGTTGGCCTTTATGTAAGAGTGGCAAGAAGAAAGCCATTGTTAACAGAAAACCATAAGAAGTCCCGTCTTGATGCATTCTCAATCATCCAGGAAAGTAAAACTCCAAAAGTTGATTCTGTTCATCTGGACGTAGCGTTTTGTGGGAGAAACGTTTCGTCACTCATCCAAGTGACTTCTTCAGTCTCAGCTGACTGCAGGTTTCCCCAAATCTTATAAACAGTACATTTGCATAATGACTGAAACCAGCCCACTGAAGGAACAATGGGCTGGGAGGTCAGTTCCTTAATCATAATTATGCAAATTCTCATGACCATTGATCAACAACCACTGACCAAAACCCACTGATCAAAGACCACTGATCAATGGCCATGAGTACCATTCACAGAGAGTTGGGGAATGGCTGCAATCACAGCATTGTAAGATGGCGAAAGATGAACCCTTAGGCCCCCTCCTCGATTCAGAGATGGTCTTTCCCTTTTCACGTAAATGGCCTCCTTGACTCCGCGCTCAAACCAGCGTTCCTCCCTGTCCAGGATGTTACATCCTCATCATTGAAAGAGTGTCCACTGGCCTGTAGGTGTAAATAGACTGCAGAGTCCTGGCCTGACGAGGTGGCTCTTCTGTGTTGTGCCATCCGCTTCGCCAAAGGTTGTTTGGTTTCCCCGATGTATAAATCCTGGCAATCCTCCTGGCACTTAACAGCGTACACTATGTTACTCTGTTTGTGTCGGGGGACCCGATGCTTGGGGTGGACCAATTTTTGGCGCAGCGTGTTTTGGGGTTTAAAAGCCACAGAGACGCCGTGTTTAGAAAAAATGTGTCTCAACTGCTCCGATACTCCTGACACATATGGGATCACTACAGGTTTTCGCTTAGGCAGCGGTTGTCCTTCTCTCCTGGATCGGCTGGAGTTTTCTTTAGGTGCCTCTCCCGCTTTGACAAAAGTCCAGCTGGGATAACCACATTTACTCAGGGCCTTCTTGATGTGATGTTCTTCTGCCTCCCTGGCCGCTGTGTCAGTGGGGATGGTGTTCGCTCTGTGTTGTAGCGTCCTGATGACACCCAGTTTGTGCTCCAGTGGATGATGAGAGTCAAACCTTAGATACTGATCCGTATGTGTAGGTTTACGGTACACGTCAGCTTTTAGATGTCCCCCATTCCTGATGATCTCACAGTCTAAGAAGGCTAACCTGCCACTTTTTATATCCTCTCTGGTGAATTTGATGTGTCGGTCCACCGAGTTAATGTGATCTGTGAAATGTGGTACATCCTGAGATTTGATTTTCACCCAGGTGTCATCCACATATCTGAACCAATGGCTTGGTGGTGTTCCAGGGTAGGATAGCAAAGCCCTCTTTTCCACTTCTTCCATGTACAAATTGGCCACGATGGGTGAAACTGGGGAGCCCATGGCACACCCATGTTTCTGCCTGTAGAACTGACCCTTGTATGTGAAGTAGGTGGAATGAAGACACAGTTCCAAAAGCAAACACACTTGGTCGATGCTGAGAGTGGTCCTGTTGCTGAGGTTGGGGTCATCCTGTAATCTCTTACGGACTACCTCCAACGCTTCCGTGACTGGGATGCAAGTGAAGAGAGATGTTTGGGGAAACCTGCAGTCAGCTGAGACTGATTAAGTCACTTGGATGAGTGATGAAATGTTTCTCCCACAAAACGCTACGTCCAGATGAACAGAATCAACTTCTGGAGACATAAGAAGTCCTGTTTGCAGTTTGCCACAAGCCCTGTGGGGGACACAGCAAACATGTGAAGAAGGTGTTCTGGTCAGATGAGACCAAAATGGAACTTTTTGGCCAAAATGCAAAACGCTATGTGTGGCAGAAAACTAACACTGCACATCACTCTGAACACACCATCCCCACTGTCAAATATGGTGGTGGCAGCATCATGCTCTGGGGGTGCTTCTCTTCAGCAGGGACAGGGAAGCTGGTCAGAGTTGATGGGAAGATGGATGGAGCCAAATACAGGGCAATCTTAGAAGAAAACCTCTTGGAGTCTGCAAAAGACTTGAGACTGGGGCGGAGGTTCACCTTCCAGCAGGACAACGACCCTACACATGAAGCCAGGGCAACAATGGAATGGTTTAAAACAAAACATATCCACGTGTTAGAATGGCCCAGTCAAAGTCCAGATCTAAATCCAATCGAGAATCTGTGGCAAGATCTGAAAACTGCTGTTCACAAACGCTGTCCATCTAATCTGACTGAGCTGGAGCTGTTTTGCAAAGAAGAATGGGCAAGGATTTCAGTCTCTAGATGTGCAAAGCTGGTAGAGACATACCCTAAAAGACTGGCAGCTGTAATTGCAGCAAAAGGTGGTTCTACAAAGTATTGACTCAGGGGGCTGAATAATTACGCACACCCCACTTTTCAGTTATTTATTTGTAAAAAATGTTTGGAATCATGTATGATTTTCGTTCCACTTCTCACATGTACACCACTTTGTGTTGGTCTTTCACGTGGAATTCCAATACACTCGATTCATGTTTGTGGCTGTAATGGGACAAAATGTGGAAAAGTTCAAGGGGGCCGAATACTTTTGCAAGCCACTGTATTCTGTGGAAGTGCACAGCATTTGTATAAAGTATTGCTTGAGAGGTGATTGATTGATTGATTGTTGTAATGAAAAACTTAAAAAGAATCAGTATATGCTGAGATACTTGTTAGAGAATGCATCACCAAAAGGCCCAGATTAAATAAGTTTAAAAAGGGCATTTCTTTAGTGTGTTCACTCTTTACTCCAGATCAAGCTGTAAAACCTTTGCCAGCAGCTAACAGTAAGTTATTCTAGCACAGATCATGTAATTTATAAAAGCAAACTGATTCTGTGTTTCAGAGACACATGTGAAAATTCACATTGTTGGATATAATGGAGCAGTAACTAAATAAAGTGACCTTTGATTAAACTCAGTGCATGTGTGTACCATTACTGTACAGATTTAATGGAACATGCTCATAAACATATTGCAAATGTTAGACAGTTACATTTTGTGCAGTTTTACATCTTTGAATACTTTTACACAGAGAGAAGTTTGAGGGGAAACACCAGGGGGACTGGAAATTAACACATTAAAACAATCACTGTTCAAACAGGTTCTTTCTTTTCAGTGACATATTTATATATGTTACTGAAAAGAAAGAACCTGTAGATTGGTTTTGGACAGTTTACTTGGCCTGAAGTGGAGAGTCTGGTGACAAGCTTTTAATGCCTTTCTCAGTGAAACTGGCTTTGGAGCAACCCTGCAGAGTTGCACCATCATCATGGGAAGATTACAAATTTTTGTGGTGTCTCACTGAAAGTTTAGCTATAAATAAAACATTATGTATTTAAATTAGAAAATAATCAGGTTCAGCCAAACCTTTCCACAGAATACAGAGTTTTCCAGGTTCATGAATCAACTTCGGTCTGCTAAATTCCAAGTTATTGCACTATTTTGTTCTTTAAAGCTTCCACTTACAAAATGTTTTAAAACATAAGTTCCCCTTCTTTAACACAGTTCAGAATGAATCTTTGCAACTATAAACCTCAGAAACAGAAGATCACGTTCATCTTGCTGCATAGATGAATCATAACGAACTTTGAGGGTTTTTTGGGTCTTTATATGCATAGATAATACGCATTATATTTTGTCAACCATTGCACTTGAATATTTTCAGTTTTATTTTTTTAATTTGCATCCCCGCATCCTCACCCGCTGCCACCAGCAGCACCACCGTCACTTCGCAGGCAAACGAGGCTTTTCTGCCCGACATTATCTTCATCCAGACTCCGCTGGAAAGGAAGCTGAAATGACGGATGCGATCATGGGAGAGGTAGCAGGGGATAGTTTATTTACATCGGAAGAGGCTCTGTAAGTTTAGAGGGAAGCCGATGCGTGTGTCTCCCTCTACTTTCACGGACCCCCTCCTCCTCCGCTGGCAGAAATTTATAAAGAACAAAAAATCTGACGAGGGAGGGAGGGGGGTTGATATACGCCGAGGCTGAAATCGAGAGGCGAACCCAGGGAAAGAGGAGTAATTCGTACCCGTGACTTTCCCCCTCTTAGTCCCCCAAAAGGAGGGGGAAAAGTCGCAATATTGGAAACGGAAAGGAATGAGGTTCTAAAGGTGTGAAAACGACTGCAATTGTGGATACTTTATATATTTTTATTTCGAAAAAATATGGCCGAGAACGTTCTGGACTCTGGCCCGCCTTCAGCCAAGAGGCCTAAACTCTCCTCTCCGGCACTTTCCGCGTCCGCCAGCGATGGAAACGGTAAGTACTGGCTCAGGTTATAATTTGGTTTGGTGTTATTCGTTGAGTTTTTTGTTTTTGAACGGCTTGTGGTTACTTAAAAGAGGAGGGAAACGCGGGATTACGCTTCTGTTTTTGTCGTAGCTTGCTAATGTTAGCGTGCTAGTAGTGAGTGTGTGTACGTGAAGAAACGCTCCCCGTCTAGCTCGCATGCTAACAGCCATTTTAGCCGGAGGTAGCTACTAGCCATTCAGCTAGCGCTAGGCTAGCCCACTTGAACGCGGATCCTGTCCTGACGGTCCCGTGTCTAATGACTACTTTAGCCGGGCTGTTTGTAACCCCATTGCCAGTCAAACTTACGATGAAGTTTCTTGGTGTCATAGAGTTGCCTTAAATTGACAGCCATGTATACGTACTGCTATTCTGTACTCGAGTTTTTAGGCTGCTAGGGTTTAAAACAACCTTGTTTTGCCCCATCATAACTCGGATCCTTTCTTAACTGCCGTAAGTCATCGTTAATGATGTTAGCGAAGACAGAGGTTGCAGACGGTGGTGCTGCTAGCCTGGTGAGAGCTAAATTTAGGCCCACGGGTCCGACTGATTGTTAAGCTCAAACTGCCATTGTTGGTACGTTTTTTTTTCTGCGTGTGTGTGTGTGGATGGCGTGTGGCAGCAGCTGGAATAGTGGCCCGAGAACGAAACGGTGGAGCATGGACACAGCGCCATGCCTAACCACCGAGCTGCTAACCAGAAAGCCCAGTTAGTGACCGAATACTACTACACGCACGAAATATTCACCCAGATTTCATCACTTAGACATTCACTCAGTCGTTACACCAAAGCCAGCTGCGTCTCTGCCCGCCTGCTCGGCAATAAGAGAGACCATTACGGTTAAATTAGTCAGGCACTGCACACATTTCCGTCACCTTGCAAAGTATATATCGATGACAGACGCATTACTGCCAAAAGATAAACACGATTTGAGGATGTAATTAACTGCACTCAAAATTATTCTTCGTGTCACTGCCCTGAAGTGTGGTTGTTGCCGAAAGATGCTTCCCGTTGATGTCTCCAGTTGTCTTTAAATCGTAGCATTAATTGAACTGCAGATTATTTTCATGGATGGTAGGTCTATTTGAAAAAGCATTTGGTCTACCAAACAACAAGAAATAGTAAAGGTGCTACCTAAATACCTTAGTTAGTTCAGATAGCTCCCAAAACCCAAACTTTAACATTTACAGCAATGCAATACTTAAAACAAACAAACAAACAAAACTATTACTCAAATGTCATAGCACTGAACCAGTGAACCCGTTGCATTTGTATTTTAAATAAGGCTTAAGTAATTATTTGTCTAATATTTCTGCTTCCTGAGGGGAAAAAGTTAAGTGTGGACAGAATAAAAGCATGTTTCAAATGTTTGTGAGCTGCAGTGAATTTATGTTTAACTTAGTTATGTTTAATTGCTGACTGCCACATTTCTTTGTAATGTGTCAGATAACTAACTGATTGTAATGTGTATGTTACACATTACTTGGTAATGTGTAGCATAAAAATTGTTTGACTGAACGGAATATAGCCTGCTAAAGCTTGGATTGCTGTTCTCACTAGAAAGAATTTATCCCAGGTCCCTGTGTATCTTACCAATTTTTGTGGCCTTACTTTGATGAAATAGTCCATTCGTCAGCCTGTCTGTGCAACACTTTGAATGTCTTTACTGATCAGAGACTCTTTCTGCAAACTTGGGTAGTAAGGTTAGTTTTAAATCACACATCACACTGTTGGTTTACTGTTCTTGCTTGGATACAAAGCCTGCCACTAAAAACTTAACTGTCTCTGCAGATAGTAGATAGTACAGTAGATACTACAGATTTTTTTTCTCTCTCTTGACTAGAAGTGGTGGTTATTATTGTCCCTCACTTTGCTTCATTCAGCATTGTTGGTCATTGTTGGTTAGCTGCTATACTTTGTCTGTCATGCCATTTTCTCTTTTACAAAATGTGTTAGACTCACAAGATGCATAGTGCGTCAAATGAATATCGTCCTACTCGTGCCACAGCTGATCACACTTTTGGTCATTTCATATGGAGGGAAAAATGCTTAGACAACACTGTTTTTATTTTATTCATCATATAAGTTTGTCAGGTTGCCCACCTCAAAATCATTTACTGGTTCGGTGCTCAGTGTTGTTGCATTGGATAGTATGGTTTTTAATTTCTGATGTGAGAAAACTGGTCATGCATGATCAGCTTTCATAAATTTTTGATGTCAAGCAAGTGATCACATTTTCACTTGGTCATGCTTAAATATGATGGATTATACCAGCTTAACATAGCTGTGGTCCCTGTTGTCGTCCTCCTCGCTCTTTCTCTGCTTTTTTTTTGCCTTCCTGAACTTGCCTTTCTTCATTTCAGATTTCGGATCTCTTTTTGAATTGGAGCACGACCTCCCAGATGAGCTCATCAGCTCCAATGAACCAGGTCTGGTCAATGGCGGGGACCCTAACCAGCTGCACACCACTCTAGGAGGAGGACCGGCATTGTTGGGCCCTGGAGGCGGTGGTGGAGGGGCAGGAGGATTGGGTCTTGGGCTTGGCCATGGTCCTGGGGGAGTTGGTGGAGGGCAGGATGCAGTGGCCAAGCATAAACAGCTGTCAGAGCTTTTGCGTGCGGGGGCAACACCCTCAACTCAGCCGGGGCACCAAGGAGCCATGGGTAGCCCAGGAGGCCCCGCTGCCATGGGGCAGCACTTAGCGAACATGAAGGCGTCCCCTGGTCAGGGGCCTCAGCAGATGATGGGCCAAGGACAACACCTTTCCCCTCAGCAGCAGGCCAACATGATGCAGCAGCAGAGTGCTGCAGGTGGAATGATCAGGACCATGATGGGAGCACAGCAGAAAGGCAGTAATGGACAGCAGCAGCCAGGCATGATTGGGAACCAGGTGATTAATGGCTCTCCAAGGATGGGCTTCGGCAATCAGGGGATGGTCGGTGGCAGCAACCTTTTGGCTGAGACCCTACAGCAGCCGGGAGCTGGGGGCCAGGCTGGGATAAGAGGCCAGCAGCCTGGAGCAATGAACAAGGTAGGCAGTGCTTCAGTTACAGATTTTTTTTTTTTTTTTTTTTTTTTTAAAGGAAAAAAAATCTATATTTGCAAGAAGCTTGCAAATGCAAAATAGTGGAAATTAACCCTTGCATACACTTAGTCTTATTTGCCTTAATAGTAATTTGTTCATCTGTGAGGTAATTTTCTAAATAAGACTGAATTTTCTTCAGCCTTACAATTTCAAAACTTAAGAATTTAAGCAGGCATAGATGTATAATTATGAAAGGTGTTCTCACGTTTTTTCATTGTTAACAAAGTTCTATTTAGAGACACTTAGAGTTAAGACATAATGTTTAGGTGCACAAGAAATTCTCAAATCCTGTTTTTATTTCTTAGAATTTCTTATTCTTTGCTGCGGACTTCAGTTTGTTCTCAGATGGTTAAAGGCTCATGGTTGTATTTGTTTATTTTAATAAACGTAAGTAGTGCACTTGGGTTTGTCTTTTTTTGAGTCCATCTGTGTGATTGACAGTCCCACAGGAGTGATGGTAAAATGTTGCAGCTGCAGGTACTGGTGATGAAGATGATTCACTGTGGTAGAGCTACTGATGGTTGATTTTTACCCAATCAAATGCAATGAGTGGGATTCCTGGTTAGGAATAGGTTAAAGGAAAAGCTCAGATGAGCTTGTGCTGGCCTCCTCAGTGTGGAGGGAGAAAAGAGAATTGCATCAGAATTGCTGTTGCATTCTCTCCTACTGTGAATTGCTGTTTTCGTTTGTTTCAGGTCGTATTCTAATGATATGGTTAAAACATTTTCTATCTCCACTACTGTGAGATTTCATTGACTTAGTTGCTCCTTTTTAACTTTCGGTCTTATAAAGTTCATGGTTTGAGGAAATATCCACAAATCCAGCTTATTTAACAACTGAGACTTGGGTTCTTGAGACTTGATTACACAACAAGATTATTTGGTAAAATAAGAGCACAACGTGCTGGCATGTATAGAGCTCAGATGCTCAAGTCATCCTCATATCAGTGACATGCAGTTTAACAAAAAGAAGGCATAGAATAATTTTAAGTCTTGTTTTATCCTTGTCTTCATTATTGACACAAACATTTCTCTTTTTCAAAAAATTAAAATGACTTGTATTTTCATTTGCTAGATGGGGATGATGGGGAATCCAGGGGGGCCGTTTGGAGGCCCATATGGAAGTCAAGGGAATCAAGGTCTGGGAGGCGCAGGGCTGGGCCCTCAGCTCCAGAACAAAGGTTCCATGGCTAATAGCATGGCCCAGTTCAATGTGGACAAGAAGAACCAGCCCATGCAAGGAATGGGCACCATGGTAAGGAAGAGATGATCAAGAGAATGTTCCTAATAAATAAGTTGTATTCTGGTCCGTGTTATGAATTAGTAGATTACTATAAACTCTAGGACAGTACCAGATACTGATGCTGGTTGATAGCCAGTAGTGATGAAAATGTTTTCTGTTATTTTATTTTTATCAAATTGTATCAGTGAATCAGAAGATTTTCATTTAAAAAACAAAACAAAAAACAAAACAAACAACTTGTATGTTTAAAATATTTTAGTTCTCCATCATACTGGTTGTGAGCGTTTAGGAAAAATTGATGTGAAAGAGTCAGACAACACAGATATCTGTCAAATCTATCATTTAATCTCCCAACACAATCAGAAACTAGATTACCTCTTCTTGCTGCATTACCTCTTCATGTCCTGTCATTTGACTTGAGCACTCAGTACTCTAGTATTGCTGTAAACACCATCCTTTTATTTTCATCCTCCACCTCCTCTTCCATTTTTACTCCCTCTAATCTTCTGCCTTCTCTTTATTCTGTTTCTTTTCTTTTATTTCCTCCGTCTCACCTTGTCTTGTTGTCGCCCACTTTCTTTCCAGGGCACACAGCAGTCACAGACAGGTGTGGGTGGTCCCACAGGTGCACCTGTGGGAGGAGCCCCCGGGATGGTGCCGGGCGCTCAAGCAGTTGGTACCCAGGTTTCTGCAGCATCCGCTGCAGCTGGAGCACCGCCCACAGCTGACCCTGAAAAACGCAAGCTAATCCAGCAGCAACTGGTACTCCTGCTACATGCACACAAGTGCCAGCGGCGGGAACAGGCCAATGGTGAAGTCTGGCAGTGCAACCTGCCCCACTGCCGGACTATGAAGAATGTCCTCAACCATATGACTCACTGCCAGGCTGGGAAGTCCTGTCAGGGTAAGTAGAAAGGATGCTGCATATCCTCCTGGAAACACTGGATAAAATAATCCCTTCTGTAGCTGTCAAGCTGGCAACGTTCCTCGTAATGAAAGTATATCTCACCTATTAAAATGGTTTAGTGCTTAAGCACATGAAGCTTAATTTTATTATGCTACCTGATTTTTGAGAGTAGTACTTAAGAAAAAAAAAAACAGCCCCCCCCCCTCCTTCTCTAATACACCTCCATTTCCCAACTCCTGATTCCATATCTGTTTTTCCTCATTGACCAACAGTTGCTCACTGTGCATCATCGAGGCAGATCATCTCCCACTGGAAGAATTGCACGCGACATGATTGTCCTGTCTGCCTGCCGCTGAAGAATGCCGGGGACAAGAGGAACACGCAGTGTGAGTGTCTGTATCCGACCAAACAAAATAATATACCTTCCTTCATACCATTGGATAAATTTTTTAGATACTGTGCTGTTATCATTATCAATATATTTACACATTTATATTGTGTAAATATATTAATAATGACAAAGTTTGATGTTCAGAATCAGAATACTTTGTTAATCCCGAAGGAAATTAGGGGTTAATGTTCTAATGCTGGTAATGTAAGTATGATTTTGTACTGGGTTTGAAATGACAGCGTTGTTTTGAATATACTAGTCAGTATTATATTATAGCACAAAAACATAATAATTTTTGCTGAATTTTCTATAAGTATTCAGTAAATGATTTATTTATTTTTTTTAATTCTAAGCTGATTTTATTTATTCATAACTTTTGGTTTTTGTGTTCTTACAGCTCTACTTGCAGGGGCTGCTACAGGACTAGGCAGCTCACTTGGTACAATCCCTGGTAGCCAACCAAGTGCTCCCAATCTCAATCAGCCGAGCCAGATTGATCCCAGCTCTATAGAAAGGGCCTATGCTGCTCTGGGCCTCACCTACCAAGGGAACCAAATCCAGGCTCAGACTTCCCAGACTAACATGCCCAACCAAGGCCTTCAAGGGCAGGCTGGTGTGAGGCCTCTGAACCCAATGGGTGAGTTTAGTTTATTTTCAGTAAAAAGACATGAATTGTCTGCTCTTTTACAGCTTAATGCTGAGCATTTCTTTTTTTTAATGCCAGCAAGCGGTTAGGACCTTCAGCTTTCAGAATGAGTGAATTGTATACTTAAAGTGGCTTTTCAAAAGCTGTTTATCGCTGGTGGGAGCTATGAAGATAGCTATATAAAATTGTTTGTCAGATGTCTCCAGGAAAAATAATCATCTCAAGAATATGTTCCATGCTATGTAGCTAATCCTAACCCCTGGACATGTTGAAAAACATGTCCAGGCAAAAGCTTGTCCATTGTGTCCTATTGTTAGGATGACACTGAGAATAAACATATATAATTTCCTTTCTTTTCTATGCGGTGTAGGTGTGAATCCTATGGGAGTGAATGGAGGTGTGGGTGCTTCCCCTCAGAGCCAGCAAGCTAGTCTACTGCAAGATACAATGATGCATCTTAATATGAACAACCAGGGGTAAGAACAAACACAAAGGCTTTATTGTATTTATTTATTTATTTTTTAAAGATTTGGTCAGTTCTACATGAGTTTAGGACATACATTTATTTTAAGAAGCCATTTAAAGGATTCACTCTGTCTCTTCTAGTCTGAATGATGCTGGTGGGGTTGGTTCCATGCCCACAGCAGCCCCTCCCTCCGCCACAGGCATGAGGAAAAGCTGGCATGAGGACATCACACAGGATCTACGAAATCATTTGGTACACAAGCTGTAAGTATTAAAGAGAAAAGCTGCATTATTTATTTAGTTTTGGACTGCACATAGGATCACAATTAGCATTGCTGTGCGAATACATTAAAAAAAAGGGGGGGGGGCTTGTGTTTTCTTTTCTTTTTTTTTTTTTAAGTTCCATTCATCTGCCTGGATATAAAAAATTAGGTGTCATATATTTCTGTAGTCATAAATAGAAAACATACTGGTGGATTATCATATTAAATATGGTGAATGTTTCAGAAATAGATGGATCTGCTTGGTTTCATCAAGGCTTTTTTCTTCCTTTTTTTCTGGGATCTGAATGATGCCATCGAGACTGGATATCCATGTCATGTTCATCTCAGACACATACCTCTGTCTGCGCTGTAGTTAAAAACTACACAATTTCCACCATTTTTTCCTTCATCCTGTTTTCTGTCCTCCTCTTTACTTGTCCCTCCAGTGTCCAGGCCATCTTTCCGACTCCAGATCCCGCTGCCCTCAAGGACCGTCGAATGGAGAACCTGGTGGCTTATGCCCGAAAAGTTGAGGGTGACATGTATGAATCGGCTAACAGCAGAGTAAGTTGTTCCTTACACTTGAGAAATCAGTGGTGTCGGTGTTTCAGTATCTATGTCAGTCATTGTGCTGTCATTACTTGTTCATTAAATTTATTGCAGCAGGTGAACCCGTCTTTTTTTTCCTGTTGTTAACTTGTCTTTTTCCCAAGATGAAAGAGAGCCACAGATTTGGTATTACTTGAGTTTCAAAATACTTCTATAATTTTCAAAAGAATTTATATTTTTGTGTCCTTTCTGTGTTCAAATTCTTGTTTTCTAATGTCCTTAATCTCTTGTTTTCTTTTGACAGGCTGAGTATTATCATTTGCTGGCAGAGAAGATCTACAAGATCCAGAAGGAATTGGAAGAGAAGAGGAGGACCCGACTGCAGAAGCAAGGTGTGAACATTGGACCTGCTGGCATGGGACAGCCCCCTACTGGGCTGCCTCCAAGTGAGTGAACCTGTTGGGGGCAGGGGACGAAATGAAACGTTTTAGTGTTTGTTCAAAGTCTTCTGCTCGTGCTTGGTGAACACACGGCAGTTTAACTTCCTTCTTCTCCTGCCCTATCTTTACAGACGGTCCCCTAACTGACCCGGTAATGGTGCGACCAGCAGGACCAAATCAGATGAACAGAACGCAAGGCCCAGGTAAAACATCTGTAGTTGCAGGCACATCATTTTATGGTGGAATTGAAGCTTACACTGATTTTTTTATTTTTATTTATTCATTTATTTATTTTCTATTTTTTTTATTTATGTTTTACCAAATGTTAACTTGGAGCCAAATGGGCTGAGTGTAATGCCGTGATTAATCTCCGCTGTGGACATAGGCAGCTGGAGTAGCTGCGCGTCTCTAATATCTGCTGTCGTGCTCACTCTGATGACGAAGGCTTTAGAGTTGAGTGTCTTTGCCCTCATGTTGACACAGCCCCCCTGAGTGTTGATTACTTTGAAAAATAAAATCCATGTAAAATATGTTTATGTTGTATATCATAAATTCTGTGTTTTGTCAGGTATGAATCAGTTTAACCAAATGGGAATACAGTCTATGGGCCAGAGGTCAACACCTCCTCTACCCTTGGGACCATCTGGCAACCAGGTGAGTACACACAGTGTTTCAGATATGTAGAAGAACACAGTTTAAAGAGTGGGAGAAATAAAATGAGTAGCTGTTAAATTATTTGATTTATTTTTTATAACAAACTTCTAAGAAAATATAAAGTTCTTTTTGTTTTGTTTTTTTGAAGACCAGTGCTCTTTTTCTTTTCTTTTCTTTTCTTTTCTTTTTTTTTAATCTTCAGATGGGAATGGTTGGACCCAGGGTGGGGCAGCCCAATGTTAACCAGCTGCCAGCCCCGTATATGTCCCAGGGACAGTTTCCTGGCTCAGGACCTGGAGTTGGAGCTCAGTCTGGGATGACACCACCTGGGGGACCAGGAGGTATGGTGCAGGTAAGAGGGCTCGCACTTCTTTTTGATGTTGCTTAGAAACCCTGATTGTACCTGTAGCAATTCATATTTAGGTCTTTAATAAGGACATTTTCCCCCCTCCAACTCAAATATAAACTCTGTTGTTAATGTGTTGGGTGTGAGGAGGAGAATTGTAAAGAGTACTGTGCAGGTGATCGTGTTCTGTAAGTACACACTACACTAACCATTAGTTATACATGTAAATCTAGGGATGCACCAACCCTTTGGATCAGATATATTTCCAGTTGTAACTTGGTTCATTTCTATGTTGTTCTGTGTTATTCTGTCATATACCAGTAGAAGTACATATAGCTTAGAGAAAGCTAACAGGAAAAGGCCTGTACATTTTACTCAACCACATACTGTGGTCAAGTGAGTTGACATGATTGAAAAGCTCCAACAATCCTTTCCCTGCGTGTCTGTTTATTTCTCTCTCGGTTGTTGGGAAGCTTTTGCTGCACTTACAGTAATAAAAGTGTTGTCGCCAATTTGATTAGTATTGACTTCAATTGTCTCTTGCTAGCTCCACTCTACATGAGAGGTGTGTATATGTGTGTGCACTCGCTGTGAGTCAAGGGAAGGCGAAACTAGTGCGAGTGTAAATAACAACAGTATAAAGTAACCTAATGATGTTCACGCTGAGGTGAAAGTGTAATTTTTAAGCCCACCGGAGCAGGCACTATTTTTAAGTGACATCATTTTTCATAGGAAGCGTAGTTTTTAACTCTACAGGGCCTTTCAAAAGTTTACTGGTGTTTTTACTTTATGTCTTTATGTGTCGTTTCTGGAATGCATAGAAATTAAATTGCACTATTGGAAATAGTTAATTTGATGCACGTTGTGTGTTTCCTTTTGTAATTGTGCACAACAGTATTTAATTTTGTTTTTCCTGCAGTTTACAAAAACTAGTGCATCTTAAAAGTGAAACTATGAAGACACTCAAATTTCCTATGGTTGAAAACTATTTTATGCAACTTTCTTGCATTTAGTTTTGAGGGATATACCTCTGAAACTTCTGTAACTAGAACTCGGGTCAGTTTGGCACGCCTCAACATGGTTTTTAGGGTTTTCCATTAGGTCATAGTACCTGGTACCAGGTACTTTTTAGTAGCTACTCGACTGTGGGTTCCAAGGCAAACCAAAAATGTCACGCCAACAGACTGCATACTACCGATTGACTAGTCAGTGACACTCGATGAGTCGTGAGAGCGTCTCCTTTATTAAAATGAAAACTGCCAATTTTGAAAACTGGCATGGAGGGAAATGGCCGCACAGAAACAACACTGTTGTCCCAGAGTCTGACAAAAAGTAAAGTCATGTTTTAGTACGACTTTGGTAAGTTATGAAGGCGCACCGCTTGATGGATTGCCGGAGCATTACGGCTGCCGTAGTCAGGAGCCTTTTGGAGTAATCTGGGTCCAAAACTCCGTCTTCTTCAGGTCCCACTGCGGCATCACTGAGAGTTAAAAACTGTCTAAATTCTTTCATCTTTAATAAAATGATAGGCGTTGCTGCTTTACCAGGTGTAACAATTAAGTTTAACATCCAGGCATCCATGAAAACAGAATTTAGTAAATTCAACTGAGTTAGAAGTTAGCAGGAAGTTAGCTCGCTAGTTTCCACCTAAACATGATATAGCATGTTCTGACTGAGAGATTTCTGAAAAAATTAAAACGTACAGCTCTGCTATCACTTCCAACATAAATGAAGACAGAAAACTAAACAGCAGTGACGTTTGTAGGGTTACTGAAGTTGGACTAGCTGGTATATAATGATGTGCTACGTGATCGCTAGCAAAACAGCTACGTTAGCATAATATTAGCACAGTGAAGCTGAAGGATGAACGCTAACACTTTTCCACTTGATAAAAGTTAACGTGAGGCAGGATGCTATAAACGGGCCAAACTTCAGTCAGGAGAACAACTGAGATAATCCATCCACAATACAAGGTTAGTCATTAATATACTGCAACAACACGGGAATAGAGCAGTTGCGAGAGAATTCAGCATTAATGAATCAATGGTACGGAAGTGGAGGAAGCTCAGTTTTTGGCTTTCCCCATATTCCAAAAGTGCTTCATCTCTTTGCTATGACTGTCGCCCGGCATAATTTGCAGATGATGTTGTTTGCAGCTGCTGCAATGCTTTCAACCCAAAACAGGCACAGATTGATGACACCATCAACATGCGCTATCGCGGTAGAATGGTATAGTCAAAATCTCTACCGTTGGCCAAATTTATATAGTTTCTACCGTATACAGCTTATACCGCCCACCTCTGATTTAAATTTGTCTGAAGGAGAAGACACTAGATATGTATTTTCATACATAGGCTTTCTCCTGTTGTAAGACATAACCTTCACCAACAAAGGAAAGAAAATGCCACTGACATCTTCACAAAATGTTATCTTCTTTCTTAACATCTTAAGCTTCATCTCCTGACACAGGAAAACATGCATAAACATGCTTATTTATTCCAGATATCGTCACAGTAATTAATGTCAGCAGATTAGACACATGACCCTCCCATCTCAGAACAGCTGACAAGGAGCCAGCTAAACAACGTCGACAGCTGGTTATACGCTAACATTGTGACAGCTAATGTGGACTGTCAAGTAACTGAGTGCAAGAATGTTAGTGAAACTGTCTTTTGAGTGGATCTAAAGCCAGCTAACAGATGCTAAAACAGCAGCGCTTATCAGCAGTTCAACTTACCCTCAATAAGTCATCTCAGCATCAATGAGACATGGAGTGTAAAGTCATAGTGAGCGGGCGTTTTTATTGTTTTTGATCTCTTGGCTAATTTAAACATGTTTTACCTGAAGGAGCCACTGTAGCTAGTGCACTTGAATTTGGGGGGGGTGTTAACTGCAATCCAGTCTACTGACATCTAAAAGTGAAATTTATGCACACTGTAACTTTAAACTAACATAAGCACTGATACGCTGTACTGGCAGATATCTAAACCGGATTGGTGCATCCCCATTTAAAATGTAGCAAACTAAAATTTAAACCTGAAGAAGAGAAAACACACTCCAATAACTCCTGGATCATCAGATAGAACTGCAATATTCTGGGTTAATATAAAACTTTATGCGGTAAAATGTAAACGTAGAAGATGAGTAACCTCGTCATTCTTGCCATCCTCGGGCAGTATTGTTACAATTTCCCTATAGCGTGATGTTAAGAAACACGGATAGAATATAAAGGATCCTGATGTGATCTCATTACATACATTCTTAGGTTACCCAAAGAACAACATTTTCTGTCTCTTAACCAACTCTACCTCTGTCGTCAGACGCAGATGGGCACTCCTCCCCCCCTCTCAGTTGCGAGTCCTCTAGCACAGCCGGGTTCAGCTGGCACTCCCAGTGGGGTCCCTCCAGTAGGGCCAATGGGGCCTCAAAGCGTGGGTGGTGGAGGTCCCAACTCAGCTGTCGGAGCCCCTGCCTCATCAATGACTCCATCTAACACAAACCAGCAACCCAACTCCAACCCTCATTTGGGGGCCATGCGTGGCAGCTCACCCTCTCCTGCTCACAGCCGATCACCTACTCCCCACCAGACACCCCCCAGGCTTGCTGGGTCGCAGACGCCACAACCACACACCCCTAATGCATCACATTTGGTGCCACCCCCAGCTCCTCAGCAGAACCAGCTTGGTCAGGGTCCTGGCTCCAACAAGCCCCTCCAGCAGCAACACATGGGGCCTGCTGGTTCAACCACTCCATCTCATCCTGGAATGGCCTCAAGTTCAACACCGCATGGCAGTCAGCTGCCACGTACTCCGGTCAGTGTCCCTTTTTTTTTTTTTTTTTTTTTTTTTTTTTAAAAAAACTGGCATTTATTTTTAATTCATGAGTTAGAAACTTTAAAAAATATTTTTTTTAAATCAGGTCTTTTAAGTTTGAAAAGTTTTAGACAACAATAAAATACTTTAAAGAGAAAATACTTTATAAATAATAGCACAAATATCTGAATCAGATCATCATCATCATATCAGTGATTTGCTGTGGGCATGCTTTGCCTCAAAGGTAAATTTACACAGTTCATCAAAGTTCTTTACAGATTTGATGCTCCAAGCAACTGCCAGAAGCATTAAGCTATGTCGCATTGCCCTTTCTGCTAATGTAACACCAAACTATGAGCAGTTTGTTCAGTTTTACTTGCATGTTCCCCTGTCGTGCATCACTTGCATATTTACTACTTGTATGCATCTAATTTGTGCATCTCTCTTCAGTTATCCCAGAAGGGTTCGTTCCCAGCTGACAGTCAGGCCCCGACCCCAGCTTCTGTCAGCAGTCTAGACACCTCATCCCAGCAACCGGCGTCAAACACTTCAGCCACCAATGTGGACATGAAGATGGAGGTCAAACATCAGGATGAGGAGGACGAGAGCGATGCTGGGAGCTGCTCCAAAGGAGGGAAACTTGGCAACCTCAAAATGGAGGAAAAACCTGTGAAATCCGAACTTAAAAATGAAGATTGTTCTGGAGAAGGTGGTAAAGGAGTTCCTATGGAAACGTCGACTACAACACAGGGGTCAGGAGTAAAGACGGAAGACAGAAAACCGGAGGTGAAGAAAGAGGTGAAGAAAGAGGTGAAAGATGAAGAGGAGAGCTCGGAGGCAGTTGTGTCGCAGGCCCCAGTGAAAAAGAAGAGTAAGTCAAAAATAAATTTTTACCAGCTGTTTTACACCTGCTGAAAATGAATCATGTTTTATTAATCCTTTCATCTCACTCTGCCCTCTAATCTCCATCATTCTTACAGTCTTCAAACCGGAGGAGCTTCGTCAGGCCCTGATGCCCACGCTTGAATCTCTCTACAGACAAGATCCAGAGTCTCTGCCCTTCAGAATGCCTGTTGATCCTCAACTGCTCTGCATACCTGTATGTACCCCTGCTGAGGTTTAGATTATTTATACTTGCTCAGTTTCACATTTGCAAAAAAGTCGAACTTTTTATCTGTATTTTAACTCGTACAAATTTTAGTAGAGGGCTTAACTGCTCTGCTTTGACGTTGTGATGTTCCAGGATTACTTTGACATTGTGAAGAACCCAATGGACTTATCAACCATCAAGCGAAAGCTAGACACAGGTTAGTATGTGCTGCTGTATTTATGGAAACTTAGTAGACCACAACAAAAAAGCATGGATTTGGGGGTGTTAGAAGTTGATGTGTTAAGAAGGGAGGACTAAAAGTGTAAAAGTTTTTTGATTTCTAGATTGGAAAGTCATCATGGTTTGCGTGTGTTGGTTTTAGGTCAGTACCAGGAGCCCTGGCAGTACGTGGAAGACATCTGGCTGATGTTCAACAATGCCTGGCTGTACAATCGCAAAACCTCACGAGTCTACAAGTACTGCTCCAAGCTGGCTGAGGTTTTCGAACAGGAGATCGACCCTGTGATGCAGAGTCTTGGCTACTGTTGTGGGAGGAAGGTGAGACAAAGTGTGGAATAACTGGCTGAATGGATGAGGTGGAATAAGAGTGGGTACAGGTCACTCTTAAATTGGCAACAGCACTGCATAGGTTAGAGCTGTTCAACAGAGTTCAGTAATGGTTTGAGAGTCATTTGTATGTTTGGCAAGTATTGTGCATGTAAGTGGAAACACAAGCAATCTGCCAGAAAATCTAGTGAAAGTGCATTACATAGACAGACAAATGTTTTGTATAGCAGCCCAGAGCTCACACGATTATTAAAAAAATAAATAAAACAACTATTGGTTATTAAACTAACCCTTAGCCAAACTAAATTAGTTTATTAAAATAAGTGTGTGTTCCTAAATGGCTCTTTCTCATCTGAGCTGTTGTGCAGAAATTTGCAGTATGTATGCGGATTTAAAAAAAAAAAAAAAGAAAAAGCAAAGCATTATTAATGCACTGGATTGATATCGCGTTCCCAAGTTGTAGGACGTCACTTACACTGCTCAAGTTAAGGTGCTAAGTTGGTAACAACACCAAAGGTGAAGAAGCCCAATCCTGACACGGTGTGAAGACCTGAGTGCACGTTTGCATTGGTTCAAATTATCCCGGCCAATTAACTCATCAAAGTATTTACAGATGAACTTGAACCAGAGTCTAAGTAAACCAGGGCTTAGTGTATCTGGCTAAATATTAAGGAGTGATGCCGATGTAGTCTTACACTTTTATACTTTATAGAGGTTTTGTTTCAACACGTGAACCAATCCATGGAGTCTAAAACTATTACGGTTTTATAAAACGCAGGTTGAAGATGTGTGTTTGAATTCCTTGACCATGTTTCAGACCTGAAAACAGAAGCAAGTGAAGTGGCTTCATAGCTAAAATTGGCCTTGAGCATGCCACTGCGATATCACATTTCAGCTCTCATTAGACTCTGCTATTTTTGGTTTTGCAGACAAATAACAAAACTGATTGCCCCTCTATTATTAAAAGCTGGCTGAAGGTCTAGTACAGTGTGACAAATCGAAGTAGAACTTGACTTAATCAGTAAAGTTTTTTTTCTCAGATAAAATAAAAACCTAAACAGAACTTGGGAAATGTTGTCTCCTGTGAGTTTTTTTTTCAGGTTCAGGTTTTGTTTCTGGTTCCTCGAGTCAAGTACAAACATTTTTCTTGAAATTGTGTATATATCTTTGCCACTGTCACAGTGTGATTAAACTGAAGGTCAGTTTTAAGAAGTGCTTAGACTTGATAATAGTACTGTTGTGTGGTGTGGGGTTGTTAACTCGGGCAGCTGTCCCAGCAAGAGTGCGGGGGTGTGGTGCAATTTAACGTTGCACTTGACTGAAGTAGCACTATCCAGCAGCTTCAATGTTAATCGTATGACATAGATGGAATAGCTGCCTAGGTGGAACTCCCCACATACAGGTCGAGGGACATAAAAGTAAGACTCCGGGACTTTATTTCATTACTTTTATAAGTATCGTAGGCTATACCAGTGAGAGGGCACTGATGAGTTTGTCTCATTCACATGATGCTGAGTGGCTAAAGATTCAGTTGTTGATGGTCAAGAGGTTAACGAGTTCTTTATCATTTTTCTTTGCTTCTCTCCATCAGCTGGAGTTCTCTCCTCAGACGTTGTGCTGCTATGGAAAGCAGCTGTGCACTATCCCCCGAGACGCTGCATACTTCAGCTACCAGAACAGGTATGGGGGGAGAAGGGAAGAGCAATAAAGAAATGAAGGGTAATAGGAAGAATGGATAGTAAAAGAGGAAGGGATTGTAGAAGAGAGCCATTAAGAAGAGTTTAAGCAGTGGGCCAGTATTCAGACAATATGAGGTAAATGCCAAATAATTATCTGATTAATTTTGTTTCCCTAAACACTTCCCTTCACTTCATGTTCTCCTTTTTTTTTTTTTTTTTTAATTAAATATTTCCATGTGGTGCCTAATGCACTGGCATTTTAACAGTCAGTCCTCTGATCACATTCTTTAAGAAGTGTGTGTGTGTGTGTGTGTGTGTGTGAGAGATTTTTTTTTAAAGAAAGCTTAGAATATTTAAACACCAGTGCAAAGCAGATAAGGCTATTGACCGGACCTCATACCACAGGCTGTACCCAGGGGAGTCTACACCAAGTCTGTATGGTTTACCGAAAATACATAAACAGGGTGCACCTTTAAGACCGATTGTCTGCATGATCAACTCTGTCACCTATAACATCTCCAAGTTTCTGGCTTCGATCCTCAACCCACTGGTGGGCAGCTCTGAACACCACATCCAGAATACCTTGGATTTTGTTGAGAAGGTGAGAGATGTCATTATGGAGGCAGATGAAACCATGGTCTCGTACGACGTTACATCTCTCTTCACTTGCATCCCAGTCACGGAAGCGTTGGAGGTAGTCCGTAAGAGATTACAGGATGACACCAACCTCAGCAACAGGACCACTCTCAGTATCGACCAAGTGTGTTTGCTTTTGGAACTGTGTCTTCATTCCACCTACTTCACATACAAGGGTCAGTTCTACAGGCAGAAACATGGGTGTGCCATGGGCTCCCCAGTTTCACCCATCGTGGCCAATTTGTACATGGAAGAAGTGGAAAAGAGGGCTTTGCTATCCTACCCTGGAACACCACCAAGCCATTGGTTCAGATATGTGGATGACACCTGGGTTAGAATCAAATCTCAGGACGTACTGCATTTCACGGATCACATTAACTCAGTGGACCGACACATCAAATTCACCAGGGAGGATATGAAAAGTGGCAGGTTAGCCTTCTTAGACTGTGAGATCATCAGTAATGGGGGACATCTAAAAGCTGACGTGTACCGTAAACCTACACATACGGATCAGTATCTAAGGTTTGACTCTCATCATCCACTGGAGCACAAACTGGGTGTCATCAGGACGCTACAACACAGAGCAAACACCATCCCCACTGACACAGCGGCCAGGGAGGCAGAAGAACAGCACATCAAGAAGGCCCTGAGTAAATGTGGTTATCCCAGCTGGACTTTTGTCAAAGCTGGAAAGGCACCTAAAGAAAGCTCCAGCCGATCCAGGAGAGAAGGACAACCGCTGCCCAAGCGAAAACCTGTAGTGATCCCATATGTGTCAGGAGTATCGGAGCAGTTGAGACGCATTTTTTCTAAACACGGCGTCTCTGTGGCTTTTTTTGGTCCACCCCAAGGATCGGGTCCCCCGACACAAACAGAGTAACATAGTGTACGCTGTTAAGTGCCAGAAGTATTGCCAGGATTTATACATTGGGGAAACCAAACAACCTCTGGCGAAGCGGATGGCACAACACAGAAGAGCCACCTCGTCAGGCCAGGACTCTGCAGTCTATTTACACCTACAGGCCAGTGGACACTCTTTCAATGATGAGGATGTACACATCCTGGACAGGGAGGAACGCTGGTTTGAGCGCGGAGTCAAGGAGGCCATTTACGTGAAAAGGGAAAGACCATCTCTGAATTGAGGAGGGGGCCTAAGGGTTCATCTTTCACCATCTTATAATGCTGTGATTGCAGCCATTCCCCAACTCTCTGTGAATGGGACTCATGGCCATTGATCAGTGGTCTTTGATCAGTGGTTGTTGATCAATGGTCATGAGAATTTGCATAATTATGATTAGGGCTGCCACGATTAGTCGACTAGTCACGATTACGTCAACTATTAAAATCGTCGACGACTAATTTAATAGTCGACGCGTCGTTTGACGCTTTGTAAGATCCCAAAAGACGCAGGAATAAGTAGTAGGATTTAAGAGTGTAATAACGGACTGAAACAGAAGATGGCAGCACTGCATGTACAAGGATGCCAGCTGCTGTTAAACCCCGAAGAAGAAGAAGCTGTGTCCCAGAATTCATAGCGCGACCCAGCTCAGTTGTCAACAATGGCGGAGGTAGTTAGTTTTAATATTACTCTTATTATTCTTTCTGGGTCACAAAATAAACGATTAACATATTTTCAGGCGAAAATGTAGCTGTGTAAACCTCAAATATCTGCTCAGTTTATCAAGACACCACATACTTTCAAAAGCGCTCCGACGTTTTCGGAGACGTCTGTTACCCACCAGCTAGCTCGATAGCTAGCCGGGGGCAAGGCTCACTAGAGCCGGTGAGAACACCGGACTCCTGGCAAATCGTTTTCAAACCCACCGCCGTCTTTCGCTACTCAGGTTAAACATGATATATAAGTCACTTAGATAACTTAAAAATGTTATTGTTTGGCTTTTTTTTTTTTTTTTTTTTAGTATTTTATTTGTTCCTGATTAAATCGGTTTGGCTGAGATTAAAGTTAGTTTTTACACAGCTGAATAAACGTCAAGCAGATTAAACTCCATCGAAACAATCTGCAAATGTCATTAAAATTTAATAAACTCTCATCTTGTCTTTATTTTTAGTTAGCACATACCTTAAACACTTAAAGCTGTAAGCTAATGATAGTTATATAAGAGCAGATGGTGCAATAAGCTGTATGTTTTAAGTCCAATGGATGCATGATCTGATTAGTCGACTAATCGCAAAAACAATCAGTGACTAGTCGACTATCAAAATAATCGTTTGTGGCAGCCCTAATTATGATTAAGGAACTGACCTCCCAGCCCATTGTTCCTTCAGTGGGCTGGTTTCAGTCATTATGCAAATGTACTGTTTATAAGATTTGGGGAAACCTGCAGTCAGCTGAGACTGAAGAAGTCACTTGGATGAGTGACGAAATGTTTCTCCCACTGAAAACGCTACGTCCAGATGAACAGAATCAACTTTTGGAGATTTAAACACCAGTGTTTCCCGCAGTACTAGATTTTATCTGTGTGGTAGCGAGGCAGGCAACCCATGAACAACTGCAAACGAACACTCCCTCGCTTCCTAAAATGGTTAATAAATAAATAGCATTTATATTTTGTGACAATGACCAAAGAGGCTTAATCATCTGCCTTCCTTAGTAAGTTCTCTACCCAGTGGACGGACTCCTGCTTCGTCACCTTTGACTGCAGGTGCCGAATTTTTTTTTTTTTCTCTACAGCATAGCGAGACATAGCTCTCCACCCTGCTACGGGTTCTGGTTAGGGTGGCTCTCCACAACCAATCAAAACTGGCATCACAGGCTGTAGTCAGAGACTGTCGAGTAAAGTCTGTTCCACCAAAGGACAAGGGACTTGAGACAGGTGAAGGATATTGAGGACCAGCCTACTTGTAGGGAAATGAGATGGTGAGGACTGAAGCTAACTAGTTGGCAGTGACAGACTTTTCAAAATAACTGTGGTGAATTGGTTACTAGTAAATCAATAATGTTAAATGTAATTAAAAGTAAATCAAGTAAAAATAATGGGTGACTCGCCAAAGTAAAATGTAACTGTGGGGAAACTATGCTAACGCAAACTGAAGTAGGAAGAAACTGGACAATAAATGCCACACTTTCAAAATCCTTCCCTTGATCATTTTTAAAAATTATTTCTATTATTATCATCATCATTATTAAGTCCAGTCATGCAAACTTTAGCGGAATGTGAAAGGACCGACTTTAAAATGAACTTCCTGAATGAACAGCTGAGCAGTTGTCTGTGCTTGTTCATTATCTGTTGAGTGTTTGTATTACGTCCTGTGCCACAGCTTCCTGCTCCCATTTAGCTCCTGTTGATTCTGCTCCTGCTCTGTTAGCTGTGGTGGTTGTTGTTGTTGCTGTTGTTGCTCATCCTCTCATGTCCAAATTGCTAATCTGTGCTTTGCCTCGGCTCTCTGCTGTGTGTTGTCCTGGATGTTTGTCTCGTCTTGTTCCCATACGACTTGTCTGTCTCCCCTCCCCAAATGATTGTGATATCAACATTGGCTTGCATTTGCCTTGCCCCACCATGTACCACCAACCCCCTCCACCTCATTCCCTCACCCCTTACAATCATGACTGGCTGTTGCGGTGACGACTTCCCTGCTGTCCTGCGTTCCTCCTTCCTGCACTTCCTGCTTGCTTGGCTTGTGGCACCCTGCCTTGCCCATGTCCTATACCATTTGGTGACTGCCCTCCCATGCGCTGTCTGTGGTTGACTGTGCTGTGGGGAACGGTGTAGTTCACCAAAATTTGGGCTTCTTGCTAACAGGTACCACTACTGTGAAAAGTGTTTCAACGAGATCCAGGGAGAGACCGTTTCCCTGGGTGACGACCCCACCCAGCCACAGACGTGAGTATTAGTTAATAAAATGTGATTTTTGAACTTAAATGTCACCTTTCAGCATGCTAGATGCTTTTTAATGCTTTCCAGTTAATCTCTTGTGTGAGTCTACACTGTTCATTTCTATTATAGGAAAAAAGAAACTGCAATAGGTGTTCTTAAATTATATTTCATGGTGTAAACTTTACCAGCAAAGCCATGGGATGTAGACTCCACACCTAATATTTGATTTAGCAGATTTTAATACGTCAACGAGAAAAGAAAATGAACATTTCTGCATTCCACTCAATTTCTAATCAAAATTAATTTCCTCAGCATGCCCCTGAAAGAGATTTTATCAAGTGTTTTGCAATAATTTATTTTCAATTTCCACCTGCTATAGTTTTACAGTATCCCTCTTTGTTGGTTTTAGATCAATAAGCAAGGATCAGTTTGAGAAGAAGAAGAACGACACACTGGACCCTGAGCTGTAAGTCTGCCTTTTGTCATGGCCAAATTTAATTTTTGTGGTGGGGTGAAGAGATTTGGTCTAAGCTGTGTCCTCCCCTCTGTCCCTGTCGTCAGGTTTGTTGAATGTATGGATTGTGGTCGGAAGATGCATCAGATATGCGTCTTGCACAATGAAACGATCTGGCCAGAAGGGTAAATAGCCTTTTTGTTTCCATTTGTTTGATTTCTGTGAAAGTCCAGCTGGTGTTTGGTAAAAACTGATTTTGGTCTTTATCCATCTTGTTTCTGTTTCATAGTTTTGTATGTGATGGCTGCTTAAAGAAGTCGAATAAGGCGAGGAAGGAAAACAAGTATTCTGCCAAAAGTAAGTGGACATTTGTGAGCTCACTTTTGTAATTGTGCAGCTTTTAGTGTTTCACACAGATCAGTTTGTCGTTGGTGCAATGGGGGTGTATATGCATATAATTATACCCGAATTAACTTTGGCTATATGTTGCTCATATAACCATTTGACCAAACTCTGACATAAAATAATAATTACAGCTAAAGTTTGTGGTGGCTTTCCTCCAGCTTGATGTCTTTCCCTGCAGTTGTTCAGAGTGTGTTAGACGTACACTTACCAACAGAAGTTTTTATATTTGTCATTTCGTGCTGGCTGTTTTATACAGTTGTTGACTAACTTAACCGTCCCACAGGGTTGCCCCAAACGAAGTTGGGGGTTTTTCTGGAGCAAAGGGTGAACGACTTCTTAAAGCGACAGGCCCACCCAGAGTCTGGAGAGGTCTTCATTCGTGTTGTTCATGTATCTGATAAAGTCGTGGAGGTCAAACCAGGCATGAAGTCCAGGTACAACACTCTTCATCCAGAGCTGGAGCTAGGTTTTACCTACATCAGCTCTTGTGTGTCAACTAGATCAAGGCGTTTTGTGAATTCAAGTTGAAATCTTGCGTCTGGTAAAACCTGCAACATTTCATTAATTGAGATAAGGAAAGGTGTCAGTGTTTATTTGTGAATTAATTTTTCGATTTACGGAATTGTAAAGAATGGAGTAATGGATAGTTAAAGCTATAAATGCTTTTAAAACAAAAGATTTTGCCTTTAATTTTAAATTTCCTGAATAAAATAGTGTTGAAATGGAAGCTAACAGTGATTAAGCTAATAATTATGATGAAATAAATGCAATCTAGCTATCAGCTTGTTGCAGACGTCTGTAAGTATAGGCTTTCATTTGATTTGTACAGATTCACATTATTCACAGCTCCTGTATTAACTTGTGCTTTTGTCTCCAGATTTGTGGACAGCGGCGAGATGTCCGAGTCATTCCCATACAGGACTAAAGCCCTTTTTGCATTCGAGGACATTGATGGAGCAGACGTCTGTTTCTTTGGTATGCATGTTCAGGAGTATGGATCTGACTGCCCTCAGCCCAACCAGAGGTAAAGATATCACCATATTGTTAAAGTTTTACCAAGTACTTTGTGTTTTTCTATGTTGGAATCATTTAAAATGCAGTTTCAGCAGTTTTGACACAATGTTTTTTTTAAAGTTACATTTTTTTTATTTCATCCACTCAGGCGAGTGTACATCTCCTACCTGGATAGCGTACACTTCTTTCGGCCGCGCTGTCTAAGAACAGCAGTTTACCATGAAATACTCATTGGCTACTTGGAGTACGTGAAGAAATTGGGGTGAGTGCTGCTACAAGACAAAACATTTATTTTGTTCCGGGCTACACAAATTCTTATAAAAAGTTGTTATTTTGATATAGTTTAATTTGTCCAGTAGGTGTTTGATTTGTGTTCTCTTGTTTGAACTCGTAGCTACACCACCGGCCACATCTGGGCCTGCCCACCTAGCGAAGGCGACGACTACATCTTCCACTGTCACCCTGCAGATCAGAAGATCCCGAAGCCCAAACGCCTTCAGGAGTGGTACAAGAAAATGCTGGATAAAGCTGTGGCAGAACGGATAGTGCATGACTACAAGGTAAAGAGGCATTCTTTGACCTCTGGAGGGTTTAGAACAGGAGTAAAGATAAACTTTATTGTATAATACATGCGTAATAACAATACTGTCTGTTTACCCCAAAAGGATATATTCAAGCAGGCGACAGAGGATCGTTTGACCAGTGCCAAGGAATTGCCTTACTTTGAGGGCGACTTTTGGCCTAATGTGCTGGAGGAGAGCATCAAGGAGCTGGAACAGGAGGAGGAGGAGAGGAAAAGGGAGGAGAACAGCACTTCCAATGAGAGTGTTGATGTAAGAATTAACGACTCAATGTAGTACTTGAATCTAAATGCACTGATTGAAAGAGGGGTGAATAAGGGTTAGCGTTGCAAACGTCAGTTTCTCATCAGTGTGATTGTTTTGTTTTAAACCACAATTTTTTTTAATTTTTTTTATTTTTTGGTGCAGGACACAAAAGGAGACAGCAAAAATGCAAAGAAGAAGAACAACAAAAAGACTAGTAAGAACAAGAGCAGCCTGAGCCGAGCCAATAAGAAGAAGCCTGGGATGCCTAATGTGTCCAATGACCTATCACAGAAACTCTATGCCACTATGGAAAAACACAAAGAGGTATGTGGGGTGGGGGATTTTGAGGTTTTGCCATTTTTGGGGGTGAGCTGCTGGCAAAAACTTGAAACTGTTTTAAAGACTACGTTTCATCTGATCTCCTCTCTGTTCCTCTCCTAGGTGTTCTTTGTGATTCGGCTGATTGCAGGCCCAATGGCAAATGCCTTGCCCCCTATTGCTGACCCAGATCCCCTGATGGCATGTGACCTCATGGATGGTCGTGATGCTTTCCTGACACTGGCCCGAGACAAGCACCTTGAATTCAGTTCGCTGAGGAGGTCCATGTGGAGCTCAACGTGCATGTTGGTGGAGTTGCACAACCAAAGCCAGGACCGCTTCGTTTACACGTGCAATGAGTGCAAACACCACGTGGAGACTCGCTTCCACTGTACTGTTTGTGAGGTGAGTTGGAAAGAGAAGTGAGGTGTGTTTGGTTTGTCTGATTTGTCCCAGGGCAAAATAGGTGGAGTTTGGGTTTATTATTATTATTATTATTATTATTATTATTATTATTTATTTATTTTTTTTATTATTGTAATTGTTCAAAAACCTCCAAGTTACATTTCTAACTGTTTCTATTGTCATCTGTTTTAGGATTACGACCTCTGCATCACATGCTACAACACTAAGGGACATGAGCACAAGATGGAGAAGTTAGGCCTCGGCTTGGATGATGAGAGCAGCAATCAGTCTGCCGCTGCCACTCAGAGTCCCGGAGATTCCCGTCGCCTCAGCATCCAGCGCTGTATCCAGTCGCTCGTCCATGCATGCCAGTGCCGAAATGCCAATTGCTCTCTGCCGTCCTGCCAGAAGATGAAACGTGTCGTTCAGCACACAAAAGGATGCAAGAGAAAAACCAACGGTGGCTGCCCCATCTGCAAGCAGCTTATCGCATTGTGTTGTTATCATGCTAAGCACTGTCAGGAAAACAAGTGCCCAGTCCCCTTCTGTCTAAATATCAAGCACAAGCTTCGCCAGCAGCAGCTGCAGCACAGGCTTCAGCAAGCTCAGATGCTGAGAAGGAGAATGGCCAGCATGCAGAGAGTGGGCCAGCCCACTGCAGGAGGAGCACCTGGGGGAAATGGACAACCCTCTCCTGGAGCCAACAATGGAGCTACTGGTCCTGGTACCCCTACATCGGGAACGCAGCCCCCTACCCCACAGACACCTACCCAGGGTAACATGTCTGCACCTTCTCAGCAGCAGGGGGTTGGGATGGGTGGTATGGGAACTCCAGGTGAGCAACAGCAAGGTGGTGGCATTCCCCCTCAACACCATCTCCACCAGTTTCCGTCAGCAGGTGGAGGGGGTATGATGAATTCTCCTCAGCAGCAGATGGTACCTCAGCTTCAGCAGCAGCCACCAAATCTCCAGCAGCTCCAGCAGCAGCAGCATCCTGGTAGTTTGCCTCCATACAACCCCAGACCAGCTGGAGTCCCTCCTCTTCATCAGCCCCTTGGAAAACCTGGAATGGGTCCAGCAACCCCTCCTCAGCAACAACCACCACCCAATCAAGGCCAGGGGTCCATGGGTGTCCAAGGCCAGCAACAAGGGCCACCCCTGGCTGCTGTAGAGACGGCACTAAAAATCCAGCGCCTGGCAGAGACCCAGAGACAGATGGCTCACGCCCAAGCACACATGCGTGGCTTGGGACAGGGGGGCATGATACCTCCACATCCTCACCATCAGAACAACCAGGCCCAGATGAGAATGCCCCACATTGGGGCCCAGGGCATGCCGCTCCAGGCTCAGGGAGTTGATGGAAGGACTATGTTAGATCCACAGCAACCAGGAACGCTAGCAGGGATGCAACAGGGTGGTCCTCCGTCACAATTGCCACCTCAAGTTCAGCAGCAGGTCCAGCCAGGTGGACAGCTTCAGCCAACAAACCAGCAGTGGGGTGCTGGGGGACCAACCATGAACCAACAACAACGGCCAAACATGATGGGTCATATGACACCACAGCAGCAGCCAGCAGTTCCCCAACAACAGCAACAAATGCTGAATCAGCAGCAGCCTCAACCAGGAAACCGAGGGTTGATGCAGGCAATTGGAGGAGCAGGGGGGGTACCTGCTTCATTAGTAGCTGGATCGGGGAACTTGCCTCAGGCAGCACTACAAGATCTCCTGCGAGCGCTACGCTCCCCAAGCTCAGTCTTGCAACAGCAGCAAGTCCTCAACATCCTTCGTTCCAACCCAACGCTCATGGCTGCTTTTATTCGGCAGAGAGCAGCCAGGTATCAAGGTGCTCAGGGTGGCCCTGGAGGAGCAGGCGGGCCTCCGCAAGGAGGTCCTGGAGGTGTGCGTTTCCAAGGAGCTGCTGGAGGTCTGCCTGGTGTAGGAGCGCCTGGAGCCAACCAGCTTGCCAATATGGATGGACAACAGCAGGTTAATGTGAACCAGGCAGGCCAGCCAGGGATGAACATACCTCAGGGTGGAGCAGGGGGAGGAAATATGCCCACCATGGCTCAGCTTCAGCAGTTACAGCAGCGCCCGATGTTGCCAGGAAACTTACAGCAACAACAGCAAATGGCCACTTTGCAGCAGCAGCAGCAGCAACAGCAGCCACAGGGAGCAATGCAACCAGGTCAGCAAGGGAACATGGCCAATATGACACCACAGTTCAGAGAGATGTTTTTGAGAAGACTGCAGCAACAGCAACAGCAACAAATGGGGAACCACGGCCAGTTCCAGCAGCCTCAAGGACTCCAGCAGCAGCAACAAGGCCAGCAAAGCTTCATGCAGCCTGGCCAGGGACAGCCAGGGATAACCCCATCTTCTCAACCCCAACCTGGGGGTGGTGTAGGGGTTCCCCAGCAGCAAGGACCACCACCAGGTGGGCCAGGACAGCTAGGCCAGCAAGGCTACCAGATGTCACAAGTAGCTGCAGTGCTCCAGCACAGGCTGATGCAGCAGCAGCAGCAGCAGCAGCAAAATCAAATGGGTGGTCTTCAAGGACAAGATGTAGGCCCCAGTGGAGGCCCTGGAGGACCTCCACTCCAGCCTGGACAAGGTGGATCAGGGCCAGGGCAACAACCGCAGAGTGGTGCAGGTGGTGGCCCCCCAATGCCACAGACGTCCCAAGCCATGCTTGCCCAAAATATCCAGCAGAGGCTCCTGCAGCAGCAGCAACAGCAGCACCTTGGAGGGGGTTCTCCAGCCCACCATAGCAGTCCTATGAGTCCCCAGCAGCAGATGGCCCAGTCCCCCCATCACCACCTACAGGGACAAGGAGGACTCGGTCCAGCTGGATCACTCAGCAGTCAGGTCCGGTCCCCTCAGCCCTCACCAAGGCCACAGTCGCAGCCTCCACGCTCCAGCCCGTCCCCACGCATGCAGCCTTCCTCTCAGCCTCAGCCCTCACCTCACCGCATCTCCCCTCAGACCCAGAGTGGGTCGCCCCACCCAGGGCATCTCAGTCAACATTACTCCAACATGGCACCACCCCAACCTCCACAACCCCAGCAACAGCAGCCAGGTAGTTCTGTAGATCCTAGTCAGTACAATTCGGACCAGAACTCTATTATGTCTCAGCTGAGTGGGATGACGGGGATGCACGGTGGACAAGGGGGGCAGTCAGACATGTTGGGTGGGAACAACAACAGCGGCGGCAGCAACAACAACAACAACAACAACCAGGAGCTGGGAACGAACATTAACCACAACCTGATGTAGCCTTGACTCTGTACTGTCTCTCTCCGTCGTGATGCTCTGATCTGTTGCCCCAAATGACAAACTGCCATGAAAGGAGAGCGGGGCAGCTTTGGGGTTTTAGAAGTTTTTATTTTTTATTTAAATATTTTTCTGATGTATAAATATGAACTGAAAGCTTCCTTCCTATGGGAGATGCAACATCAATCTTAGAAGTCAATAATTGAATAAATTAAAACAATGGTAAGTTATTGCTGTTAATAAATATCTATATATTTTTGCCAATTGTGTACAAAAAAGGTGGAAGGTCAGTGTTTCAGGTTGAAGATATTACTTCTTTAAGTATATGACAATATTTTTGGGGACTGAGAATTTTTGCCTTTTTATGAATATTTTTAAGATTTCAAATGTTGCTAAAAATGAGAGTTGACATGATGTACTTTTTTTTTTTTCTTATTCTTTTATTTTTTCTCCTCAAATACCCATCATGATTGTATCTATTTTGCAGAGTACGTTTATTTTATTTCTATATTATTATAATTATTATTATTTCGTGCCCTCGGCGATTCATTAATCAGGCATCAACATATCTTCCGTTACCCAACCCTTCTTCTGGACACACAAACGTAGATTTTTTCCAGTGACTGCAGCGATTCAGAAGTATATTTATTGGGTTTGTGGGTGGTTAGGAAGGTGTGTTCAATGCAGTTTGATTTTTTTTTTTTTTTTACATTTTTTGACAGCTATCCCAGGTTTGTCTTCGTCAGGGTTTCTATAATTTGAATTAAACCGTAAGATCTTTTGTTTTTTTTCCTTATGGGGCCGCCTCTTCGCACTTCTCCTGTGAATGTGCACACTTTCTTCATCCTAACTTCTCCTGCTCCACAACCTGCGTACTATATACCTGTATTATAGCTGTTGAAGCTCGCTGATGATTTAAAAAAAAAAAAAAAAAAAGAGGTTGTGTGTACATATATTACAGCTGCATTTATGAACAGTAACCTGGAGAAGAGGTCGCTAAAATCCCGCCTTTATCCCGAACCCCAACGGTTTTCCTTACATCCTTATCCTCCCCCCGTCCCACACCCTCACGACTGCCTCTCAGCCACAAGGTTTTCACTGTTAGTACTGTACAAATTAAGAAATGGTGGACTTGGATACTGTTTTTGTTTGTTTGTTTTGTTTGTTTTTTCTTTTGTAATGAAAGTGAAAGATGTAAAATAAGTGTACATACTTTAAAATCTTATGAGCAGAGACATTTTCTGCTGTTGTTTCCTCTTGTTTGATTGAATATTTGCTTGTATGTGTTTGAAAAAAAGTGCTCCTGAGCTACTGTACAGTATTGTTTTGTTTTGTTTTCTATAATGTACAGTATGGGGTGTAGTCGGTCACAAGCACCAATGCGCCTTTTTCTGTGTAAGGTTTTAGGGAGGCTATAGCAACCGAGTCACACACCTAAACAATCTCAGCAGTTAAGACAGGAAACCTGTACGACGATGAGCCGAAGCTGGGGTCGGTTAGAGGTGTGACTTAAGAGTTCAAATTTGGTCATTTAGCTTTTTATGGAGAGGACTGAAGACACAATATTCACATGCTCACTATTTTTCTTAAAGGTCGGGCTTGCTGGGTATGGGGAAGGGAACGCATCAGAAACCAGGTGGCAATATATCTTGAGACTTATTTTATAAGAAAAAAAAAACCAAGGAAAAACTGTCTTTTATAAATAGATATATTATTTAATTTTATTTTTTGGAAATAAAACTTGAAGCTACAGGAATTAATAGATAAAACATGCTTTGTTTTTGTATTAAAGATGTTATGGTGATGCAAAAAGAACCTGCAGACAGTCTTTCAGTTCGCCTGGGGAGGCCTTGGAGTATATTATACCATCCTTTTTTTCTTTTCTTTTTGGTTGTTTTGAAGAAATGTTTCATGTACATGAATATAGTTGTAAACATACTGAATCACTGTACAAACTGATGGCAACTGAACAAATAGTTTTGTTTTTATCATTTCTTTTTCCTAAAGAGACTGGAAGTAAGACTATTTAAATATTTGTTTAGTATTCAAATGGAATCCTTGACCACTCTCTTCTCTTTTCTTTTTTGTTCTTGTTAACAGTTTTGGTGCTTGCTGAGAGAAAGCAAAAATAACTGTTGCTCCATTTTCATTAGTTTCTTTTAAGTTATTTCGGTGGTCTGATTGTTTTTGTTTTTGCCAATAAATTAATTGTACAATAAAGTATGTTTGTACCATTGGGAAAAAATAAATTTTTTTTCTGTCAGTTATTAATGACAATATGATGCATCTGCGCATCAGTCAGAAGCCTGTGCCATTTGAAGATGGACAGTAAATAAGTCTAAAAAATTCTACATTTAAGTGATGAAGAGCTTTAAAGGGTTTTTGCCAGAGGACACTGAAAATTGTTTTGTCATCCTGTGGGGACGAGTTTGTTCAGCTCTAGCATTTTAGAAAGAAGTTGTGTCAGCATGTTTTCTGTTAAAAGATCAGATATTGTCAGATATTTTTCAAACTCTTAAATACGTGTATATAGTCCTTAAAATTTACTATATCTTGTACTAAGTGCCAAACTGGAGTTCTTGAATTGTCATTTGAAGCTGCCTTCAAAACAACGATTCTGTCCGCATTTTAAGCCGGAGATTTGTTTTTTCCAAGTTCCTTCCTTACTGACCACAACTGTGTAGGTAAGAATAATGTATTTACTTATGGTTTAAAGTTAAGCATCTTAGGGGAATGACTGTTTTAATGGCTTTTTTTTATCACAGTGTTGTGCAAAGTGATTCAATTCAATTCAATTTTATTTATATAGCGCCAAATCACAACAAAAGTCGCCTCAAGGCGCTTCATAGATACAGAGAAAAACCCAACAATCATATGACCCCCTATGAGCAAGCACTTTGGCGACAGTGGGAAGGAAAAACTCCCTTTTAACAGGAAGAAACCTCCGGCAGAACCAGGCTCAGGGAGGGGCGGCCATCTGCTGCGACCGGTTGGGGTGAGAGAAGGAAGACAGGATAAAAGACATGCTGCGGAAGAGAGACAGAGGTTAATAACAGATATGATTCAATGCAGAGAGGTCTATTAATACATAGTGAGTGAGAAAGGTGACTGGAAAGGAAAAACTCAATGCATCATGGGAATCCCCCGGCAGCCTACGTCTATTGCAGCATAACTAAGGGAGGATTCAGGGTCACCTGGTCCAGCCCTAACTATATGCTTTAGCAAAAAGGAAAGTTTTAAGCCTAATCTTAAAAGTAGAGATAGTTTCTGTCTCCCGAATCCAAACTGGAAGCTGGTTCCACAGAAGAGGGGCCTGAAAACTGAAGGCTCTGCCTCCCATTCTACTTTTAAATACTCTAGGAACAACAAGTAGGCCTGCAGAGCGAGAGCGAAGTGCTCTAATAGGGTGATATGGTACTACAAGGTCATTAAGATAAGATGGGGCCTGATTATTTAAGACCTTGTATGTGAGGAGCAGGATTTTGAATTCAATTCTGGACTTAACAGGAAGCCAATGAAGGGAAGCCAAAACAGGAGAAATATGCTCTCTCCTTCTAGTCCCTGTCAGGACTCTTGCTGCAGCATTTTGGATTAGCTGAAGGCTTTTCAGCGAGTTTTTTGGACATCCTGATAATAATGAATTACAGTAGTCCAGCCTGGAAGTAATAAATGCATGAACTAGTTTTTCAGCATCACTCTGAGACAGGATATTTCTAATTTTAGAGATGTTGCGCAAATGGAAGAAAGCAGTCTTACATATTTGTTTAATATGTGCGTTGAAGGACATGTCCTGGTCAAAAATGACTCCAAGGTTCCTCACAGCGTTACTGGAGGCCAAGGTAATGCCATCCAGAGTATGAATCTGGTTAGATACCATATTTCTAAGATTTTCAGGGCCGAGTACAATAACCTCAGTTTTATCTGAATTAAGAAGCAGAAAGTTAGCGGCCATCCAGGTCTTTATGTCTTTAAGACATTCCTGCAGTTTAACTAATTGGTGTGTGTTATCTGGCTTCATGGACAGATAGAGCTGGGTGTCATCTGCATAGCAGTGAAAATGTATGCTATGTCTTCTAATGATGCTGCCTAAGGGAAGCATGTATAATGTAAACAGAATTGGTCCTAGCACTGAACCCTGTGGAACTCCATAATTAACCTCAGTGTGTGAAGAGGACTCTCCATTTACATGCACAAATTGGAGTCTATTAGATAGATATGATACAAACCACTGCAGCACAGTACCTGTAATACCTACAGCATGTTCTAATCGCTCTAATAGGATATTATGGTCGACAGTATCGAACGCTGCACTGAGGTCTAGCAGGACAAGCACAGAGATGAGTCCACTGTCAGAGGCCATAAGAAGATCATTTGTAACCTTCACTAAAGCTGTTTCTGTGCTGTGATGAGCTCTGAAACCTGACTGAAACTCTTCAAATAAACCATTCCTCTGCAGATGATCTGTTAGCTGTTTGACAACTACTCTTTCAAGGATTTTTGATATGAAAGGAAGGTTGGAGATTGGCCTATAATTAGCTAAGACTGCTGGGTCTAGAGATGGCTTTTTGAGTAAAGGTTTAACTACAGCCAGCTTGAAGGCCTGTGGTACATAGCCGACCATTAGAGATAGGTTGATCATATTTAAGATCGAAGAATTAATCAATGGCAGGACTTCTTTGAGCAGTTTTGTAGGAATGGGGTCTAAAAGACACGTTGATGATTTGGAGGAAGTAATTATTGAAGTTAACTCAGAAAGATCAATTGGAGAAAAAGAGTCTAACTTAACATCAATGGTACTAAGAGTAGCTGTAGATAATATTACATCTGTGGGATGATTACTGGTAATTTTTTCTCTAATGATAAAAATTTTATTTGTGAAGAAGTTCATGAAGTCATTACTAGTTAACGTTAAAGGGATGGTTGGCTCAACAGAGCTCTGACTGTTTGTCAGCCTGGCTACAGTGCTGAAGAGAAACCTGGGGTTGTTCTTATTTTCTTCAATCAGTGATGAATAGTAAGATGTTCTGGCTTTGCGGAGGGCTTTCTTATAAAGCAGCAAACTATTTCTCCAGGCTAAATGATGATCCTCTAAATTTGTGACACGCCATTTCCTCTCCAGATTACGAGTCATCTGCTTTAGGGTACGTGTTTGAGAATTATACCACGGAGTCAGGTACTTCTGATTAGAGACCTTAGTTTTCACTGGAGCTACAGTATCCAGAGTCGTACGTAGTGAGGAGGTGAAATTATTAACAAGATAATCGACCTCTGTTGGGGTAGCGTTCAGATAGCTGCTCTGCTCTGTGTTGGTACAGGGCATTGAAGATGATAACAGTGGGTGGATTATATTCTTAAACTTAGTTACAGCGCTTTCAGAAAGACATCTACTTTGATAAAATCTACTCTCCACCGCTGTGTAATCAATTATTGTAAATGTAAATGTTATCAGGAAATGATCAGACAGGAGAGGGTTTTCAGGAAACACTGTTAAATGTTCAGTTTCTATGCCATATGTTAAAACAAGATCTAGAGTGTGATTAAAGTGGTGGGTGGGTTCTTTTACATTTTGAGAGAAGCCAATTGAGTCTAATAACAGACTAAATGCCATGTTGAGGCTGTCATTTTTAGCATCTACATGGATGTTAAAATCACCCACAATAATTATTTTATTTGAGCTCAGAACTAAATTAGATATAAAGTCTGAGAAATCAGACAGAAACTCTGTGTAAGGCCCAGGTGGACGATAGATGATAACAAGTAAGACTGGTTTCTGAGTTTCACAGCTGGGGTGGACAATGTTAAGCATCAGGCTTTCAAATGAATTAAAAGTCTGTCTTGGTCTTTCATTAATTAATAGGCTGGTGTGAAAAATTGCTGCCACACCGCCCCCTCGGCCTGTGCTTCGAGGTTTCTGGTAGTTAGAATGACTCGGGGGTGTTGATTCATTTAAACTAACATAATCATCCTGCTGCAACCAGGTTTCTGTAAGGCAGAGTAAATCAATTTGTTGATCAATTATTAAGTCATGTACTAACAGAGACTTGGAGGAGAGAGACCTAATATTTAATAATCCACATTTCACTGTTTTACTCTTTGGTTCAGATGTGGATACTGTACTGTTCTTTCTTTGTAATTGTTTATGTTTAAGTTGTTTGTTGCTGGTTTTTAGTTTGTTTTTTGTCTTTTTGGAAGCTGACACAGTCTCTATGGAGATGGGTTTTTGGGGGGGTAGCAGGAGGAGAGAAGCTGCAGAGAGGCGTGTAAGACTGCAACTCTGCTTCCTGGTCCCAACTCTGGATAGTCATATTTTGGGGGGTTTAATAAATTTGTCCATATTTCTAGAAATGAGAGCTGCTCCATCCAAAGTGGGATGGATGCCGTCTCTCCTAACAAGACCAGGTTTCCTCCAGAAGGTTTGCCAATTATCTATGAAGCAATTTAAGGAGAACATGCGGCTAAACATGTCACTCCTGGTCTGATTGGGGAGGGGACCAGAGAAAACTACAGAGTCCGACATTGTTTTAGCAAAGTTGCACATCGATTCAATATTGATTTTAGTGACCTCCGATTGGCGTAACCGGGTGTCATTACTGCCGACGTGAATTATGATTTTACTGAATTTACGTTTACCCTTAGCCAGCAGTTTTAAATTTCCTTCAATGTCGCCTGCTCTGGCCCCTGGAAGACAATTGACTATGGTTGCCGGTGTCTCTAGCTTCACATGTCTGAGAACAGAATCACCAATTACCAGAGTTTGACCCCCGGCGGGTGTGTCACCGAGTGGGGAAAAACGGTTAGACACATGAACGGGTTGGTGGTGTACCTGGGGCTTCTGTTTAGGACTATGCTTCCTCCTCACCGTGACCCAGCCGCCCTCTTTCCCCAGCTGCTTGGGGTCTGCCGGGGAACAGCTAGCGGGGCCTACGCTATCTTCGGCTGCACCAGCTACAGGGGCCTGGCTAGCTACGGGTGAATGAAGGGTGCGAAGCCGAGTCTCCAATTCAGTAATCCTGGCCTCCAGAGCTGCAAATATGCTACATTTGTTACAGATATCATTACTGCTAAAGGAGGCCGAGGAGTAACTAAACATCTGACACAATGAGCAAGAAAGTGCAGGAGGGACAGGTGAAGTAGCCATGGTGCTAACGAGTCGGCTACGAGCTAAGTTAAGCTAGCGAAACAGTACAGAGACAGTGAGTGAATACTTTGGCTATAAATTAGGTAGTGAGTACACAGAAAGTGTGCTTCGGATGAAGCACGTGAAGATTATACTATGAAAGAAGAATGTATTTAAAAGTTGTTAATTAAATTGCTAAGCAAATAAGCTACTCAGAAACACCACTGTGTTTGAGCAGGAACAGGAAGTGATACTCTACCGCACCAAGTGACAGCATTTTATGAAATACGCAAATGCATCAGCTGTTCCAAGTTCTCCAGTAAGGAGTTTTGTTTTTACTAGCCTAAATTAGCATCACAGTAAGTTCAAATAAAATGCAGTAAATTAAAGATGCAATTTGCTAATTAAGCTGTCTAAACTGTGCTAAGATTAGCTGATAAATCTCCAGCTCTACCCTCTCAATCAAATATGGACATACCTAAAAAAAACAAAAACAAATATGGAGATGGGAAAAAATGCTAAACCTGAGCTTTCATCATCATTCTCCACAAACCAACAATGGACTGATGGCTGCATCCATCATTTATATACAGTCAATGGTCTAAATATGTGAAAACTATCAAGTGAAAGAAACAAAGTTTAAACTTGAAATCTGCTTTTAAAAAACCTCTGCATTAATATTTTTTGAACGTCCCCCAACGTTATTCCTAAACATGGCATTAGAGATATCACAGACCATGTCTGCAGTAGAAAAGTATAACCATTTAAGTCAATGTAATATGACTGTAAATTAAGCACAACGATTTAGGTTTTTCTAAGAAAAGAATAGGACATATAAATATATATTTAATGGTACACTGAGTAAAATTTCACCACTAGATAGCAGTAGATTGCAGTCACGTGAATTCTGTTCTGCCAATTCAAGTAGGTAATCTCAGCTGCACCTGCAGTGAGTCTACGCTGTCAGTCTGCTGTGCATATTTACTCTGGAACAGGCTGTAAACCTTTGTGAAATGAGTCCAATACAATATGTCTTTCTTTAGTCTTTTCACTTGTTAGCTGAAGGGGAGCCATTCTCAGATGATAGAATATAAAACTTCATATCTTGAGTCTGAAGTTGCAGACACATTAAAATTTGCCTCTATGGCACATAAATGAGTTTTCTTCTCTTACGCTAATTGCTTAATAAGCCACAAACAAAAAAAGCAATTACACAGAACAGCGATGTCCATCTCAGCCACTGTATTCAACACGGCGGCTTCCACAAACCAGCAGCTGCTCCTAAGTCTAAGTTTATGAGAATGCCTCAACTTGTTGGAAGATGGAATTAAGCACTAATGAATCTATATTTTTACTCAAACTCTAAAAACGACTGACTGTACCTTTAAGTAAATTAAATTTCTCTTCCCCGTAGGTCTTGGAACTTGTGTCCAGTCCCTTAAGAAGAGGCTTAAGTTGAGAAATGCTTTAAGATCTATTTGTGCCTTTTACATGCAAGCCATGGAGGCTCTCTGACAGAGCTTTACCTCATATTCACTTCTTCAGTTCACTTAAAGTGACGCCACATGTCGACCCACTGTAGATCTGTTATAACCTTTAGACACAAAACTGCACCTGGAAAAAGTCACTCGTGTCACTGTAAATAATCAAGAGGCTGACTTCAAATGATATTAAACATGAGCAACATTTATTTTAGTAATACCATAGAAATAGTTTATACACGATGACACTTCATAGACCGGAGCATGTAATCTGTAGGGTTACATCACAATAAAGTGCAAGGTTCTTCGCTCAGTGGTGGACGAAAGCAGCGCGAGCAACCACGTCAGGCAACGTCAAATCCAAGGTGCTTTTTACGTCATGTCAGCAACACTGAAGTATGGCATGAGCTCAGTGGTTATCACAAACTGTATAAAAAACTATCCTTGTTGGTCATCGAAGTGACAAATACACCCTCAAAGAATAAATATACATTCAGGTCAATGTAGAAAAATAACCACCAAAAAAATACACGTTTCCTCTCCGGCTTCCTCCTCGCGTCGCCTTGTTTTTCAAGTCTTAGTAACATCATTGAAGGATGGTGAAATCCAGACATACAGAAACAAAACAAAAAAAAAAACAACCAAACAAAAAACTGGGACGGGAAAGGTGTGTTAATGTGTGTGTGTAAAAGGGAAATATTAGCCCTAAAAGCTCCACAGACAAAAGAAAAAAAAGGCAACATCAGGCACTTCCATTCCCTGCAGCTCGTTGTCACACAGAGACAGTTTGAAGATCATGAGAGGCTGACCCATCAATCCTCAGTGTGATATAAACAACATGTGGACCAATGCGATGCCTCTGTGGGAGATTCCATAGATGTGACACATCACATCGGCTCCTGCGTCCCCAGTGGAAGCCTGTGGAGTCAGACTGATCTGCTGGGTCCAGAGTTAGGCTTTACTTCTTAGTTTGTTTTGAATTTGTAATACTGATCATTCAGTGTCGCTCCCTGATAACTCAAACCTTCCACTTTTGATTAACACATCGCAATCATTTGTCAAGGTTTCCATTTATTTGAGCCTCTGGCTGCTCAGCTGTCATGGAATTGATCATTTTGAACGTTGATATCTTTAATCGTTTTTAATATCATCTAAATGATTTGGATTTCTGTGATTTTCATCTCTCGGTGTTCTGAAACCTTTTTAGCAGAACTGAAGCGAGGTGGTGTTTTAAAGTTTAGTTTAAAGTCATGTACGAACTGCAAAAACTCAACTTTTTCAGTCAATGTTAGAAGAAATGTTCATGGAAATGCAGACGAAAGAAGGAATCTCTAAGCAAAACCCGGTGATGAAACTAATGTAAAATAATAAGCCAAACCTACTCGGGTGACCAGAAGCCCGTCCCTATGTGGGACCGTGCAGCACTTTGATTCCTTGTCCAATCTATGCAATGATACAAACAGAACTACTGGAATAAGAGACATAAAAAAGAAGAATACAGGAGTATATAAAGCCCATCACATCATAGCATAAGAACAAACTTGAGCTTTCTTTTTCAGTAGTGTATTTACTTACTGGGAGAGTTGGAACATGAACAATTTATTGTATTTTTATTTTGTGGTTGGATATGAACGTTTCAGACTACCTCTCAGCATCGCTGACGTGTACCTCACATTCAGTTTCTTGGGATCTGGTCACCCTAGCTATAGGTTAGCCTGGTCCAAAATGACCTTTTACTCATAATTCCTGTGAATATATCATGTTACAGATACTTATGTTATGAGATAACCAATTATAGGTTGCTAGAGATCAGTTGGCGGCCCCTCAGACACCACCGGTCCCTCTGGAAAAATGTGCATTCTTCTACGCACATTACTTTGGGTTCCTATTGGTCTTTAGGCTGGTGTGACTGGGGATTTATACAGTTTGGAAAAGTGTTTTATAAAGCCTGTTACAGCTTCCAACACAAGAGACTCTACATGTAGTTACACCGTTTCAAATTTTAAAGTATAAGACTCTCGTCCTGTTTTACATGTTAATGTCCACGTTAGTCCCTCTTTGTTTTCAGAGACCATTTGTTTAAAACTGAAAGGTTTTCCTGCATTACTAAATGACATTATCACTGGCTAAGAGCCTTAGCCGGCTGTTAGATGATGGGTTACTAATATTATCTGTTTTATTAGCCGAAAAGCACACTTTCTGAAAGTTGTGCTTGAACGCTACACGGTTGACAAAACTAAATGCATCAGCCCGGCTTTTAGCGGAGAGTCTTGTTTGGTAATTGACTTAATGAGGCATTTCCAGTTTTAAAAGAATCACATTAATGGATAAGGACAGTGCAAATGATATGATTAAAAGGGACTGAATATTGGTGCGAAACATCAGCTGGTAGCAGCTTTAAAACTTTGCCTTTGAAACTCTACCCATCAGTCTTTGCAAAGAGAGCCTCCCGGTGGACACACAAACCTCTATGATGCTAATACAGTGCAATTCCTTAATACATTCTCTCATTTAGTTTCTCATTTTGGTACAAATTTGTCACTTGTATGGTGGGCTATATGTGCGGAGATGAAGAGCTAGTTGAACAGAGAAGACTACACCGTCTTTATATCGCTATAGTAACTGTACTGGAGGAGAAAGGCATGCAGGCGGATCAAATCTTCTCTCGGAGGATTTTGAAACGCATACAAGACTAAAGCCACGTGTTGTACAGCAGTAACAGTCTATGAGTTTACAGGTTACAGGTACAGCACTGTGTGTTAGTATGGGTCTGACACCTAAGCCCACCTCACTGAGTATGTACAAAATGTTTGAGTCCAGTCAGGCTGGCTTAGTGTGGCTCCGTTTACATGCACAGAGAACTCCTCCCTTCTCTTCCTCACATGTTTACTAATGTAGCCTGTGTGCTTCAATGACCAGGAGAGCTGTGCCAGTGGGAGCAGAGGCTCCTGGTAGGGATACCCAGGTTGACCAGGTCAAAGGGTAGAGGCCAGACAAATTTGAACCACCTCTAAAGCTAACATGTCTAAAGCAAAAAAACAAGCCCATAACTATTACACAAACATAAATGGCAAACTCAGATCACGCTGGTGGGGAGTTGTCAGTGGATTTTGCTCGTCATGGGGCAAATGGGCTTAGAGGAAAAAGAACATCTAATGTAAGGTCAAACATTTAGCCAAGAAATTTGCTCAGGCGCTAATGAAAAGTGCAATATCAAAGGAATTGGCTGTTTGACTTTCCAGTTTTGTGCTACTTTAAACTGTGAAACTACTACATATACTTCATCGCTGGAGTTCAAAAATAAAGACTCTGCATGAAAGGTAAGACCCTCTCGATTCACAGTGTTCAGTCATAACTTGGGATCCACGTAAAGTACGGAGCTCTGTGTTTCCATCACTAAAACCATGGAATTGCCTGCGGGAGCGCTACTTTACTTGTTTTCCATCATTGTCTGAATGCCTCCGGGATGAACATTTATGCAATTTCAAACAGTTACAGGGATTTTAAATCCACACGGGTCAATAATTTCGACATTTGGGACATAAAGGAGAAGAAATACTTCATTCTCAAAGCAACTAAGTTTTTGGTTTCACGGTGCCTGTCAGTACTGTCAGGTAGCCATAACCAATCTCAGTTTAAATGACCCACCACTGACAGCTTGGATGGATTGGTGCGATCTGGCCGCTCTGCCAAACCTGGTAAACTAACTATGAAGCAGGTGACTTTTCAAATGGTTTGTCGTGGCAGAAATGTGTTTTGCATCTTTATTATACCTTAGGGTAACAAAGAAAACCCCTATCCACTACTGTGCGACTGTAGTTGTGTTTCTTTGAAAGACATCTCTAGAGGAGAGCTTTACTTTGGACATCTATGCATTAAGCAATGCCAACAATACAAGTAAACTCTGAGCCATTTTACCTCCACACATTTCCAGCTGTTTGATTCCAGATGTCTGGACATTCTTCACATTTGATCTGTCAGTGTTTCTGACTGTACCTTGGTCATGATTAGTTGAAATACTTAATGTGGCCCAGTCTTTGCTCCAGTGGCAAAGGAAAGAACAGATACCAAAATGATTTTGCCAGTATTCAATGCCTTCACAGATATCCAGTACTGTCTTTTCATCACGTTTGTGTTGGACCTGTGTTTGGATAACCTCATCTCTCTCTGTGGAGATGTAGCTTTCCATGTTTTTCTGTTGTCTTGGTTGTCATAAAAAAATGAAAATTCACTTAGAAAAATGGAGCAGAGCAAGATTTTTGCAGTTGTCCACATGAAGTGCCACGTGGACTTCTTCTGTGGCTGATCCACTTATTTAATGCATGAGAATGCTACGCAAGTTGAATGGTGGCCTTTTTTTAAGTTTTGGTCAGAAGGTCCTTACTGTGGCCATCACTTTATTTGCTAAATTTAGGTTAGTAAGCCTCTCATTCTACTGGAACCACAACAAAATAACTTCCCTTCAGGATTTACTCAAGTTTTAAATCCTGTTCTTAATATAAACATTGATGTAATGCTCTTCTTATTCAAGGCAACTCAGTCTGATTGTAGGAAAAGTGTCAAGAACAATGAAAATAACACTTTACCTGGAGATCAGCTTATATTCAGGTGACTCTGTGCATGTAAATGTACCACTCAGAAAGTTGGGAGAGGCTGGCAATGAGACAAGCAGAGAGGGAGTGAAAACACCTACTGTGGCACCTTTTACACACTGTGTCGGTGCCTCCAGCTCCCTCTCGCCATGCCTCCACTGCTAACCTGCCAACCCCATTTCCAGCATTCAGACTTTCAGGCCCCAGTCTCTGAAGAAGCCTTTGGCCACTCTTGACTCTCGGAAAGTCACTGTGAGGGAGTTCAGGGTGATGTCTGTGACAGTTATTTCTCCCGGACATATGACGGGTCTCCAGATATTTTCTGATGTGGTGCCCTCGTCTGGTCCCGTGGAGCTCCAGCCGTCTGTCCTCTCATGTCCTGGTTGAGGCAGGGACACAGAGGGAGAAAGGCAGAAGGTGAAAAGTGTACATTTACACTAAGACAACTACTGCATCAAGGCTGCCACTCGTGTTCTGAGTTAGCTTGCCTTGACTGATCTGTTTTGATGCATGTTATAAACTGACAGAGTGCACGTGGCTGCTTATGTTTCCCAGAAAACAGAAGAGCACACTACGGTTGGGATCACTGCACAATCATGCAGAACAGTGAATATCAACAAGACCACTCCCTGTTACTGAACTAGGAGAGGAGGCAATCCCCGTTAAATTCAATTCAAATAGCACCAAATCACAACAAGAGTCACCTCAAGGTGCTTTATATTGTCAGGTACAGACCTTACAATAATACAGAACACCCCATCAATCACACAATCTCCTTTGACCAAGCACTTGGCGAAAGTGGGAAAGAAAAACTCCCTTTTCACAGAAAGGGGAAAAGGTGAGGGTAGAAAGAAGACAGTTTTTGGAGAGACGACAAAAGACACAAGAGAGATTAATAATAACTAATGATCACTAATTACTATAATAACTAATGACTCATAGTGAGTAAATGACAAATCAATCATCCCAAACCATCTCTCTTTATCGGGGCAAAACAATATTTATCAAACATAAACAATTTATCCATCCAGTTTCTTCCACTTATTCAAGCTTGGATCAGGGTTGCAGCAGGATAAACAGGGTATTCCAGATGTCTTTTCCCCTATTGTTTTCCACTTCTCTGTGGGGTTTTAAAGATACATACTCTCTCCAGCGAGTGCTCGGTCTACCCTGTGTATGTGTTATTGCAGCTGGGTGGGGAGGAGCCCAGGAGATAGCCTGAGTAGATGTGTGAAAATTTGTAACACAAACAATTGTGCATTCACAGACTTACACTGTGGCCTGGACACCCTTTTGGATAACACTAGCATTAAGAGAACAGCATGATAGTCTGCTGACAGCTGGGAGATGCTCTGTCACTACAGTACATTTACAGAACAGAACAGAGAGATGGAGGATGAAGAAAAAAGACTAGAGTTACACTAGAAGTGCTGAAAGGTGGTGTAGCCCATCTTCCAGCCTATGATGGGTGGGAGAGGTGACCTTGATATGGATCAGCAGAAGAAAATGGACGGATGGTATCTCATATTGAAAACAACTGCACGTGGATGGGACTATCGTTGATCAGAAGGACAACAAGGTAGAAACAAATGGAACTGCAACAACAGACATGTATAGTAGGTGATTCACAGCCACCTAGAGGTGTAAACGTGAGTGTGTGGTTGCTCTTCTCTCTGTGTTAGTCACTTGATTGATGGGCTTAAGCCCCTCTCCCCCTGACTCGGGTCTTTGCACTCCAAACAGCAAAACAAGCTACTTAAAACCTTAGAAAAGGACTAGTCAGTGAGGGTTGATTGGGACAAAAACAACCCGGTGTCAATGCTTGTATCAAGTTAATGTAGTCAGTTAATTAAAAAAAGCAATTACAAAGATAGACAAGTCATTCTTTTTATCTATTAAATACAGTTGCTTGTTTATTAACTGGCCCCTGACCTCCTGTCATTTCATGAGAGCATCCCAGAGGCAAACGCAGCTCTGAATAAACTGCTGCCTTAGATTTAGAAGCAAACTGAAACTATATTCCACCTTTTGCAGGATTTGCTCCTCAATCGGCTCAGTATGAGCTCAGTATGAGGGACTTTTAATATTTTTGGTGGGATGCCCAGTGACAAAGAGAGTCAAGTAAATGTGGCGCGTGATGCTGATTAGAGTCCACTGGCTGACCAAGTGACACACATACCATTTAAAATGCCATTGCTCTCCTTTGCTGTGTTCTTCTGAGTCTCCTCTTGCTCCTCCTCCCTGTCCTCATCATCTTCCATGCTGTTCTCTTCCTCTTCCTCGTCCTCCTCCTCCTCGTCTTCCTCTCCATGCTCTTCCCAGTTCTCTTTTCTTGGACTTGGAGGGTTTGAGTTAAAGCATCTGAACTCCTTCCTCCTCAGTCTGTGTTGTGATTCCTGTCTGTACGGCTGATGGTCATCCTCGGGGAGCAGAGAGCGTGTCAGAGACAGGCGCAGGCGCGGTGCAGGCTTTTCGGGAATCTTGTGAGCGCTGCGGAGATCCATGGTGTAGACAGTATTCTGAATCAAGATCAAACAGAAAAACAAAAAAGAGTAACGTCATTGTCAGGCCCCAATGAGAGAAACACAGTTTGAATTTTATATATATATAATTTTTAATCAAATTCCAAACTTTACCTGCAGAAGGATTCTTTTGGATTTGGATCCTTTCCTTCTGGGACCCACAGCTCGTTCTCTCTGTTCTCTGGAAAAACCAAGCAGACCTTTGTCAGGCAGGAAAAGCATCCAAGCCAAATTGTGCGCTATGACTCGGGGTCAGAAAGTCTGAAAAGAGCTGTACTGTAATGTTGGGAAGCTTTGAGGTACTACATTAGACAACAACCACTCAAACTACGCCATGTGTGCCATCATACATAGGGACACTGTGCATTAACAACAACACAACTGTTGCTCACCACCGAACAACTTTGGCCCCTCCCTAATTAATTCAAGCTGAAAGGTTGCGATTGTGACATTTTGGAATCACTGCAGACGCACAAATGTAAATGGTCAGAGAGGGGCTTTCAAGGAGGCTTCTAAAAATAGTCTTCCAGTGTTGCCCAAGGAGACTACCGACATGCTTTACTTCAATATTCGTCCAAAAATTATATAAAAAATTATATATGTGTGTGTGAGTGTGTGTGTGTGTGTTGTTTAGCAATTCTCCTTTCAGAAATCACCAACATGTATATGAGTATAGAACCAAGTACCAATTTGGAGGTTATACAAACAAATAAGAAGAAATCTTATGTCTTATTTCAAATGTCATAGTTAAATGCAAATTTCTGTCTATGTTTTTATATGTGCTTTTTGATGGTTTATAATGATTTGTAAATCCAAATAACTGAATTCCACATGTATATAAAATCAAGCCCCTCGGCATGCAGACTGCTTTTACAAACATTGAAAGAATGGGTCGCTCTCAGTGAATTCCAGGATCGTACTGTGATAGGATGAAACCTGTGCAACGAGTCCAGTCGTGGAATTTTCTTGCTATTAAATGTTCCACAGTCAACTGTTAGTGTTATTATAACAAAGTGGAAGCGACTGGAGGAAACGATGACAACTCAGCCAAGAAAAATCAGCAGTGCGGTAGCAGTGCGGTAAGCAGATGCTGAGGCACATACTGCGCAGAGATCACCTACTTTCTGCAGAGTCAGTCGCTACAGACCTCTAAACTTCATGTGGCCTTTAGATTAGCTCAAGAACAGTGTGTAGAGAGCTTCATGGAATGGTTTTCCAGGGTCAAGCAGCTACATCCAAGCCTTACATCACCAAGCCCAATGCAAAGCGTTGAATAACGATGTGTAAAGCACGCTGCCACTGGACTCTAGAGCAGCCCAGACCCTTTGCATCTCTAAATCCCTCTTCTCTGTCTAGTAAACCATCGGACAAGTCTGGGTTTGGTGACTGCCTGGAGATCAGTACTTTGTGCATTGTGCCAAGTGACAACGTCCAGGCCTTCTCATCCAGCATCATTGTCTGATCTCACAAATGCCCTTCTGGAAGAATTATCAAACATTCCTATAAACACGCTCCTAAACCTTGTGGAAAGCCATCCCAGAAGATCTGAAGCTGTTGAAGCTACAGAGGGTGGGCAAACATCATATTAAACCCTATAGATTAAGAATGGGATGTGAGTCAAGTTTATATGTGTGTGAAGGCAGATGAACAAATACTTTTGGCAATATAGTAAAACTGCTGGATTATCAGATTCAGATTGTATGCAACTGCCAACTTGACCCCATTCAATTGCAGACAGATATCAGACTGATAACACTCCCTCCAAGGGGAAACCCTAAAAATATAATATAATATATCTATATACATATACACACACACACACACACATATATATATATATATATATATATATATATATATATATATATATATATATATATATATATATATATATGCACACATTTATAAACAAAAATTAGACTCTGCATGTCAGTTTGTGTTAAATAAAGGAGCACAGTACAAAGGTGAAAAAATGAATGACAAATGGTGGCTGAAGGCAGCCTTACTTCTCTTCGTAGGCCTGAACCAAGCGCCGGTCCAGAATGTGTTCCTCAGGTTCCCAAGTGCTGTACCTGTAGGAGGATACAAAACATATATAAAAGCTTTCTTCATTTTTCAATGACCTCCATAAATAATTTATTATTATAATCATTTAGATAATTAAAATCAGTCTGTTGATTCATTTAAAAACAAGGCCAAAGTGCTGACACAGTGTCTTTATTGTATTTCTAAATCAGAAAAACAAACTTTAGAACTCTAGTTAAAATAAATTCTTGCCCTGGTGTAACTTTTCAAAACTGCATTACTATATTTTTTAGCATGTTGATATTTACAACATTAAAACCACTGACAGCTTAAATGAAAAACACTGATCGTCTGCATACAATAAAAAGTTCTTCTGGGAACCCTTAGATTTTAGCATTCATGTGTTACCTGACACGTACCACCCACGTAGATATTGCTCCATGGTAACTACACTCCCTGATGATAGCGGCTTACCCCGGGAGAATAATGTGCCCGTGCACACTGCAAAAATTGCTCAGGAATGACTCGAGGAACACGACAAAGATCCCAAAGCGTTGACCCGACCTCCATGCTCCCAAGATCTCAATACAATCGAACAAGAGGACCTACCCTACAACCCAAACAGGGCCCAAAGAAGGACACTCCCAGAGATCCTGTGTCCATGCCCCAATGGGTGGCATGAGAGTTTTTAAAGAGAGATTAACCACAGTTAAACTCTTCTAAATTCATGCATGGTGTCAGTAACATATTTCAATGAAAGCTGGATCATAAGGATGAGCACCACAGTGTTCTTTTAACAACACTAACTGTTTAGGGACTGAGAAAAGCAGCTGCTGTAGTCAAGAAAAGAAAGTATTTACCCACTGCTGCTTGATATATAACTCCTTCCTCTTGCTTTTTAATATGTCTCTATGGCTCTTTAATAATGATGGCTCTTTATTAGAAACTGATTCTGCTGTAATACTTGTCAGAACTGTTTGCTACTCTCTTCTACAATAAAACAGCCCGTCCCTGAAGAAGTAGTGGTCTGGATGGTAGTATACATAGATTGCTCCAAAATCTATAGTATGGTTCAGCATTAATGGTGCCTTAGCAGAAGTGCAGATTAACTGTGCCACTGTACATCTTGTTGTGCTCATAACAAACCAAACAGTTCCTCTACCTTTTAGCCTGGAGGACACAGCATCCATAATTTCAAGAAAGAACTTTAAATTCTGCCTTATCAGACCGTAAAACAAATTTTCCCTTTGCCTCAGTCCATCCAAAGTGAGTTTACGTCTAGAGAAAGTGACAGTTTGAAGATTTTCACAATAAGACTGTGTCAATCTTTAATCCAGAGCTATCTAAGAGCCTGATAACTATGGTCATTCAATACAGGTTCTCCCCTGCATAGCTTTTCTCTGAATACCATCCATCCATTCTCTTCTGCTTATCCTTGTCAGGGTCGTAGGGAGTGGAGCCTATCCCAGGTACCATAGAGCAAGAAGGAGGGTACACCCTGGACAGGTCGCCAGTCCGTCACAGGGCTAACACATAGAGAGAGACAATCATTCCCACCTATGGGCACTTTAGAATCATTAATTAACCTAACCCCACTAACTGCATTCTTAGGAAGGCAGAGTACCCAGGGAGAACATGCAAACTCCACACAGACAGGCCCGATCCAGATGGTAGCCTGGTGGAATGGAACTCAGGACCTTCTTGCTGTGAGGCTACAGTGCTAATCACCACGCCACACCATATGTGATGAAATCCTCTAATTCTCTGCAATTTTGCTCTGACAAACATTCTTACAGTGTCAAACTGCCAAAGCACAGACCTCGCCTATAGGATGTCCTATTATCCAATCATACTGCTACTGTACATTAACTGATTTGTCATGAGATCATCCTGTTTTTGTTGTCCCTGTTTCAACTTTTCTGAAAGATGCAGCTTGCATCCAATTGAAAATGGGCATGTTTTTCAACAAATTATTACATTTCTAATTTCACAACATCTGATGCATTGTTTATATACTTTTAAAAAGATAAATATGATTGACTGCAATTTTGAACAGTGTGTTTATGTGGAGAGCAAATCTTGGCCCAACTGGCATTTCTTCATATTTTGCTAGGAATATGAGAAACAGGTGCTGGAAATTATTGTAACACGTGCAACAATGCACAGAAATTCAGTCTGTAGTCAAAATCTAAGTTTGCACACTTTTAACAAGCCATAAGGTCCATATATAATATGACCAACTTTATTCTTCATATAGTTTGAAGTCTTCTGGGCATGCTTTCTTGTAATGTTTTAAACTTTAGAAATAGCTCTCCAGGCTTCTTGAAGGATACTCCAAAGTTCTTCTTTGGATGCTAGTTGTGTTTTACCTTCAGAAAGCCAAAGAACTACTGTTCAAAACCACTTTCAAAAAGTTACAGGCAAAACTGGGTCCTGTTAAGTACAATATTTAAAAAATGAGGGGTGGCTCAAGACTTTTGCAGACCACTCTGTGAGTCACATTCAGTTCCATTTCATGTTATCCATCTTATTCTTCTAATCTACATACTCACTTTGGAGGCCATCCTTTCCACTTCAGCAGATACTCCACATTCCCCTGTGGAGACAAAGTTTCAGAGCAGCTTCAAATATAGAGTAGTGTTTGTTCCCCCCCCCCCCCCCCCCCCTGTTTTGAACTGTTTAAGTAATTGAAGAAACAAATTACAAGCAAAAAAAAACAAAAAAAAAACAAAACTTTTTTCTGCTCCTCTCTTCTCTTTTTCCTCCACTCACAGTGGATCTTGTGACCTACTGTGAGCGCCTTCACCTCCAGGTTAGGAACCACTGCCAAGCACAATGAAATCAGCCCATCAACAATTACCTCATCTCTCAGATGCACAATGTCTCATTTTGATGCAACTTAAGGGAGTGCATCGCTATTCTGTGCAGCATTTTCACATTTAAACGGGGCCAGGCAGTTAGATTTGATGGTATCAGGTTGTTCAGGTCAAAATGTCAAACACATAAAGGTTGTAACTGTCAGGGCTCTGTGTGCAGGCGGATGGAGAGGAGGATTCAAATGCGAGACTCGGACACTGAATACAACTCAAAACCTCAGCTTTATTGCCGGCATGAAGACAAAACATGAAGTGAACACTGAGACACACAGTGTGAGAAACACACAGGCATAATCTGATGGTACAACACGACACTGAGCACAGGAAAACACAGGGCTAATATACACAGGGTGGTAATCAGGGAATGGGCAACAGGAGGGAGACACAGCTGGGAGAAATTGGACTAACGAGACAGGGGAGCAGTAGAACTGAACACACTCACATGAGACACAGACCTTCACAATAAAACAGGAAACAAGAACCAACTAAACAAAGAGGCAGACAGAATATAACACATGCAACTCAAACAATACATGAAACAACAAATCCTTAAACACAGATAAACAGAAACCTGGAACTCTAATAATAATAATCATCACAGCATCAGAGAAACAAAACAATCATTCAAAAATTAACCAAAACATAAGAACTCAAAATGCTGGGTCGAACCTGACCCAGAACCGTGACAGTAACTTTTCCATCAGTGACTTGGATTTCATTGAAATGTGCAGTTTGCTACAACCAGAGGTGGTTTCTTTCTTTGTGGTACATAGTAAGTTTGTCTCTTTTAAGCATTTATGTGTGAAACTATATAAACAACATTAGAAATCCTAAATGTAACACATTATACAAGTATATCACATGAAAACACAGTAGCATGACTACAAATCTGAAATGGAACAAATCAAACTTGAAATTAGTCTATTTAATGATTATCTGTTATTTCTTATCTATTTCAGGCCTCGTCGCATTCTCGTTAAATGTGCAGGAAGATGTTGCCATGATGTCATCAGAAGATATCTATAATTAACACAATTCAAAATGTATTGTATGTTTTCCACGTACTAGCGAATGTACTCAGATTAGTCATCCTCTGTGACATCATCCAATAATAACTTCCAGGCTCTCAACGGTATTCTCAGTCGGTGAAATCACCGCTTTTCCCCGACTTCATTTTAATCACTAGTTACACATACACAAAAAAAAAAGACTGTATGATTAAAAGCACCTCTTATGTTTGACTGTAATAAATACATTTATTACCTATCATTTCTAAACCTTGTAATAAGATCACATAAATATTAGAGCCAATATAGAATTTAAAGACTGATACTGATATTTGATGTTTTAAAAATCTGATATATTGGCCAACATATCAACATACGACTACTATACTAATACTACTACAATATACTACACAAGAAATGACTTTAATGTTAGTCGTTATTTATGAATACAGTTTAAAAATAATCTTGTTTTATTGTCACAACAAGTTGGGGATTATACATGTGCTGCCTGCCTGATGGACTCAGATCCACTGGTTGCTGGTTGTTGTTATGATGTTGCAGAGAACTCTGTTGGACAAACTATGCAACATTAACAGTTTTACATTTTCATTTCTTGACTGCTATAAATGCTGATTCTGACATATCAGCAAATCGCTAATTTCAGCTGATGTATGAGCAGGGGCTCTAATAAATATTATGCATGTAAATATTACATACTCACTGTATTGAAAATGTATTTTGTTGCTAAAATGCAAAGAGCAATTCCCTTTTAGATTCCTCTGTGAACTCTGGCATCCTCAAATCTCAAAACAAAAAAGTAGTTTTACTCTGTAAAGCCTGTGTTTAAGCTCAGCATCACAAAATTTATACAGAACACCAGTCAGTTATATAAATTCATATTAAGGCCCATTACAAAACTACATATGAAAGTTCACATTACTCTACATACCATTTAATAAAATTCTTTGTACTTAATATTTTGGGTTGCGTAAGACTTGGGAAATAAGTATGTAAGTGGATCTTTAGCATTGTATTTATATTCTGTATATTAGTTGTTGACACTGGTGGAAACCACTAGTTTCAGCCCCCCCCCCCCCCCCCCTGTGCCCTGCGAGTAAACAAAGGCGTCGCGCCTGCACATGTCAATACAACACGGTAACTTAGACCCAAACACAATTAGCGAGCAAATGGGCCCAAAGGCAGAGTATTTTGGGGTTGATAGCGCGTCCTCCTTCAACCCTTATAAGCCAAACACCTGACATTTTAAGCTGTAGTACAGGAACAACAGTCTCCATGTCAAATTAAAGGGACATCCTCCGCTCACCTGCTCCCTCAATACACTCTGCAATTAGATAACCAGCTTAGAAACGCTGCTCTCCTCGTTTAATCTCCAAAGCTTTCATTAGCATCTTTAAAGTAGCATTCTGGTTCACCAAAAGAAAAAAAAAAAAGCGTGTCTCCTTAAAGTGCTGAGAGCTAGAGAAGCTGATAATTTGGCCGCATTTTGTTTTTTACACGCTTACCTTTCTAACTCTTTTCTTGACGATTGATTCCACTGCAAACACTTGCTCTCCGATCGCTGACAGCTCCATCTCTTCGCACGCCGCCGTCCGCTGGCTTTTAACTGTCAAAGTAACGTCCCTCTCCCCGACAAACTAAGCTAACGTTAACTGCGTATGACAGCCCTCCCTCGGATACGTCTTCTTCCACGCGTGTCTCCTTCGGCTGCCTCGTTTTCCTGAAAGTTTAAAGGCCCATTTATCCAGAGCGACTTCCTTTTGCTGGCTCTTTCCATGCGTCTAGTGACTTTACAAAATCTGCGACACATCTGCACACCGCTTCGCGCGCACCCGCTCTGGCCCAAAGCGCGTTTCCGGCGCGCGCCACCAGCTTCCCCATCATCCTTATTATGCAGCGTGTATACGGATACCAAAGACGGTGATAGTACTTTCCTCCTCTGCTTCACTTAAAGCAGCAGCACCGTAGTATGAACAGTCATTCTTTTATTATAATATTTATGATATAATATCGTTATTACATGTATGGAAGCTGCTCATTTTTAAGTATGCACTTAAAGTAAGCCTTTGAAAGGCAGCTTTCAAAGGGTTAGTACCTGAGGTGTAGAGAAATAAACGAACATTAGCTTGGCATTTCTTGAGTCTGTACTTTTATTGTGACATATCTGATCACAGAATTATGACGTTGATCTTGGTGAGAGGGTCATTTTAGTGTTTGGTGGAACAACTGAGTTGTCTAACGTGTAATTAGGGGGCCCAACCAAACTTTGCTTTTATGCAGGTCTGGGCTTGTAAAGCAAATGTTTAATGTTTAACTGTAAACCTTCATGTTCTTCATGTTGGAGAAGAGGTAGGGATACAGCTGTCAGATGCAGTTATTTTTTTTTTTAAACAACATTATTAGTGCATCTCAGAAAATTAGAATATTGTAAAAATGTTTGTTATGTCCCCACATTTAGTTCAAAAAGGCAAGCTTTCATTTATTATATATGCATTACATGTAAGGTGAAATATATTAAGTCTTTTCTCTGTTATAATTTATATTATTGCGTTTTTTGACTCACAAAACTCTTTTGAGTTTGATGAGTCCGCCAGTATCAATACAGTGTCTAGTTCAGCACATGCAACCACTGTTCAGTAGCTCAGCGATCTTCCCCAATCATGAGGAAGACTGCTGACTTGACAGTTGTCCAGAGCCACAGAAGGTCATTGCTGCATAGACTGTCTGTCGGAAAAAGTGGACAAGCAAAAAAGATGACCAGTCTTCAGATGATTGTGCGTTAGAAGAGCTTTGCAATCAGTGGACTGTAGCTGGTGTTAGTGCATTAGGAGGCACCACAAGCAGACATCTTTAGGAATAGCGGGGAACAGTCACACACTAATTTTTTGCACTTCATTTTGAAATTAAGGCCGTAGAGCACACGAGTCACATACAACTCACTTTGATCTTAGGTGCGATGGCGCAGTGACATTACAGGATAAATGTGTAAAATTACAGAAAGAGTTTGGGTAGTTTATTGCCCAGGGTGTCCTGGTTTTTTTTTTTTTTTAATCATTAATTCACAGAAATGTTTCTTCTGTGAATTCTTTTACTGTGGACTCACAGAAAAATAAATAAATAAATGAAAAATAAAAAAAACTTACATGATTTAATTTAATAATTTGGTGTAGTATTAATGGTATTTATTTTGGGCGGTGGTGAAGTCTTTACCAATAGGAAAAGCTTTCAAACTAAAAGTTCAAAAACTATCCTCCACTTAATGTTTTCCAAAGTCTTTGCTGGGCTGATCCTGCTCCCTGGGCCTTATAGTTGTTTGGAGGAAGAGTGGGAGAGGCACAGAATCCAGTGGGAAGTTTCCACGGTCTGTGATGATGCTGATGTTGTTGGTGGCTGGCCCACTGTGTGTTATGAAGTCCAAAGTCAACACAATCGTCTTCATGGTTCCATCTGCTGACATGCTTTATGGAAACGCAGATCTCCTTTTCCAGTAGGACTTAGCATCTACCTCCAGTGCCAGAACTGCTACCGAATGTTGAACATCTTATTGTGCTTCATTGGCCAGCCAGCTCACCTGACCTGAACCCTGTAGAGAATTCATCTACAGGGTTCAGTTAGTGTTAAGAGGAACATGACAAACACATGATTAAAAATACAGATGATCTGAAGGCTGCTGTCAAAGCCACCTGGGCTTCAATAACACCTCAGCAGAGCCACGATGCACTAATGCAGCAGTTCTTGGTAAAGGAGTCCAAACAAAAAACTGAGTATAAGTGAACAAACTTTTCAAGAGAAAAATAGTCTGAAAAACTGGATTTCTGATTTTCATGAGCTTACATGAAGATCATCAAGTTGGGGGGAAAAAAAAAGATTTGAAATATTTCACTTGAAGTATGATGAATATATAAGGTATGAAGGCTTACATTCTCTGATGCACCACAATTTCCCTGTGAAATGAACAAATGTTCTAAAGGGCAACATGTCATTGTAAAAGTGAGACATACTTTCCACACACTCACTGAGGCCCAGAATAGCAGCATTATAATCTACATGTAACCCAACAATGACCCTTTGAAAGCAAATAGACACCCATTTAATACACCCACACACCAGCTTATACATAAAGTGCCAATATAAGCATTTTATTTCTATTGAAAAGAAAATTACAGTGACAATCAGGGTCCTTTAATAGGAAGGGCTAAATGGATTGTCATGGCAAAAAAAAAGAAGAAAAAGGCAAATGCTGAGTGCAAATGTGTCACACTAGTCATGACGTGATTGGGCTGAAAACTCTCCACAAATTACTGACGATTGCTCGGCTTGGATATAACGAGGCGGTGATGGCCAACAGCCTGCGCTGGAGTCACTCTAAAATAAGACATGCACCATTAAAATAAAGTAATCTTTTTTCCTATAAAAGTCACGTCATTTCAAACGTTTGAATAGACCATAAAGTCCTTGGCGGCAAAACTGAAAATATCATTACAGATTAGTTTCTTTGCGTACTGGATTTCTCGTCGGTGCTTTGGAATTAACCTCCTGAAGTGGCGCCAAACTGCACAGCCCCCCCGTCAATATTTCAGAGCAACGTATATCTATATGTTTCTTTCAATGTAAACAAGTTAAGGCCAATATTGTCGTCAACAGACAATACATTTATAGTAGCAAACAGTTTTAACAGTTGATAAATACGAAAGCTACAACAGCAGAATCTCTCATTAGGCTCATTTCACTACACTTTCCCACAGCACGTGTAAAGGCTGGAAATTTGGGACACTTTCCAACTTACACTTTCTTTACCTGACACCTCCTAAAGATCTTCAAGCTTTTTTTTTAGTTTCATTTCCCCTAAGCCACCAACAAAATCTTCCACAGATTGAAACTTCACGCAACAGAAGCAGCTGCGTAAGACTTGGTGGGACAATCGTTGACATTCTCTCAGAGCTGTATTTTGGCAATGTTTGGCAGGATATTTATGAGAGGATACAGAGAAGGAGAATCTCTGCATAGGCTGAGCTCCAGTGCTACTGAGGACTGCTGTGGTGGGGACACTCACAAGCCAAAGTAAGAGGTAGGGTGGGGGCTACAGTGGGTTGATAACTGTTGTGTCATCTGCGTGAAAGATCACTTTGAAGACGTTTAACAAATGTTGGTGGCTCTGAGTAGAAGTCGGTGACGGAGGGAAACAAAATTATTTCCTCATATGCATGATCTCTCGTTATCTGGCGTACAGAGCCTGACTGGTATCTGACTTGACTGATATTTTTAGACGACATTCACCTATTACAGATATCTCAGTATCAGTATATAAATGCCATCTGATATGTGCAGTAACCTTTGTTTTTTTAAATATTACTGTTTCTTTAAGGAAAATAATGGAGAAAGGGATGTGTCGGGCAATTATGGCGACATTACAGAGTTTTACACGCTCCCATTCTTTTGCCTTTAATACAATGCCATATTGCACCTCAGCAGATCTGAATTAACGACAGAAGCAATTCCTCCTCTAATTTGACACATGTATTTATATGCTGTATATGTATATGTAGAATACATATACATAAAAAAAGCAACCCATCAGGAGCAAATCGGCCTCTACAAAATATGGTGACGTTTTTTCATTTTGTAATATGGAACAGGCTTTGCTGGTACACTTTTATCTATCATTTAGACTTACATTTGAAATGTCACACTAAATTGATTATTATATGCTGATGTAAAAGAATCCTGCTAAAGGTAAACACCACCTTTTCGGATATGCAGACTTAACTCTGTTGCAGTGATACTCTAACTTTGGGAGCAGCCAGGTTAAAGATACAAACTAAAACTAACTTATATAAATGTGATTAGTTTTTTTAGGGAAACTGGACAAACTGAAGGTTGATGACTCTTGTGCTGACCAGTGTTTAAGCTAAATTAAAGCTGGACCCATTTTGATTAATGATTGATTTAAAAGGAAAAAACAGTCACGGGGCATTGGCTTCTTAATCAAGGCATGCCATAAGAAGTTTGAGACTTCAGAAAAACTGGATAGGTGATGATGGTATGTCTTGCTTGACTGAAAATTAGGCAAACATCCACTAGAGGGTCTACTTGGCCAGGGTGCTGTTGCATTGCTTTGTTGCCATATAAAAGTGTTGTGTTGGCAGAGCCTCCGCAGCAAAGGCTCTGTCTGTGCCAGAAATGTTTGGGAGGTGTTGAAGTATACAAAGTTGGCAACGTGATCACTCACCGATTCTTACCAGTGACGTGAAAAAGACAGAGATGGAGTCACGCTGAGGCAACGAAGGGCACGCTTTGGTGAAAGTGATACGGACAAAGAGAAAGAGAGCTTTACAACACGAAGGGAGGGACACAAACACAAAGACACATCAGTGAACGTCATGACGGAAGCGGGGAGGATCACTGAAGGAGACAGGCACATGAACATAGCATTTTTCATAAAGCCTGAACTCGAATGACTTTGGAAACTAGAAAAGTAAAAAGGGAAAAAAACAAAAGCAAAAGATCAAAACTGACATTGAAAATATGCATCAATATAAAAAAATCCACAAGAATAGCAGAAACAGGATAACACTTCAGAAGTCTTAGCTGTGTCGTGAGAAAGAGCTGTGATTCTTTGATTCTCCCTGTATGTAAAGTGTTTGCTTCCTTCATTGCATTGTATCTCGCCAGATAATTGTCCAGCAATGGCTGTGTAAACAAAACCTCCAAAAAAGGTGTGTGTGTGTGTGTAGTAGATATATATCTGCAAGTGTGCATCAAAGGGGTTTGGCTGAGCACAACAATGCTAGTTCCTCTTCCGTTTATTCTGCGATTGGACTGCTGGCCCAGTTAGAGCTGTGGTAGGCTGGTTAAACCCTTAGCCATCAGATCGCCATGTCTGGTGTGCCTCCACTTCCTCTGAGACGACTAGCAGGAGTTCACAGTTCTTCCCTCGTAGCTGCTGGTGGAGAAACTTCCTGAGAATGTGATAAAAATCAAACAAAGAATTACATTTTTTTAAATTAAAGTGAAAGTGATTAAAGTGAAACAACAACAACAAAATGAACAAGGTGTACACTGATGTAAAGCTTCAATGAATTATTTTTTAGCCCAGCAGAATAAGTTGTAAACCACAAACTGGAGATGTAGCGATAGACCAGCATTTTTGGCCCTAACCAGTGACCCGCCAGTCAGCTTCACATACACTACCGTGAAAGGTTTTAGAACAACCCAATTTTTCCAGTTATTTATTGTAATTCAAGTTGTTCAAGTTCAGTGAATAGCTTGAAATGAACTGCCAGAGGTTAAAAACGTAAAGGTTGCCCAAAACTAAAGAAATAATGCAATTTTTCTTAAATGAATTATACTAAAAGGCCTTTTTCATGGAACATAAAGTGGGTTAACAATTTAAACTGTTCTGCAGCAACGGAGGTTTATCAAGCCTTGAAACCTGGTGTTCCAACCCTCTGTTTACATAAACACTGGAACACACTGTGGATCCATATCCTCTTGAGCATCGGTTGAACAGTATTGCGCTGCATAAAATAGTGTGTTGCTACAAAAATGGTGAGAAAAAGGCAATTAATAATGGAAGAGAGACAGACCATCATAACACTTAAAAATGTGGGTCTTCCCTACAGAGAAATTGCAAAGGAAGTCAAGGTGTCCACCATCAAAATGCACTCAGGAACTGGGGCCAACTCTGACAGGAAGAGGTCTGGCACACCCAAAGCCACACCTGAATCAGACGACAAGTTTCTGAGAGTTAACAGCTTGCGTGATAGGCGGCTCAGAGGACAACAGCTTCAAGCACAGCTTAATAGTGGCCGTAGTAAGCAAGTCTCAGTTTGAACTGTGATGAGGAGACTTCAAGCGGACAAGTTGCAGCAAGAAAAATATAGTTAAGACGTCAGAATAAGACAAAGAGGTTTGCCTGGCCATGAAACATTGCCAATGGACCACTGAAGACTGGAAGATGGTATTATGGACTGGATCAAAATTTGAAATCATCACACAGGATATTTGTACGGCATCAAGTAGGCGAAAGGACAACTGTCAAAAATGGAGGAGGAAGTGTGATGGTCTGGAGCTGTTTTGCTGGACCCAATGTCGGTGACTTGTACAAAGGGTTACCACAGCGCCATGCAGTACCCTCTGGTCAGGGGTTCATCCTACAGCAAGATGATGACCCAAAACATAAGTCCAAGCTATACCAGAGCTACCTCAGGAAAAAAGAACAAGACGGTAAGCTTGAAAACATGGAGTGGCCAGCACAGTCTCCAGACTTAAAGCCCATCAAGCTGGTTTGGGATGAACTGGACAGAAGAGTGAAAGCAAAGCAACCTACTGCCACACATTTATGGGAACTTCTGCAACAGATATTGTAAGAACTTTCTGAAGAATATTTGAATTCTATTGTAGAAAGAATGCCACGGGTGTGTTCAGCTGTTATATCTGCCATAGGCTACTTTGATGAGTCAAAAGTTTAGAATACATTTTGGTCTATAAATTGATTCCATGATTTTTTTTTTTTAAACTCCAATTGTTTATTTGTACTATGCTTTCATCTTAGAGTGCAATGAGACATTAAACTGCATAATTTTCAATTCTAAAACATTTGACTGGTAGTGTATGTCTGATTAAACCGTGTCTTTTCCATGCATGTTCAACTTGTACATAGAGGCTCAGGCAAATAGTCTTTTGCAAATTTACAACCACATGCTAACATGTTGTTTTTTTCCCTTTTTTTATGTTTATATTTTTAGTGTACACTGAGGGCCATGGGAGCATTGCGATTTCAAATTCCTGTGTATAACTCTACATATGGTCTTTAACAATAAAGCTGACCTTGATTTGACTTGGTTAGTATGTGTATAGAATGGGCAATGTCACCAAGTTTGTCAGAGTAAACCACGGTGTGCCCACCACGAGACTCCTCGTAACAACAAACCTAATCAAACACTTGAATTACCCTTGACCAGCTGAACATGGACATTTTAAAGAAGCTAACAAAGGAAAAGTGATTAAAGTGAAAGCTATCCAGAGCTTAGAGTCAGCCTCGGTATGATCAGTGAAAAACCCCCAAAAACATTAAAGCAGCCAACAAGGAAAACTTGTTTGGTTAAATGTATAATATATATAAATATTTGTTATTGATATATACATATCAATAACATATCAAATATATCAGGTAAAAGTGGGTGTACAACAACCCATTTTAAGTTGTTTATTAGTTAGTTATTTGTACCTCTTCTTAGTAGCAGGGCTCTTTATTTTTATTGCTTAGGGGAGAGAAGATCCTGCAACGCGTGCACCAGGTATAGCGGAATGGTTCGGTTTTCCCCAGTATACCTTTTTTGCTTTCTTCTGACCACTACTCATGCTAGGGCCTTCATCTGGGTTGGACATTTCTCCAGGATGCAGGTCATATTGACTATGTTTTCTTTTAAAATATTTATCTATTGCTATTACAGCTGCATTATCTCACATGACTATTTTGTAATTTCTTCTTTATCTTCTTCTGTTTTACTGGCAGTTGGCAGCCCATTTAATTAGAGCAGGAAGTTGTACTGCCCTCGGCCCAGCCTACCTGGGCCTCGGACCGGTACCGGTCCGTGAGTCGTTTGGTACCGGGCCGCGAGAGTTGAGGCTCAGGTGTGAAATGTATGGTTTTCAGGGTTTTCAGCGTTATTTTGTTATCGTTTTTATTGTTAATTCGATTTTCCTTGGTCTTTTCACGTGTGTTATGAATAAATCTTCTTTTTTTCGGTACCGATACTAGTTTTATTTTGTTGTATTTATCTGCGACACCTTAAAGGCCGGTCCGTGAAAATATTGTCGGGCATAAACCGGTCCGTGGTGCAAAAAAGGTTGGAGACCGCTGGCTTAGAGTACTAATCAGGTGGAACCAGATTATCTTCCACAGCACACCTGATCATTTCTCGCGGCACACAGTGGTTGGGAAACACTGGTCTACAAGACACAGCCCTCTGCCCTGACCTCTGTCTACACTTTCTGATGAGTTTATAATCTCACTCATTCATTTCAGGACATATGTAATAAAACATTAAGACTATATGGTAAAGTTAGGTCATTCTAAGTAAGTAGCATGAGGTTTTATCACTATAATAGATGGCTAGAACATTTTTGTGGATCAACATGGCTGTCTTGGGCCTTTACAGATCCTCGAGTCATCTAGAATCGTTATGAGGTACATTTCGTCATGAGATGATGAGCTTGATGGTCCGTGCGGCTGTCCGCGTGCCTCTATCGTCTACAGATTTTACATTACAATGCAATAACTATGCATGCACCCCAGGCAGCAGACTTCAAAGAACTACAACAGGAATAACTACTCAGCTGTGATGCATTAGTTGTCCATGTACATGCAGAGCATCATCAAGGCTTCACACTTACTTCTAACATGGAGCTAACTATACATTTCTCAGCTAGATCCTCTCCACTGGCACATCTATTCGTTTTTAAAACTTTATGACAACAAAATTATAAAACAACACAGCTGCTGCTGCTACACATGCACACACTCCCCATCCCTCTCACCTGAGCTCATCCGGATTGCCAATTGGTTGAGGGCTACGTAGCTTGGAGTCCAAGTTGTAGTAGACTCCTCCCACCTCTCTGACGCCTATCCAGTGCTGGCGCTTAAGCGGCAACCGGAGGGGCCCCCAGCGCAGATTGGACGGTACGTTCAGGATGAAGCCCTCCACATTGGACAGTTCAATATTGCCAACATCCCTAAAAAAAAAATATTTTTTTAATGATAATAATAATAATAATAACAATAACAACAATAATAATAATAGTAACACTAATAATACATATATATTACATGACTATTTGAAAATATTTGTATTTACTTTTTTTAAAGATTATTTTTTTTGGCCTTTATTGGATAGAGACAGTGTAGATTGAAAGGAAAGTGGGGATTGAGAGAGGGGAAGACAAAGGGCTGCGGGTCGGACTCGAACCCGGGCCTACTGCTCTCCAGCCATACAGCATTTTTGTTACCTGTCATTATTTGGGCTTGCATTTACTTGAGCAAAATATATATATATATTTTTTTTTACATTGAAACTTTCAGCTACGTTCAGATAAAATGCACTTACAAGTGTAGTCACAACACAAAGGTCCATTCTAAGTCAGGAAGTCCAGAAAAAAACCCCTGTGATAAACCATCTGCAGTAACAATCACAAGCAAAGCTATTCAGCTATATACAGGACATCGCAAGAGACTGCGTAGAATACCAGAGAGAAGCATTCTTGCAGCCAGAAGTTTAAACAAACCAGGAAGGCATATTCATTTTCAAATGAAACAAACAGGTTATATGACATACATGCTTACGGCACGTCAAAGCACTCTCGATTTTGTCAGTTCCCATTGATGACTGTAATGAACACTGTGTAACTCAACTGCGCTGACCTTTGTGCAGTTTGTGTAGCGACATGTGTTGCAAACTTTGCATCTGTCAAAATTCAAAACTGTCATTAACTGGCAAACGAAGACTGAAGTGGAGACTGTGAAGTTTTAGTGCTTGAATGCCTGCCACACCTACGCTCCAGTATCAGAGCACACTTCTAAACACAGTTGACTGTACACTGATGATAATACTACACGAGGACAACGATCAACCAATCAGATTTAATAAAAACTCAGAGTTTGTGGGTTTTCTGCTCCAGAAATAGAGCTAACTTAAACTCTGGGTCTATTATTGGAGTAACAGACTCTGAGACCGCTGGCAGGTTTTCTTCAACAAACTCTGAGCACATACTGAAATGTATTAATTTAAGAAGTTTACAAATATTATAATCCCACTGATATGTTAGCTTAGTACTTGTTCTATTTAACCTGAGTGCTTATATAATTGATCTTTTCATCTGTGATTCTGTGGACAATAAGTCATCTCTGAGGCTGTCTGGTCAGGGTTCTCGTTGAGGGACATTCACATTTCTGGATTAAAACGAAGACTCTGCGTTTTCTTTACCCAATGCTGGTACCTTTTTTTTTCATTACACATGCTGAACTGCTAGAAAGAAACTCAAGAGTTTTTTTAAACCTGCTCTGTGGATCAGGGCACCAGATTTCCTTGTCTTATCAATCACTTGTCCTCTCATAAGTGACCTTATTATTTTGCTCCCTTCCAAAAATAAATGATATTTATAAATACTGGGTTGGGTTGGAGCTTTTAAGCACACTTTTTTCACCGTGGTCCAAATACTTAAAAATATCTTGGCTGCAAGTGTTTACCGCATCAAAAATCCCCTGTGAGTAGAGTTATAAAAACAGCCTCAGGTCACAGGAACTTCATAAACATAACCAAAGAATAAAAAGAAGTCATGTCTTCTCTTGTCGAGAAATCCAAAATGAGAGAGCGCTTAAGTGCTAGTCCATTCATCGTGTTGTTTTCTCGCCTCAGTCTCCGGTTAACGTGCCAGCAACCGAATGTTTACAACATGTAAGCATGTAAAGCCTTAGTTACATGCAAAAAAGAGGTGAATCTCCACTGTGTTATGCCAAACAACAACAGCGCGCATCTGCAGAGCTCAAAAAGAGAAAAACAGGAATGGGTTTTATCAATATAGCAAGTCTGTGTTTGGTGCTGCTGTCAACAGTCATGTAAGACTGATAATGAAAGAAGCAGGAATGCTGATAAAACCGACTCTTAAACTTTATCAACCACAGGAAGCACTGACTAATCACAGGGATCACTCAGGACCCTGCTGATGAGGTGGTTGAGGTGCAGATGAAAACAAGGGGTGCCTCCTTTTTAGTATTGACAATATATGTGCACTCTAGCGAGATAAGAGAGGAACAAGTGTAAACAAGTACAGATAAGCAACAATAGACTGATTGCTTTTCTTTGGTTTGGGTTTCCTCAGCCTAACATTGACTATTTTGGGAAACAATCAGGGGTAGAAGTCATGAGGCAAATTGCAGTTACAACGTAAGCAAATGGAAATAAATCTATTAAATCAGTATTTCTACTAGATTAAATATGATTTATCCATGCTAAGGCTTCTTTTGTTGCTACTCCTACATACCTTCTTTTATCCCACCAAACTGCCTCAAACCCTCGGGTCTGCAGGGCTGCCATAATGACATTGACGTCATAGTTCCCGTTTCCCAGCACGCTCTTCTTGTGAGGCGTCACCATAGTGCTGGGAGAGAGCCTGCAACAAGTTGACAAAAGGAATCGTCCACAGATCACTTAGTCAGATTGTATTTACGAAACATTTTATGCACACCTTAACACTTTTAATCCACATACTGTCTCACCTCTGGTAGATCTCCTGCAGGGTGTCCCGGCTGAAGGCTGTCCCATCCTGGAAGACGTTATTGAGTGCGTGCAGGGCGCACAGCTCCCGCCGCTGCTTTTCATGATAAATGGCCGGAGGCACCAAAGAAGCTTGGGGAGGAGCTGGCGAGGTGAGTGAAGAAGAGGACGATGAGAGATCTTGCTGCTGAGTTTCCCTGGGATCCCTGGACCTCTTCTCCTCTGCTCCCACCACCGCCTCCCCTCCTCCTCCCCCTCCACTTCCTCCACCACCTTTCTGTTTGCTGACCTTCCAGGGCATGCACCCCAGCTCCTGCAGGCTGCCTCGCCCCTTCCCCTTCCACTCACCGGCTGGATACGGAGCACTTCCCATCCCTGGATGTTCACCACCGCCAGCGCTGTCGCCGCCCCCACCTCCACCGGTACCTCCTTCAGCTCCACAACTACTAATGTCAGGACACTACATGAACATCATGACAACCATTTGCGTGATAACCTCTCAGCCACTTGGAAGAGAGGAGCTTGTATCTGGAGGGAGGGTAAATGAGACCTGTGGCTCTCAAACACCGCAAAACCTTCTTTCTGTCTCTTTCCCACTAAAGGACAGATGTGCAGAAAGATCGCTATGAGTGACCAAGTATAACCAGCAAAGATACTCTAGATGCTCCAAAATGACAGACTAGTCCTCCAACAGCACAGCAGTGTCATCAATCATAGTGCCGTCACTCTTTGCGTTTTCCACTTCCTCCATCCTCTATGTGCTGACATCTCTTTCCATCTAAAGCCTATAGCTTAGCAGGTCTTTCCATCCTCCAAGACTTGCTGACGGCAAAGCTACAGTTCCACAGGAACAGAGGAGTCACACACTGTGGAGAAAAATACAGTCAATAAGCAACTGAAATGCAAAAAATGAACACATTGTATTAAAAAGGAAAGGAAGGTCACGTGTTTTTCCTCATAATTTAGCTATTACACATAATAACACAAGTCCCCAAATCACACCTCGGATATGGTTGGTTAAAGAACAGCTGCCAAATCGGCCTAAACAACACGGTGAAGCACCACTGAATACGCTGCTACATTATTTAGAGCTTCAGTTGGTCAGCAGAGCTCAAATGAAGGGAAGGTAAACATTTCGAGCAGCTTTGAACTGGATAGAGGAAGCAAGCTGTTCACTGAGCTAGCAACATTTGACAAGAGCTACACGTTAATGTGAACCTTACACAGCGTTAAGGAGACATAGCAAATATATTCCCCTAATAGCAGGAAAAGAAGGTTTTAATCCGTGTTAGCAGATATCTGGCGTTGTTCTTACTGCTGCTCTACGTGACTCCGTGTCTCCAGCAAACACAACCACAACGCCTCCTTTTATGATTTATAACTTCATTTTCTCTCGCCGACCACTTCCCCGCCCGTTACCTGCCGCTGATGTCACAGCTGGGCTGCCGTAAACCGGTCTAAAACCCGAGTCTCCTCTGTCCTTTTCCCCCTAAAGGGTGCTCAGACCTTTGTCTTTGCCACTTTTTTCCTGTTGTGGCTCTCTCCTGTCTCTTTCTCCGTCCGTGCAGTCGCGGACATGCGCAGTAGCGCCTCCCTGGCTCCATATTGCTGTCACCGCCTGCGTCAGTAGACTGGAGCAGATCCTCCCCTGAGACTGCCAAAGCCTACCTTTCTCACTTTGTTCTCACCTGTAGTGCGCTTTTCATCACAATACTGCTGCACAAAGGGTTTAAATACGTATAAAAATATGTTTTACCATAGGAAACATCACCTGCTGTGTTCTTAAAGCAGTTCCAACTCTTAAACTTTACATGAATGGGTCATACAAATGAGGACTGCTTTAGCCTCCTTTAGCTTATTGTTTAGCTTTGTCGTTTTTGATTTAGTCTCACAACATAAAATTTGCCAGTCTGTAAATACTTAAGCTGCTTAAAAGTTAGATATTTTCCACTTGGTGGGAACTTAAAAAGAAAAAAAAGTCTATTTCAGTTAAACTAATGCCATATGCCTATGTCCATGTTCACTGGTTGAGCAAATTAATAGGACGGCTAAGTTTGAAATTTGTTTTTGGTACAAAATCTTCCCAAGAGGTTGATTCTGTTCATCTGGACGTAGCGTTTTCAGTGGGAGAAACGTCTCAGCTGACTGCAGTTTCCCCCAACCTTATAAACAGTACCTTTTCACAATGACTGCAACTGGCACCACTGAATGAACAATGGGCTGTGAGGTCAGTTCCTTGATCACTGGCTGGGGAAAACTTGCAGTCAGCTGAGACTGAAGAAGTAAAATGGATGAGCGACGAAACGTTTCTCCCACTGAAAACGCTGTCCAGATGAACAGAATCAACTTTTTGGGAATTCCTTACCGGGATGATCAAGCATGCATCAAGATGTTACAAAAACTTGATAAAAAGCATAATAATATCCAAATTGCAGTGTTGGATTTCAAATGAAGTGAATGTTTTCACATCATGAGAAGCAGATATCCGTTTAAACCCACAGTCATTAATATGTTGGGGAGCTCAAGTTGCACAATATGTGAAACAAATTAACAGGAAACAATTGATGTGAAACACAACACTGCCTCTGAAGCAGTCTTAACATGATGGCCTTCTTGTGTTGTCCTTCATTAAAGAAAAGTGAGAGAACTGTCTCACCCCTTTATTTATTTTACTGACATTAAAGGGACACAGGAGTTTTCTCTCTTAATTTAGCATTTCGATTTGAAGCTACTCTTTCGCAGTCACCACCAAGCACCAGGCGTCAAACCAACATTTATGACGTTAAACACATACCAGTTCAACTGTACCTCAAAAAACCCCACCAAAGGACGCCCTCTCTAAAGTAAAAGCAGCGCAGACAGTGTGTTGCATTGTCACAGGAATTTGCATAGTTAGTTGGTGAAGCAGAGGACACCTTAATATATATATTTTCATGCTTCCTCCTGATTTGCATATAAGCTGCTGGAGTTGCAGCTCACACTACACCCATTAGAAAGGTGATCAGTTCATTTGTATATTTGCTTATCACCAAGAATAGCCAATAAACACAGTTTTCACTTTATACGTGTTGTTTTGTTACTCTTTATAGAATTTTATCAGAATTTTATCATCTGTTCCTCTGATAATGTTTGATTAAAGCGGAGGGCAATCCGTTAAGTTTGTGCTGAAGGAAGAGTGAAATGATGTGTGAAGGAGAAACCCTGAGTTAACAAACAAAGTTTTTTTGTGATAAAATGTTTATTGTGTTTAGACAAATGTAAAAATATAATAAAAGAGTAAGGGAAAAAGAAAGAAGGGGGAGAGGAACAGACAGAGAGGCACTGAGTACAATAAAAACTTCAAATTTTACGCAACATCTTCTTCAGCTTTGTGGGTTCGGGCTGTTCAAGATAAGCAACATCCATGAAAATGAGCAACCACTGCTGCCAAGTGAGCAACTGAAGCTTCCTCCGTGTGGAAATCAACTTTGTAGCAGCTATTAAACCAGCTAAAAACACACTTTTCTGAGCCCCATGCACTCTTAATCGACACGAATCCCTTAAAATTGAAAAAAAATGGGGAAATGGAACTGAAATATGTTATAAAGTAGAAAGATTTTCTTTAAACATTTCCAAAACGTGGACACTCCAGGACTTTCCCATGCCATGTCATAAAAGGTGGGTTGGCAAAGTCAGCCTTAAGTTTCATACTATAAAATCTTTGTGAAGTCATATATGTCCTATGTACAAAATAAAGAAATGTATTTGTTGATTATTAGGGTTCCTGGAGGACTGTTTAACGATGTCCCAAACACCGTCCCAGTAAAACTAGTGCTGAGGTCCCATATCTGTGCACCATAATGAATCCACTGGCAATGGAAGGTTTGTTCCTTTTCAATTTAATTTGGAAACTCTATGACCGTACCATTGACTTTAACAAATGAAGTCTGGCGACACAGATCAGGTGTCTATGTTGTGAATTTGTAACAGTAATATACTGAGTTCTTCACCTGTAAATACAGACCTCATTGTCTGCTGCGCGGATGACTTGGCATTTACTGTAAAAGTCAGTTTCGAATGTCTGTTTTCGAATTTGCATGTGTACTGTGGAATAACATTTGTGCTTCTCCTCTTGCTTTTTAGCTTTGCTGATTTTGTATTCAGAGAGGATATGAAAATGAGAAATGCTACAGAGCAAAGAGCAAACAAATTTCCAAGAAGTGTGTACGTGTTATACAGTTTTAAAAGAAATACATACAAATAAATGTAGACTTACAATAGGTGAAGGTTAAGAACTTGATGAAAAATGGAGTTGAACCTGAGGCACAGGTAAAAATGAAAGACTGAGAAATGTTCGAGAGAAGGAGGGAGGCAGAGGAAGCGGCAGCCTCCTCTGCTCTTCAGTTGCCCAAACACTTCTTATTCTTGTGAATCCAGCTCCACAAACCTTAACTGTCATCTTTCTCTTTCTTGTTCATCTCGTTTTCTTTATATTTTTTCTTTTTATTACTATGCATTCTTTTATCTTTTTTCTCCTTGTGCTCCACCTCCATCTGTTCTATCGCCATTATTTTGAAAACCCTGGAGCATTTTTTTTGGGATGTTCTTTCTTAAGCAGCATTCCTGCAGCTCTTGATTCTTCTGCTCCAGGTTTTCCTTCTCCTTTTCAATTACTTCTTGTCATGCTCACGTTCTTTCTACCGTACGTTCCCGTCTTCATATTTTTGCTGCAGTTCCTCTCACGTCTTTATTCAGATGCAGTTCTTCTATCTGCCAGAAGTTTTTGGACTAACACATTCACGGTCTTCATCCTTTGCTTTAACAAATCCCCTTCTGTGTTTTATATGTATGCTTTGGATCACTATCTGCTTGGCCGAATGGCAGCATTTGGCAGAAAGTATTTTGGAAGACATCCAGGTAAATATTTCCATGTACTGCATAGGTGATGAAGCGGACGACACATTGGTAAATGGTAAATGGCCTGCATTTGTATAGCGCTTTACTCAGTCCCTTAGGACCCCAAAGCGCTTTACACTACATTCAGTCATTCACCCATTCACACACACATTCACACACTGGTGACGGCAAGCTACATTGTAGCCACAGCTGCCCTGGAGCGCACTGACAGAGGCGAGGCTGCCGGACACTGGCGCCACCGGTAGGCAAACATGGGGTTAGTATCTTGCCCAAGGATATTTGGCATGCAGCTAGGAGGGATCGAACCTGGGATCGAACCACCAACCTTCTGGTTAGTGGCTGACCTGCTCTGCCACCTGAGCTACAGCCATTGACAGACAGCAACAACATGCTGCAATCTAAAGCCCAAGGACAGGACTATCACATTTAAAATTGACACTGGTGCTGATATGACTGTCATTCCTGACCACGTATTCAATGTGATGTTCACAGATGTAAAACCAGCTCTTTAGAAAGAAAAGATGCCCATACTTGTACAAGGTTTTATACCACTGGGCATGCTAGGGTTCACAAACCTAACACTACAGAAAGGAGAGAAACCAATATTTGTGATCAGTAACCTGCACTCTCCTGTTCAGGGCTAGTGGGCTCAGCTAGTCGCTAGTGGCTAACAGCCCCAAGTCATGAAAATGTATCAGGATGGATGACCAGAGAGCAGATCATTAAAGCTTGGTAAAGCTGCACTGTGCAGATGCCTCCTTTATTGTGCATGATAGCCTCTAGCTAAAAAGGGCATAATTGGTCATTCCTGCAGCTTTAAGAAACAGTGTCCTCAGCAGGCTACATGAGGGGTAGCTAAATGCATGCAGAACATGCGTGTGAGCCAAAATGAGCCATTGCTCCCAACAAATCTACTGGAGAGACCCAGGTGAGGGCAGACCTGTTTACAATCAAAGGGAAAATGTACTTGCAGGTAGTGGACTGTTGAAATGATATGCTGAAATGGCCAACCTCCACCACATAAAGTTTCCTGACGTCACTGTCCATCTGAAATCCATGTTCGGATGTGACGGGGTGCCTGAGATCTTAAGGACTGGCAATGGCCCACAGTTCTCAGCGGATAATATACCAAACTTTGCTGATACATACAGTTTCAAACATGTGATCAGCAGTGCACAGTACCCACAAACCAACGGGGAGGCTAAACAGGCTGTTCAAAAAGACCAGATCAGTACTTCTGCATATCTTGTCGTCCCACTTAAAAATGTGTTTTAGCCCAGCTCAACGTTTGATTTGGTGCCAGCTTGGTTCCACTGTGCTGACCCAGCAGTGCTTCCCGACAGCGCAGCGGTCACTGTAAAGGAGAAAGAGAGAATGAATTCACATCAGAGATTCTTCAGCAGGCATCACTGTGCACAGGAGTTCAGTTATCCCCCCACGTGGGAACAGGCGTGGTTGAACTGCACTCTAGTTCCTTCCCTACAAAAACCAACACCCGGAACTTTTCCAAATAGCCCCACAGTCATAACCAAGTCAGGCAGAGCAGTTTTGAAACCACAGGACTGGACTGAACTTGTAGACAACTGTGCAAACAAGAGTTTATCCTTAGTTTGAAAGATAGAAATCAGTGGGAAAGCTACAGCATTATGATGAAACTTGGGCTGTTGTTGGGCTGTTGGGCTAAAAAGTTTGTTATCTTCAAAAGAAACAAAAGAACAAAGCAGCGTTCAAGTTAAGAATCTGTTCAACAGTAACCAAATCCAAAGTCAAATATTTTATGTTCTCCTTAAAAAGGGAGCTGGTGAGATGTTGGTTATGTAAGGAGGCCCAGAGGATTTTGGGTAACGTTGTTTTTGTTGTAGTAGGGGGCTCCAGTTCTAGTAGCCTCACATTGCAGGAATTAAGGGAGCCTTATACAGTGAAAACCTAGAAAATATAAACTCAAGACTCTGAATCAACTTCATATATTATGTCTGCTTCATTTGTCATGAAATAACAGAACAGTCCTCACCTTTCCATGAAACTGCAGTAATTGTCGTCCAATTACCTATGAACCTCTGAATGTCAATACACACTGAAGGTAAAGTGGAAGAACTTAAAATCCATCTGGGGCCCCTCACTTAAGGGTGTCTCCTGGCCGGGTGGGTACCTAAAGAACAACCTGACTGATCCTGCCAGCAGCATGTGCTTGTCTCTGTTTAAGTACATGTGGTGGTTACAGTAAAACTGTGAATGGTGCATGAAATCACTTATGGTCAAAGGAGCTTGCAAAGAAAAGCGTCTGGACTTCTTTAAGTTACTTGAAGACGTTTCACCTCTCATCCGAGAAGCTTCTTCAGTTCTAAGGTCAAATGGTGGAGAGTCCCAGATATAAACCTAGTGACTGTATAGTAGTATACAGTCACAAGACTGACAAGACTCAGCAGTCCATCTGCATCTTAAGGATAAAGGACACTCTTTCGAGGATGCCAATGTTCACATTTTGGACAGAGAGGACAGATGGTTTGAAAGAGGAGTGAAAGAAGCCATCTATGTCCACTGTGAGCGACCATCTTTGAACAGAGGCGGGGGTTTACGACACCAACTCTCTGCCATCTATAATCCAGTTTTGAGATCCCTTCCCAGACGCCTTAACGCCCACTCACATCCTGGGCCATCTGACCTCAGGAATTCGCATGATAAGGTGGGGCCAGGTTTCACAATGAACACACCCGAAACTCTGGCTGATTGGGACCCACACCCAGTTTCACACCTTGGCTCAGGCGATTAGAGGATCATCAGGGGGTCCTTTTGTCCCTCTGTGGGGGGATACTCCCACTAGGTTTATATCTGGGACTCTCCACCATTTGACCTTAGAACTGAAGAAGCTTCTCGGATGAGAGGTGAAACGTCTTCAAGTAACTTAAAGAAGTCCAGACGCTTTTCTTTGCAAGCTCCTTTGACTACGATGACCTGGATGACTGAGAACCTTCACAGACGAAATCACTTATGGTTCCTTTGATTGCTCAGCCATTATTTGAATAACAATGGCAATCCGAGGGCTAATAAGTATAAAGTTTAAAGGAAAGCTAGATAGAAATCCAGACTTAGAAATCTAAGTGCACCAAACAGAAAATCCGGGGCTATGTATAAAAATTGACCTGATATTATTTTTTATTTGGTTTGCAGAAAAATCTTTACCATAAAATAAAACACTGATTACTCTACAAATATAAATCCAAATAATCTGAATCAATAACTACATTACACACATCCATAAATACTTTTTTAAATTTACTTTTACCTAAATGCATCTGTTTGTCTTTCAAACTAAGAATTAGCATGTCAGTTTGGCTTTCTTTATTAAAAATCACATAAAACATACTTTATTGGATTAATTATATTACAAAGAAAAAAGACTGTAGTATTGCAAACATCAGACCGAAGTGAAAATCACATAGAAAAACGCGCTTCTTTATTTCGGAGACATATACCTGTAGCTCCGTGTGTCCTGAAGTACACGCAGTTGAACACTAGAGGGAGACAGAGACTGCGCATGTGTGACAGAAACAGTTCTCAGAAGTGCAAACACATTCTCCACTTCAAGTTAAACAGCATACCTATTTTTGTGGCGAGGGCAGTGTTTTACAGGGATATGCGGGCAAAGCTCCGCTCTTATTTCTCCTGTTACCGAAGCGGGCTGAACCCGTGGGAACGGCGTAGCGAAGGAAGTGGGTCTCTGCGTCCCACGCAGAGGAGGGTTTTCCGGTTAAAGTTTCCTTTGTGATTCGGGGGTGGCGCTGTGATGCCAAAGGCGTTTATCCTCACAGACACAACACACAAGTGGCGAACATTATGAGTAAGCATAAAAATACGAATTCATGGTTCGGAGTTAGAGCAGCAGCTTAATTTCTATTCAGCGAGAGTAACAGCCTGGCAGATAACTGATCGTAGGCGTTGGCACTTAGGGGTGATGTTGTTATGGCATGCTAACGGTTGCTAGCTAACTTGGGGTGTCTGTGTCTGCAGTCAGCAGGGGAGCCGAAGAGTTTTCCGCTGAAGCCGGTGTCAGCGTTAAATACTTTATTGTTGTAGTTGATAGCGTTTCACGTCCAGTACGGTGCGTGTGTCCGCTTTTCTATAGCAGCCCGACTTTGGCTCGCGTACTGAATGTTTAGGTTCACTCCCACCCAGACAGGCTAACAATAGCTTAGCATGCCTGTGTGTTTTGGACAGTGACAGCTGCAGGCTGCGGCCCCATGACATCTGTGGAAAGGCCTCCTGAAACGTGGATTTCTTTAGCCCATCTTATCAGTTGTCATGAGTCTTGTACTATTGTAGATCTTTGTTCTTTTCTTTTTTTTCCTGCACATGCCCTGGTTACTGTGATACAGCTGCTCAGCATCATAGTACATACAAGTAGTGGATCAGAAGAGCAAAGGGGTATAACAGACTATTTGTACTGAAGCTTTGTTCTTATTTTGCTTTACAGGACCGTTCAAAGCTCTGTCCTCCTGAAATGGGAAAACCCCCCTTCCAGATTTTGTAACACAGGTAAGCAACAAGCCTTGTTCACATCTGGCGTGGTTTATGATAAGCCAGGTTGCAACCACATCCTTTTACCTGTTTGCTGGGGAACTGAAAAGCTCTTGTAATTCTTGGTAGCTGGTTTCCTGTGACTGATGGTGAAACAGCCCTGGCTGTCAGGACGTGTGTGCCTCGCAGTGTGTACCAGTGTAATGATGATGCATATCTGAAAGGCTAGTGTGGGCGTGTAGGGAGGAATGCTTCCAGTGTGTTTCAGCATTTGAATGTACTATTCAGCAGAATAGCACATTATGCATGTTTGAACAGCAGCTGTTTGTTGGGGAAAGTAGGGATGAGGCAACTGTGAAGATCTGTCGTATTCATTTGTGACTTGGAGGTTAATTTAATGTGTGACACTTGATATTTAGGTCACTGGCTGTTATTGTATTAAGCTAGCTTTTGTGTGAGGCCTCGACAAAAGCTGCAGACATAACGCCTCGCAGTTTTTCTCACCTGTTGTTGAGGAGATAGGCATCTCAGAGTGGTGTGCTGAGACAAAGATCACACATCAGATTGAAGAAGCAAGTGCATGCATTATCTTGCGTGTCTCATCATGTTGGCTTACGCTGTTATTGAGCTCATGTAGATACAGCACTAAGTAATTTCTTTATACAATTACAATACAATACAAGATTTAGTCTGAATTATTGAGTTAATGTTATTTTAGCACCATTGTCAAGGTTTTCTGAGCCTTTCTAAACCAGTTTTCGGATTTGTTTTCTCTGGGTGAGCAGTCAGGCTGTCTAGCTAGAATAGTTTTGGCTGTTGTCATCTGTAAAATGATTACAAATCTCTTGCGTGATCAGGTCAAAAAATCATTGTTAAATATCAGGTGATTTTGACAGCTGGACAGAATGGTGAAAAAATGCTTATGCAGTTTGTTTTCTGTCTGTAACATGTATACGCACTGATACAGGGTTATTTGGACCAGCTATATAATTTGTTTAAATAATTGTCATCTTATTAAATCATATTAAATTATAATATTTTGCTAATTTTTAGCTGTATTTTATTAGGTCCGTCATTGACTAGTAATGAGAGAATCTGGTTTATAATTTGTAAAAGCGGGTTGTGTTAGCCTCGTGATAGACTGGTGACCTGTTTCTCACCCTTTCACAGCTGGGTTAGACCCTAAAATTGGATGGATGGATGCTCTGTATAAGGTGCAGATACTTACTGAGTAAAAGCCTCGTGCCAGATAAATGAGTGAACAATATGTTTAGTTGTTTCTTTAGAGGATCTCTTGTCCATTTGTTGAACCCCCGACTCTACCATCTTGGACAGTAGCTGCCAACGTGAACCCGCTCGTATTCTCAGATGGATAAAAAGTAAATTAAAGTCAGTTTGTGAGGAAACTCAGCCCCACAGATGAGAGAAGACTGATTTTCAATCCAGTTTTAACAACTCAAAATTATTAGTATTTTCCATAAAAAGTAACACTATTCACCTACATTCTGATAGGTTCACATATTTTTTTTTTATCTCTCTGTTTTACTGTTTTACTGTTACTCTGTTTTTGACTTAAAAATAACATTTGATAGAACACAAATGTTATCTAAATGTTTTATGTCTGTCGCGATCAAACGTGCAGTGATCCAGTGAGATCAAGAGAAACTTTAGTGTCGTGCGGTTAGTGTGTCGCTATTCAGACGTGTAAGCTTGTGTTTGATTGTGAGAGAAAGAGAGGAGCAGCATCTCAGACAACACTGCCTCATTGTTTGCAGCCCCGCTGTGCAGTAATGACAGAATCCCCATCAGAACCCCACAGCTAGAAAACACATATTTGCAGAGAGAGCAAGAGGGAAATCAGCACACAGCACAGCGGCAGGTCCTGCCTTTGTAAACAACCATTAGCGAGTAGCTGTCAAAAGTTACTGGGCCTGCTCAGTCCAGAGGAGTGCTTGAGAAAGGAACCAGTTACACCAGGCTTGTGCCAGCAAATCAGGAAAATCTCTTCCATAACATGGGTTTGAATGGTTTGACTATTCACAGGAAGGTTAGCCTTCAGGCTTCGCTTCTTCACACGCTTAACCAGTTTGTGTTATAAATGTACCTGCCAGTCAGAAAGCAACAGCGATTTTAAGAATTTTTTTTGCCCCCAACTAGGGCTGCCACGATTAGTCGACTAGTCACGATTACGTCGACTATCAAAATCGTCGACGACTGATTTAATAGTCGACGCGTCATTTGAAGCTTTGTAAGATCACAAAAGACGCAGGAATAAGTAGTAGGATTTAAGCGTGTAATAACGGACTGAAACAGAAGATGGCAGCACTGCATGTACAAGGATGCCAGCTGCCGTTATACCCCGAAGAAGAAGAAGTAGCTCTGTCCCAGAATTCATAGCGCGGCCCAGCGCAGGCCAGCTCATTTTCCAACAATGGCGGCAGCTAGTTAGTTTTAATATTACTCTTATTATTCTTTCTGGGTCACAAAATAAACGTTTAACATATTTTCAGGCGAGAATGTAACTGCGTAAACCTCAAATATCTGCTCAATTTATCAAGACACCACATACTTTCAAAAGTGCTCCGACGTTTTCGGAGACGTCTGTTACCCTCTAGCTCGATAGCTAGCCGGGGGCAAGACTCACTAGAGCCGGTGAGCACACCGGACTTCAGGCAAATCGTTTTCAAACCCACCGCCATCTTTCGCTACTCAGGTTAAACATGATATATAAGTCACTTAGATAACTTAAAAATGTTATTGTTTGGCTTTTTTTTTTAGTATTTTATTTGTTCCTGAGTAAATCGGTTTGGCTGAGATTAAAGTTATAGTTTTTACACAGCTGAATAAATGTCAAGCAGACAACTGATTATCAGAAGCATGAGATGCTCGAGAATATACTCCGGTGTCCTGTTATATTTTAGATAGCAAGGAGTTTATTAAACTTCACCGAAACAATCTGCAAATTTCATTAAAATTTAACAAACTATCATCTTGTCTTTATTTTTAGTTAGCACATACCTTAAACACTTAAAGCTATAAGCTAATGATAGTTATATAAGAGCAGATGCATGCTGGTGCAATAAGCTGTACGTTTTACGTCCAATGGATGCATGATCTGATTAGTCGACTAATCACAAAAATAATCGGTGACTAGTCGACTATCAAAATAATCGTTTGTGGCAGCCCTACCCCCAACCATTACGCCAATGAAGTGTTAATCGCATCAAGAGCACATTTTACACAATTGCACCTGTTGCATCACTTTCACACTGTGATGGCCTATTGGGGCTTTTTTTGTAAACACAGCAATAATCACCTAAGCTTGATGGAGAACCAGAAATGGAGTAAAGTTATTCAAAAGTCAGTGACATGTACGACTTTTGGCTCATTACGGAGCAGTTTAATGCTCTATGTGTTTGTGCTTTGCATAAAATTTCCATGGAAACATTAGAAGATATCCATGCTAATAGTATGATAATGAATTGCATTTATATAGTGACACTTGTCACTAAAGCCAAGTAGCCTGAGCTAAACTGAACGCTTTTGTTGCTAAAAACAGGTTTAGCTTGTTTAAACCCGCACATTAGTTTAGGTTACATTTGCATTATTCCCATTGCTCATTACAGGTTTACAAGGAGTGGGCAGCCTCAGATAGGGAAGTGTCTCCTGAACTCTTTGTCTCGAGGCTCCATTTAGTCCAAATTGACTATATGGAAGCATTGAAGTTTTTTATACACTTCCTCAACTCAACGTTCAACTTTACTTTAACTCTTCCCATGGAGGGACTTTGTCTCTCTGCAAGTGCAAGGCAACACACAGCTAGACAGGCACTTTTTTTCTTTAATAGCTTCCTTTATGAGATACCTCGAGCTCTGATGGCGACTCGTTACCCGGGCTAAATGTATGGAAATCGTGGTGAGGTTGTTAAGAAGTAAAAAACAAAACAAAACATAAGCTGCCTTTTTAGAACAGCGGCCACAGCAACAGTTGTAAAAGCTGAAACATGCAAATTCTTCCGTGATGGCTGATTTAATCCCTGGTCTACAGTCCAGCATTCTTTCTCTTTCCCAAGTTATTTGTGTATGAAAGAGACAGACAGTCAGACTGAACGGTTTCTGGGACTAGGACTCAGGTTCCTGGAACTATGTTTTCCGGACTTGTCAAAGCCTGTGAACATGTCTGGAGTATTGTTTTGTTTTTATAGCGTGGCATAGTTGAGGGTTCCTCTAACTACATAAAGGACAAGCTGAACACTGGAATTTCTTAAATCCAATTCTTAGTAATTCATTAATAGATCTGTTTTTAATGGGGAAATGAATTGCAATTGGAAGAATGGAGGTCACTGCGGCTTCAGCAATTAGATATTCATGTTGCAACAGCGCTTCATAGTCAGTATAGCTCAGAAAAGTACAAACTGACTCAGTTATGAGCCACACTATAATTTGTTTATTCATTTCCTGTGTAGAGCTACATGCTACAAAAAAATGGAAAAAATAGATGTGTGTGTATATATAATCCTGTTTGGTCAATTCCTAAATAAAAACGGCATACATATGCATTAGTTGCATTAATCACTGTCCCTTTATATGGAGCTTTCAACTCTGTGTCCTCTGATTATTTCACAAGACATTACACTTTCTCTTTCCCTTTTGAAAAAACGATTCCAGGTCTTTCTGTCACCTTGGCATCGATGGACTCACAGAAAGGGGAGGAGCCAAATCCTGGCAGTATGGAAGTTGCCAGTGTGCCAGGCTCGGCCTCGAGCCCCCAGAGCGACGCCGTGACCAGCGAGCTTCAGGAGCTCTCCCTTCAGCCTGCTCCCAATCTGCTGCCTATACAGGAGCGCAAGAATGGTGAGACAGTGACGCGCATGACCTTTGTGTTTTTCAGCCACCACCGCTTCAGTTTGATGCTAGGTTTTGGATAGGTGTTAAAGAAACCACAGCAGACATCTGTCACGTGGCACAAATACATCCAAAGCTACGACTGTTATTTTAATTAGACGTTTTTACACATAAGAGCTTGCTCTCCAAAACGATAAAGAAGTTAAAAAGGTTCTAAAATCCAGTTTTTATGAATTAATACCATTTTACCATTCACTGTGCCAGGATGTTTGATTAAATCACACACTAAGTATTTTATCACAGCTGCATGTAAACAGAGTTAAATGCGATTCAGATCTGTAAGATTGTGGTTTATACACGTCAGTTTCTCTTCATAAACTTACCTCTGCCTGCTCTTTCTGTGCTACAGCCCTGCAGTTTCTGAAACGCCAATTAGTGACATAGTCGATGGATAGCGTTGCTTTGATAGAGTGCAAGATTAAATTTTAGTGAACAGACCCACCTGACCCCCCCCAGTCATATTGCAGCCACCGCGTCTAACAACTTTTCTGGTGGAAAAACGTGGTATAAACACTTCCTTTGAGCATGTCACACCAGGTTTGCTTCAGTAATTGGGTCTTTCTGTAAAAATTCACACTTATGTGCAGGGCTGCTTTTCAACATGTATGTTTTCTGCTCATTTTTGATGAAGTAGTATTCTGCCCTACCGCCTGACTCTTGGCTCTCACCACGAGTTTTTGTAAAGCAGTTTTAAAAACACTTTGTCCCTATGTCGTCTTGTAGCGTCACACTGTTTGTTTGGGGTTTTCTGCCATTAGATGTTTGCCATTATATACATTACTATTATGTCAAAATGAATAAGTGTTGTATTTACAGTTATTCCTGTTGGCTTTTCAGAAATGTCCTTTTTCTAGGATGATGTGTAGGAAACGCTTAACAGATATTACTGACCAGCAGCACTCTTGCTTCTGCCCCAAGTTAAGATTTTGTCGAACACTTCTCATGCCTGATAGAAGTGAACATAAAATCCTCCAAGCAAAGAAAAGGTGTGCTTGGGGAATATGTTACGTAAGTTGAGGACACGTGGAAGGTGTGGAAAGCACTTGTCTGGGAGGCAGAAGTTAAATGTCAGATGCGCCGGTACCTCTTGTTCATTAGTCAGTAGAGAGATTAGCTCACCATCGAGGGCGTCTAAAGGCAAGCGAGAGACCGAGATTTAAGTTCTGACGTGGTACTACGTGTATGTAAAAGACTGTGTGCACTGAAGTCTCCAGAAAGAAGGGAGTGAAGAAGCTTCTGTGCCTAATTGGCTTGCTCCTCAGCTTTGACCTGCCGCTACAGTAGATTAGAGTGTGCTGCATGTTTGCTCTGTGGAGTTAACACTCTGTAGACCCTTTTTATGTCTGGAATTAGGATAGAGCTTGGAGTACTTTGTTCTTCTGAGTTACTTGAGCATCTTCCTTTAGTCACAGTGGAAAGGTTACGTTTGCTGGATTAATATCTTTGATTTGTTTAAGGTCATAATGCTAAATTACAAGTGAAGCAGTGCTTAGTGGCATAGTGTCAAGAAAATGCTTGGTAGCTAAGAGAGCAAAACTTGAGCTGTTTCCAAAAAGGTATAAGTAACATTTTCTAGTGAATGTCTTTAAAAACGTATCCGTTTGTTACAGTTTCAGAAGTAACCAGAAAATACTTAGCAAAAGTCAAAGTTTGTTAAAACATTTTTGTAGCTAAGAGTCATCAAGTTCTTCTCCCTTTTCATCCATTCTTTCTGCAAAGGGCTTCTGCTCTCTCTTGACCCATCTTGCATGCGGTGCTATTTATGTCCATAGTCCTCAGTGGACTATGAGGGAAATGGCAAAACCTTTAGCTTGCACCTCTTGAAATAGTCCATTGTGGATTTTACTTTGTAAGCAAAGACATGCAGCTGGTCATCTTGTAGGGAGTACGCCTAGACTAGCTGGTCTATAAAGTGGGCTTGTGCTCTTGTGGAGGGCAGAATGGAAGCTATGGGGAGAGTTGAAGCCAACTCATCTGAGATCTTGTGGAAGCAAAGGCAGCTGTAGTCAAACACTAATAATCCTTCTGCGTGTTTATCTATGGAAACCTTGTTATGCCTTTTAGAAAGATTTTGCTGATCTTGGCTTGAGCTGAACTAAGCTGTGAGTAAGGTTGAACTTATAGGGATGTCTGTGAGCGCAGTGCTATAAAAGGAAGGAGGAAGTATCTAATTTATAATACAAAACAAAACGAAAGCTACCGGCTGATAGCCCAGCCCTACCTTTGATCATAGAGCCCCACAAAAAATCTATTTCAGCTTCATCAGTCCACAACATTTGTTTCCAGAATGTATTAGAAGGTCAGTTAAACACACTCACACATGCACATGTATCTTGCCATATCAGAATTGTCAGCCATATTGGCCATTGTTCCCAGCTGGGCGTTGGTCACCCATTTACTTGGAGGGAAAGTTAGTTGACTTGGTGTTGATTTGTATGGAGATGAAGGTTAGGCAAGGTTGGATCAGTCAATGATTTATAAATCAACAGTGGGAGAGAACAATGCACAATAACACATACAATAAAAATCTGAGTTACAAAGTACAATGGAAAATAGAGTTAAGGCAGTAGACGGCTAACTTTTAGAGTGCACTGAAAGCAATAAGATAAGAAACTTCGTGTTTCTTGAACATCATTTCAAATATGTTTATGTCGTTACGGAAGTATTTAAGAGTGACTCTGTGGCTGCTTGTCCCAACACCCTGTTTACTTCACCGTCTCACAGCCTCAGGCCATCACTCCCTTATTTAAACAACCCCTGCTCTTCTTGGCCTTCTCCTTACACTTCAGTGTGGTAGCCAGGAGCAAACATGTTGCTGCAGACACCCCTGCAGCTTATCTAGATGCCTTTACAGCACTGCGTGCGATTGCATGCACATTTCTGCACACGCACATGTGTTGCAGTGGAAGCGCAGAACCTGCATTGGGAGGGTTAGCAAAGCTTTATCTCTGATACCAGGTTGTACAGTATGCTAACTGTACTGGATGAAGGCTGGGACATTTGGTGTTAAACACGCCGTAGAGATAGGTGGCATGTTTTTCAGGATGGTCAGGTCTGTATACATTAATGTTTATGCAAGAGAGGAGAATATGGAGCCAGCTCTGTTTTTAAGGTGGAAGGCTGATATAAACCAAAACTAGTCTTGAAAGAGTTTTACATTTCCTGCCTTCCCAGTTGCAAACTTGTCTCTGAGGTTTTCTGTGCCAAAAAACCTGGTTATGCTATGATAATGGAATTGAGATCATTTGAAACTTTGAGCTGGAAAAACTTGCTTGAGTGTGGGCTGCGAGAGCAACATGAGAAGGAGGATGGGGATGTCGTAAAGAGCGGGGGGAAGAAGGGAGGTCATGTCTGAAATGGCTGTATTGCATAATTTCCCAGAGAGGGAACAGAAGGATAGTGAAGGAAAGTGGAAAGGAAGAGAAGAGGGGGTGTGTCACTTGGACTTGAGGAGGTGAGGCTTGGAATCGGCTTGTTTTTATTCTTGTTTTAGAGTGCAGAGGAGTGACCAAAAGTTTCCCTTTTCTTTTTAAGAAGAGCTTAAAACTTGTTCACGGAACAGTGTATGGGTGGATCTTGTTCTTATCCAAGGAGCAATAAGACACAGACGCACAGACCTACACACGCCCTTTCTGTTGGGGCGTGCATGCACTTGTAGTTCAGAGAAAGGGACTGTGAGGTGGAGTACCAGCTCCCTGTGACAGCATTGCTGTGGCTTTTCTGCTGTCGGACTTCTCCTCAGACTCCTGTGTTTTCTCAAATGAACAACGCTGGCTGTCTTTGGAATATGAATCCATAATCTTGCCAGGAAGGTGAAGTCTCCCTTCAGCATGGTGCAGAGGGATATGACTATCCAGTCAGGTAAAGCCCATTTGAGTCTCTAGTCCTCGTGCATTTTGTTTTAAACTTAAGGAAACAATTGAAAGTTTGGTCTACCTTAAGATGGACCTTAAGGTGAAATACATGTGAAATCTTCAATCATGCAAAGTGCCACCTTAGATTTTAGCTGCAACGCTGCAACCTTTTGAATATATATAATCATGTGTATGCAGTACATGTGTGTAAATTAGATCCGCAGGGCACAGAAGCTAGGCGGGGCTGTGAGGCCAGGTTTGTAGAGGGTGTCCTAAGTGGAAGTTAGGGGGTGAGGGAGCTGTGCAGGTTGGAAGATGTAGTTATGGGGAGGAGGAAGGCTATCCGTCACTCAGCAGCTGTGAACTGTCCAGCCAGGGCAGCAGTTCTGCCCGAGGAGTGACTGCAGGCAGTGGGCCAGGATCCGGGCGAACTTGGAGAGTCAGAGGTTAGCTGAGAGAGGAGGGATAGAGGCATATGCCGGGCTCACTGACGGAGACTGAGGCTGGGGGGAAATTAGGTTAGAGGCGTCACAGATTTTGCTCTCGATTTAAGCAGAAATGACCTGCTCAGTCAGAACAGATTGTTCCAGATCACAATGTAAACTACGTCTACTGCCACTCAGTCGAAAGAGGTTTTTAAATGATAAATGGAATGAGACAGTGTCAGCGCTGTCTGCAGCTGACAGCTGATTGAAGAAGCAATATACCTGCAACTACTAGATGCTGCAATGTTTGCTATGAATTTAAAACCTGCAGAATTTTCTGTTACAGGCACAGAGGCGAGTTCAAACTGTCTGATCCAGAAAAAGCCTCCATGTTTTTAAATAACCTCTTGTACTTTCTGGTCACTTAAACCGTTTTGACCTTCAGGACTTGACTGCAAATGACCCCTTTACAAACTAGAGGTAGTTGCAGACTAAGAGAGGTTGACTGCTAAAACATGGTCACGAAAAGGGTGAAATGTAAGAGTGGAGCTGATAGCCTCCTGCTGAAATTCCTTGAAGTGAGATTTTGGATTTGCATCCCCGTGTCATTCAGACTTGTAAACAAAGACAGATAAATATCACATGCTTCTTCATCTTCGACACATGACGGGCTATAGATTACATCGGGATGTAGGACAAGGGTCTTATTTGCATGAGGCTGAAATGATCAGTGTGAAAAATTTAAAATGTGAATATAATGTGATCCCTGCACAGCCAGACACTCATGCTTTTGGGTAGTAGTTAAGATATGTATCAGTGCTGAGGCTAGCCTAGCCCAGCAGTGATTCAGGGGAGGCTGCTGGTACTGTTATGTAACCTACTGGGATGCTGCCAGCAGCAGAGACCCCAGATCATTCTGTCAAGCTGAGAGTAGGAGTGAAAAGGAGAGGGAAGAATACGATGGAGGGACTGATAGATGGCGAGAAAGCGAAGGAATAAACGTGCAGAGAAAGAAGAAGAAATGCAGAAAGAACTGAATATTCCAAAAGGTAGAAAAAATATAAAAATTAAAGAGAGGAGGGACGGAAGGAAAAGTTGTTTTACTCTTATCCCTGCAAACAGCTGCAACCGACACAATCCAGCTGCATGTCTTCTTTCTTTTATAACAGTAATTCTTTCATGGCATTAGGTATTCTCCATAATTCCCCAAAAATCATTAACACACATGAAATGATACAACATAATTGCAACAACACGCTTTTGGTCATATTTTCACTGGACATGCTTCATATCTTTATGCATGTGGTGATAGATAGATCTATGCACATTGGAGTTTATGAAACTGCAGCACAAATCTGTGCTTCCTAGCAACACGACAAAACAGATTGAGTCCAAACAACGGGACACCAAATGTCGTTGCTTTTGGTGAATGTAAACAGCATCCAGTCTAATAAACACACAGGCAGGAGAATATTTATGCAACACAGGCAAGTCCTGCAAAAAGCTTAGATCTTAAGTGTGTCCAGCACACCACGCACACACCCACAGGCTACCCGTGACTCACCCTCACACACACACACACACACACACACACACACACACACACACACACACACACACACACACACACACACACACACACACACACACACACACACTTTTCACAACTGGTGTCACTGTCAGAATCTGGACATGCTCTTCTGGGAATTGGTAGCCTTCCATTTTTTCATTAAAAAATTTTTTTTTCGACTGTGTCCTGAGAGCATGGTATTTGAACAAGCACAGACACACACATACATCTTTGATTTACAATCCTGCAAATTCCTGTTAGATAATGAGAAGTGTGAGAGCATATCCAAAAAAACCTCACTCAGATCTGTTGCCTAAAGCTAAAGAAAAGCACTTCGCAGGTCTGCTCGTAGCAACAAGAACACAATGCCTGCACACCCACAGGTACAAGCCCACTCATGTCGCTCAGTGATCTTTAAAGACACGCAAGCACACATCTTACAACGTGCAATTCAGTTTCAAAGCTGACAGATGGACACACATTTACCCCAGCTAATATCAGTTTTTTATCACTTGAATGCAGCATGCTGTGTACAACATGAAACCTTTTGATATTCTGTTTCACAAACACGGTTATGCTGCGGTGTGTATTTTGAGCACAGCTACAGCACACATTTGCACATTTATAATTGGTGCTGTGAGTAGCAAGACAGAAAATGAAGGCAATAGAGTGCTTTATTAATGAGAATGTGTGCTGCCTTCACATTACTGCAGTAGTTGTGCATTATATGGCAGGGGTAATTGTAATCATGTATTGGAATAATAGTTTTGGAATAATACTATATTACTAACATGGTACCAAACATACTAAACCCAATGTTATCCACTTAAAAACTGGAAGTGTAAAATATGGAAGCGAGGTAATCCCAGTGCAATGGGAAATAAACTGACTGGCTATTTTATTTATGCAATAATAACTCTGCCATAGACTGGCAACCTGGCCAGGCTGTACCTCGCCTTTTGCCCTGTGGCAGGTGGAACAGGCTCCAGCCTGTCATCGTATACTGGGTAAGCGGTTAAGACGATGAATGAGTGGATGGACCATGACAGTCAATCTTGCTGTTTTTCAACACAGCAACAAATTCCTAATTTATTTTATCTTTACATCTTTTCTTTTCTTTACGAACAACCACAAAATAGCCTTTTTTTTAAAAAAGGTATTGAATACATTCAGTAAACTGGATGTGAATTAATTAGAAAATAACAATGGAAAACTACTAAACGATGCACTGATTTCAATTTTTATAAGAAAAATCTGGCCTGACAATTCAGTTCTTGGCCTGTTCAAATTTTCTTTCTTGGAGTTTTAATAAAAGAAAAAGGTTATTTTTCTGCAAATTTATTTTAATTTAAAATCAATCTGAAAAGAATTGCATGCGTCACACTTTAACATGTTTTACATGTCTTTGTCTCTGTAATTACACCTCCTAATATGCTAGATGGCAATGTGGTTACTATGCTGTTTTTAGGTTCTTCTTGTATGCAAACAGAGTTGAATGAACCCAGCAGTTCATGCAGAATTAGGAGTAATACATTATGTCTTTGCTAAAATGACTGCAATGCAAAGAAGAGACAAGATTTTTGAACAATTTGAGTTTACTCACGACAGACTGAGAAAACTGCTCATGCTACACTGTTAAATTATTGCCTGTTGTGCTAGCATCAGCATTATAAGGCAGTCTGACAGAATTATAGCCAAACCAATGTGAAAAAATGTATTATTACCAAACAGAATGTGTTGGGTTTTTTGGGGTTTTTTTGGGTTTTTTTTTTTTTGCGAAGGTAAAAGTCAAGTTGGAGTGGAATTGGCACAGAATTGCATAGATTTGAGGCTGACTGGCACAACACCGATCATGGCCAGTCAGCTGAAAACTGGCAGATTCTGTTCATCAACCAATTGATCAGTGAATCTCTAAAATTATGCTCAGGTTGTGTAGTCCCTCACTTAGAGTTCCAGGCAAGTGCAAAACAAAAAAAAGAAACTGTGAGAGTGAAAACAAACAAAGAAGACGAGGCGAGCACGTAGCTTAGGTCACATTTTCCTCTAATCTATTACATCTACTACTTCCTGAACAAAGACAGTCTTTTAACCAGCTGCAAGCAGGAGAAATAATTATGATTTTAAACAATAATTTCTGTCCTACTTGCTACACTTGGATGGAATTGCACATGTACAGATAAATATTTGGACTGTTGCATTGTGTTTTTTAGCCTTTTTATGGTCACCTTCATTTGCATCCACATCTCCTAAGACCTTATATCTAGAGTTGCAATGATCTTGCATGCATCTTTTATCAATTGTCCTTTTTGAGCCTCTGAAAGTCTATGCTTCAATCATGCCTTGATTGCTTGATTTAAAATTCACTGTAGTGGTGTACAGAGGTATAAGACAAAAACTGTGTCATGTTTCAAAACCTCCTGCAGCTAACTGAAGGTTTAAGCTCCTGCTGTCACAGGTGCAAGCTGTGGGAACAAGTAGGCCCACAAACAGAAGACATGTGCTCTATGATCATCACCAACCCGGTGTGCTCTGGTGTTTCTGAATAATAGAAGACCTATTAGCCTGTGACTCACCTGCCAACACCAAATGTGGCGCACTTAGTGTTTGCTGATGAATGTAACAGAGGTCACCGTGAACTGGCAGGACTCCTGTTTCATCAGGATGACTCAGACACGAGTCACAAGAATCAAAAATCAGGGCTGTAGGCTAGGATGTGCCTAGCATATATTATTAAAGCTATATGTGAAACACAAAAAGAAGAACCACCAACATTTGTCATAACAAATGACAAATCTTAAGTATTTTCTCCCTGACATGTCACCTCTTTGGCTAAATAAACTGGAAAATTGTTTTAAGTTCCAGTAAGTGTGAGAACAGAGTTGTCTTTCTGCACAAACAAGAATATCTGTTGGCAACGCTCGATAACATCAAACCTTTCACCAATCTGCAGAGATTGGGAAACTCTCGTAGAGGTTATGTCACATCTCAAGCATTCCTACACTCGACTAAAAACAAAGCTGTGTGTGGCTGGATTGAATTTCTTGAGTTTGTTCTAGACTTTACAAAGTCATTTGAGGTTTCTGCATTTTGACACATTTCTTTCTTGCAGGTTTTCTTGTCTTTTGCTTTTGCAATGAACGCAAACCACATTTAAAGTTTTGTTTGTCTGTTTAGTCACTGTGTAAAAAATCTGCATTGTAATAGAACATGAAAGATCTTTTTAATCAGCATTGCGACACATCTGCAAATATGTCATGTGACTAATGATAAGTTTTCTTGAAAGCAAAGGTAGAAGAATGTGTAGCACTAGCAGCTAGCTGTCTATGAAGCTCTGTCGTTTCGTACGCTTGGATCTGCACCTGCATGTCACTTAAACTCTTGTAATAAATAGAAACCTGTGTCCCCAAAGGTCTGTGTCTAATAAAAACTCTGCTGAAGCAAATTAAGAGCCAGGCTTTTATTAGATGTTATATACAGTAACAGAAAAAGGAGAGGAGAGGATGAAGCAGAAAGAGCCCTATAAAACTCTAAAGAGCACCTGAAGAAAAGAGACTTGTAAGAATACAATCAGTAAGTATTAAAAAGACTTTCTCAAGCCAGAAAAACAATCTCTATCAGATGCTTGTGAGCTGTAATGTGCACTCAGTCCAACAGTTTTTTAAATTTGTGTCCACTCTGTCTTTGTTTGCTGACAGCCTGCCCAGGAGTTTGTTGTTGTACATCTGAAGGAAGGAAAAAAAAGTTGTTTCCTCTGCAACTAGGGCAGGAGGTTAGGGGGTTTGTTACAATAAAAATTATTTTCAGATGTTGGAGTTATGTAACAGTGTTACGAAGCTGTCATCCCAGCACTGGGAGCACCCTTTCTGCTGCTCTTGCTCTCTGTTTTTCCCTCTGTTTCTCTGAAAGTCTCATTTTGCTGAACACGACCTGAACCCCCACCCCCCCCCGTTCTCCTCCTTACCCAGTCGTTTCTGTTTTACAATAAAGGTTCACAGAACCAGATGCTAACAGCTGCCAGCTGGCTTGTGGGTCTTTCGGTGCTTGCGCACTTATAGATGCTTCTGTTTCCTTCAACGGTATACAATTAGAGCTCGTTTAGACTACTTTTCATTGACATGATGTGACAGAGTGAGGGGTGCTGCTGCAAGCTGGTCAACAAAAGAACCTTTGACTGTGTTTAAAAGGAGTGGGCTTAATTAGTTCCACTGCTTTTAAAAGCAGAATAAATTTTCTCTTTCGGCCATCTGATGAATAATCATGTGGGGAAATCAAATCAAATAAAGTAGTAGTAGTTAAAATAGGCAGGACTTCAAACCTCTGAGCTCCTTAAGTATATGTGAAAAGTCAAAGCTACAAACCAAACCAGCCTGTAAAGATGCAGCTCAGTAGTACAGACTAGTTATGACTTGCTCCAGCTGTGACATTTAAGGATTATCGGTGGTATTTCAGGTAGATCATATTGGGGTTATATCTGATTAGGATCTGGGAAAGGTTTGTGCTTATTTTTTATTATTCTATTTGAACTTGTGCTAATTGAACCAATTAGTATTCCGTGCATTTGGATATCTGACTGTAGCACTTTGCAGTAGAAATAGCCAAATAAGTACGTTGCAAAGTATAACCTGTCTTTGAAGTTTTGTTACCTCTGACAGCTGACAAAAGCACAAAACTTGATTCCTCTTTGGAATGAAGCTGAAGTTCAGCAGTAGGTCAGTCAGGGATTATGCATCTGATAAACCCAGGACTTGTACTGTTCCCTCATCCCCAAACATGTAAAGAGTTGCCTTTTCCTGTGAGTTTGCTACTTTAATTACAACTATAAAATAAAGTAAATGATTAAGTTCGGCCTTGTTGCTGCATTTTGTGGTTTGTTAAAAATTCCACGTCTTTTCCTAATGATTACGCACATGGCTACAATGGCTACAATGGCTAAAAGTCTCCTCGGTTCAGGATGACGCTGAGTAATCCCCTGCCTGATGTCAGTGAGTCCCAGGAAACAGTGCTGGTAAATTCCACAGAAGAGCGAGTGGGTGGGGGGAGACCAGGAAGTAAAAAGGAAAAAAAATTGTTGCCTGTTTTCCTTGCTGGAATGTTAATGGCTGGTCTGACCTACGGTGGCCTGTCACTTGGCCTGGTTTGTTTCTTGGCAGCTCGGGTTTTGTTGAGTTCATCTGTTTAGTGCATTCTTTGTCCATCTGTAAACTTGCCTTTGACTAGAAAGACATCAATTCAAACATTCGGACATCGTGAAAAGTTACAAGTGAGGAGTTTTGTCTGGCTCAGTGCTGATAATGTTACGCAAGTTTAAATTTACTTGTGGTGCGTCTAGTTTTTATATAACATTGTAAATCCTTTTGCACTGGACAAATGATCCCAAACTATTTGATGTGTGTTTGGTGTAAAATGTTGCCTAAATAAAACACTCTGAAGTTAAAAGCGAGCTTAAACAGTGGTGGTCAGGTAGGGAATAAACATGCCAAAACATTCTAGTTAATCCAGTTGACGGCAAATTTGTAAGGTGAGGTCTTTGCCACTTTGTGGAAGAGGCGCTAGTTCCCAAGGATGTATTTATTCAGTCAGAATTCATTAACTCTTATTCGATAATTAACATACTTGGAATCTCGTTGCCTGAAATGATTGCTTTGAAGATGCGGACCAGATCTGCAATCGCCAGGTCAGTTACTGTCTTCAAAGTGATTTTGAGGCATCAAGGCAGTGATAAGATGGCAATAAAATAGAGTCAGTCTGCTATCAGTTTGTGATTAATCAACAAGGAGACACAAACCCCTTCTGGATTGTGTCATGAAGGGAATTTGGAATAAAAAGGCTGCTGCAGTGCTAGCTGCTGTGATCAGACTGAAATCAGCTATTTCTATTTAATTAAAAAAGACTTAAAAATACCACAGAGAGGCGGTGTACCGAACGAAAAACACCATGGAGGACAAAAAATAGCGGAAACAGACACGTGTCTTTAAACAAAGGAAGTCCCAGAAATATGAATTACCACTTATAATTTGAACTTTCAAATAAAAACTTAAATCAGGCTTTGAGATCAGAATCGAAGTAGTAGGCTTCAACATTAAACACTCAAGAGTTCAACATTATATTCTTCTTTTAACCTTTAGACCAGATTGTCCACTCCTACTAGATAATGTGTTTTCAGGTTTCCCCTCCATTAATTTGTGGACGTCTCTGACTAACTGTGAGACCTTCAAGTCATTCTGTCTTCTTCACAAAATGCGTCTCTTTTTTTTTTTTTATTATAAAGTCACAGAAATGTTTTTAGTGAAGGATAAAGGAAAATACCCAAGGCCAAATAACTTCAGTGGAAAGTACTGACGCCCAACAACACCCATCAGATCAAAGGTTGTAGAGTCCAATACTTTACTCGAGCAGCGGTACAGTTTGGACACAGTTTAAGCTTTCACCTCTCGTTGGAATCAGACTCTTTGGAGTTTGCAGTGCTTTGGTGGTTTTTTGTGTAGTTATAGAGATCCTAGAATCAACTAATTCAAAGTAATTCTAAAGAAGATCATAACTCATCTATTAGTGTGGGTTACTGGTTACTACATAATCCTATTTAGTGGGGTAAATCCTGGGAAACTGTGAAATGTGCCTTCCACACACTGTGGTCAAGCTGTTTCAAAACCATAAAATATTTGCCTGCATTACTGGCTCGCTCAGTACTGTTATTACAGGGGAATCGCTGCCCCTGAGGTTTTTAGTTATGTGAAATATACAGCTGGCTGGACTGTAGAGGCTGAAAGCTGGTTACAAATAGTTGAAATGCTAATGTAACGGAGGATTTATGATTTTGAGCTGTGGAGGTGTAAATAAGCCAATATGTGTTTAGCATGCTGTGTCGGTTTGTGATGTGTGCAGTGCTGAGATTCAGCCTACACAGCCATGTCCTAATCCCAGCGTGTGCTGTCTTTTCTGTGTTTCCTGCCCAGACTGTGAATCATAACAGCAGGTGGACTTTAATCTCACACTCATAACACACAGTAATTGTAGTCACCAGACAGGGTTTGTTTAAGGTGTTGTCTGTGTTTTCAGGTGCGCTGCTGCCCTGTGTGATATCAGTGTAGTATGCTGTTCATTTCGAATTTGGTGTTTAAACCGGCTGCAGTTGAAGCCTCTCTGTGCTGAATGTATGGTAAAGTCTTCTTTTGTATCATAAAAAACTGATTTAGTTCAAGGAAATGGGGCTTAAAGTTTTCTTGTATGTGTTTGGAGCTAGAGATGTGCATGCCTGTCTCAGAGTAACCTTACCCTGCGAGTGCACAGGTGATACCAAGCTGTATTTAGCCCCCTTATGGCCAGCTGGCCCTGCTATTTAAAACAGATTGAGGGGGAAGGGTGACTGTGGCCGTGGCCGGCGTTTACCGTCAGCAGACAGTTTTGGTCAGTAGTGCTGAACTTCAGAAGAATCTGAACATTTTAAGACCAGGTTAGGACGCATTGGATAAGTCGCTGGTCGCACCAGACCAATTAGACTGTTGTTGCTTTTCTAAAATGTTTTTTCCAGTATGAGTGCAGATTTGTGTTCGCTGTCTTCCCTGAAGGGCAAACCGTTTGGAAAATCTTTCAGAATTTCGTTTGTGATTGGGTATCAAATCAGCCACTCTAAAAGTCAGCCTGTGACTCATCCTGGTATCAGATTTACTCAAGCATCTTTGGCAAAGGTCGTTTATGGTGCACGGAATCATTTCTACCTGTCTAATAAAAACTGTCCATAGCTTGTCTGAGTCATTGTTTTGTTTAGCCAGAGGAAGTTTTTATGAGCCGATCTTCTGTGTTGTTGCATTGATTTTGATCAGCTTGCTGTGTTTGGGTTGAACAGGGAGCAGGTTTTCATGTTGGAGCCCCCCTGAGCTTGTAACTGTGAATGAATGGCAACAGCTGAGCAGGAAAACTTTATCAGCAGCCCTCACTGTGTGTGTGTGTGTGTGTGTGTGTGTGTGTGTGTGTGTGTGTGTGTGTGTGTGTGTGTGTGTGCGTGAGTGTGTGTGTGTCTCCCTGCATGTGTGTGAGATTCAGGAGGAGCTGCAATCAGAGCAGTCTCACTGGGGAATCTCTCTGCTGAGCTCACTGCTGTCCTCCCTTCCTCAGCCGCTGGCCTCTTTTCAGTTTCCTCCCTTTAGCTCTCTTGTTCTTTCTATCCACGACTCGTCCTGTGGATTTCTTTACACCGGCTCTCTGGGAAACTGCAGAACAGCGCTGTCGTGACTCGCCGGCTGTCACTGCAAGGAAAGTAGAGCACAGGAGGCAGGAGAGAGAGAGCAAAGCTGAGACAGCCCAATCGATTTCTTTGATACAGAGAAGAAGCACCGGGATAGAAGGGCAACGGCGGTAGCTGTGCTTTTCTTTGTCATTTTGGTTTAAAAGGAGATATTTGTTTACTTGGAACGGAGTCTTCTGAAGCATTTGAATCACATCTTTCCCTTGAGAAGAGAGGACAGCTTTTGACACGTCAAGGGTGCCTTTCTTCAGGGATACGGTCAAAATCTGGGACTTGGGAGGAAATCTACTTTAAACCGTGGTGTTCAATGTTTACCTAATAATCAATCCCTATTCTGAATGATAATGCTGGACACCAACCATTGCCTGTCCTTTGAACCCTCCTCCCTGGGCTCTCCTCCAATGGGAGATGACATGGAGAAGGCAGGACTGAAGATGGATCATGACAGACTTGTCTATCACAGCTTGAAAGAAGGTGGGCAATCTAGTGTCAGATCTGGAGATCTGTGTTGTGTTTTTGTTCCTGAGTTCACTGTACATTTTCAAAACAGGGCTTTATGGCCTAATACAAATAGCTAATGGGGTGTTGCTAAAGATAAGTGATAGAGTTTACTGGCTTGTGTAAGATGGAAGGAAGTTGAAGTGGTTTTAGGTTCTTTCTGATAAACCCTTTCAATAGAGCAGACTTGACCACTGTGAATTCAGGAAGTGCTGACAGCCGGACCTGTGACGTCGGGCTAACTTTGCTCATTTCTTCAAGATTAAAGCTTCCAAATAATATTTCAACATAAAAGGTCAAGTTAATGTTTAAAATTAGTCAGTGTTCACCCCAAAAAATCATGCATATGTTTAAAGAAAGAAATGTGTTGACGTGCGTTCATTCACAAACAGCTTTCCCTAGTGTAGTTTGAACTTGGGAATAGTGTAACTGTGGTGGAAATTTACAAACGTCACATAAATGCTCCACACCAGGCATTCATAAAGGTACAGACTTCAAAGGAAGACAGCTATAAAGACACTCTGAGTGTGTGCGCACGTTTATGTCTGTTCAAAAAGTGTGTCTATAACAGGCAGATTGTGAGTTGTCGTTTTCTCTAGAGCCACGCCTCCAAACTCAATGAGCGAGCAACACATTTGTCACAGGAAACCAAAAGCATGAATAAATAACATAAATAATAAATAAATATAACACGTCCAGGTGCCTTTGTGAGTTTCAGCTTGGGTTTTAGACCAACAGTGCAATGAAATGGCTTTTGTTATTTTTTTATAATATTGAAAAGATTGTTTAAGTCCTAGAGTCTAGGTTTTAGGGTTTACGTTAAAAAAAATAGATTAAACAAAAGCTTTATAGGATAAGAGGTAGAGTGAGGGTTCAGCACTTATTTGTTATGCTAAAACGTGGAATTTATTAACCTGAGAATGTGTTAATGTGAATGTGAGAGCCAAAAAACATGGCTTTGTGTGGATGTGTGCCCTCCGTACTGCACACGGATTAGGGCAAGTAACTCGAAGGGAAACTCCAGTAACACATTTTAGCCCAAATATGAGAACTCCACATCCCAATATTGGAAGTTTGAAGTGGATCGTAGGAATGGAGATGCATGCACCTTACTTCACCTACAGTGCAAGTTTCAGCTTTTATCTTTTTACAGTAGTGTCTTATTTCTAAAGTATTTCGGGATGTATTAAATATGACTGTGTGACACTAGTTGCCACTGTGCATGTTTGGGATTTAGATGTGGTGTGCAAAAGGCTCAAAAAAACATGGCGTTCCAAAAAAATGAAGTCATCCAACAGTGACATACTATCAAAAGTTAGCCTAATTTGGTATGGTCCGTGCAACAGTAAAAAGGCTTCACTTTGTTTATAACCAGCGTTACGAGCATGGACCAGAGTCTCAGATGCCTGGCTGCAGATGAAACAAAACATTCCTGTGAGGTTAGTATGACTGAAGATGGATGGAGTCTAAAGAAAAGCAAAGGGATTAAAAAAAAAAAAAGCCATCAGTTTAAGATTATTAATCCCGGTGTGCTTTTTGCTTACTCTGAAGTATGAGTGACACAAATTGCAAAAGCTGCAAAAGCCATTATCCGTCTGTTCTCACTTGAACTTTAAGGATGATTAGTATTCACCGCACCTCTCCGTGTTGTCATCCTGCTTCTCGGCACAGCGCAGCAGAGGAAAGGCAGCGGGAGTGAGTCCAAGGTGTGAATGGCCTTAACCTTGCATTGTTTCTGCGCTTTTAGCTCTCTAGCTTCTTTCCACTCTCACTGATGTGCGAAACATTCGCTGCGGTCATGCGCTGCGTTCGCCTCTCCGTTCAGCACATGCAATTGAACGGTGCTACCGTGCGAAAGATGAGAACATCTTTCCCGATTAAAAAACATTTCCAAAGCCAGTGCCAAGCGTAACGTCTGTTCAAAGCGTCTGCAGGGCTCGTCTTTAGGTGGGTATGTGGCACACGCTCTGTGGGCCTGAAGCCTTTTGCCTTCATGTGTGTCACTCGGGTTGGTGCGCGCAGGCTTAGTCGTGCCAAGCCAGGGGTCTTTGGGGACAGTGACGAACTCAGACATGTTTAATCAGATCTACTGACACATGAGCACAGCAGGCTTAGCCCAGTTGGCCACCAGCATCCCAATTCATCCTCGTTCTTCCCTCTAATGTGACTTTTTACCTGTACAGCCTTCTTTTAGACAATTATGATAACTTGAAACTGATCTGATCTTGACATTTAGGAAATAAAAGCTCTATAAGATCAGGTAAAGATTTCATTATTGGTGATTTGTTATAAAGTTAAGCTTGTGAAAGGTTTAAAGAAAGCCATGACTTTATTTGCCGGGGAGAAAAAGTGTTTTGTTTTGGGGGGGTTTTATGTACACCCACACAGAGATCTTAGAAATAACAAATCAATGTGCAAATCATAGTGTTAGTTCTCTGACGTTTGCAACGACGAGTTTAATCAAAAGATCGAACAAGCGAATTGTCTTCAAATAAGCCACCTGCTGTCATTTCCTCTGCTTAATCTAAAATCTTCAAACGCTTGCATCTCTGCCGTCTTCCTCTTTCTCCCTTGTCTTCCTTTGCTCTAACTTTTTATGAGTGCAGTAGCAAGCTTTGGCTGTGGCCTACTATCCCAATAAAACTGTCCTGCCTTTTCATCCATTTTCTTAAATTAACCAGAATGGCCTTCAAACCTGATTTAAGTCCCAGAGCATGTCCTGGTCGCAAAACACAAAGACACATCCCTCCTCTTTTTTCCCAAGCAGTAATCTGCTTACAGTTAACAAAACATCACTATCCTTGTTGGTTATGTTTTTGTCCACTATCTTATCTTATTATAAGTTCTTGCTGCAGTGCATGTAACCATAGCCACTGTCGTAGTGCAAAAGTTTTCATTTGTCTTTCTGGCACCCATTTAAAGTTTGTTTTGTGGTTAATCCAGAACAAACAGTTCACAGCCTCCAAGTGGTTTTTGTCTGTCTGTTATACTCCTGTCTTTGTTGCTGTGCTGCAAGCAAGCAGTATTTATTTGTGTAGGACTTTAGGAGTACTAGAGTCACAAAGTGCTGTACAAAACACATGACAGTTTAGTTCAGCAGACTAAAACTAGGATTAAAAGCACTGCAACATTGAAAGAAAGGGCACGAAAAAGTTAAAGTAAGGAAAAGTGGAATTAAAGTAGATACAAAATGAGAAGAAAAGTTAAGAAAGAAGACAAAATAACAGGCAGTGGTGCAAACATGATTATTTTATGCACATGAATCTACAATTTCAACACTGCTACATTTTTCGCGCCATGATTGTCTGCCAGAGACTTCTGCAATGTTGGGGTTGGAGGTTTATTGATAGCTGACGCTTTATTATTATAGCCAACCATTGGAGCCAGTGTTGCAACTGTACTGAGCTCATCAGCTTGGTGTTTAGGGGGGACAGGAAAGAGAGGGCAGGAGAAAACTGGAGTATCCTGGGTGAGGGATAGAAGATGTGGAGGGGGTTATGGATAGAGGGAAAGTGTAAGAGTCTCTTTCTAAGAATAAACCTTCCTTCCCTGGAAGCCCTGTGTGGCATGGCATCTAATGCCGCATGGCATCTAATGCCGCATGGCACGGTCAGTCTGTATCAGTGTGTGTCTGTGTGTGCACGTTCCTTTATTGAAAGTGTTTTCCTGTGCGTTTGCTACTGAGACAAAATGAGTGCTGCCAGCTGCTGTACAGGCAAGACCATATAGATCGACTTGCCTAAGTGTGTTTAGGCGTGCGTGTTTATAATGCTAAATGTCAAATGGCAAGTTATTGCTTCTAGAGAGGAGTTGGTAGTGTTAGACTGATACTTTCAGACTTGGAGCATACACACTTGTAAAAACAACAGAGGGGAGCCGGGATCGCCAGCAAGAATTTGGAGCCAAAGAATGACATTTAGTTGCACAGGCTCTGACATTAATTCATGGCTCTTGCGGCGTTCCCGTCTAGGCGAGGATTCCTTGTCATAACACAGAGGCAGCACTGCAGCAGCAACAGCTATATCGTGAGCTAGACTGAGTACCAGTGATGTCACTTTGTTGGCAAGGAAGAACAGGTGCTGCTTGGCTGAAGTAGCAAACACAACCCTAGCTAGAAATGCTTGGGAATCTTCAGTGGTTTGCACCACACTGTATGCGGACACACACACACACAAATAGATACGTAGCCCTTCAGTAAAGATTGCTGGGACAACTTGAGCAGGAGCGTCAGCTGAATGTTTACATCAGTAGTGAAGTTACTTGGTATAACAACATACTGCTTCCTCTTCTGATACTGTTAATATCTTGGAAATAAAAGATAAACAATGAAATGGAAAGACATCATGCACTGCCACTTACTTACTTGCTTACAAGCTAAAAAAAATCATTACACACAAGTGTCTGCAGCCATTCTGGGTGTCTTTTTTCATGGGTGGTGTGTTTGTGTGATGTGATGGTTGACTAAATAGTTCAGGTCACTTCCCTAAATTGCTGTCGTGTTGCAACGAAGCCAACATGACAGTGATGAAATGCTGTGTACTTGTGATCTTGCAGGTGTCTATATGTAATTGTTAGTTTGTTATATTTGTGTCTTTGCTTTGTTTAAACGATAGCCAGCTCATTTCTAATTTATTATCCGGTTACAATGATGACGCCAGACTTTCTGGGCTCGTTAAAACTTTAAAAAAGTATCAGGATGAGGAGGACTGTGCCACACAGCACTCAACAACTGACATTTTATTTGTTTAGAAATGTCAGACATAGTCCAACTCTTTCTGTCCAGCTTTGTGTTCCTTACAGTTCTCCCCCACCCCGCCTCTCCATTATGTAACAAGAGCTTCCTGTTTTGAAATGACGATGCAATCGGCCCATTTAAAAATGAAAAAGAAAAAAAAAGTAATTTAGCTTCAAATCGGAGCTTTTATTTTTTCATTTCTTTTAATTTTTTCGTTAATTTCTTATAGCAGCATTATGCCTTAGTGTTCTGTCTCTCTCACTCTTTGATGGATGTTTGCTGCTTTTTCACACATCTGTGCTCAGAAACAGGAAGTCTGTCTACACACACAACCACCTTGTACCCGCCTCCTTTGTAACTTCAAAAAAAAAAAAAAGATGCATGCGAGGCAGGGAGACTGGAGAATGAACCGGTTGCCACAGAGTAAAGGTCCTCGTCGTGTCAGTCATATATGTTCCTTTATGTGCTTATTTACCTAAATATTGTGGATCTGTTGCTGATTGTAAGGCTTTACGGGCACAGAGCTTCACCGCTGCAGTTTCTTAATCTCGCCGGCCGTCACTGACTGTCTTCTCTTCTTTCTCCTCTTACCTCCTGTGTCTCCATGCAGTCCTCCAGCTCAAACTTCAGCAGAGACGCACACGAGAAGAGCTGGTCAGCCAAGGGATCATGCCACGTAAGTCTGCTGAGTGTGTTTTACTTGCTTTTTTTCTTTTTTTAAGCTCATGAACCAAAGTATATATCGTCAATGTACGGTAGTCTGACTTTAAGTGTGCTTTTAGACTCTCAACTGATCGCGTTTTACCCAAAGACAGCACTTCTTTATTGTCTGGAACAGACGGTATCATCTCGTTTTTAGAAACTCGAGCAGAAAACAGGAGCTTTGGCTGTGAGCTGAGGTCAAACTGCTAACCCTTTCCTGTTTCAGGATTACACACCAAATCTTAAACTGTCACACACTAACAAGGTCGCTACCTGATGCTAGACGCTAAACGATACTCACGTATTTTTGGAATGTCGTTTAATTCACATCCCGCTGACGCATATTGGTTCTCAACAACAGAACCTGGATATGTTGGTAAATAGCGTCTGTCAGTCTGTGCCGTATATGCTGTCATATGATGGGTTGTATAGTGAAGGTCAGGAATGTCGTTTCTTGTTTTTTGCTGAAAATGTCGTCTCTTATCGGCATTATCAGTATGAGTATGTGTGTTCTGCAAGTGTCATATTTAGCTGTATCTTTGCACCACTTTGTGTTATCAAATAGGGCAGCTTCCTCTTTATGTCTATCCACTTCCTGTTTCAGGGTTCCTCACATCACAAGAGTCAGAAATATAGTTTTAAAAGTTTCCCTCCGTTTCTGTGTAGAACCGAAAGCACTCTGCTTTTTCGTTTTTCCAAGAAGACTTTTGGTTTGAATTAAAAGTGTGCAAGCGAGTGTTCGCCCTCATACTGTAGACGTGGTAGCCAACATTCATTCTAACTGAGTAGATTTTCAAATGGAGACTAAATACCTGTTAGATTGCCCAATAGGCCTGTTCAGACATACAAACTTTGACTGATTATGCTAGCTGTGTGTTAAGAAGGGTATCAGGAAAACAGGTAACTGTGAATGGATGGTAACATGTGGCACACCTGTTGTCATATTTTGTTTTTGACAAAAGCAGATGCGATTGAAAAGATACACCATGCAAGCTGCTGTCAGCCTGCAGTGCTGCACATTCAGTTTACATAACAGTTTAAGGGTTAGATACATAAGAGTACCATAAAGTGATGACTGAGGGTTTGTTTTGGTGGGCAGCATGGAGCCTTCCAGTGAACCATTTAAGTAGTCTAGTAAATCGCTCTGTGTCCTCTTTTCTGCAACAGGCCTCGTGCCAGATTGTTGCAGATTTAGGATCAACATGTTTGGATTGACTATTTCGCTTTCCAGCTTCTCCTCTGTGGAGATTCCTAGAGAAAAAAAAAAGTATAGCTGTGGGTTTAAATGAGATTTTAGATTGCTCCTAAGTCGATGACTTTGTTGACTACAGAAATCCTCTTTTAAATTGTTTCTCCGAGATGCAGAAAGATGGGGCAAAGGTTGTTCAGGCATCAGGTCCACTGTTGTGTTATAGTTCAGTAAAGATCATATGAACCGTTCTCTTTTCACGGTAACTGTATCTTGTTGACAGGAACAAACTTTGCCAAGTAGTTCCACATTGCTCCACACCCTGAACACTTTCCAGCAAAGAAAAAATAGTCTTTATATTTATTAATGACTCTGTAATTACTGTTATTTGCAGGATTTTTGAAACATAAAAAAACAAAATCTGAAAATTTCATTTACAAAGTCACCACATGGTTTGTTTTAGTCAACATAGAACCTCCGAAGGTGACATAAATGATCAGGTGTTTTCTGTCACTTCTCTAATTCTTACATTTAAATGTCCTTTGTGCTGTGTTTTCTGGTACTAAAAAAAGACTTTTATGTCTGAGTGCTGAGGCAGGGTCAGTTCCTCCTGTGGTATCAAATCCTCACACTGGTTTTGCAACTGAAGGTGGTGTGAATGAATAACTTTCCACTTTCAAACACTTTCGTGAGGTTCCTGAACACAGACATTGACTGTCCAGCTGTGAGCAAAACTGTGAAAAACTGGGCTATGTGTGAAGAAACCACCAATGTTTTTATAATGAAACTGTAGCTAATGGGGTCAGGGAGGTTGTGGTGTTTCACAGGGGAAAGTTCTGAACAGTGTTATGTGCCCAGCTATAAGAATAGGCTTGAAAATGCTGTTTTTGAGCCGAATGTTTTCACTTCCTCCTGGCATGTTCAAATAACTTTTAGTGTTTTCTTCCCCATGAAGTTTCAGTTTAAAAGTGCTTCAGGAGCAACCTCGTGAAAGAAGAACTGTTGATCCAGTAGCTCGTTTTGGGAGTTTAATTTGCACCTAGTTCTATTGGTGTGTGCGTGTTTTGGTGTTTCTAATTCTTTTAATGTTTGAGTATATCCAGTTATAGGTTACATATGCAATGATCATTTACACATCATAAAAAACTAGCTGCTTTGGGTCTTTTCTCTTTCCGTTTAAGCCATCTTTCTTCTGATTGGCTGCCTCTTGCAAATAGAAGGTTTAAACTGCAGGGGTTACATGAGAAACTGGGACTGGTGGGGACGGCCGCACCAATAAGCACCAATGACAGAAGGGCTCACAGGCCAACAGACTCATTGTCCATTCTTTTATGCATTTGGTGAACAAGGTCATAACCTAACATTTATTTTCCAATGAATGCCAGTAAGAGTCTGATATGATTAAAATAAAACCAGCCCAGCCTTCCCTTGCCCATACGCAAGGAAATATTGTTTTCATTGAACATCATATTGAAGCAATTAATCTGTGTTTAAGTAGTTTATGGGCCCGGTTTGTCCTTGTGGTGTTATTATTGTGATCCAGACCACTCGTTGGTCATATTACAACTGGTATTCTTTGAACGCCAGGGGTTGTGACACAAGGAATGCTTCCGACCCCCACCCATCATCTGTGGTGCACATACAGTTGACGCCCTGCTGTAGCCAGAATGTCCTATCTCAAACACCCTTGGCAGGGATTTCACCAACTCTTGACCAATCAGACGATCGCTGTCTTACATCATTATAACTGCCGCTGTCCTCTGAATATCCTTCCCCAAAAACGGAGCGGGCATCTCCCCTGTCCGTGTAGCTTTTCTAAAACCTCGACTTTATATTTGTGGTTAAAAAGAGTTTGATGTCTAGCGCTTTGTTTTTTGGATAGAAATGATCTTCTAGGCTCAAAAAAATCTGTGATGGGAGATGGACTGTAAAACTTTTTGTTTCCTTGCACTGGACCTTTCTGCAAACTGAATAATTATAAAAGTGTAAGATAAAATGCAAAATATATGACGCTTTGGACTCATTTTTCATGTTGACCACCTCTTTCACCTCAAAGGTAATACAGATTTTTTTGTTTTTACACAATTTTAGCCAGCTGAAATTGCTTTTATGCATTTCCCTCTTACAAAAATACTGCATAGACGTTCACTCCCCCACCCCATACACTGGTCATGGCTGAGCAATGAAGTGATGAATCTAGACTTTCGCTGGGTGTGCTGCACTCTATTCATCTCTCTTCTGCTGCTCGCTCCTTTTTAAAGAGCCATTCCAGACTCTGTTCATCAAGAATTGATGTCCCTCAGCTACAGTCCATCTGCCAGACTTATTGCAGATAGTTTGACCTCTGAAATGCAGTTTCTTTAGACTTACCTTTCGTCATGGAAAAACTTAGAACGCACCACAATCTGCAGCACGTTTCTGTGTAAAATACCAATAAAAGTATAATGAAGCTGGGCTATATGTAACCTGTAATCTTTATAAGTGTTTGTATTCCCTTTTTAACACGGTGTAATTCTAAATAACAGATCAAGACAAAGCTGAATGTGTCCAAAAGTGTCTAATGTCAGTTCAAAGTATGAGAAAGAACATTTGGAAACTTTGGAATACGTGGAAAACTCTTGCTGAATAATGAACAGTGTGTTCTCATTTAGGTTAATGAAACTGCTGAGTGAATGTTTGGTACGGTTTGCGCTCATGGTTTTAGTCATATTGTTCCATTAAATCAAGCTCATCTAAACTACTTCACTACCACTGACCACATCGCGACACTTCCTGCAGCTGCCTTGGTGTTTGAGTTGCAATGAGAATAAACGTAACACAACTGATGTGAAAAGCGTAGTAAAAGGCCGAGGAAACGCTGGCAGTAACGGTTTTCTCGGTGATAACTGAGGTGGATGTGCACCACACTCAGCAGCAGAGGCTGATCTGCCTACTGAGTTGTCATCAGAGTGTGTGGTTTAGAATAGCACTCCTGACCTTCTCTGCCAGAAGCCACTTCTGCTTTGAGTCTGTCTTTGACTGTAACCGTACAGGTTCTCACATTTTTGCTTGCTGAAAGGAGCATCACGACTTCCTTCACAGTCGGTCTGAACTGCATTAATCTTGGCTTTTTGTTTCTCCTCCTGTTCCCCCTCCCTCTCCATGCAGCACTGAAGAGCCCAGCAGCCTTTCACGAACAGCGGAGGAGTCTGGAGCGAGCAAGGGTGAGAGCCATAAGAACAATGAGTCTCCTGCAGTCTCAGTGGATTTTCTTCAGAGAGGCAAAAAACAAACAAACAAAAAAACCCACAAGAATCTAACAAATTGAAAGCTTGGACGCCACGGATACAGATTGGTTGTAGTTGGGTTATCATACAGATAATTTCTGGTTAGTTGACGTTTCTGCAAAATTGTTGTGAGCTGCAGAGCCAGGAAATAATGAAAACAAGTGACATGGAAACAAAAGCATATATTAAACTGACAGAATAATATTTTATGGTGTTGTAGCAATTTGGAGTTCATGTGATTTTTGGCATCTTGTTTTCTTCCCAGACTGAGGACTACCTAAAGAGGAAGATCCGGAGTCGTCCTGAGCGCTCCGAGCTAGTCAGGATGCACATTCTGGAGGGTGCGTGTTTTTTATTTGTTTTGTGTTTTTTAATCAGCAAGTGCCAGTGTTGTCAAAAAGTCACATTTTAAGCTTTGTAAAATACCAGACAAAAACAGAACCAAATCTTTATGAAGAGGTTAATGTATAGTTCCTCCTTCATATTTCTGCTTGAAGAAATTCCGTGTTCTTTGAGGGTATTGCTTCTGCATCTTAAAACTGGGTAGCTCGATTCAGGCGCTGTGAAAACTCTTTTATAAAATGTGTTTCGGCATGTTGTCTTCATGAGGCAAGGTGCTTATCTTCACATTTTCACATTCATTTTAATATATGTGTTTGTGGTTTAAAGTGTTGTGTTTGTTATGATTTTTTTTGAAGCAGCTGGTTTGACTGTTGGTTTAGTTTCTTTTAAATTAGGTTGAAGTCAAATCGAGGAAGTGTTAAAATAGGCTAAAACCTGCTGTAACGTATTTAACAGATCCACAGAGGATTATATGTGTGTGAATCACTTGATAAATAAATGCACATGTATCCATAACGGCCTGCTGTGCCCTCTGCAGAGACGTCGGCAGAGCCGTCTCTGCAGGCTAAGCAGCTGCAGCTGAAGAGAGCACGACTGGCCGACGACCTCAATGACAAAATCTCTCACAGACCGGGTCCCATCGAGCTGGTCCACAAGAACATCCTGTCTGTTAACTGCCATCTGCAGCACTCACTCCCAGGTAATAACACACACCTCATCAGCGTTCACCTGTACGCGTCTCAGTCCAGGAAAAGAAAATGTCTTCATTGATGGCCTTGCTCTTTCGTTCTAATGTAATCACAAGTTTAAGTCGTTGGGAAGGTTTGATTGCACCTGCGATCATCTTCGTCAACGTTATCGTCGTTTCACCTGTGTTTCATCTGCTGCACTTCCCGTGTGTGAGAACGTGCACCCGCAGTTAAACTGAGAGCAGGAAAAGGAAAAGCTGGGGTGACCTTAAATGACAGTAAAGCACAGTAACGACTCACACTGAGATGAAGTGAAAACGAGTGAAAATAAATGAGCATTGTATAAAAGTCTCTTTCTGAGGAATAATCACTGGTGCAGGATTGGTGCTCGTTATCAGTAGATGCTTAAAGTCCCAAAATACACAAGTTTTACAAATAAATGACTGTAGGCCCACACAACATCGTCACACGTACAGCGATCATTAAGATCTGTATTTTATTTTTTTAAACTGTTCATTCTTTATATTTCTTTATCATTTCATCATCTTGCTGGTAATACAATGTTACAATCTCTGTTTGTAAAAATTTGAACCTCTGATGAAATTTTGTCGGACTCGCCTGGAAAAATGAAATGAAGAATTTGAAAAGGTGCCGCAGGCTATTGTTTAAAAGAAAAATTGGGCAATGTTGTATATTTATGACACTTGGTTCAGAGATTTACACACACACACACACACACACACACACACACACACACACACACACACACACACACACACACACACACACACACACACTTTTGCACAACGTTGCACAACACTCACAAGCGTACCTGCAGGAATTAGCAAGACTTGTAAATACAGGACAGTGGACAGGTTATGGTGAATTCAGGCTGAGCCTCAGGCATGTGATGAATACAAGTTCAAACACGTCCCCTTCCACTGTTCGCGGTGCTATTGTACCTGTGACTTGGTGTGCAGTTGCGCCACCTCTACAATTTGATTTCCGTTCAGACTGAACACCTGAGCAGTTACAACATTCACATATTTACAGTCAGGTGAGTGTGTAAACAAAACAAGCAGCTCTGAAACAGAAGTGACTCAGAAGCTTTGTTTGGACACGGCACTGTTTTGAAACATGAGACACGGCACGCGGTGTTGTAACTTCTCTAAAATTGCTTAGTGCCGATTGCTAAAGAGCGGTGACTAACTTTAGAGAAAGTTTATTTGACTGTTAAAATTGCAGGGGAAGCTGGGAATTAAGCTGTCCTTTCCTGTGTTTCCCAGCGGCTCTGGAAATTCCAGACAACGCCAACCCCTTTCGCACCGCTGAACCGCTACACCAGAAGACGCCACCATTAAATTGCGGTTTCATTAAATGTGTGAACGTTTCTGCACTGTCACAGATTCTCCAAAGGGAAACGGAGGAGAGAGCTCATCTTTGGACGAAGACAGCAGTGATGCTCTGTCACCTGACCAGCTAACCAATCAGGACTCTCCCCTGAGCGCTGTCCCTCAGGTCTCCCCCTCAGACGTGCTCACCCAGAACGGAGACCTCTCCCCCACACAGGTATTACTGAGGTGGAACAGAAAGAACTGGACAGAGCAGTTAGTGAAACAAAAGCAAGTGTTTTTCAGCAGGATCATGCAATTAACCACAGTGATATCTTCTCACCAGTTTCTCACACAGCCTCCTGCTCCTGCTCCACCTCCACCACCACCTCCGCCGCCCCCTCCCTTGTTGAATGGGTCCGCTTTGTCCCCTCTACCTAAAATTACAAACGGGACAACAGTGACTTCTGGATCCTCCCGCCATTCTGCTGGACAGGTCAAGGTGCGCCGATCGTTCTTTCAGACGGCTCTCGCTCGAACTTCCTGTTGATTTTCATGACTTAAAAATAATTCTGACCTTAATCTCTATTTATGGGAACGCTGTAGCTCACCAAAACCCCCTCCTCCTCTCTTCATTACCCCCCCCCCCCCTCTCATGGTTCTCTGACTGCAGTCTCAGGCCAAGACGAGTTCAGACCGCCCTCCACAGAGACCTAAGAAAGCAAAGGACAGCAAACCAAAGGTCAGAGGTCTTTGTTTTGCTTTCATTTTAACTCGCACACCGGCACATAATTTATGGCCAATTTTAAATTACGACCAGTCACCGGGTAAAGGCTGTTTTTTGATGACATCTTGTCTGCAGTAAAGATTTTAAGACTTCAAATTGTGTTTGTCTGGCTTGCTGCTCCCACAGCTGAGCAACAAATATTAAAAGTTACTCCTTAGATTTGAAAGAGCCAATAAAAGTCTTCTTTGTGGTTTTTGCGTCGTCTCTATTAAATCATAGAGCAGGGGCTTCTCTCTAACCTCAGTGCTTTTTTCTGACATTTTACAATCATACTGAGGAGAAATGCTTGTAAAAGAGGAAGAGATACCATTTTATGAAGCCACAGTGGCCTCAGCACATCAGAAATATATACTTGCTTTTCTTAACTGGAAGTGCCTTAGCTTTTACTTCAGTTAAGTTTTTATTAGTATGCATCGTTTGCCCTAGATGTACAGAGTGCCCATGCACTTGACACGTGTCTGTCTGTTAAACATTCCCTCCTGCCGCGTGAAGGTGAAGAAGCTGAAGTACCATCAGTACATCCCCCCCGACCAGAAGGCTGACAAGGAGCGTCCGCCTCAGATGGATTCATCGTATGCGAAGCTGCTCCAGCAGCAGCAGCTCTTCCTGCAGCTGCAGATTCTCAGTCAGCAGCAGCAGCACTACAACTACCACACCATCCTGCCCGCCCCTCCCAAGTGAGTGTCGAACCACTTTTGCGTATGTGTGCGTATGGTTTGCAAGCGAGGATGAGTAATTGCTGTGGGGTTTTGCCGAGAGTCAACAACTTCAACACCCTTATTTTTTTTTCCTGCATTAAGCTAGTAGTTGCAGTGTAGCTTTATGGTTTGTATTGTTTTCGTTTTTACTTTGAGTATACTTTACAGTTAATATAAAACTTTCATGTTTCATTTTAAAATTCTAGAAAACTTATTTAGAAATTCACAAGTTTCATCTTTAGAGCTGATCATCATAATTTCCCCCGTGGTCTGCCAGAGAAAAAAACATGCTCGATAATCTTTATTACAACTTTGTTGTTTGTCTTCTTTCAGGCCACAAACGGAGCAGCCTCCCACAACCAACTCTGGCCCTTCCCCCTCCCGTACCATTCACACAACAACCACCACAGCTTCCTCGAGTCAAACGGGGACGGCCCGTCACAGCCAAACCGCAGTGGGAGGAGCCAAACCAGCTACTCTGCCAGCCAACCTGGATGAGTTCAAAGTAATTAACTCAGGACCCAAAAACAAACTTATGAGATCATTACTGCACACAGTGTTGTGGCTCATTTTGTTGGGTAATTCAAATCAAAGATCTAAGTTTGTGCTCAGCAAAATGGCCCCAAACGAAAACATCATTGACCCTGCCCATTCTAAAATAGAGCTCTGATTTTGGTCCTTTCTCAAAGGGAAATCTGTGAAAGTCTGCAGCAGTCTAAGCTGTAAGGATTAGATCTTTGCAGACACCCCTCATATGGTGGTGGACTCTACAGACGTGTAGATGTTCTTATACTTTCTTCATGTATTCTTTGTGCTTTGTCATAACTGCAAAGCCAAATTAAGAAAGATAGTTAAACTCACTCGGCCAGAGAATAAAAGACGTGATCATTGGACAGTTATTGTGGCGCACTGAGCCACAAGCCAACAAAGTTATGTTTTAAGGCTCTTTCTTTACCCCTTGAAACCTTACTAGGAGTAACCCTTGAAACTCTTCTCTGCCCCGAGTGCTTTCTATCATATTTCAAGCCTGCTCATAGAACAAAATCACCTGGTTTGCATTCAAAGTTAGTGAGTGTCGTCTCTGTCTGTGCGGGAAAAAGCTGGAAACTATTCAGATGGTAATCAAATCACGTCTTTGTTGATATTTACTGAGGTGTCGAAACTCATTATTAAGGGTACAAGGGAGATGTCTTTTTGGGTGAAAGAGTTGAGCTCTTTGTCTTTGCTTTTACTCCTGATTTGCATGCAGTTCTGTGTGTGTGAATGGTTTACACACACTCATTAGTGTTTTGGCTTTAAAATAATGTGTCATTTTATATTGGTGTCATTTTAAAGAGTCACTTGTCTGAATTTGTCCGAGGCGACCTTTTACATGGCTTTTTTTTTATCAGTACATCACCACCTACGCACCCTTTAAAGGTCCAGCTGCATAAAGTTCCTTTGAGCTGAGCGTTTTAAATTTGAGTCTATTCTCACTTTGAGTCAGTGTTTGTTTTATGAATACCACTTTTGTTTCCATCTTCCAGGTTGCTGAGCTGAAACAAGAACTGAAATTGCGGGGTTTGACCGTCTCAGGCACCAAGAATGACCTAATTGAGAGGCTCCGTAACTACCAAGAACAAAATGGGGGAACCGCAACTGTTTCGAAGAATGGCATTTTGCAGTCCGGCTTGCAGGGCACGACCTCAGCTGCTAGCATCACCACATCTCCCACCACAACTTCCACCTCTGACCACCAGTCAGTAGAGGGTGGGTTTAAGTTGTCTCTGTCCTCACTGGCTCAGGCGGTTCCAGGGCGGGTGATGCGGTTTGGCAGCACCAGCTCGAGCCCTCCGGTGTCGCCGACTCCGTCGGAGAGGTCGTTAGCTGGAATGAGTCCAGATGAGACCAGCTGCAATGGAGACATGTTTGGAGAAATGGTGAAATTTATGTTTCATTTGTTATTGTTAGAAGCACTTTGTCATTTTTGTTTCTGCCCAGACATTTTCCTAACATCCTCTCCTTTTTTTGTGTGTGTGTCCTTCAGGTGAGCTCTCCACTGACCCAGCTCACCTTGCACCCCTCTCCTCAGCACCCAGCAAATGTCTCTCCACTCGCAGTCAAAGATGAGATCCAGAGCTCTTGCAGTCTGTCCAGGTCCTCACCTGCATCTGTCCAAACCCTCGAGTCCGGAGCAGCCATGGACACGTCATCTATGGATAAAGACCAGATGCTCCAGGAGAAGGACAAACAGATCGAGGAGCTCACCAGGATGCTGAGGCAAAAGCAGAGGCTGGTGGAGACTCTCAGGTCCCAGCTGGAGCAAGGCAAGATGGCAGGTGGGATAGTGGTCAAGAGGGAAGGGAGCGATAAGAGCAAAACATCCCCAGAGGTTAAGCTCCAAACTCTAATAAAAGCCTCAGCCATTCAGCCCCCTACGCTCCCTAATGGCATCGTGTTGAAGGTCAAAAAGGAGGTAGAGCCAGAGGAAGGAATGGAGGGAGTAACAGAGGAGGCTCTGTCAAAGAAGCAGGTCCCAACGATGCAGTATTCCCAGGAGACTCTGCTCAGGCTGCAGCAGATTCAGCAGCTGCAGCTCCAACAGTCTGATCAACAAAAACAGCAACCACAACCGAAACAGCAACAAAGTCAGGCGCAGCCGACGAAGGCCGCAGAACCCAAACCGAATCCTCAAAAACAGCATCACCAAAAGAAAGAGGCTCAACTCCTGATCCACCAGCAGCAGCAGCTGCAGCAGCTCATCTTCCAGCAGACCCAACAGAAACAGCTCCAGGCTCAGCAGAAGATAACGCAGCAGAAACTGGCCCAGCAGAAGCAAGTACAGCAAAACCAGCTCAAGCAAACCCAAGGGCAGCAGCAGGCTCAGCAGAAGAACCAGGTTCAGCTAAAGCAGGTTCAGCTGCAGATCCAAAACCAGACGGTGACAAGTCAGAAACCCGCACTGAGCCAAACTCAGCAGAGGAAGCAGCTGAAAGCTCAGCAGAGGCAGCAGCAGAAACAGCAGACATCAGCAGCCTCAACACAACAGGTAATACTGTGAACTTCAAAGACTGAAAGCACACACGCTGCAGTCTTTACGATGAGTATATAGCATATAAAAAAATGCTAACGCAACTTTTCTGTTTCCAGGTGACTCCAGTCATCATCAAGCAACAGAATGGCACACCAGTGCACACTCAGGCCATCTCATTAGACCTCCTCAAGGCCAATGGCACACCTACACTGGTGACAGACACCAACGGGAACCACTACCTAATCGCTCTCACCAGTCACACCACAGATGGACAGAATGGAGTTTCCTTATTGGCCAAAACCAACGGACGCATCACACTGCAGGTACAGGGAACATGGTATTCTGATGATAATGGTAATAATGCTAAGTGTTTCCCTCTAAATTAGACTATTTGTACATTATACAAAAATAATGAATATATACTGTGTAGCAAATAATTCGTTGCACCTTCAGTCAGTATTTTGAACAGCAGCGAGTAAACTTGGCCTTACAATTACTCTGCAGCCTTTGTGCGTTTGTTGTAGTGGCATGTGTAACCGTTCTCCACCTGCTGTGGGTTTTCTTAAGATTTCTTGTCTTAGCTCGTAGAGCTTCCTGAGCAGAACAAGAGCGACTGTCACCAGCTGTAGCCTACAACAGCAGTGTCTTTTTGACGATGTTAGTTCAGTTCTGTCAAAACTCTGAGTGAGTCGCTCATCACAAATTGCTTTGAAGCTGACAGCTGGTCACTAGGGGACATTCCAGGCTCCTGTTGCCTAGGTATATTTACTAATTTAGGAAGTTTATCTCATGTCGCCGGTGGGGGTTTTCTTGTTTTGTTTTCTTTTGTCCCCACCCATCGTCACCTGAAGTTGCCAAATGTCATTGACTTACTGTAGTATTTCAACCTTTACTGTCCATGGATGAAAAAATTATAAAATAAAAAATACACTTCAGTAGGATAGGGTTAGTCTTGCATGTACTGTTTATATATGGGAAGCACATAATATTAAATGGTTTGACAGAATATGAATGTTTGCGTACTTGTAACGTTTCAGAGATTGAATTCAACTCCAAGTAAACTGCCCAGCGCCGACAGCCAATCAAAATGTCAGGCAGAGGCCGAGCCTGTGAGCCAACCAAGCAAAAAGGTACAGCAAAAACTCTTTCTCAGTAAAACATGTAAGCATGGTTTTTCTTCATTTCATTTGTATTGTTGTAGGGTCTTAACCTTAGAGTATATAAAGCGCCCTCAGCCAACTGTTACTGTGGGTTGGCGCTATGTAAATACACGTTGAATTGATCTCTGTTTACTAATTTTGTCCTGAAGACAACAATAGCAACAGATTCGTACCACAAGGTGTCGCCACTGAGACACTGTAAAATCATCCAAGTTAGATTGTGGACTAACAAAGGTTAAAAAACAGCATCTTATCCCAGAATAAGACTTGCATGATTAACATATGCAAGTGTGCCTTCCGTTCTAAACGTGCCACTCTTTGCCCTTAGGGACAAAAAGCGGGGCTGCACTTAGACGCCAACGGTGATCCACAACCCAGCCAGCCCGCCACCGCTCCACCCAACCTGCAGCCTTTTTTTGACGACATTTCAGACAATGAAAGCCAAAACAACTTAATGTCATCTCTCAAGGTAACGCCAGCAGCAGCACCTCCTCCTTCTCCTCCTCCTCTCCCTCCCCTGCTTCCAGGCAGAGTTACCTTCAGCATGTCATCTCTAATGGTGGTCTTGCTCTCTCCACATGTTCATTAAATGTGTCTTCTTGTTTCTTCTCTCTTCTCATTTCATCACTTCATGGCACCATGCTGACAGAGACAGGAGGTGTGTCCGCCTTATGACCGGCACACGCTGTTCACCCCTCCCTCTCCTAAACCCAACACCTCCCTTTCTTCTCAGCGCTTCAGAGTATGTCCTCCAGCATGTCTTGTCTTTCCATCTGCCTTGCAGTATTAATCTTTCTCCCTGTCTCGACTCCTTTTTTCCATCTTCTCACTTTTTTGGTCTCTAATGTTTTTAGCAGAGGAGTGGCAGTGGTGTTGGGTTGGGTTTGTTAGGACGTAGTGGTAGATTAGATCAGTGTCATCCTATCAGACCCAATTATCTAAAAGAAATCGCCCCTGCAACATTCCAGTGAAGAACACCTGCTGCTGTTTTTTGTGTTAAATAACTACATGATACCTCACTGTTGTTAGGGCCAAGTAATAATATTCTTTAGCCAATGTGAAAGATTTTGCATCTACACCTGACCGGTTATTCACTGACCTAATTAAACTGAAACTGTAAGAGAAAAATAGCCCATAATTTCATTTTTTGGAGTTTGTTACAGTATAGAAAGCAGTGTTGTGTTTACATGATGGCTAATGAATACTGTGTTTCTGTTCGACAGCCCGAGAATGGCCTGAACAGCCAGCAGATGGACGACCTATTTGACATCCTGCTCAAAAGTGGAGGTAATGATGAGATCTCAGTTTAATGTGAGCGAGACATCACAGGTCGGTACGTCTTGATGACCTTTATTTCTCTGTCCTCCCCCAGAAATCCCCGGCTTCAAGGCCAACCCGGACCCTTCCCTCCCCCCTCTCCACTCTGACCCACCTTCTCCATCCACTGCCCCATCCCCCCTCCACCTGTCTCCTCCCACCCCCACGGAGGCCTTCATCTCCCCGGAGTCTACGGTGGGAGAGCCCTGCTCAGGCAGCGGGCGTCTGGAGGACTTCTTGGAGAGCACGACGGGCACCCCACTGCTGGGCATAGAGTCCGACGGCGGCCTGGCGCTGATCGACGACCTCCACAGCCAGATGCTGAGCACGCCCAGCATCCTGGACCACCCCCCCTCCCCCATGGACACATCCGACCTGGGCTTCTCCCCGCATTCTGCGGGGCTGGACTTTGGCGACCCCAACCTGGATAGCATGGACTGGTTGGACATGGTAGGGAGCGCAAGTGGAGGTAGCGAGGGCAATAGAGGAGAGCGAGGAGGTGGAGACGGAGGGACGAGTTTAGCTCCGTTGGCGCCACACACTCCGCAAAGCGTGTTCTCAGCCGACTTTCTGGACAATACGGACCTGCAGCTGCACTGGTAGCCACGTCTGTAGCACCTCACGCAGACGCACACAGATGAACACATGGTCGCTCACACTGTGTACAGGCTCCGTCGTTATTTCATGCACATACTCTATGCTGTCTCTACCACTGCGAGGGGTGTCTGGCACATGCACGCGCACACACACACTCTCACACATTTACTCAGTTTGTCTTGTCTTTCACTGGTTGTTGCTGTATGCAAGGTGAGGTGGTGTTAAATTCATTGAAATTACTTGGTGGACCTGAAGTGGACTTGTAAAGATTTTAACTCTACAGGGAACCAAAATGGATAAAATCCCATTTCCCGTGTCCTGACCTGCATTAAAGCCAGGTTTAAGTAAACCAGCCGAAAGTTGCAGGTCGCTTTCAACCCATTTCAACCCTCAGTAAACAGCTGGGCAGATCAGAGGCGAGAAGGGACTGTCCGTGATGTTTTCCTGGGCTCCTAGAGATAGCAGTGTGTGTCAGTGCCTCCTAAACTTTGCACTTATGCTGAATCTGATTGGTTTAAAGGGTGGGTGTTTAGGTCAACAGCTGAGTGAAAGCCACCTAATGTTACAATGGTCAGCTGAGCCACTGATTGTTTTTGTTTTTTTTAAAAAAGAAAAAAGGCAGCTGCTTGTGGCCTCACCATGCCAACCTAAACCCCACCCACACTAGTCAAAGATACAACCTTCATTGGTTGAGAGTTGCTGTTGAAATGAACCTTATCAGTGGCAACAGTTTGAATTGAAGCCTCATTGGAGGTTGCGTATAATTGGTAACATTATGGTAGACCACTATGTATTGCTGTATATCGGGTGTATATTACAATTTGTCCATATGACTATTTTTCTTTGCTGGTTGCTTTAGAGTCAAGCTAGCCGGCTGGGGAACAGAGGGGGAGGGCGGGGCTTCCAAGAGAACTTGGACCTTGTCATTTTTTTAAAGAAAAAAAAGATTAAAAAAATAAACATACCATTAAAAAAACCTCTAAAGATGTGTTTCTTTTTCCTTTTGATTTTTCACATTAACAGATACACTTATTTCATCTCAGCTTTGTGATTTAAGTAAGCCTGGTAATGAAATTAAAGCCACAAGAGGGCGATGTTGCTCAAAGAATAAAGAAAGCAGCTTCCATCTGGAGCAGGAGGGTATTTTCCAGAAATTTGCTTACCCTTGAATTTTTTATTTTTCGTAGTGCTAAACAAGACCTGAGCACATTTACCAGTTCTTTGTTTGGTGCTGAAAGACACGTTCAACTGTATTTTTTTGAGTGCTACTTAAAGCCTCACTTTACAACGTAAGGGTTTTGTGTGCTAGTTGTCACAAATTTCAAGCTGCATTTCCCCCACAGCTGCTTCTGAATGAAAACACACCCCTGCCTAAACGGATCAACAACTAGGCTTCTCTCAACCACCTGAAAAGTTTACTTTTGATCATCTCGGGCAATTTATTTTGAAGGAACACTATAGATCATTTCTGTGGGACAGTCGGCAGGTTTTTGAATCTTTAAATATGTTTCAGAGTACATGAGAAAAGCCCAGCATCAGCTGTTTAATAAAGGCTTCAACTGTGGCATGTATGGATCTGCAGACCAAAAAGTAATGGTGTAAAAGTATTGGCATTAATAAAAAGCCACTAGATTACAGTGTAATTTTGACAAATACGTTTTGTCACTTATACAAATACCCTGGGTCAGACTGTAACAGGTGTTTTAAACTGTACTATATATAAAAAATACATAAAATATTGTATTATGATAGAAAATATATAATACTGCTAGGGCGATCTATATAATGTGCCTCATTCACCCATTCATACAAGCACTTTTTTCCATGTGTATGCACTTTCTGTCAAAAAATATACCGATGGATGCATCAGAGAGCAACTAGGGGTTAGTATCTTGATCAAGGATATTTGGGAGTCTGGAGCATCCATAAGTTGAACCTTCATCATTTCTTCTTTCTTTTCTCTTTAACTTCTGCCTCTAACATCCAGTTTGACTCACTCACTATGAGGGGATCCTTGTCAATGACGCTGATGAGCTCTTGGGAGCTCTCGTCCTCTCTCACACACACAGGAACTGCAACACATGCAGATAAACAAAGCACAAGATCCAAGCATGAGCCAGCTCAGTGTGCTCTTACAAATTCCTTTCACACTCACACACACACAGGTCGCCGCAGCTCCCCAGAGCAGCATCAGTACCATCTCTCTCTCACCCATATACAGACAGAGCAGATAAAAGTCCCGAGGCCATGCCTCTAATTAGCTACAGTGAGCTGTAAAGGGCTACAGCACCACAAGGACTAAAGCTCTCCTCTGTATCCCACATCCCTCTGACAGGAGCCTGCCACCCCGCAGCCAGCCGTCACACAGGATTTTTAGTCACACATTCTCAAAAAGCCTTTTACCACCAAATTTTCATAGCTGGTTCTGACATGCCCAAAACTAAACTTTCACTTTTGAAATAGTTTCAGCCCAGGCTTTATTAGGTACACCTGTTCAACTGCTCCTTAGCATAAATATCTAGTTAGCCGATCACGTGACAGAAACTATAAATGTAGACATGATCAAGAATACGATGACCTGCTGAAGTTTAAGTGAGCTTAAATGTAGCATGGTTGCTAGTGTCACATGTGCTGATATACTGCCCCACATAAAAACATCTCTATGGTTTACAGACATTTGTCTGAAAAAGAGAAAATGTCCAGTGAGTGCTCTGGGACAAAACGCCTTGTTGATGCCAGAGATCAGACAAGAACGGCCAGACTTCTTCAAGCTGATAAGAACACTTGTTACAACCAAGATATGCAGAAGAGCATCTCTGAAAGCGCAGCACATCAACCATCAAAGGACGTGAGCAGCAGATGACCCCACTAGGTGCCACCTAGTGGCAGCTATAAAAAGAAAACTAAGAACATAACGGTGAGTTCACAGCACTCAAAAAACCTCTACAGTCACCACATGTCAGTCCATTAAAGCAGCATTTTCATGTGTTGGAACAGGAAATTTTACATGATGAATGCGAAAGCTGACAAATCTGCAGCAACTGTGCGATGCTATCATGCAAATATAGACAGAAATCTCTGGAATGTTTCTAGAACCTTGTTTAATCTGTGCCATGAAGAGAGAAGGGGCTAACCTGATGCTTGCATAGGGTGTATACTTGCATAGACAGTATATTTGGAGTCTATAACTGACCCACCGTTATACAGTTGATGAAATTATGTACTGGGAAAACAGCACTTTGCAAAATCACAGTATCACAGAATGGATGTCTGTGTTTCTGTGTGGTGGTGTCACCTGTCATTACTCAGAACAAGGATTTTATTTTCCAGGCGCTTCATGATGATGATGACTTAACATGAAGATTGCCTCTGAAGCGTCCCAGTGCCGCTTTATTACATCACGCTGAGCCACAAAATTACAGAAAACCAAATCACGACACACGTAATGTTGAACCGATCGTGTGTTTCAAACACTTTTTTTTCATTTTTTCATTGTTCCCCTGTCTTCACTTGTTTTCGTGTGAAGCTGGATGATGTGAGAGGAGCAGTCAGGTTTGGGTGGATCCTGCTGCGAATGCAGAGCCTTTGATAGCAGAAGATGTGAGGGCTGACATTTGGGTGGGCAGGGGGAGACGGAGAGGGGATCAGTGAGGAAAATGGGAGGCAGAAAGGTGCTGAGAGAATAGACACACTGTTTTGCTCTACACCTGCTCGTCTGAAGGAAAACAGAGCGTGGAGGCACAAACGACAAGAGAGTGACGCGGTCACAGAGAATGGTTTGCAAACGTTTCAAACTAAATAAGTCTTCTTTTTGCTGCTTGGTATTGCTAGCTACACCGCAGTTTAAAAAAGCCAAAATATAAATAAATGAATAAAATATCTATTCGATCTCTGGCTTTCTTCCACAACTTGTATCCTGTCCTCACCCCCCAACCAGTCGGAGCTGATGGATGCCCCTCTGTGAGCCTGGTTCTGCTGGAGGTTTCTTCCTGTGAAAAGGGAGTTCTTCCTTCCCACTGCCAAGTGCTCACTCAAAGGTCGTGTGATTGTTGGGGTTTTCTCTTTATTATGTAGGGTCTCTACCTTACAATTTAAAGCGCCTTAAGGTGACTGCTGTTGTGATTTGGCGCTATATAAATAAAACTGAATCAAATTGAATGGATGACAACCTTTTTCAGTGAAGGTCTTGCTTATTTCAGCAAGACAATTCCAAACCACATCCTTCGTCTTTCATACATGTAGTGCTGAGTCCAAATCTGCCCCTCCCTAAAAAAATAAGAAAGAAAAAGGAGGTTATTGTGTATTACCTGAAAAAAAAAAAAAAAAACATACTGGAAGATATAACATCTACAGGACAAACTGCCAGTGTTGAGGGAGGCAAAAACTTCTCTAATTCTCAGAGAAAATGTAATCTGACATGATGAATTTAGCAGGATCTGACTGCACTTTGGGAGGGACAGCTGGGCTCACGGTCCACTGGACATCATATAATCGAGGTCGGTGTCTTTTAACATAACCTTGGGACAGCTAAACTGTGTGAGGCAGAGTTATGCAATGCACTCACGATGACCTGGTTTCGATGTTTTTGTCGAACTCCACAGATGTTGGTTTTTACCTTAAAGCATGAATATGAAGGCACGGCCCTCCACTTTCTCCATCATCATCGGACCCCAATTGACTTAAGGCTTTTTTCCCCCCTTTTCTTTTTTCTTTTTTTCTTTTTTTAAAAGAAAAGCTTGATATTACAGTCCCCAGAAGCACAGTCACTCCACATTATCAGAACAACACATGCATATATCACAGGTGTCAAATCCGTCTAATATTATATTTCTGTTTTTTAATCACAAACATCAGATCACTGTTTGTTTCAGTGATCTGATGCAGGATCAGTGAATAATGCTCAATGGACATGATGAAAGGGCAATATGAAAGCAAGCTTATTACAATGGAAGCATCAATTAATTGACTGGTTGAGCCCAAACAGCCCTAAGCTCTCAGTTTAATTGGAGGGAAGCGCTCGTTCAGATGCTTGGTGAGAGCGAGATTGCAGAGAAGTAATCAGATTGTACTCGGAGTCACTGGCATTCATTAATACAGTGATGTCAGAGGGATGTTGGGTACAGTAGATAACACAGTGTGAGAAAGTAGACAAAATCACTGATCCGTCAGGCAAGGATTCTGTGATGTTTTTGCATCAGAAATCTCACCAGAGCAGGTTTTCAGTTTTCTGTTGTCCAGTTAAGTAGAGTCTGTGCGAACTGAAGCCTCAGTTTTCTGTTCTTTCCTGACAGCGGTGACTCCTGATGTGCTCTTCTGCTGCTGTTGCCCAGGTGCTTGATTCAAAGTCACGCTAATCACTTTCTTCAGCACGTTATCATGACCATGTTAACATGTTTTTAGAGCTCTGTTGTCCTGACAGAGAGTTATAAAGTGGCCACTGCAGTAATTTATGCTTGGTGATATGGCTTTTTCTGGGAGCTACTCAGCTTTCCAAAGGCATACACCGCTGGTCAAAAGTTTGAAAACAACCCAGTTTTTTATCAGAAGTTATGCTTTTAATGTCTCATTGCACTCTGAAATGAAAGCATAGTACAAATACTTAGTAATTGCTTTCTTGCTGCAACTCATCCTGTCAAACCTGTAGCTCGAAGTCTTCTCTTCACAGTTGAATCTGGGACTTGTTTACTACGAACACTATTAAGCTGTTGTCATGTGAACAGCCTCTCTTCCATTGCCTTTTTCTCACCAATTTTGTAGCAACACACAGTACAGCACTGTTTAGCTGATGCTCGCGAGGATATGGTACCACAATGTGTTCCAACACTGCTTTTATGCAGACAGAGGGGGTTCAAGAAAAGTTTGGAACACCTGTAGGAATTAGTAGCACCAGGTTTCAAGGCTTGATCAACCTCCATTGCTGCAGAACAGCTTTAAGTTATAATTCTGAAATGTACATTATTTTTCAGTTTGGGGTAACCTTAACTTTTTTTAACCTCTGGCAGTTCACCATCACTTCAAGCTAATGGCAATAGGTCAAAAATGTGAAAACTGCACAAAATGGAGAAGTTGTTGCACAGACAACAGCAGCCATGTACTGACTGTGGGAGCTTAAAGGGCTCAACCCTATGCCCCTCCCATTCAGTCACTAATTCACCATCACATCAACAAAGACCAGCAGCTGGATCATCACACAAACTCAACTTTTGACTTTGTACTTCTGTGCAATAAACTGCAAAATGTATTAAAATGACAAACATCTGAATCCTGCTATCTGTTGCTTTGGACAGACCTGGAGCACATGGAGTCTCTTTTTTGGATCAAAGTAGTGACGATTGATTAAACAAATACTGTAAAACCAAAGCAGTTTAACTAATTACCAGCTACGAATGTGTGTAAAATCTAATTCTAAATCCAGCTTTTCAAAAGAAACTGTTCTGTGTGTTGGTGGCCTGGGAGTGATGCATGCAGCGCAATGACATTCAACCTGAACATCCCAGAGAGGCTCCGGGTGATTAACTGAGAAAAGTGTGTGTGTGGGGGAAACAGAGCGAAGTGTGAGATGTAAATGAGAAGGATGTGCAGATATAGATCTAAATAAAAACAAGGAGCTGCAGTGAGGAGAAAAAGAGAGCAGAGCCAGAAAAGAAAAAAAGGGAAGAGCCAGTGGTGACCCCAGAGAGGAGCTACAGTGCTGTTGTTCAGTGTGATTAACTCCAGAGAAAGCAGCCTGCTGGAGGACTTACTGAAATAGCGAGTCCTTATTAGAGTCAACTACGGCAGCTGCCACTCACCTGCTGCAGTTTAGCATTGCAGATTCTTGCAAAGTTTTTAGTTTGGCACACCCATTAAAGAGAACATAGAGGTGATTGCTTATACCTTAATGGCAGAGAAAAGTTTCACACCATGAACTATTTTGTGACCAGTAATTCATTTGCGAAGTTTAAAAAGGACATTATGTTTTTTTTTTCTATCGATCCTGCAAACACAGTGTGTAAATTATTTATTTACTACAATATTGCATCCACAGTCTGGTGATAATCAGATTTGTCTGACAAACAAAACGTCTCCAGTAAGCTCAACCTTAAGGATCACAAGCCAGTGGTCTCCTGGCGTGGGACCCAATCTGGAATAAAGTAGGACGAGCATTTACTCACTACAGCGTGACATCACTGTGTCTGTGTATCATATTTATTAAATTTTAATAATATACACATCTGAATAATTATTTCTGATCAGCTTTTTGTCTGCCATTTCCCACTTTACATTTCTTCATAGCTGCAAACTGATTAACTTGCATTAATTTCATGCTCATTCATGATGCAGTTACTCTGAAAAGTCAAATTAGAGGGAGGGGGGGGGGGGATTAGTTTAGATCTGCTGTTCAAAAACAGTGTAAAAATAATGTTGTTATCAATGTATTAGTAATCCTTCTGCAAGAGGAAGCCACGTTATTTCACGTATTCTGATATTTTCTTTCACCGTATGTCTCTAAAAGTCCAAGTCTAAAAGTCAAAAAGCCTTCAATGTGCCAGTAACCTCAGTTATAATGATGTCACGTTCTCCTGGAGCATACATATGCATTAATACTTGCTACAAGAAAAAGGGATTTCAGGACTTTTTAAGTTATTCTTGTGTTTAGGAGGTAGCACACCAAAATAACCACTGTGGTGTGTATATGCATGAATCTGACTGGATGCTTCCACTAAGCTAAAAAAGTGGTCTCGTATAGTCTTTGACTAAAAAAATGTGTTTTTACCAACTATTGCTGAGTGGTGTTACCTGGACAGTTTTTAACAGTGTATCTGCAATGATTTAAAACTACTGATCACTCTCGCGGCACATTAAGTGTTCTCAGATTCAGACAAAATAAACTTGACGACTGTCACATGAAACAGTTTAAGGCAGAGGCAGCAAATCTCTGCTGAAGTGTGTGGCGTTTTTAAGGCTCCTGCCTCTTTTTCACACCTCATCACAATGTACTCTGTCACACATATATAGGCTTTGCACTCATCCACTAAGCCATCCCTCATTCTTCTGCTGCATTTTCTCTCATACACAGATTACAGATTTTCTCACATCCCTGCCCCGAGTCTCAGTCGGTCGTGCGTTTCTGTCCCATTTACGTGAGAACATGATTAGATAGTCAGTTTAAGATTGTCATTGGGTTAAGTGATTTAGATGAGTGATGGAGATTAACCCCTGATATTCCCCACACTAAAGAATTTGTACACGCTAGGCAGCAGTTTCATGTCAATTTTTTAAATATGTATTTATTAAACTCTCGAGATTAAAACTCTCTACTGCAACTTAGCTTCCACTTCAAATCAGTTCAGATGATAGAAAACTGTGTCTTTTCGACAGACTGACACATGATGCCTGAAGCAAAAAAACAGTTCTAAGCTTGGCTGATGTAATGGGAAGTGCTGACACCTTGACCTTTTCCAGCTACAGCCCAGAAAAGTCCTTAGCTGAGTAGAAATCAATGACTTGACACAATTAATGGACTTTATGTCTCATGCGTTGAGTTTTTTATTGAATTGTAAAATTAAACTCCAGAAAATGTTTGAAAGAAAGTGGGCTCTCTTTTACTTCTAAGATTTTAGACATGATGAAAATTATTTGGCCCATCAATCTATGAAGGGTTAGGTCTTGATTATACTCTGCTGTGATAAAGGTGGTTTTACAAAGTCCTTAGTATTTCACACTGCCTCTGTATTTTGGATTAAGTTTGGGGAACAAAGATAACACAATAAATAATTTTAGAATCTGGTAATGACGAGGTGATTTTATTTTAAAATTACATTTGACACATAAAACCTTAGATTGCAAAGATGTGCACTTTTTTCCACATGTTGTTTTATTGTGTCTAGTTTAGAAAACAACAGAAAATCAGCATATTGATAATTTTTAAATTATTACAGTCTATGATAAATGTAGTTAATAAATGTTGCACTGTAACAAATATTACTGCAAAAATTCAATAGGTGCTACATATACTCATCCATGGTTTGAGAGTTGCCTCCTGAGCTGTTAACAGTTACTGAACTATAAATACTGCATTCTGTTATATAATGGGGTTTTACGGTAAAATGCAAGGGATTGTGTTGTCCTACATTTTATACTGTTTTTATATTATGATCTTTACAAGACAACACAGCTACAAGCTAGTTTAAAAAAAAAATCCTACAATAGAAATGACCCTGATAATAAACGTTGCACTAAAAGTAAGGAAATTTGTAAGGAAAATGAATGTGGCAACCATGAAAAACTTTCCAAATCTTCCTTCCAAACTTTTTTTTGGTGTTGTTTATTTGATTGGATGATCAAAGTCTGAAGAAGCAAGATATCTATATTTAACAATTTGTTCATTTACCAAACAGGGTCCTTAGTAGCATGTGGAAGAAGAACCATACACAGCCACAATAGCTTGGCACATCCTCCTCATGCTGTCCACCGGCATCGTCACACACTGCTAAGTAGGGGTGCAACAATATTCGTATCGATATTGAACCGTTCGATACAGTGCTTTCGGTTCGGTACGCATATGTATCGAACAATACAAAATTTTTAATTTATTTTATCAACTTTTCTTCTGACGATGCTGTCTGTGTTGAGAGCTCAGTGGATCTGCGTTCGACTTATCCGCCTAGGCTGCACTGTGGGTGCAGATCCACTGAGCGCAGCACAAGCTAGCGAGACAGAAGCTAAGCTCGTTGCAACATGGCAAATTGAACCTCCCCCACCCTCATTCAGATCTGGCCTTTGGAACTATTTTGGTCTTCATGTGAAGTATGACCCTGAAGGTAAGCGCGTCATGGACAAAAGTAAAACAGTATGTCGGATGTGCCACGCAATGCTCAATTACATTGGTGGGAACTAGTGCGTTAGCGCAGTTTGCTCGTTAACGTGTTGACGCCGTCCAGCCTCACGCACGGGGCGATCCGCGGTAGCTTGTTAACGGAGGTTTGCCATGTTGTGGTGTTAAAGTCATTTCAACGAGATTAACGCTGACAGCACTAGTGGGAACACAACAAATATGACTGCACATTTACGCCGACATCATCCTAGTGCAAAGACAAGTGGAAGCAGACAAAAACAACAAGTACGCATGCTACAAACTTTAGCCGAGTCATTTAGACAGCCGTTAGCACATGATTCTCCTTATGGGGACCTGATATGTTTAATATGCTGCTGAGAATATAGCCCAGAAGAAGCGTATAGTATAGCTTTTATTTTGGAAAGAGCCATTTCTCTGTAATAAACTCTCTTTTCCAAAGATGAGTGATTTCTCAAACAGATAGATTTTTTTTATTTTTATTTTGTTTCAGCAACATTACATTTAAAAACTGTACTTTTGAGTTAAAATATAAATGTATAATTTTAATAAATGACAAATTAAAAAGGCATGAACATTTTTTTGTATCGAAAAAATATCGAACCGTGACACCAAAGTATCGAACCGAACCGTGAATTTTGTGTATCGTTGCACCCCTACTGCTAAGGGATGGTATCCCATTCTTCAACCAGCATTTGTTGCTAAGCAGGCCATTCCATCGTCTCCACGTAGACTGAGATGGAATAGAACAGAATAGCCCTTTATTGTCATTGTACAAGAACAATGAAATTAACAACAAAAAGGTGATTTTATTTACACAAACTTTCTTAAAATGTGATCTCTGGAGGCAATCATCGTCACCTTGTTTTTCCAGTGAGCAACATCAACACATTGCCTCCACGAAAAGCTATTCCAGCAATCAGCCTCTCTGAATCTTCTCCACACCTTGACCCTATAATCCATCTGCTGTAAGGCAGAATCCGGACTCCTCATTGAACATGACTTTCCTCTGCATGTTCACGTTCTAGTGCACATGTTGCCAATACCGGCACATATGGGGCTGAGGGTGAATGACAGTCATGCCAGGCTTCTTGGCAGCCCTATGACACTGTAAAGTGGCAAATATGTTAAAGAGACAGGAGTCACAAAGATTTCTAAGTGCTGACAGTATAAGACAACTTACTGTGGTGTCTTCTTTGGGTGTTCAGTTCGTGCCAGAAGCTCAGGGTTATGAAAAAATGTGTTTCATAAGTTTGAAAGGGCATTTGCATTATCTATGGTTCATTTTTACAAGTATCCTGTTTTATTGTGAAAAGTTTTGTAAGAGGAAGTAAGTGGTGTTTTGATCGGAACCCTGCTCTGAGAGAAGTTGTGATGGAAAATACAAGAAGTTTGTATTTGTACTGTATTAGTACAAGAAGCATGTATGAACTGGACTATCTGCTTAACAGTCTTTGTCAATTAGCACATTTTGCAAACCGTCTGTGAGAAGTTGGGGGCATTTCTGTTTGAAATCCACGGTGCAGCTGCTCACTTTTGTTTTAGCATCAAGAGCCCGTGCCATCCTGGAGATGTCCGCTGATCACTCTGCATTCCTTCACACATAACTGTTTCTGTACAGAAAACATACCCTCCACTCCCTAAAAACAACATTTGATAAATGGAATGATTCTTATTTAGCACTTTTCTACTCTCCCAGAGCAATCTATACAACATGCCACACTCACTTTCTTCTATGCTTTAAGTGCTTTCTACATAAGCATTTACACACATTCATACTTGGGATTAGTATCTTGCCCAAGGATACTTGGCATGCAGATTGGGATAGCCAGGGCTCAAACCACCAACCTTCCAAATAGCAAGTAGTCTGCATTCCCTCCTGAGCCACAGCCAGCCACTCGCTATTTATTTGGACTATACACAGCCCATACACGGAGGTCCTACCAACGTCAATCCAAGACGTTTAGCAGACGTTGAAAAAAAGACATCCCCTGGCATTGCAAACCAACACCTTCTTCCATCCATCATCTTCCGCTTATCCTTGTCAGGGTCTCAGGGGGACTGGAGCCTATCCCAGCTACCATACAGCAAGAGGCAGGGTACACCCTGGACAGGTTGCCAGTCTGTCGTAGGGCTAACACAGAGAGACAGACAGACATGCACTCAACTCACATCTAAAGGCAATTTAGAATGACCAATTAACCTAACCCCACAAACGGCATGTCTTTGGACTGTGGGAGGAAGCTGGAGTACCCGGAGAGAACCCACGCAAACACAGCAAGAACATGCAAATTCCACATAAAAAGCCCTTGGCCAGGTGGTGGAACTGAACTTGGGATCTTCTTGCTGTGAGGCAACAGTGGTAACTTGAGTTACAAAACAACCCCTTCAGTAAACCAAAACTGGGGGTCCAAAAATGACTTATAAAAGACGTCACTCCAGCATCACTTTGCACAGTGAAAAAATACAGTTTATAAGGTTCTCTATCTATATATCGAAAGCCTTGTTCTTGGTGTTTTGTGTAGTTATTTTGATTGTCAAGAATCCTGCTTGCCCTGGCTAGAGGTTATACTACACTTACATGTAATTGTGGCCTGTTGGTGGCCTCTGCCAGTCCCATTAGTCTTTGAGCTCTGCATTGCAGAACTGGAAGAATCTGACAAGCAAACCTTATTTTGTAACTACAGTATTTGAACCCTTATTGTAAAAATGCCTCAACATTTCTGTCTTTGTGTGTACTACGTGAAGTAGACGGACTGGTAAGTATGGCTTAAATATTGTGTTAGTAACATTGCAGAGCATTTACAGTATTTACCCTATTTAAGAAGAATGGCAGCAATTTACTAAACTTTATTTCATGCCCTTCCTTCCAGGTACCTGGGCATTTGCTGATCTATTGCATCCATTTTTTCACCCACCTATCTATTCAGTTTTATCAGCTTTTGTCCATTTGTCTATGTGACATGACTGATATTCTGCGTCAAAGGTGCATGCCACCCACAAATTAAATGCACTTTTTTGGATATACAAACTTAAACAGAATGAACACAGATGTTTATGAATGTGTAAAGTAAAAATGTAGCAACACTGGTGTTAAAACTATATGAGAGGAGAGAGAAGCAGTGGAGAGAGACGTGAATGCTGTGGGGAAATGAGATTCATTACAATTCTCTCCAGAAATGATGCCAGTAATGGACGCGGCAGCGTCAGGGCTGATTTGTGTCTGTTGAGGAGAGTCGAGGGCTGGGGGCCGAGGCCCTTCAAATTGCTAATCAAAGCAGGCCGTGAAGACTGACAGCTATTCTCACAGGGTGTCTGCACAGAGCTCATTCACTTCTATACGTTTCTGTATGTGCAGTTGTAATAGGCCCAAATGAAGCTGGATATTAGCATCTCCTTTGATTTAGTAAAGGTCACTGCTGACAGGGAGGTCCAGGGGGGTACTGAGGAGAGAGATGTACACAGTACCCTGATTGGACCCAATACTCTCTCTCTCTTTGCTGCCCCTGCTTTGTGTCTAAATCATCCAAAAGGAGCCACTGCATCGTTTTATTTTTCTTTTGGACCCCTTGTGCCTTTCCTTTTCAATTAGCATACAGTCTCTTTAAACTGCACACACTTATCTTTTACATATTTAGTACTTATTTAGCCTCAAGTCTTCCTTTTTACCTTTTGTGAAATTGCTGCTCCTTTGTGTTCATTCCAGACAGCTTTTTACATCTCATCCTTTCTGCATCCCAAAGCACAAATATCTCCATAACCATCGTTTTTTATTATTTTAAAGTCAATAAATAGACAAATCTAATAATAATAATAATAATAATAATAATAATAATAATAACAACAATAATAATAAGCAGCAGCAATAAAATTCAGAAAAAATTAAAATTTAGAGTTAAAATTTTTGTCAATATATCTTAGTGAGGGGAGGCCGCAAAGTCTGTTTACAATAACTAAAGTCATTTGTGTGCGTATTGGGGATGTTGTGGTCACACGGGCCGATTCAGGCCCTGTGGGCTCTGCTGCCCTCTTTGTCTTTGCTTTTTCTAATTGGCCAACTGTGTGGAGCTGAACATTCAGAGAAATGTCACTAATCATTCACCTAGTTGACTCTAATAACTTGGCTCTCTTGCTCTCTCTCTCACTCACTGTCCCTCAATAAACACCTTTTTCTGTCTCTTCTGGGATGCTGTTATTTCCATGCTGGAAAACCAGACTTCTGTCTTATCAGAACATAAAATTTCTGAAGATGATGTAACTGAAAAAGACCTTCTGAAATACTGTGACAATCAGAGAATGGTCCATGACCTTAAGGACTGCTGGCTAGATCTGATTAAGTACAAGTCTTTATTTAGATCACTTTGGTTTTCTGAATAATCCCTGCCAAAAATATACCTTATTAGCATGTGACTAACAAACCTCTAACTTTACTCTCAGCGAACATAAAAAAAGCCAACTCTGACATTCGGACCTTTTTAAATCCATTGAGAAGTGTTTCAGTCTAATTTCAAAAGAGTTTACTCTGCATTTAAACTACCAGTCAAAAGTTTGTACACACATAACTTTCTACACTGTAGTGTCTACATACTGAAGACATCAAATATATGAAGCAAGATATGTGGAATTATGTAATAAAGAAAAAAATTGATAAATATCAGAATCAGAAGACTTTATTTATCAAGGGGCAATTAACAAACAACCAAGCAGCATACGTTGAAGATAAGGACAATAAGAACAGGCAATAGGAGTGAAATAATAAATACACAGAATATACAGTATATACAGTTTTAAAATTAAAGTGACTGAAAGTGAATAAATAACTGCAAGTGGCTAAAAGTGAATAAAGTGTCAGTGGTGTAGGAAGAGTGTAGTTTATGTTTATGGGTGTGGAAAATGTTCTTATTGGCTGGAGTTAAAAAGCAGAGTGGCTTTGGGGACAAAGGTGGCTCTCCTCCTCTCAGTCCTGCAGGAAATGCAGCGGAGGCGTCGCCCAGAGGGGAGCCATTGAAATGCAGGGTGAAGAATGTGAGCGGGAGCCAGTGGAGGTGGAACGGAGACTGGAAAGAGACTTGTTGACCCGAACTTTCTTGTCCCAGTGGTAATCGGAGGACTAGGTGCAGTGACTCCCAAGCTAGGCGAGTGGCTCCAGCAGATCCCGGGAACAACATTGGAGATCTCTATCCAGAAGAGCGCAGTCCTAGGAACAGCTAAGATACTGCTCAAGCTCCCAGGCCTCTGGTAGAGGACCCGAGCTTGAAGGATTGAAGGGCGAGTGGGGAATTATACATATATATATATATATATATATATATATATATATATATATATATATATATATATATATATATATATATATGTAAGTAAGTAAGTAATAAGTAAAATTTTATTTATATAGCACATTTCTAGATAAAAGATCAGAAAGTGCTTCACAAGGTATAAAACAAAAACAGTCAAAAGTTAACAAAATGCAATTCTAAAACGAATGAACGATGTCAGATGGGAGTTCCTGGCAGTGAACCCCATAAGGCTGCTGGTCAGACAGAGTACCTGGCAAGGGGCTAAGAGTGAGTGCACACCAGCTCACCCTCATCTTCACCAGAATCTTCAACCTCTCACTACATCAGGCAGCCATCCCATCCGGTCTACAATCAGCTACAATCATCCCAGTGCTGAAGAAATCTCCCATCACTAGCATGAATGAATATCCCCCAGACCTCGACCCTACCAGTTTGCATATCGTGCGAACAGATACACAGAAGACACCATCGCCATAGCTCTGTGCTGAGCCTTCTGGAGGAGTGGCCAAGTTACATCAGAATACTTTTTGTGGATTACAGCTCAGCTTTCAATATAATCATCCCGGATATCCTCATCACCAAACTGGCCACTCTTGTCCTCCCCTTCTCACATGTGCCTGGATAAAGGACTTTCTCAGTCACCACCTCTTGCCTATTTGGTGCATAACGAATGAAACATGCAGTAATGTGTCATCTTAAGTTCTCCTATTAAAGTGCCAGACAAAGAATGACCTTATATGGTCTCTGCTGCGTTAATGTATCAGATGCATCAAAACAAACTGCAACAGATTGACACATTTAAATTATTCTCCAGGCAAACACTATAGAGCCAGAACAAACACTTCCTCACAGAGAGTTTATCTAGCTGAGCTCATTAGAATTCTAAAGCTGTAGCTGTGCTGTTTTACCAAACAGTGATGCGAGCCTTCCGATGCTAAGTTGTTCTGGAATATTTTATAAATACTTTCTGATTTTTTTTATATCCCATGAATGGACAGTTTTTTACACTTTCATAATTTAAGAGCTTCAGGTCAATCATATTATTTTAATTGTGATTTATTTCATTTTTGTGCAATACTATCATTCAGTGTATGTACTGTAAAAATATGTCAATGTATCATTCAGGACTTTCACACAAGCCCTGGTGTGGTTGCATGCACTCTATTAGCCAAGATCAATAAGCTTATGTTTGTGATAAATCAACTTCCTGTTTTAAGTTTTTAGTCAGTCTGTTCGCACTAAAGGAGGTGACCTTATAATTGCCTGACCCAAACCCCTTGGAAGTTGAGAATTAGATCTGACTTTTACAACCCAAATCCAAAAAAGTTAGGACTTTGTGTAAAATTAAATGTTTTAAAAATCCAGCAATTTGAAAGTCACACACACCTATATTTAATTCATAATAGAACACATAAAACATAGCAAATTGTCTAACTGTTAATTGCTAATAATACACATCTCAACATATATCTCAACGTATAACAAAAGGCTGGAAAAGTAAGTGGTGCAAAATAGAAACAACTTGAGGAAAATTTTGCAACTAATTAGTTTAACTTTCAACAGGTCATTAATGCAACTTAGAGAGGCAGAGTTTCTCAGAAGTAAGGACGAGCAGAGCTTCACCACTCTCTCGAAGCTGAGGAACAATTTCAAAATGAATGTCCCTCAACATGAAGTTGAGAAGACTTTGAATATATCATCACTTACAGTACATAAATATCATCAAAATAATCTTAAAAACCGTGAGAAATCTCTGTGCGGAAGGGATATATCTGATAATAAATATTAGATATCTGTGATCTTCAAGTCCTTAGGCTGCACTGCATTATAAACAGGTATGATTCTGCCGTGGAAATCTGTGCATGGGTTCAGGAACACTTTCAGAGGACATGTCTCTGAACACAGTTCACTGTGCCACCCAATGCCGGTTAAAGCTAATAAAGAAAACCAATATGTGACCATGATCCAAAAACAATTGTATCTTTTCTGGAAAGATGGACTGAGACAGAGTGAGAAACTGTTCTTTTGTCAGACAAAGGAAATTTGAAATTGTTCTTCAAGGTAGGTCTTGCATATTTCAGCAACATATTGCTAAATTGCATACTAGATCTATTACAACAGCATGGCTCATAGTGGAAGCGTTTGGGTGCTCAAGTGGCCTGCCTGGAGTCCAGACCTTTCACTGTTGAAAACATCTGGCACATCAAAAAGCCAGGATATCTGAGCAGCTAGAATGCTATATCTATATATAACTATATATATGTAATGTATATACATTTCTATGATAAAACATTAGCGAAACTAATGTTTGCTTTAGCTCCACAACAGCTAAACCCTGTAAAGGTTACCTAACCTTTAAAAACATCTTGAAAATGGACTCTCAGATATTATGTATGGAATACTGCAGTGCTGTTTATGAAGCCACACTGTAGAAAAAGCCAACTTGTCACAGACCATTACAAAAACTTTATGTATAACAGCGCATGAAATAAAATTTGATGGCTTGAAAAATCAATGATTGTGGCACAATTCTGGCTAACTCTCTGAATAACCTTTACTCTTAAGGCTGTGTTGATGCACACACATTTAGATTCAGTTGTTTTAGTCAAACATCAAGATGCACAATCATTTCTCATGCAATTAAAGCTGGAAAGCTAGAAACAAGTACTGGTCACAGAGAGACACACACACACGGACTGACCTATAGCCTGAAACAGAAGACAACAGAAGCACTCTGAGGCTTTGATATGTGCAGACAGACAAGATCGACACAATCAGGGTTGTGGCGACATTGGGGTAGCGGGCAACTCACAGTAGTACTGGCAGTAGTACTCTTTTCAAACTGCATTCACTGCATATTAAAAAACTATTTATAATATAAGGATTAGCATGTTTAGTGATGACTTTTTTGAGCCGTAATCCAGGCACTCTTCAGTTATCCACTTTGTTTTTTCCTGATTAACCTTCTCGAGGCAGGCGTTGCCGATTTGCAACAGTTAAAAACTAACAACCTGATTACCACACATACATATTTTATGAGTTTTACTCAGAAGTACCACTGCAGGACTTGGTTGTGCATTAGCAACTAAAACTTAATTTGAGCCTGAGAGGGTTAAAGCAAAAAAAGACATCCACCATAAAATCCATTCAACCCATCACTGGACTAAGTGACTCAACAGCATATATTGTACATCCATCCATCCATGCATCCATCTATGGTTAGCTAAGATATCTGGAGTAGCTTGTGTTACCGGTGTGTTCCTGCGTTGTGTCTGACAATGAAAGGTAAAAGAAAGAAAGACCTCCAAGTCATTAACTTGCCCGCTCCAGCTCTTACAACCAAATGCATTAACGGTGCCTAGAACACATATGCGGCACACACATACTACACATTTACAGCATCTAGCAAAGACAGGCACAATGATAACAATAATTGAAGTAAAAAACACACAATCAGAAATATCAGGGTGGTTAAATATACAGTATATGTGTGTTTTACAGTGTTGGAAAAGAAATGACACCAACCTCCCCCACAGGAGAATTGTAGAAAAGGGGAGAGGCCAAAGGGTTACCCAATATTTGCACCAAAGAAGAAGAAGAATGAGTAGGTGCTCTAACTGATAATGAACATAACTACAGGCCTGGAAGTCCTAAAAGTCAGGTATAAAAGGAACGGTTTGGGGTCTAGAACACATTTTGTGTAAGTATAACAATATGTGATTTGTGACTCGGTTACACTTGCCGTGTTGTTGCTTCTTCTCATCTCTTCCCTACATGGAGCTTCAGCGCCAGTTCATTCATTTTTTTCTGTCCAAGTGATAAAAACTGACATCAAACAGTAAAGACAACACTAAAAAATGTGATCCAGAGAATATTTGCCTTCAAAGTGGTGGATTTACAGTCAGTGTACAAACTACAGACAGCTATAGTAGTGATCAAAGCTATTGAAAGTAGGTTACTGCTGCAGCACTGTATACGTCTGTGTGACTGATTTCTCCTAGTGACTGCCAGCGATCTCAAACAAGCATTTTCCACACATTTTTCTCTAGTGACTGGTGATTATCAATCGGTCTCTAGGTGTATGTGATTGGGGTATAGAATATTGTATAGTAGTATGGATGTGAATTAAGAGTAACACTTGTCAGTAGAGGCACATAGAGCTAAAATGCAAATATTCATAGATTCTGGGAAGTCATCACATTAAATATTCAATACATCTGGGCAATGTTGCTGCATTAAATGAGAGACCTGCAGCCACTTTGCACATCTCTAAATGAACTTTAATTAAACAAGATTATTTAGTATTCAACAACAGCCCTTCTGTGTTTTAACTGTATGACACACACACACACACACATTTTTATATTTCCATTCACTGCTTAACAAAAGCTAAGAGAGTTCTCATTTTGACCTCAATTTTCCTAAAAGGTTTTACGATAGTAGAAACACCAACTGGGATGCGAGCTGCTTTTGCACTTTTGCACTCGGGATGAAAATGCAGTTGGCACGTATAAGCTATAAACATCTGCAAAGTAGTGATTTTCTGTAACTATATATACATCACTCAGAGAGACATCTGAGCTGTGTTATCGGTGCATGTGTGAGTTCAGGGTGGTTATGGCCTTTGGGAAGAAACTGTTTTTGAGTCTGTGGGTTTTGTGCTGATGCACCTGTAGCGCTTCCCTGAGGGAAGCAGGCTGAACATGTTGAAACCAGGGTGGGAGCTGTCCTTGATGATGTTTGCTGCTCTGCTGAGGCAGCGGGAGGAATAAATGTCCATCAGGGAGGGGAGAGGGCAGCGATGATCTTTTGTGCTGTCTTGACTACACTCTGAAGCCTCGCTCTATCCGCCTTAGTGCAGCTGCCGTACCATACCGTGACGCAATAAGTTAGCAGGCTCTCAATGGACGAGCGGTAGAAGGTTAGGAGCAGGTTGGAGTTCAGCTTGTACTTCCTGAGGACTCTCTGCCTCGTCTCCCTTTGAGATAAGTCCGACTACCGCAGTGTCATCAGCAAACTTGATGAGGATATTGTTGTTGTGGGTCGAACTGCAGTCGTGGGTGTACAGAGAATACAGGAGGGGGCTCAGCACACAGCCCTGTGGGGAGCCGGTGCTCAGTGTGCGAGTGGAGGAGAGATGAGGGCCGAGTCTTACAGTCAGGGGCCGGTTTGTGAGAAAGTCCTTTATCCAGGCACATTTGGTTTGGGAAAACCCGAATGCTTTTGTCCACAGTCACATTTCCAAAACAGAACTTGATATAGTCCAGTACTGATCCTGTGAAAGTTTGTTCAAATATGTCCCAGTCTGTCTGTGTGAGGCAGTCCTGTAGTTTGGAGAGAGCATTTTCAGGCCAGGTTATTGTTTTAATCACTCTTTAAGATCAAAACAATAATGAATAACAATCCAAAAACACAAAACACTGGGTCAAAGAATCACCAGAATCACGACAGTACTGCCTTGTCAAAATTCACTATTTAGTGTAAAAGCGTGCCAGGATTATGCAGAAAGATTAAGGCGGCGCTAGTTCGTCAGCTGGGTGTATAGTCTGGTATTTTAAGAGTCACCCAGCTTTAACATCACATAGTGATTGATAGTCATCCACAAAGTCTGATGTTATTTTTTGATTACTCATATTGGGAATGTCTGTCATGAAGCAGCTGTGTGCAGGCAGGAAAAGGAACCAAAAGCAGACTTCACGGAGTCGGAAATGTAAACTCAAAAACATGTTTATTGTTGGGAAAACTACAATAAACTACACTGGGAAAATATGAACTAAACACACAGAGAGGCACACAAAGAAACACACAGCCATGGAAGAGGGACAACAAGTAGGGGACAATAGAGGACTAAAATACATGACGGAGTAATCAGGAAACTGGAGACAGAAGGGAAACACAGCTGGTACTAATGACACAAACAAGACAGGGAACAGAGGCTGAACATAGGGCAGAACTGTCAAAATAAAACAGGAAACAAGAGACAATTAACAAAGATGCACACTAGACACAAAGATGTGGAAACATGACAGACCTAACAAAGCTGGATCAAACTAACCCAGAACTAGGGATGGGTACCGGTAATGGCACCGGTTCTGACATAAACGGTAGTAACCAGACCGAAAAGCAGTGCACATTTCGGTGCTTTTTTTCCCTGAGATGTCATGCGCTTTGGATTCTAGCCAATCATTTTACCTTTCCGAGGATAGTAGGCGGGCCCAGGTACGTACGTTCTTTTAGAGCAGAGCTACAGATTAAAAACGCCCAAGGCGAAGCGGTCAAATTCTGGCTGTACTTCACAGCAAAAGATGCAAACTCAGCAGCCCGCAACAAGTGCTTTAAGGTGATACTGTGCAAAGGAGGTAACACCTCGAATCTGATGAAACACCTGGCGACGCATAGCGTTTTGTTAAAAGCCAAGAAATGCGCCGTATTTGATAGCTTGCTGCGAGACCTCACGCCAAGCACATCTACTGCGGGTGTGGTGCCTGTTATCGGACCCGGAGTTAGCAACATCCCCCAAAAACGAAGAAGAGGAGAGTCCTGGCCCCTAGCCCTGCCAGTGTAGCAGAAATGATGACGGATGATGATGGCAGCAGCAGCCGTTCTTCTCTGCGTGAGTAGCTTAATGTTGTCCGTGTGTAATTTACGTTGAGTAGGCTAACCACGTTATTACATTAATGCATGTAAGGTGAACTAGCAAACACCGTTGTAGTTACATGCGGCTGTCTTCTTGTTTGATGGCAGATGCTCCCTTCACCCTGGCCAAAAAGGCTAAAATGACCAAAGAAAAAGTGGAAAACAGCTAAACATGAGAGGTTTTTAGACAAAGTTTGTGTTTTTTCAATTGTTTAAGCACTGCTTCCAGCCAATAGTGATGCCATATATGCCCTATAGCTGCAGAAAAGGCTAACATTGTTATCTTTTTACAAAAAAACAGTTAAACATGAGAGGTTTTTGGACAAAGTGTGTGTTCTCCATTCTTTAAGCACCGGTTCCAGCACTGTTTAAGCACCGGCACCGTTTCAAAAGTACCAGTTTGGTACTGGTATCGGATAAAACCTAAACGATACCCATCCCTACCCAGAACCATGACAATGATATTCTGAGGATGATGCAAATTTGCAAACAGAGAAATAAAGAAATAATGCCAAATACAACACATTTGATAAGATTTCTTTATCATCAGTGTGAACATGAACAAACTGAACAGTAAATATAGCAAAAATTATTTAAATTAAAACTCATATATGCAAATTATTATTTAGTTCCTTTAAAAAAAATGTCACATGGTTCAATAAAGACTCCAGTTTAAAAAATGAAAAAGAAAATCTGACAATTATTTCATGGTTTGGGCTTTATGGGGTTAATTTATTACATTTTTATGACATAATAGAGGGATGAGAGAGTTTAACACAGTTCCAGTGCAGAGCATGAAACTGATGATGTTGCAGAGAGTTTATAGCCACTGCCAGTTTCCAACACTTGTCCCTGGTTGGGCTTTTACATCCCCAGCACACAAATTAAATTTTACAGTATTCAAAGGTTTTCTTTTCCATCCTGGTTCTCTTTTAAAGCTTCTTGCTTTAAAAGTTTGATGTTCCCAGCTCGATGACCTGCAAATCACTGTCCCATCGGCGCTATAGTCCTATTCTCACATAACAGGCATCTGAGTTTGTCACCATCATGAGTCTGAAAATGATGAAGAAATGGACTTCATCCAGAAAAGAAAGTCCTTAATTTCATTTGCTTTCTAATCCTCCCCCCTCTCAGTCCTCCATCCTGTACCTGTCACCTCTCTGCTCCCTTGTTCTCAAAACTCTCACCTCTACACCCCCCACCCAACTCCTTACTCTAAAACCTTCTTTCACTTCCTTTTCTCAGTGTTTCACCTCTCATCTTCAGCCGGTCGTTTCCCCGCTCCGCTACTCCACCTCTCCATCCCCCCCTTTCCTTCCTTTCTCTCTCTTTCCTTTCTTTCTTTTCAATCAGCCTCCTCTCCACTGCCCTACATTGACTCTCTTCTTTTCATTCCCTCTGTTACACTTTCTGTCCCCTCTCTCTTTCTCTCTCTCGCACTCTCCCTCTGATATACAGTGAGAATCGGAGGAAAATGAGGGAAGCATTGAGTCTGGAATGACAGGACATAAAGAAGGGGATTTTTGGGACAGGCGATTAGCGGGAAGCAAAACAAAAAGCCCCTTGTCAATCTGGCTTATAATTCCATTAAAATTTGTAAATGTGGTAGTTTACTTTGAGAAAAGCTCCTATAATTGGCCTCAGTGGAGGCATGTGAATATGTGTGTGAGTGCGTGTCAAAGCCATACATGCACAGTAAGTGCAAAGGTTTGAGAGAGACACGTGAACTTTTACATATTTTTCTCATGCATGTGTCCATCAGAGCATATACGTGTGTGTGTGTGTGTGCGTGCGTGTGCGTGCGTTTGTGTGTGTGTGTTAGTCTTCAGCGGTGTGTGCCAGTCTCGGCTCCCAGTTTCGGTATTTCCTGCGCAGGTTGGTACTGAAACACAGGAGTAGACAAAGCTAGAGTTGGACCCTCCTGACTCCTGAATCTGACACAAACAGATGCTTACAAGACACACACGCACACACCTACATGCACACACTCGACACAGAAATCCACAAACAAGTGTATTACCTAAGCCTGCGGCAGGAGAGGAGGGCGGGGAAGAGACATGACAAGACGGATAAGGGATAAGGATGGGGAGGCAGGGTGGGTGGATGACGAGGTGGGGCGTGTGTGTGTGTGTGTGTGTGTGTGTGTGTGTGTGTGTGTGGTATGATAGGGGCCAAGATTTCAACATATAGTAAACACACACACACACAAACATTTGAGTTTTTTTTCCTCTCCTCTTTTTTATATTTTCCCCATCTCTCTCCTTCCAGTCCTTTTTCCCTCTGGGAATGATGGGAAATGCAGCTGGATATAGCGCCCCTCTGCCCCCCCCCCCACCCCCCCCACACACGCTCTCTCCTATCTCTCCTCTCTCACTGTCTGGCACTGAGTGGAAGTAAACAGAGGAGGAGATCGCATTTGGTTCCTGAACTGTTTCAGGGCTCGGTGCAACCACCACACACACTCTTGATTTCTCTCTCACACATATGGACAAATACACACACACAGCGCAAAGGGGATCTTGGCAGTAGAGGAGCCTAAAAGTCATTGACCGAACTCACATCAGCCGCCTTTGTCTGCACAGCGTTTGAAGAAGAGAAGAAGAGCAAGAGGTGATAGAGAGGACTGTAAAGAAGAGTGTAAAGACGGTCAAAGGAGTGCATCGCTTTGGGTTTGTTTAAGTCGTTCAATTAAATCAACGGCTGAAAATGGAGAACACGTGAGGGTAAGAGGAGCGAGGGTAAACTTGGGGCAAAAATGCTGCTGGCTAAAGTTTGTGGATATTTCTAGAGGGATTTCATTTTTTTGCCCTTGAACTTTGAGGAAGAAACGCACAGGGTCGACGGAGGACTGCGAAGAAGGTGAGGACCCAGTCAATGATTTTCAAGCATGAAATGACTTGCCTATTTAGCTCTTTCAAAACTAAACAAAATTGAACTGTCACTTGCTTTTCTGCATTTTTTAATATCTTTGAGAAGTAAGTTATAGAATAGAATAGAATAGCCCTTTATTGTCATTGTACATGTACAACAAAATTGTGAGTGCTCTACACCAGCTGTGCTGGAATAAAATATTAAATAGTAAGACAGCATGAGTAAATAACAAACATGAAAAATATCAATAATCACGAGGAATATAGGAGGAAGAAACACAATAGAAGAACAGGTTGCAAAGTGCTTGGAAGTAGTGTAATGCACTTGGTCTGAGTGGAGTCGGTGTGTGAGGGGCCTGAGTGATGATTAGGACAGGATATTGTATGTTAAAAGTGGCAATGGCCCAGGGGAAGATGCTGTTTGTGAGTCTGCAGGTGTGGAACCTGATTGACCTGAAGCGACATCCGGAGTGGCAGCGGGTCAAACAGGTGGTGAGCGGGGTGCAAGGGGTCACCTGTGATGGCCCTGGTTTTACTGAGACAGGAGGATCTGGTGATGGGCTCAAGTGATAGCAGAGGGCAGCCAATGGTTTTTTGGGGGTAGTGTTAATTAGCCTTTGCGTAGCCTTCCTGTTGTTTCCCCTGCATACCAAACACCCAGGGAGTAGGAGAGAGCAGCGAGTGTGTATCACATCGCATTTTATGACAAAAGTCTCCGATAGTGACCTATTTAAAAATGTACTCTGCCCTCTTTTCATTATTGATTTCATAAATGTGTCAGATCAATAGATAAGTCATGTGTTTTAACAGGAACATGCTTTGAGATACTTCTGGGAATTTTTTTTAGACTGTGGGGATTTTTTGGTTTGCTTTTCTCAGTAAAACTACTTTTACCTTATTTGATGTCTGTGCTGTTGCTCTGTTGCTAACACTCTTCCACCTGCTTCCCTCCTGTTCAAAGCCTGTAGGTGGGACGTTGGGTTCTCCAGGAAACATGGCAGCCACCAACCCTTTCTCCTGCCCCTTTTTTCTCTCCTTCCTCTTTTTATTCTTGGTTATCCGGCCAGCCTTCACCCAGGGTCCATCAGTTACAGCTGTGGGAGTAACTGAGGATTCACCTACCACACTGACTAACCAGACAACTACCAGCTATACAGAGACCACCCAAAACACTCCTCCAGAGACAGGGCTTTCCACTCCCAACAGTGGTGGAGATACAGATGATGAGGATCTCCCTCCTGCTGGTGGGACACGTTGCCAGGGTTACTATGATGTCATGGGTCAGTGGGACCCACCTTTCAACTGTAACGCCGGTGTCTTCCTGTACTGCTGCGGTACCTGCTTCTACCGTTTCTGCTGCCAGTTCCGTCAGCAGCGCTTGGACCAGAGCATCTGCTCCAACTATGACACTCCCATCTGGGCAAACACTGGCAAACCAGTTGCCACCATTACAGAGGGACAGGGAGACCTGGACCGGGACCGCACGCAACTTATCGTGTACATCATCTGTGGGGTGGTGGCCATCATGGTACTGGTGGGCATCTTTACTAAACTGGGCCTGGAGAAGAGCCGTGGGGGAAGCGGAGGAGGAGTAGGAGGGGCAGCACAGGCCGACCTCAACTCCAGGTGAAGAAGTGTGTGTGTGTGTGTGTGCGCGCATGTGTGAGAGAGATGCACAGGTTTTCAAATTTCTAGAAAACGCTCATTTATCCCCTAATTAAAACATACGACAAAAGACATGTTTATTCTTTATCGATGGGTCTTTTTTTCTTGTTGTATATGAATATAGATCGTTTGTTGTATTGGAGTAAGCCCAACCACAGACACAGGAGAGGTACTCCTCTCCTTTGGCACTCTGTGCACACCAGCAGGTTAATAACCAAGCAGTAGTCATGAGGGAAAAGGAGGAGGAAGGTTATTCGTGAGGATTCATTTTTCCAGCTTACAGAGGTTATTGTTAGATTGCTAATAAATGAAGACAATGTTCCCAGCCCTTATACTTTATACCTAAAAATCATCTCAAAACACAGACACGTGCAAAAACCATTCTGAAATACAAAACAGTTACAGTCAAGGGTTAACAAATGCACATTTTGAATTTAAGCATTTTTGAATTTAAATGTACATTTGAGCAGGTCACTTCCTCAGACAAATGAATAATTAATAAATTAATAAAGGCTGCTTATTTATGGGTTTGCTCTGGCTTACCTTAGCATATTGAGCAGAAAACTCAAAATAGACAAAATGCAGATTTGCATTTATTTATTTAGCAGATTGTTAATTCCAAGATAGCATTTTGTGTCTCAGTGTCAGACTTTGAATTTTTTACTGGAGGCCTTATAATATGTGAATGTGCTCAAATTAATTTTCAAACCCTGGCAGACATGAATGTTAAATACATAATATTAAGTTGTCCAAAATTTTCCACTTGTGGCAATGATGGCAATAATGTAGGGTCAAATGAATAAGGCCCCCATCACACAGACCTTTGAGACTGGTCTGTGACCCCCTGGTAATTACTGGTCTCCAGGCAAAAATATTGGACTCCCCAATTGCTTTGGTTGCTATCAAATTGTTATGGTCACCCGTACTTTGCATGGAACATGTCTGTCTGCAAACACTAGCCAGGATAGCAGCATAAAACTGAAAAGTGCAACTAAAATCTGCCTTTAAAGGAAACATTGGGATATCTATTAGTATAATACCCATTTGCCACTGATTTCATCTACAGACAGCCAGAAACTTCTATGAACCCAACCATTGGTTGTATAATGTCCAATATGGTGGACATGAGTCAAGCAATGTGTGTATCACATGATGCGCAAAATCGCTATACTAGGCTAGGCGCTGCTGAAGAAAGTCCATCTGACCATTTGAAACTGAGTCTGACTTATTTATTAGGAGAGTAATATTAGCTATTTGGCAATTTACTGGTATCAACATTTATAATGTTATGATGAAAAATTTAAATTTAAAAGTAAAGAAATGGAGAAATGCCCTCCAACTACAAACTTGGGTCATCTGTCCACCAGAGGGCACTCCACAACTTCCCCACAAGCATCACAACCAGCTGATCTGAGCAGAGTCAGGCAGAGGGCAAGAGAGTATAGAAATAGAACAAATGCACTTGATAAGTTTTAAGAAAATGTGTTTATCTTTTTTTTTTAAGTAACTAAATTTTTAAATCACCAAATATTTTTCCCTCAAACATCCAATAGACGATGTAGCTTTAACCTGAAGTTGAGTTTTATGAGTGCAAATTTGAACAAATTCAGTAAAAACTTGATCTTCTCAGTCCAAACATCAGGCACATTATTGACATGTCTGAAAAGTTAGAATGAGTATGGCATCTCCTGGGAAATATCTGCACATGAATGAAGATCACTTGCAAATATTACCAAAGCTCAATGACATAAGCGAACATCAACAAAAGTTCCCAAAGAACATTTTAACATTCGTTAACTCATCAGTTTTGAATCTGAATCTACTTAATGACGCATCTCATTATTTAAGTGATTACATTTTGCGCAGTACCAGCACTTTTTATTTCTTGGTTTTTGGAGATGCTGATGTATGATCCTACAGAGGTTTACAGGGATGTGTTTAGATTAGAATTGGCACTGAATGGGGCCTCCATGGATGGCACTACTAAAAATGACAGCTCTACTGAAAGAGAATAGCACAGGAAGACGCTTGCAATTGCAGAAATACAATGTCAGTATTATTTGAGAGGTGAAATAGCGTAAACAACATCACAACAACACAAAATAGGCACATACAGTGTTAAACTTATCTCGGTTTTGAGGCAACCACCAATGGGAGTGAAGCGAATTGTTGATTGACATAACTGGGGGTTGGTAAACAAACATGAGGGTGGAATGTCACAAATAGTGACCAGCTGTCAGCTACAAAGTAATGTGCTGTGAGCAAATTGCTTTATATGTGGGTGAGGCTTAATTTTCAGTTTAAAGTCAGCTATGGATGTGAACTAGTTTATTTTCACCTGTGTTAACTAAGCTTTGAGCTAGTGCTTCATCAGTGTACACACCTAAAACTTTACATATTTATTCTTGTTTATTCTCTTGTCTATTCTTAGGGTTCATTTATTTGTTTCTTTTTCAGTTTTTCTTTTATACTTCAGCTCTATGCGTACTGTTTGCTTTTCTTGTAAGCATGAAACAGAGAAAACCAACTTTCTAGTTTTTGAGGGTTTGTTTTTTTTTGCAGCTAAGCACTTTTAACTTGTGCGTCTGTGTTAGAATGTCTCATGTGTACAAATGTGTCAGGGTTTCAGAAAGAGCACATGAAGTCACATTTTACACTGTGAATCTGATGCTTTTAAACTGAGCTACTGAAACACAACCTAGAGAAGAAAAAAGATTTGTAGTTTGAGTTTTAGCCTTTCTCCTGATACAAATGCAATCGTGCATACACTCCAGCTGCAGTATAGAGTTAAATACATGGTTCAAAGTTCAGTCTATTCGCCTCAGGAAATCATTACAGCGCAGCATGGGCTCACATCTCTCTGCTTTCATCCTGAACCAACTCTCTAGCTGCCTCTTCTCATTCTTTTCTCCATAGAGTTTGTTCTTCTTATCTCTCCAGGCTTATTGTTTTTGATCTCATTTTCTTGCTTGAAAATCTGTTTCATCACGCGCTATTTGTCCCTCTCATCCTGAATTTCTTCACCACAAATCACTCTGTTTTGGTTCGTAAGAGTCCTCCCCTTCAGCCTTCTTCCACGTCTCCTTTGTTCCTTCTTTACCAGGTCAAATGTCCTTCTATCAACCTCTCTTGCTTTTTATCCCCCCTTTCACTCGCAAGGATAAGAAGTGAAACCAGCAGCTACTTTCAGTCACTCTGATCTTCATGCATTCCTCCCCCCCTTTTCCATTTCACTTTGCAAACATCCCATCTCTCCCACATCATTTTTCTCACTTGAATTTTAATTGAGAAGCTAAACATGAGGACGGCTGCACTGGTGCCACCAAAACCTCCATTGACCATCAGTCGTCCTTGTGTGTCTCCCATTAACTCAAACTGCAAAACTCATTCTGCAGATACCAAACCACTAGGATTAACATTTTCTGCAGGGTAGCACCTAAGCTGAAATAGAAACACTGTGGCTGCATAAACATCCTCCCTCCGTGAGCCCATCTTGACAGATTACTGCTCCCCTTTGAGATTAAACAAATTTCACTGAGATTACAGCTTTACCATTTTTGGGTTACTCTGCCTGCTTGCTTGTTTAGTTATTAGCCTGCTGACATAAATCCCTGCTATAAAAGTGTACGTGCAATCCAGGACTTCATATATAGCACACACACTTCATAAGGTGAGATGCACAAATTCTGCATGCGCTTTAGAGACGGATGTTAGAGCGGCCAAGCACAAAGCAAGACTTTTGCAATCTGCACGTGTGCTGTTGCAGCTCTCAAACTCATGCCGTGCACCTGCTTCCCACCACAGGTTTCTCTTTCTCTTAACATCCTGCAAGCAGAGGGTGATTAGCGGGCTAAAATCCTAACAGTTTTCCCAAATCAGCTTTGAAAGTTAAAATCCAGAGTGATCCTCCTCGCAGACTTCCTTCCCCTCTCCTTCCATGCACACACACACTAAAACCACATTTTGAGTTTGAAAAATGCCTTCAAACTTGTGGGGACCGGGATTTTGTCCCCGTAGCATTGTAAACTTCCAATTTTTGGTCACCACAAAGATATGTAAACAAGGACATACACACACACCTTCTAATAGCCCTCGACTCGTTCCAGCCGCACAAGGTTCGGGGTATTTGCAAGCCGCACTAATCCCCAGCCAACAATGGAGAGCGCCTTAGGTCACGCGTGTCGTGTTTAATGAAAGGCTTCAACTGGAGCGGGGCCGGTTGTACACCGTAAACAAACACAAATGACCTTCATGATTTTACGTGTACACGCACACATACACTCACACTCATCTTGATTTATAGTTCAATTAACAACAAGAATAATAGCGGTGGCATTTGGGTTACATGTGCATGGGTCAGATCACCACAGTAAGAGGTCAGAACAGCCATGAGGTGAGATGTGTTGCAACATAGCGTCCACCTAGCAAAGTGGGAAAAACCTGGAAACAACATGGTGGAGGTCACATGGTTGGGATGGAGGGCTGTGTTTTTGCGCAAGTAAGTACATTAATGAGTGTGTGTGACACAGCGCTCCAGGTGCTCTCAGAAAAGAGAGGAAAAGATTGGGTGGATAGAAAAAGCCTCGCTTCCGAAATCTATTTATATTTTACTAATTTCTAGCAGCTAGCATGTTTCGAAAACAAGACAGCTGTGACCACTGTTAATTAATCTATGTGTCAAGGCACAACAATAATGACAGGAATTTTTAATTTAATGTATGAGTGACTTTTTGTTGCCAAAGTGATTATAAAATATTCATTTAGTCTTAAATAATAGCAGCTGCCAAAAATGCTAGTTTCGTGATGTCTCTCTGGCGTCATTGATCAGAGATAATGTGTCAAATACAGCACTGCACCTACTCTTGTCCCCAACACACTGCCAAGACTGAAACAATCAGGGGAACAGTCACAAGATACACACATACACATAGTTGTTCATTTAAAGATCCATTCATCAGAGACCCATTTATTCATTCATGTATTTTTGAACTGCTTGTCCAGTTCAGGGTCACAGGGACTGGAACCTTGCCCATCTGATTTCAGGCAAGCGGCTGCGTACACCCTGGACAGACTGCCGCTGCAGGGCTAATACAGAGTGACTGACAGCCATTCATGCTCTCATTCACAATTGTGACCAGTTTATAATCGCTGATTAATGCTAACAAGTGTGCGTGAACAGAGGCAGTACTCAGAGTGAACCCATGCGGGGACAATTGTGCCCCTAAAAGATTGAAAACTTTTTCTGGTGAAGAAACCTCAAACAAAAACCCTTCCTACATCAAAGGACGCTTCTGTTGGAATTCTTTTTCACAACATTATCTTTTCTGTTCTTGAGGTTTCCATCCAGCATCAAAGCTACATCTTTGACTGCTCTGGCATGTCATCTTTATCCGGTGTGTTTTTAAGCCAGCTGCTTTTTTAGTCGGCATTACATAACGAAGGACGCCATTGCTTAAATGGTTTGACTGCTCTGCCCTGTATTAAGGTCCGCAAATAAGTGATACTCAATATAGCATGGGCATATATATGGGTCCATCACCACTCACACAAAGCACATAGAATCACTTTGCTATTTAACCCTTTCTCTCGCTTCCAAATAGAAAATATTGAGTCACATTTTGTAGTTCAAGGGCACTAGTGACACGTTGATGTAAACTTTTTTAAAATAAAATGTACAGTGACCCTGAGAGGTCAAACACACGATCTGAGAAAACATAGGAAATGCAAAAAGCAGAGAGAAGAAAAACGGAATTTAAAAAAGAAGCAAACAAAAGAAAAAAACTACGCAACGGAAGTGATTTAGGGGACGACTCGCCTCCTATTACCAGTTTCAATTCCCTTCATATAAATTAATATATTTTTATTAATATCTAAGTATATATATTTGTTACTAATGTCAGACTAAGTTTCTGTTATTATTGTGACCAACCTGCAGTACTTCAACAGGGGGCTCCAGCTCTCGCTACATGTTCACTATTCAATGCTTCTGTTAAATCATGTTATTGACTCACTAAATTACTTCTGCTGTGATTTGTGTGGTTTTGCAATATTTTTTTCTATTTGCTAGTGTTTTTTTTTAAGTTACAGTGTGTTTGACCTCTTAGGTCAAGCAGAGGAGCGAGAGAAGAGCTGTACCTCAAGCTATTTTAAAGCCTTGAGATAAGCATTTTGGACACTTCTTTGTTGTTGTTGTTGTTGTTTTTTTGTTTTTTTTTAAGCCAGATGTCATAAGGGAGGTGAAGATGTTACTGATCAACTGCTAACAGGAGACTGTGATTGACAAGTTGGTACCTCAGGAACATGCAAAATACCCACACCTTAAAGCATGCCCTGCTTTATCATGGATTCAACTCTAAATGGGATAAAAGTGTACAAAATGAACATTAAGGCATATTAATGAGGACTTGAAATTAGCAACTGAGAACATCTGCTCATCACAAATGTTTTTAATGAGATCATACAATGAGAGAGAACTGTGGTAAAACTTTTTAATAGATTTCTATACAATCTCTGCTCTTTTTACAACCAGAGTTATTGCTCTCTGCTGGCCATTACAAAGAACGCAGGTACCTCATGATTTCACTTTTCAGACCCAGAAGTTGCTCCTTATCTTTTATTTGAAATATTTTGGATTAGCAGAAGAAAAAGGATGGATGGACAAAAGAGGGGGATGAGATGTGTCTCATACTTTTTAACTCAATCCAATCAATAGATATTGGCATTTGAAAGTTCCAAACCAAGGAGCATCAGACAGTCTGCATCCACAATGCTGTGCACACCTGAACCAGACCAAACTTGAGGAGATGCCCTTGATTATTAACAGCTCAGCATTAATCCCGGTGAACTGAGAGGTCTCACCAGTGAGAATTTCACATAACTGGACAGAGAAGGACCAAAGAAAAAGATCAAGGATGAACAGAGTCTTAAGGTCATCAGAGTACAACAACCACACCAAATGAAGTTAAATCCCCACTGTGTGCCGTTCTCTTTGCTCTGTGGCTCAGAGTAATGGGAGGTGACAGACAGCGACCTCAACAAACTTTCAACCTTTCACACCAAAAGCCTTTGGAGAATCCTGGCCATCGTTTGGCTGAAAGCGATCTCAAACAGAGCCCTGCTAACCCAGTGTTATAAATAACTCCATCACAAAGACGGCTCTACGCTCAATGGTCAAAAGACACAAGAGAGTGACCCAACAGTACTTTAGCTCACATTTTTGGGCTCCAAATCAAGAAACTAGTAATAACGTTACAGCTATCTGCAGTTTTATAATGTAAATAACAATTTAAACAAGCTTGTCCTCTGAGGGGCTCAACGATATAAGGGATCTCTCTCTTAATTAGCTTTTAATAAAAGGATCTTGATTGGATTCTCTGGAACTGATACTGGAGGTGCTTAATCTGTGAAGGAAAAGCACCCCGAAACCTGCATGAACAGCATCATGGTTCACAGCTTAACAGGTATACTAGAAAAGATAGATGTGAAGTTATCCCTGCAGCCTGCCCCGTACACGGACTGCAGACAGGAAGCAAGTGAAGCCACTACAAGCTGTAAATATCTACTACTACTAAGTTTCCTCCGCTCTCTCCTACACTTCCATAACCCCACCTTCCAAAATTTCTCCTACTTTTTCAGTACCTCCAGGGTTGAGCTGTCACTCTCTATCACCACTCACCTGTCGCCACTGTTTGCGTGAGCATGTCTGCATGCATGCATGCTTGCAAACAAATGTGATAAAGTGTGCATATGCATGTGCCTGCGTCATCACTCGTCGCAGTTCCTCCCAAAGTGAAAGAACATATAAGCTGACAGATTCCTGGCTCCATCAGAAGTGACAATTTTCACCCTGCAGCTACTTTACCTTCCTCTCTCCTCCTCCTCCTCACCACTGCCAGGCTTCACTGGGCCCACACACACTTAAATGTGGGTCAACGCACACTGACTTAAGGGTTTGGCACTGTGTTGTTTCTGTGTTTGTGGTCGCCCCCCCTTTTTTTGAGTAAAGGTGCTGGGAATTGAAAATATCAAAGATAGCCATCCTTACATCTCTCATGTCTGGAACAAGGCATTTCAAAAACATTTGAGTCGTAACAATGAGAGTTTTGTCTGTTTGTCTGTTAAAGTTTTATTTTATTACATTTGGATCATTTTTTGAAAAATTTGAACTGAAAAGGGTTATGAAGCAGAAATGCTGTCTGTCCATTAGTAATACTTCCGCAGGTTTAATGTTGATAAAGGAACATGTTGAATTTCCTAAATTGAAAAGTGTTCTTGTCCTTATGCATAAGTTGACTGACAGGTAACAGGCCAAAAAGGAGAAGCAGTCAAAAACAATACTGCATGAAGTGTGCTTGTCTAGACACTGGCAAAGTTTTCCTTTGCTTGTTGTTGTACTTCAACTTCAATTTCAATAAAATTTGTTACACCGTGTAAAATGCAACTAAAAATAGAAAGCAATGATATCCAAATCACATAATCTCATATTTTATTCACAATAGAACATAGAAAAAGTATCAGTGTCATGAAAAATATTGCAACAGGTCAGTAACATGATTGGGTATAAAACAATATCTTAGACAGGCAGCGTGTCAAAGAAAAAAATTACAAACACTCCCACAGTTTGCAGTGCCATCCACTAATGCAGGTTAAAGCTCTATCATGCAGGAAGGAAGCAAAATGTCCAAATGGACTGAGGCAAAGTGGAAAACTGCTCTGTGGTCAGACAAATCGGAATTTGAAATTCTTTGCAGAAAACACAGACACTGCATTCTCCAGACTAAAGCGATGATGATGACACTCCAGCTTGTTTATCAGTGCTCAGTGCAAAAGCCTGCATGGAGGTGGGTAAGTCCTGTAGAATCGCTCAGTGTATTGGTCATTACAAACAAAAGCTTAAAGCGCTCTCATGACTTTCTGATATTCACTTCTATTGACTGATGTTGCTGTTGGAAAAATATGATGCCGGAATAGCAACAGAAGGGAACATTCGCTTGTAGGAAGCCTGAATGAAGAGTTTTTTGAAAGTCTTAACTATTCAAGCGGTTCTGTGCCTTCTGTGAAAATCTGTGCTCCTGCATTGAAATATTGTAGAGATGTCTGCAGATACTGACCTGCTTATTGTGCCCTCAGCTTCTCTGATTTGCATATGCACCAGCCTAAGTGGCAGGGGTGCGACCAGATACACTGACAAAAAGAAAACTGACACATCTCCACAGAGCAGTGCTTAAAAGTAGTAGGCGGAAAAAAGCAACCAAAAAAAGAAGGTCCTGTTGCCTGAAAGGAAAAAAAAATCATAGACAATGTAAAGATGGATGTAGCTTTAAGCTTTGGATGTAGGTTTGAAAAGTGCAGAAAGCATGGTAGTGCTGTAAACACGCATTCTTTTTAATGGGAATGGAGGGGTGACAGCTAAGGTTGCGAGAAGAGCTCTGGTCCGATGTTATAGGTATTTTGTTACACTGCATGCAGAATTCCAGACTTTAGAAAGTGGTTTTGAACAGAAGACGGGTGTTGAACATGTGCAGAAAAATGAGAGGAAGAAAGACTCAGAGTGGAATGACATCTGTTACAATGTGGTTACCATGTGCAGCTCGAGCTTAACCGCTTTCAGGAAAAGGTCAGAGACAAACACTACTCATCAACTGCTAACCTGGTTAGAAGGAATTTTTATCTGTCATTATGTTTATCACTCAGACTCCACAGCTTTTTAGGGAAAGCCGTAAAACCAAAATCACCAAGAGCTTATAAAAATGTTTACATAGTAGATATTTACTGGTTGTAGGTGCAGTGTACAGAAATGGTGTAATGTACTCACTGAGAACATCTTACATTCAATCAGTGCAGTCATACAGCAGAGAGGATTTCACATTTCGAGAGTTACTGTTAATATTTGTTGGAACGACTCACTGTGCACGCTCTAATCTGGGTGACCTGAGAGGACTAATTGATTGTTACAGGACATTAGTGAAGTCTCATTTCACTGTGGCTTTAATGTGATGAGATAGGATGGAAGAACTGATGAGCTCTCCGATCTCAGGCATAATACTTTTATATAATATGTTAAAGGATAATAAGCGCAGTGAGGGCAGAAGCTTACTCACAGAATATATAAGTATAATACACATATAGGTTCCATAAGATTTCTCCAAGAGTACAGATCAGAAACAATCATTTTCACAGGGAACACTGTTGAGGGAACCTTAGGGCAATCCAGTGAAAGTAAAAGCTACTCTTCTGAGCTTTGGCCTGCCCTTTCATATCATAGAGACATTGGGAGTCTGGATACTTTTGCATGTTTTTTTATTAGCTTTCTAGATGTGAGTTTGTTGGGTAAATACAAAAAGTAGTGTAACAAAGATGGTTGCCAATCTTCCCAGGAGGGAACAGATCAGAAAGTTCAACCTAAGGTCAGATCCTGCAAACTACAAACTACAAAACCTCTGGAACAATGGCTAAAGTGGGGCGATCATGGCTCAATCGGAAGGTTGCCGGTTCGAGCACCGGCTCCGACAGTCTCGGTCGTTGTGTCCATGGGCAAGACACTTCACTCGTTGCCTACTGGTGGTGGTCAGAGGGCCAGATTCTATGAAAAGATGTAAACTCAAAACACTGTTCACCCGACAGCACATACATGGACATGCAAGTGCTGAAAGTAGACATCTCATAGATTCCGAAACTGCAGGTTTTGTCACTCTCCGACCAAAATTCACTGAACCAAAACCAAAAGAAGACAAAACTACGCGTTATGTTTGAATAACATTGTAATGAATTCCATTCAAATCCCACTTCCTGCACAGTTCTCTCATCAGTGAGCTTTGAGACCAGTTTTCCATCAAAAATCTTTATTTTCTGGGTTATTCGCTTGCTTATTACGCAACAATCTACCGTTGTGTACAGTGTTGTCAGCCGCTGGTTCTCCCCCCCAAAAAAATTACCTCTGACAAGAAAGCGTAGTTTCTGCTATTCAATACCAAAGAAATGTCAACTTTCACAAATTATGCCAAATTCCAAAATGCTTAGCTATGTCCCTAATAAAACCTCTGTAACTGTTTTTGTAATTATAATTTTACACATTTATTTCTTGAGATTTAAGTCGAAAGAGTCGTGCTGACAGATTTATGTCTTTGTCACAGCAGCTTTTTCTTTATCATGTAGAAAAACAGCTAAATATGTAACTTCTTTACACTGGTAGAAAGGGGAGTTTCACTGGTCTGGCCTATCTAAGATCAAAGTGGGCTGTATGTGGCCCGGGATGTAAAATGAATTTGACACTCCCGTTGTAAACCAATAAGCAAACATGAAGTCCAAGAGTAGTCACTAGCTGGACTTCAACTGATTCTGGTTCATTAATGAATGTGTTCCTCTTAATGTTCACATCTGGGTTGTTTTTGCAGATACTACAGACTTTTATTGTTAATCTAGCCCACACTCCAGTATTAACCTCTTAACCAGCGACAAAGACGTCTTCATTATTTAAAGGCACCCACAGAAACTCTCATGAAGCTCAGCCAACGCTCCATAAACACCACACAGCCTGAAGACAGGTGCAGTTTTTGTTGCAGATTAAAAGTCCAAATCAGCAAGTTGTTTGAGCAGCGAGCCAAGAGAAGCGTGCGCAGAGGCCCGAGGCACTGTGTGGTAGTGAGTCACAGAAGGGATGAGGAGCAGAGAGAGGGTGAGGGAAGAAGACAAACAGTATGGTTTGAAGTGGAGGGAAAAGACAAAGAGTCAGATTTAGAACTGAGTTTAGGAAAGGAGGGGGATGAGAGAGAAAGAACGAGACTCAAAGAAAAACAGACTAAAGAAATGAAAGAAGATGAGAGAAAATGATTCAAGACGTTTGGATTTTTTTCCTCGTGTGTCAAATGTTGAGAAATGTTGAGTGAGTTCAGAGTGAGAAACCAAGAATGGAAGACTCATTAATGAGAAAGGGTCTTATTAATGTTGGAACTAGTGTGTTTAGTGTTAACCATTGCCTTACTTTTATGTAAGTGAATTAGACTGGTAACATTTTAGCTTTCAACATGAAGAACTGAAGATGAGTCGTGTCTGGATTCCAGTGCAAACATTTACAGTACTGTGCAAAAGCCATGGATCACCCCTCATATCTTTATATTTCACTATGAAGAAATGAACGAAGTAGGTTGAGCGTTTTACAGCGTGGTATGATCACCTTTATTCTTCAACACAGCCAAAATCTAATCTAAAATTGGTTCTTTGCTAAGTAGACACAACACTGGTATGTTCCATATACTGTCTGGAATCATTATCATGCTAAAATGAAACCAATCATATGCTTTTGGGGAGTTGTGGAAGGTGGATCAACATCAGCTTTGACAGGATCCTCAACACCACTGGCTGAAATTCAGCCCCAAACCATGACAGAGCCTCCACCATGTTTTACAGATGGCTGTAGATGCTCATTGTTGTAGCTCTCTCCTGACCCCCTTTTATATATCGATGATGATTTGAACTCAAAATTTAAAGTTTACATTCATCACTCCATAATACCTGATTTTCAGTCCAGTTCTTGTGAACTTTCCCCATTTCTTAAGAACAGCTTATTGTCAGCCACTCTTCCACAGAGACCATTTCTAGTGAAGCTTCAGCAAATATTAGATGAATTAACTGAAGGGTCGTGTATATTCCAGGTGCTGTGTCAGATCTTTGCTGTGGTTTTTTTCTTTCAGAGGCAGGTGACAGTTTTTTTAAGGCCTGCCATTTGTTTTGTCCTCCTTGTCCAATGTTCTCAAACTATTTAAGACACACTGCACATCCCAAGTTTTCAGCTCTGAGAATCCACTTGGTGGTACAATTTTTTTTTAAAAGGGGATGAAAAATGCAAACAAACAGAAAAAAGTCCATCTGAAAATGGTCATGTACAGGTCTGGACTGAAAATGAAATTGGAAAAGCAATTCAGGAAGCCTGGAGAACTATTGCTTAAGACCTCTTTCAAAATGACAGGAAGGTCTGGCTTCTTGGAAGCCAATTATAAAGAAATAAGGGGTGACTCAAGACTGCACAGTACTGTAGTTCCAGTCATTCAGTGAAATTATTGTTAAATCATTGTCCACGTGTTTCATCCATATATATTTTGTAGTGGCTTTATCATTCAGCACCATTTCGAGTGCTGGGAGTCAAATGTGGGTCACAAAGACAAGCAAACATGCACTATTCGGGCGATCGTGGCTCAAGAGTTGGGAGTTTGCCTTGTAATCGGAAGGTTGCCGGTTCGAGCCCCGGCTTGGACAGTCTTGGTCGTTGTGTCCTTGGGCAAGACACTTCACCCGTTGCCTGGTGGTGGTCAGAGGGCCCGGTGGTGCCAGTGTCCGGCAGCCTCGCCTCTGTCAGTGGCAGCAGGGCAGCTGTGACTACAATTTAGCTTGCCATCACCAGTGTGTGAATGTGTAGATGACTGGTTGTGTAAAGTGCTTTGGGATCCTTCGGGACTAGTGTCTGTTATCTATAACAGACACTTGTGGGTGATGACAGATGGGATTATATGTACATCAAAAGAGTTTCATTGCAACAACATAGTCCCTGCAGAAGCCACTTTTTGGCATCTGTGTCACGGTTACTCACACACATCATCACACCTACAGATTATCAGAGAAGTGGCCAAAGGGACATGCTTTTCTAGTCAGTATCTGGGTGTGAACAAGAGGCCCCTGGCAACACTGTGTCTTGTATACCTGTGCATTTATGTGTGTGTATGAGTGGTGCTGTGGACTTCCTTTTGTAAAGCTTAACTACAAGTGTTTTGAGTCAATAGTGGGGGTTTTTTGGGAAATACACAGGCAGCAGATATGTGTTGGATGAAGGGAAAGTCCCCCAAACTGTGCATAAACATACATCTGTGTGTAAGGTGTGTGTGTATGTGTAAAGTGTACATGTTTGGACATCTTTCTGAGGACAGAAAATTGGCACGACACTTTACTTTTGGAGACAAACAGTCACTCATAGGGACAAAATGCCTGTCCCCATAAGTTTGAAGGCCTTTATGTCAATTAGATGTCCTCACTAAGATATGAAAACGAGTGTGTGTGTGTGTGTGTGTGTGTGTGTGTGTGTGCACATGAACACTTGCACTCACACTTGTTTGGAAGCATTTCTTGCACTCAAACTCTTCTAGAGCCAAGTCTCAATGTGAACATATTGCAAACACGACAAGCAGCAAAAAGGCCGCCAGTCAATACAGCTGGCTGAGATTTAGCCTGAAAATAAAAATATGTTGCTCAGGCTCAATTACATAAGCATATTTCCTACAGTAAATGTAACAAGATGCAAACAGTTAACTTTGTCAGAATACAGGCAGCGGCATCAAATGTCTTCCAATCTGACACAAATCTTTTGCTATATAATGTACATGCAGAAAGACCTGACACAGAGTGGTAAAAATGTTTTTTCCATGGTCATTTGTGCACACATGTACTTAACACTATGTTTGTGGCTTGGTTCAAATTGTTTGTTGGTCACACTTCATAATACAGCCCACAACCAAGTGTGTAATTCCTCTGTAATTAAATGGAATTTCAGTGTATTTTAAATGAAATTACCATGAAATTATATTTACCTATAAATACTGCATATGTAATTTTAGGTGGTGTACAATTTCATGGTCATTTAGCAGAAAAACATTATTATATTATATTTCAAAATATACTTACATTGCACATTAAATATTACCATGAAATTACACAATGCTTACGATTACTGATAGCATAATTTGTGTCTCCTTTGCTGTATAATTTCCATAATTTAGGCACCACTTACAATATCATTATTTCTTCTTTTCTGTAAAATACATGAAGTTGTGCAATACATACATTTATTTATGCATGACCCACAATTACTTAAACTTTCCTTTAAATTACTTACGCAGTACTTAAATTTTCTCTGTCTTTGTTTCCTGTCAATATATTTTATTGAGAATTCTGTTATGATTTCATCAGGGTAATTGACTGGATGAGTAGTCAAATTTAAAAGAAAAATAAGCATTTCATTAATAAAATATCACAAAAAGAAGTCACATACATTTAATATCTATTGTACTCTAACTTGGTTTATCAAATAAAATAAGTTGAGCACCGTTTTTAACCTGTGTGTGTGTGTGTGTGTGTGTGTGTGTGTGTGTTGGTCTCCAGGACGCTGACAGACCTGCTGAAACAGCAAGGGAATGAGGTGAGCTCGGTGGAAAATGCCACGGCCAGTCCGCCCAGTGCAGGGAGAGTCAACGGTGTCTCAGCCAGGATGCTGCGCAGCAGGAGTGGTAAGTGCAAAGGAAGATTGTGCACATACAAAAACACATGTAAACACACGTACACATGTAGAAGGTAATGCAGTAAAAGATTAGTTTACTGCTGTCAAAGACTGCAAGACTATAGGCTCACCAACTAACAGTACTGTTCCTGTACTGTGAAGCAAGATTTCATCTTACGCTGGTAATTTCAGGGTTAAGCCTGAGTTTTCTGTACTATGAAGATAGTTCACTTGTTACGGAGCATATCGCCATGGTAACTTATGAGAGGGTATTTTAATACTAGACTCCTGTACAATGTTTTTCCTCTCACACGCACTCATGCCACTGATTTGCTTGCAGCAGCTGTGTTGTTTTTCATCTCTATTTTGTGTTTAATCGCTTCAGATTTTTCTAATAGCAAAGTCTCACGTGTCATGTGAACGTACAGGAAATATCCTGCGTTAACTTATTGAATTGATAACTAGTTTCGTTCTCTCTGAAGTCTGTCTCTAGTGTCATAGGGTGAGAGGCAGCGTACACTCTGGACCGCTTGTTAATCTATTGCAGGCCTATCACAGAGAGACAGACAACAATTCACACTAAATCCTATGAATAATTTAGAATCACCAGTTAACCCAAAAAGCACGTTTGGACTGTGTGAGGAGATATCACAGGCATGTTCAAGGAAAACATGGAGACTACACACAGAAAAGCCCCAACCAGCCAGCTGGTTTGAACCAATGACTGCAGAAAAGTAGTAGTTTTCTACAGTCATTGGTTTGAACCAGGAAACCTCTTGCTCAACAACACCCAGTTGCTTTGAACTTCATGTTATATTCATTATCCTTCTTTGAGAGATATTTCAATGATATGAAATTGAAACAATTTTTCATACAATCTTATTAAAACTTTCAATTTTTTTAAATCTCTTATTGACCTCAGAATCAGCAAGACTGACCATATTAGATATGAAAGACTTACTGAAAGTGTAGGTACTGGCCAAAACGTACAGGGTAGGAGTGGAATTACAAAATTCATCCACCAGCAAAAATGAATGCACTGAATGGAGACTAGCAGGGAGACAGGTAGGAGAACAAAAAGAGTCACAGAACTAAGAACAATCTGCAGCAGCGGGAGCACATTGGATGCTTTTTGCTTGTTTGTGTCTACAAAACACTTGAAACTGGACTAAAGAAAGTTTATTAGGTTAAGAACCTTTTCAATAAGCAGGGAACTGCCAGTCATCTGTCTTGCAGCTTGAAGCTGATCAAAGCAAATTAGCTACATGCACCACTGTACGCCAACCCCATTATCAACCTCAAGTTTGCTAAAGTAATGTGTTCCCATCTACTCAGACGCTATCGTGACATTTGGTAGGTTAGTCTGTTTACCGGTAAAACTGAATGTCCTAAACTGCGACGTATTACTGGCACTGGTTGATGAGATGTATTTACAGGATAGGACAAAGTGAAAACAATAAAAGGCAGAACACATGCTTGTTACACGTGTGACTCTTGCTCAATATGCACACACATGCACTGTTTAATTAATATGTTAATGTAAGCAGGCCTGAACCCTGAAGGCAGCATGTGCCTTTTTCCTATATTTCCATCAGCAGATACAGCAACGTGGAATTTAAACACCTATTTTAACCATGTTTTACTCAGAGCAAACCACCTCTTGTGTGCTTGGATTGTTTCGGTTTGTGCATACCAGTAACTGATGGTGCATGTACATTGATTAGCGATGTGATGGTGTGTACTCTGCATCTGATGGTGTGGAAGGGTGGGAGAGGGCGGGCGTCTCGTATGAGAGACCCTGCAGCTTCTATCTCGCATCTCTCACTGTGTGGAATTTCACACCCCGCTAATGACATGATGCCACATGCAGTATGTGGCAGACACTTTAATCCAGTCATTGATCATATGCACTTGAAAAGGGCAACAAATATGCTGGCTGGAACTAAATCTAAGAGGACGATTGTTGCAGTGTGACTTTTCTCTCTCTCTTTCTGAACGTCTGCTATGAAGCCTTGAGTTGAGCATTTTTGCTGTTGCCATTTAGTATTTTGAAAGTGAAAGTAACCAGGGAGGTTTTTATAAACTTTCAAAGGTCAAGAGTTGCTGGATTAGGGCCTAAATGCAAAATGAAGGATTCTGAGACAGGTAGATGAACTAGAAGCGTTTTATTACAGCTGGTAAAAAAATCCACAGAGTGCAAAGGTCCACAAGCAAAGAAAAAAAAAGAATCCAAAATAGGAAAACACCAAGAGGGAAATAGATGCTCTGACAAAGAACAAGGGAATTAGACACAGCTGAGGAATGAAGCACAGGTGAAGCCAGTTAGGATAACGACACAGCCAAGTAAAACACAGGAGACGATGAAGATAAACTGACAGGAAAACAAGGAAACTAAGACAGCAGTAAGAAAACTATTAGTTTTATACAAACAGTAAAGTAAGATTACTAAAGAAAAGCACAGATGATAATATAATCATGTGAAGAGTCAAAGTCAAGCAGAGAACATTCATCATAAACAGAATTTACAGGTTAACCCCCCTATTGTTTGAGAATATACTTAAGAACAAAATATATTTGTCATTGAATGCTGTTACATTCTATATCTTTATTGTCATTATAAATACATGATATATAGGGAGATTAGGTGCCTTCCTTACGGTGGTGGTAACACAATTGCATGGGAACACCATCACATGTGTGGCAATATTGCACGTCTTTTACACATGGTGCTAGGTGGTGTATAATGCCCTGATGGCTACTTGCTTTAATGCCCCTGTTATGACTCCTGTTCAGCCAAGTACATTTTTTTTAATGTTCTTGGCTTTCCTACAGCAGTGGGACCTGTACAGTTCTTCAAGAGAGAGTAGAGGACAGTCGATGGTTTCCTGGGCAGTCTTAATGATTCACTGGAGTGTTTTTCTCTGTGCTGCTGTGGAGCTGAAAACCACACACAGAGGCAGTAGTAAAGGATGCTCTCAATAGAGTATTGGTAGAAGGACACCCACAGTTTTTGAGAGATGTTATTTTTCCTGATGACACTCAGGAAATAGAGTCTCTGCTGGGTCTTCTTTGCCAGCTCTGCCATGTTCACATCCCAGACCAAGTTCTCCATCACGTGGACTCCCAGGAAATGGAAGTCTGGTACCCTTTCCACACGATCCCCACTGATGTATAGTGGTTGAATGTCCATTTTTCTTTCCTGAAATCCACAGTGAGCTCATTGGTCTTAGTTGTGTTCAGGATCAAGTAGTCTGTGCACCATGCTGTCAGTCGCTCTACTTCATCCCTGTAGGCAGACTCATCCCCCCCCCCAGAGATGAGCCCCAGCAGAGTTGTGTCATCTGCAAATTACATTGCTAAAAGTATGACTCAGCACAGCTTTTTTAAACAACTCCAAATCCAGCACACCCACATCTCACATTTTAGTTTTAACATGTAGGGAACAAAAAAGAATGGTTATGTTTTAACAAGTTCTAGGCCCACTCTTTACCCCCTCAGGAACTCGAAATGCCCATTAGCATGGCCCGACCATCAACCCAACACCCACTTCTATGATGCAGGACTGAAAACAAAGAGAATGGTGCACCTAAAATTATTTTACATAATGCTGTATCAATATATCAACTTCGTGTCCGGTTTGCTAGTCAAGTTTGTCTGAGTGCAGCTCAATGGATGTTGGGTTTTTATATTTTCAGTGAGTTGATGGAAGTATAAGAATTGGACAGTGTGGACAGAAACAGGGTAAAAGTGAAAATGCAAATTAATTTAGATTTAAAGAAAGGGGAAGAAAGACAAAAGGTTGTTCATTATTCCGTTGATTTTGTACAAAAAACATCTGTATTGATAAAAGTAGTCACTCAACTATCCCAGTCATTGAATTCAGGTGCTCCAATCACTTCCATGGCATTCCTAGGCATTGCAGACTGCATGTGAAAATATTTGTGAAAGAATGGATCATGGTAAAGCGATAGGATGAAAGTTGTGCCAGTCCACTGGTGAAATTTCATCACTACTAAATCACGCTTCTCTGTCTAGAAGTCCAATAGATGAGTCTGGGTTTGGTGGTTGCTGGGGGAACGGTTCCAACATGACTACCAGTCTACAAAGCAAGGTCTATAAAGGCAGGTGAATAAGAGTGGAGACTGTAAACCAGGCCTTCTCATCCAACATCAGTGTCTCACTTTACAAATGTGCTTGTGGAAGAATGGCCCCAAACTCCCATACACACACTCCTAAACATCACTAACCTTTGTGGAAAGCCATCTTGAAAGAGTTGATGCTGTTAAAGCTGCAAAGGGTGAATCAACATAATATTAAATCCTATTGATTAATAATGGGATGTCAGTCGAGTTCATATAAATGTGAAGGCAGATGAATGAATACTTTTAGAAATATAATGTATGTGGATCTCCAAGGTGTTCAGACCTCTTGTGTTCAGATTTTGTTGCTCTTTATTTTACTTCAATTAGACAGTCAGAGGGCATTTCAGGGGCCCATACTGTCCAGGTGTGGGGTTCTTTGTTGTCTCATGTGCTTGAAAAGAAGGCAACTGGACTTCTTTACGTTCATGAAAACATTTCTAGTCTCCATTCAAGAGTCTTTGTCAGTTGTAAAACAACTGATGGAGAGGCTTAAGTAGGCATTTATCCTCAAGTGGCAACTGCCCCCTTGCTGAAAGTCATTGACCTATTATTAATCATTTGAGTCTTCACATTAGCCAAGTTGTGACAAAAAGTGCAGGTGGTTACTATCGCCTGGGCCAAGGTGTGAAACTTCTGTAAGACAGTGCCCCATTCCACCTCTGGCAAGGTGTGAGTGAGGAGTGTGTTTCATATTTATGTACATAGTAGACATTTTTTCCCACATGGAGAAAATGTCCAGTGGCTGTTACTGATCAATAACCAGAAAACAAACATCCAAACATAACTATCAACTGAGAAGGAAAAAAAAGTCTTTGCCTTAAGACTGCCTTGTCTACCATCTACAAATATATATATATATATATGTATATATGGTTATAAAATGGTTTTAAGCAAACTCACAGCATGACATTTAAGGGTCAGTGCACCATGAATCACCTCCCTCTGTCCCAGATATTCATTTGCTCTTCGCTCGTTTCTGAGCTCTTCATCTGTTTCAAGGATTTTTTTTTATTTTTATTTATTTTTTTTTACTTTTCAGGCTATTTGTACTGAATCTAAACTGACAGACACTGTATGTACATGTATTCAACATCCAAACTGTTCCGTTATTGAGCCACAGGACAAAGTGGAGCACTGCATAGATTGCTGGGGTAGGAAACAGATGAACATTATTGGTTTTTCCACTGTAGACAAGAAAGCAGAGGTGGCTTTGGAAAAAAGTAAAACTCATTACACACAAAGTAATTGAACACATTTGAACTAATTGGAGGGTTGTTGAGAGGACTGCTGCCATTTTCTCTTGTGCTGACATTCACTTAAAAAAGATTGTGGACTTTATTCTTTTATGTGAGAGTGCAGATAGATCCTAAACTATAGCTTATTAGGTAACATGAAAACTAATCTAAATATAGGTTACACAGCACTCTTTTGCTGTGTAACCTATACCAGGCAGAAAATACCTTTGGGATTGTTGCTGCTGTTGGACCTGCTCTATAGGACGCTGTTAAAAAAGTTTGAAGTATCCACTTGGTTCCACTGAGCACCATAACGAGATGTTCTGCAGATCTGTGATTTTGTGCTCCTTCTTCTTTACAGCCTGTTGCTCTAGTACACAAGCCACAGATTCTATCTAAAACAGCGGTCCCCAGCCTTTTTTTCCCCACAGACAGGTTCATGTCCGACAATATTTTCATGGACCGGCCTTTGAGGTGTTACGGATAAATACAACAAAATAAAACCACCACCAGTACCAAAAAAAAGAAGATTTATTCATAACACACGGGAAAAGACCCAGGGTAACCGATTTAACGATAAAAACGATTAAAAAAAAATAACGCTAAAAACCGATAAAAAACATGAATTTCACACCCGAGCCTCAAATCTCGCGGCCCGTTACCAAACGACTCATGGACCGGTACCGGTCTGTGGCCCGGGGGTTGGGGACCACTGATGTAAGAGACACATATTACCACCCTGATGTCACTCATTGAATTTTGGACGCCCACATAAAGCCTTAAGTTTGTTACCCTGGCTGTTGCCATCTGTCCATTGTCTCTAAAATCTTATCCATCGTTTACGTACTCCTTCATTTATTCCAACTTCTTTGCACCATTGCAAAGATGTCCGGAGTCCAATTCCATACATGTGTCCACATACTTTGCCAATCAAGCTGATTCTGATTGTGGTAAAAGTGCACTTGGCCATTAAGCTCTTGGGTAGCAAGCAAACCAATAACTTTCAGCAAGCATATTTTAATATATAAATATTTTTAAATGTGGTTCTGGCAGAGTAACCAGTATGTGTAGGTTAGCTTTTGTCGTCAGACCTGTGTTTAAATCCATGCGCCCACGTTACATTTCATCTGGAAATATGTCACACTACAGAAGCTCTGAATTCTGCTTCACTCTGACTTTATAGGTTAGAAACGTCAAGAAGTCACAAGCCTTTAAAGTCACAAACTTTGAGATGTACATGAACCATCCGTGATGTTAACTGGAGACGGGAGGCAAATATTTGGTCTCTAACAAATATGAGTCATTGCAGATAGAAAGCTTGAAGCAAAAAGCGATGACCTATTTATCAAAGTCGACTGCAGAAGTAGGGTGACCCAGTAACAAATCACTCCAAACACAAATTTCACCTCTTCTCCTCCCACATCTCTTTTTTCCCTGTTACCCCAGCTGTCAGAAGAGTAACTCTGAGTGCTTGTGTCATCCAAAATGTTTTCCTGCCCTCTCAACTCTTCCCTGGGGTCAATTAGAGGCAAACTACTTAATGATCTTAGTACGAATCTGTACTCCCGTGTTCTTGTCATGTTTATTATTCTCACAAAAGGCACGTGTACGCCTGACTCAGCCAGTCGCACAGAGGGAGGGTTATAAAGTAAGTAGATGTGGGAGAAGGTTGTGTTTGTTCACACTGCCTCTACTACACTCAATGATGATGCACACGGACTTCCACGTTGGATCGTACCGTTATTAGACATTGTACCCACCCTCCTTACTCGCTTTATTCCCAGCACTTATGTCTCCTTATTCTTGCCACTGCAGTTTTGCTGTTCACGGACACACAAAGATGCTCCTGTGTTATCTTGGAGATGAGAGACGCCATGCAATGCACTCTCTCCTTTATCGCTTTCCCCACGGCACATAAGACTCCTTTTATGTATCATTTGTATCATGCCAACGCACACTCAGAGATGCACAAACACACTCAATGCACAGAAACAGTGTTTCATGGTCTTGAGCACTCACAATTGCAGGCTGGTGCAAACAGCAGGAAGATGATTGGTGCGTGTGAATGTGTGTGTGGAAGTTATTGAGGGAGGGAGAGTGAGAGAAACTGAAGAAGTGTGAATCCCTTTGCATTAAAAAGCACTTAAACTTCTTGAAAACTCTAACTGCTTTTAAGTTTGTGACCTGAAAATGAATTTGAAGCTCCTGTTGCTGCATCATTAGCCTTCTAAAACTCTGCTAAATAGTTAGACACTCTGGAAAGTGAAGATATCTGGCAAACTATGAGCCCCTGCTTGTTAATTTATTGATAACCTAGTATTTTTCATGATGCGAGAAAAACATATCGTCCTTTTCATCATAAAAAGCTGCAAATCAGAAAATGTCTGTGTTATTAATAATCAATGTCTCGGTTATTTAAAACAGAAGAGACTTCATCTGAACCTAAAATGATGGCCAATTACCAGCACCAGTTATTTTACCATTTAAATCAATGTGCTGTTCTCCTCAGCACAGTTTACTGAAGTTACTCTCAAATGCTCTAAAGGTTTTTGTTTTTTTTGTTTTTTTAAAAAAGATTAGCTGAAAACCCCTCAAATCTAAATCTCCAATAGGGTTGGGAAAACTCTAACAAACATTTGCCACCAACGCCACCTACCTCTGTAGAAGCAGAGGTAGTAGTTCATGCTAAATAACAAAGCAATAATCTTTATTTAAGACATCTTGGATGTGCTACCACACAGCAGGCTTATTATTTGACAGATAATTTCATTAAATGGCACCAATACTACAAATGTGGACTGTAGAGAAGTCCAGTACAGGGACACACTGCTGGCTACGGTTGCCTGTCTTGGCACTATTGTGTGTCAAAGTGACCCCGGCCCTAAAGTTAAACCTTCACAAAACCCAGCGGGTAAGTTAAAAAAAAATCCACCAACTAGAGTTGTTATGAAAGAGAGCATCAGTTCTTAGAGCAGTGTTGTTCTGTTATGGCAAGCAAGGCAAACAGCACTGCTTGCCCAGTGTAATCTAAATACAGACATCAATTAAAACAAACATGAAGTAATCTCTCTCCTTGCATCTCAAACAGCCATGTGTCTCATGAGCTTCTCTCACTGCCTGCGAGAGAAGTTTCCCATCTTGTTGCCATCGTTGGCTATTTCCTCTGGAAGCAGGCTTGACTAAACTTATAGTTTAATGTTTATCATTCAAGACAAGCTGCAGAGACAATCTCACTGAGATTATTTATGAGCTGTGTTGTGTGGAAATAAAGCTTTCATTAACAAGTAAACAAGCCCTCCGTCATCCTAACATACACATTTTCTTTTAATAACCACCTTGGCAATGTGTGATGTAGAGCTATTAGAGCGTAGTCTGAAAACGTTTTTTAATAACCTCTTAAGCATGTTAGTAAGGAAAGTCTGGATAATGGAGCGGTATACATCTCTACTTTCATAAAACAGGCAAGTTGAGAAGTTTCAAATGAGTTCCTGCTTGCCTTTCTATAAACTCATCCTATACCACTGCTTTAAAGACAAAAAAAATTGTGCCAGGCTGTACACATGTTCATTTCTACTGTTAAGTTGGGCATGGGGACGGACTTGGTTTCAGAGCCATGGCCACACCAGGAACTACAGTCTCACGTTTGACTCTATACATTTACCATCAATTTGTAACACAATAATGTTACTTGCCCTTCTCTAAACCGATTCATTAGATTTAGATCGAAATGAATGAAACCTGTGGAAGTATATCTGGAAATCATGGCAAACAGAAGCCATTTCTACACAAGAACTATGGACAATGTTTGGAGAATCAGGTCGAGACATTGTCTAAAGTTGCCTGTTCTCACATGTAGCACACAACAGAAGGCAATTTTATCTGTGCCAGATGCATTCTTTTACTGGAAATACTTCTGTGTTGGGATAAATGTTCACTGGATGATCATTGGCTAGTTTCACATCTGTACAACACATCACAGGTCCATCACAGTGACTTGGAATAAGGAAGCTAGCATTGCACACATTTAGTGGATCATATAAATAGGCTCACCATTGGAGGTTGGGTGGCTGTCTGATCAAAACCATTTTACAACCAAATGTTAATCAAGTGTTGAATTAATAGCCAGTGTGTTGTGATCGCTTGGTCATTTATTGGTCCAATAGCTTCATGACAGGAAGATGGAGGTATTGATAATGATGATAACGACGATGATGGCATAAAAAGGACTTTTTTCCCCACTAATCTGGCAAATGCTGGAACATCAGTACCACTAGGTTATTTACTTGTGTGTGTGTGTGTGTGTGTGTGTGCGTGTGTGTGTGTAGTCTCAGAGTTGTGTTAATGTTGTTACCATAATGACTAACTCTTGACATTTCTCCATCCCGCCGTTTCTGAAAAATGTTCTAATTTATTCGACTAGTACATCCTACCATTTTCTGTAATACTCTGTGTCTCTGTCTCTCTCACTAGTGAATAACATTTAAAAGCTATACAGTGTACACATCTGTACCTCTCTCACATGTTTTCTGCTTCCAACACTGTGACACTCTATACAAGCACTATATTCCACCAATTTTGTCTTTCTCTTTCAGATGACCTCATGAAGGATGTTTAGGTATGTGTGTGTCAGAGTGAACATTCGTGTGTATCCGTCCATCCCTGGGGCTTACATCAAGTGCACTGGCTGCATCAGTGGACTTCATTATTGCTAATTGCCAGGGATTTACTCTTTTACTCCTAGTTTGTTCCATTGTTCATTAACCTCGGTTCATTTAGCTTTGGACCGACTGCCTGTCAGGGATGGAACTGTTTCACCCAAAGTCACCAGTCTCAAAGTAAAAGGGCATATTTTTTTGTTTGTTTTTTAAACTCATGTTAATCCTGCATTTACAGTTCTCCTCTGAAGTTTACATACACTCATCATGAGAATAAATTACTCATCATTTTGGTGATTTTTTTAAACTGTTCTTTTTCCAGGCTGGTATATCTTAAATATAAAGCTCAATAAGTTTTAAATTTATTTTGGATTTTCTCTAATCTGGGTCCAAAGTATACACGCAGACTCAAATATATACATACCCCTATACTAACATTTGATTAAATGTCCCTTAAGAAGTTACACCTTGACCAGCTGCTTTTGGTAAAAAAAAAAAAAAGCTTGTGGCATAAATATTAGACCACTGTTTTATGGTTTTCAGGGTTTTTAATCGCTTTTTATCGTTATTTTTTAATCGTTAACTCGGTTTCCTGTGCGTTATGAATAAATCTTTTTTTGGGAGGGTACTAGTACTGGTTTTATTTTGTTGTATTTATCTGCGACACCTTAAAGGCCGGTCCTTTAAAATATTGTCGGACATAAACCGGTCCGTGGCGCAAAAAAGGTTGGGGACCGCTGGCTTAGGAACACCATGGAAATGGTAGAGGAAGATGCGTAGGGAGATGCTGGTCTGGACATTGTTGCTTAGACTGTTGCCCAATAACACAGAACCAAAAAAATGGATGGATGGATGCATGGATGGATGGATGCGTGGATATCTAACATTAAATACAACAATGGACAAGGAAAAATGCTTTTTATAACAAGGAAAAAAGCAATTACTTGGAAATCTATTCCATGTGTTAAAAGTGAGAAAAGCTGGAGGCTAAAACAATAATAAACTCCTCTAAATGAGTGAAATCTCTCCATTATGAAGTTACATTCATCAGCGATTAATGACAGCCCAGCAGCATGCTGTGGCCTGTTGCTTTGGCTGGGTGTGTCATAACCCTTAGGCTGCAGTATCATCCAGCAAGGCCCTCCGTTGGTCAATCAAATGAGTACATCCAAAGACACATTCCTATTTCTCCTTTCTACCCTGCAACTCTCATGATCAAAGATTTTAAAATACAGTAACTTTCCAGAGCTTGAAAATGCTGTTTTGGCATCAATTTATCATTTATGGTATAACATCTTTAATGAAGTGCTTACTGGATGAACATGCAGTGGGTCTGTACAGTGTCTTTTATGCAATATTGCCTCTGGTGAGGCAAAGGTATATACTGCTGCAGACCATAGAGCGTCCCATAGCCACAATTCATTATGTTGGTTTAGAAATATTAGTATAATCTGAACTGAAACTGTAAAAACCTTCAGGCAACACACGCAGACCTTTATTATTTCACTTTATATTACTATTAAACAAATCTGTGGGCAAATAATAAAGAAGTTGCCGCATGTACTGTGCTACAGTATAGGCACTTTGCACTGGCAGTGCTTCAAGTTGACAGGCTACTGTAAGGATGCGTCGGCCATTCTTGCTCCCGGCAAATTTGTACTTCACAGTTAAAAAAAGTCACATGGCCCAAAGCCATGACTTGTAAATGTATTTAGTGCCTGCATTTGGTAACTGCAGCACAGTTACAATCAATTTAAAACACTAAAAAGCTGAAGTTGTCTGAACGAGACAGGAATATGTTGTGAGACTGTTTTTAAAGGTAAAGCATGCATGTACTTACAACTGACTCTTTGTCTATCTCTTACCAGAACAGTACCAGCTGAATAACTCTGCTTATGGACCATTTGGACAAGGGCTTCCACAGCCTCACAGCAACCACAGCACAGTGGGACTGAACAAATACACCTCCCTCAAAGCTGTGGGTAAGTCTGACACAAATACATGCTAAATGATGCTTATTTCAACTGACATTGCAACCTTTACAGTACAAGTTAAGAGTACAGGAGCTGTCAGATGATGAAGGGTCTCTTTACTTCGTGGAAAGCAGATTTAATCTTAAAGAGAGGCCCCCCACCATGTTCCCATTCAAGTAACATTAATCATCTAAATGTTACTAAGTGATTGACGTAAACTGGACTTCACAGGAGATTTACTTCCCCATGGTACCACGTCATGCAGACAAGCATGAGCTATTGCAGTAAGGCCTTTGTGTGATTTGATTCAAAGAAACCTCACTGTACAGGAATATTTTAGGAAGATCTGACCCCACAGACCTAGTCATTGCTAAGGACAGAGCTCTATGATATATGGAGTGCAGGTAATACAGATATGATGATTTTTATTTCAAGATAAAATGTGTAGCTAGCTTACTTGCATGTACACTAAAAAGTTGCACAGTACTTTACATTTTTTTATTCCATGATTCACTTTATAACCAAAAGTATAAAGTCTTCCATTCAAATCATTGAATTCAGGTCTTCCAATGACTTGAATGGGCACAGGTGTATAAAATCAATCACCTAGGCATGCTGACTGCTTCTACGAACACGTAATCGATCGCTCCCAGGAGGTCAGTGAGTTCCCGCATGGTACCATGATAGGATTTCAGCTAATAATATCCAGTCATGACATTTCTTTGCTACTAAACATTCCACAGTAAATCGTTATTGGTATTATAATAAAGTGGAAGCAAATGTGAATGACAGCAATTCAGTCATAAAGTGACAGGCCATGTAAAATCACAGAGCAGTGTCAGCAAATGCTGAGGAGTATAGTGGGCAGAAGTCACCAACTTTCTTCATAGTCAGTCGCCAAGGTCCTCCAAACTTCATGTGGCCAAGCTCAAGAACAGTGCGTTGAGAGCTTCATGGAAGAGGTTTTTGTGGCCGAGCAACTTATGTCACCAAGTGCAATGCCAAGTATTGGATGCAGTGGTGTAAAGCACGCCACTACTGGACTCAGGAGCAGTGCAGACATGGTCACTGGAGTGACAAATCACACTTCTCAGTCTGGAAATCCAATGGATGAGTCTAGGTTTGGCAGTTTGCAGGAGAACGGGACTTGTCTAACTGCACTGTGTCAAGTGTAACGTTTGGTGGAGGAGGGATTACGGTGTGGGGTTGTTTTTAGGAGGAAAGACATTTTGGACGAGTTAGGCTTGGGTCAGCATACCAAGACAGAACACCTTTGGGATGAATTAGAGCGGAGACTGCAAGCCAGACCTTCTCGTCCGACATCAGTTTCTCATCGTACAAATGTGTTTCTGGATGAATGATCAAAAATTCCCATAAACACACTGCTAAACCTTGCTGGAAACATTCCCAGAAGAGTTGCAGTTGTTGTAGCTGCAAAGAGTGTGCATACATCATATTAAACCCTATGGATTACGAATGGAATGTCACTCAAATTCATATGCGTGTTAAGGCAGACAAGTGAATACTTTGGCAATATAGCGCACATACAGTTTCTTAACTTACTGTATAATGTCTAAATTTTATATTGACCTCAAATACAAAATCAAAACACGTAAAATCTGAAGCCTATATTTGTAAAAGATAGGTTGAAAGTAGTCTGAAGCTAAAGTGTACTACCTCCCTGTGAGTCAAAATAGTTTTCAGTATCACAAATGGGCACATTAATCAACTAAGACTGTTTGCAGAGCGTCTGGTGGCTGGGCCTAAGTCCATGGGGCCTGGCCGGGCAGAGCCTGAAAAAGGGACATCGGCCCATCTTCCTGCAGGCCCACCACCCGCAGGAGGCACCGTAGGGGTTGGCTGCATTGTGAGCCGGGCGGCGGCCAGGAGCAGAGGTCCTGGCGGACTGATCCCCGGTTACCAAGACTGGCACAAAATGTTTTCAGTTAAAAAATGAGATATTCTGATCCAATAGATCATATCAGACTAAGAACACAGTGCTTTAATGATAGACTCTTTTTTTTAGTTGCACCACCTTACCTCACTTTTTTCCACATCTGCAAATCTCTGATTACAAAACTGCAGCTGAATTCTAGCTGCCATCTGGTTATATTATTGTTCTATTCCTACATAAAAGCAAGGTTGCTGGGTTCCTATGTCATCTGCAGTTAAATTGTCGTGCCGCAGCAACTACAACACCAGCTGTGTTGGAACCTCAGATCTGTGAAGTTATTGCTGGACTCTGAATGCAAGTAACTGAATGTGATTTTTCTCTGATTTAAGTTAATCACAGTTAATCGCACCATTTTCAGAAAAATAAATTGGACATAATCGCCCACTTGACCCCATTTAATCAGAAACTCATAGCAGACTGACTCTGACTTATTGCTTTTCTATCACCATTTTGACACCAAAGTCACTTTGAAGACCGCAAATGGTTGCAGACCTGCTCCTCATCTTCAAAGCAATTGCGTTCTGCAGCAACATTTGAATGGTACTGTCAGAATTTTTTAGAAACAACATGAAAGGATGGATCCATCCTGCCTTATTTCAGCAGTTCAAACTTCTGCTGGCTGCAAATTGTGTGGGTGATACCATGGTGCTTAATCTTCGCATCATTAAAACAAGAAAGCCTATCCGAGTATTGTTGCTGACTACGTCCATCCCTTAATGACCGCAGAGTGTCCATCTTCTCATGGCTGCTTCCAATAGGATAACACATGATGTCACAAAGCTCAAGTCATTTCAAATGGTCTCTTGAACATGACAGTAAGCTCACAAATGGCCTCCATAGCCACCAGATTAGGGATGCAGTGGAACATGAACTGTATGGTGGTACTATCACCAGACCAAAACCTCTGAGCAATGTTTTCAGCACCTTGTTGAATCTATGACATAAAGAATTCAGGCTGTTCTGAAGGCAAAACAGAGACAACATTTATTCATAGTAGAAGACATCAAACATTACAATTTTTAAACTGAGAAAATATGTCATTTTAAGATAAATATTAGCACATTTTAGAATTTAATGACAGCAACAGTTCTCAAAGAAGTTGGGACAGGGCCGTATTTATTTTAGGGCCGTTATATGCTTGTTGTACATGCTTGTTCATTTGTTACTTATGCATGTAGCACAACCTTTATAGTGGCTGACTAAGTCTGTTAACGCTAGGGGTGCAACGATACACAAAATTCACGGTTCGGTTCGATACTTTGGTGTCACGGTTCGATATTTTTTCGATACAAAAAAAATGTTCATGCCTTTTTAATTTGTCATTTATTAAAATTATAAATATATATTTTAACTCAAAAGTACAGTTTTTAAATTTAATGCTGCTGAAACAACAAAATAATAAAAAAAATAAATCTATCTGATCGAGAAATCACTCATCTTTGGAAAAGAGAGTTTATTATAGAGAAATGGCTCTTTCCAAAATAAAAGCTATACTATACGCTTCTTCTGGGCTATAGTCTCAGCAGCATATTAAACATATTAGGTCCCCATAAGGAGAATCATGTGCTAACGGCTGTCTAAATGACTCGGGTAAAGTTTGTAGCATGCGTGCGTGTTGTTTTTGTCTGCTTCCACTTGTCTTTGCACTAGGATGATGTCGGCGTAAATGTGCAGTCATATTCGTTGTGTTCCCACTAGTGCTGTCAGCGTTAATCTCGTTGAAATGACTTTAACACCACAACACGGCAAATCTCCGTTAACGAGCTACCGCGGATCGCCCCGTGCGTGGGGCTGGACGGCCAACACGTTAATGAGCTAACTGCGCTAACGCACTAGTTCCCACCAATGTAATTGAGCATTGCGTGGCACATCCAACATACTGTTTTACTTTTGTCCATGACGCACTTACCTTCAGGGTCATACTTCACATGAAAACCAAAATAGTTCCAAACGCCAGATCTGAATGAGGGTGGGGGAGGTTCAATTTGCCATGTTGCAAGGAGAGCTTAACTT